>NC_047089.1:254356036-254981036 GCF_902459505.1 Geotrypetes seraphini
GCTGGGCTCATCTAAAGCACTGGTCTTTGACCTAGGGGCCGCTGCGTGAGCGGACTGCCGGGCACGATGGACCACTGGTCTGACCCAGCAGTGGCCGATGTTGGACAGACGGGTGAAGGTTCAACCACTCCAGTGTGTTGATCATTTTATTGTCAAATACTGCGAATGTGGGGACTGTGCAGCTTAGGAGGGAAGGGAAGACGTCTTGACTGATAAGTTGAATACAGGCAGTCCCCAAGTTACAGACACCCAACTTAAGTATGAATCGTACTTAAGAACGTGGGCGTGGCTTCATCATTGAGTGGCATAGACACCTACACTTCTCCTGTAGCAGATTCAGGAATGACGCATAGCCACATTAAGAAGTGTACCTTAGAGGGAAAGCTGGTAAGAACAATTGGTCCTTTTGTCAGTTGGGAGCAGAATCTTAAAACTTACAAAGTCAAAATTACATACAAATCCGACTTAAGAACAGCTTTAAAAAATGTAACTCATTATTAAGCCAGGGACTGCCTGTACTGTCAGAGTAAACTATCATGTTTGGCTTCCTATATGGTTGACATGATTTCAAAACCAGCATTTAAACATGGGTGACCTGGGCCTACACAGGGTGGTGGGCGGGGCTCTGATTACCCTATTGGGCAGACTGGATGGACCTTGAGGGTCTTTTTCTGCCGTCATCTACTGCGTGTGTTACGTGAGCAGAAGCTCATTTCAAGGGAGGGAGTCCAATGAATCACACCCCGTT
The DNA here is from genome assembly GCF_902459505.1 of Geotrypetes seraphini. Classification (NCBI taxonomy): domain Eukaryota; kingdom Metazoa; phylum Chordata; class Amphibia; order Gymnophiona; family Dermophiidae; genus Geotrypetes; species Geotrypetes seraphini. The sequence continues at coordinate 254,356,785 of NC_047089.1, forward strand.
CTTACCAACTTAAGTTCATCAAAACAGCACCCACTGGGAACACCATTCAGCATCAGAGCTAATGAAGAGCTAGAGCGTTGTCTACAGCAGGAGTTTCCAACATGCAGTACGCGTACCCCAACTGGCACGCATACCGGTGGTGCCCGCATATCTCCTGCCGCTACTTCCCGCCATTGTCCCCACCACCATTGCCATCACCGCTACCATTACTGCTGTCGTCACTGGCCTTTTCCCCCCTCCGATGATGCAACTTCCTCTTTTCTCAGAGGTGGACCCAGCCTAACCATTGGCCCAAGGCTGCTGGAGAGAATTGCTAAGCTAATGGTAGAGCAGCTGTGCATGTAAAGAAAAATGGAGAGAATTCCTGCAAGTTTGGTGGGGGGAGGGAGGTGCTGTTGGACCTGGGTGGGGGGAGGGGGGGAAAGGGAAAGGGAAAAGTGCTGCTGGACCTGGGTGGGAGGAGGAGAGAGGGATAGTTGCTGCTGTATCTGGGTGGGGGGAGGGAGAGGCTGCTGGACCTGGGTGGGAGGAGGAGAGAGGGATAGTTGCTGCTGTATCTGGCTGGGGGGAGGGAGAGGCTGCTGGACCTGGGTGAGGGGAGGGGGTGGAAGGGAAAGGGAAAAATGCTGCTGTGCCTGGGTGGGGGAGGGAGGTGGAAGGGAAAGGGAAAAGTGCTGCTGGGCCTGGGTGGGAGGAGGGGAGAGGGATAGTTGCTGCTGTATCTGGCTGGGGGGAGGGAGGGGCTGCTGGACCTGGGTGGGGGGAGGGGGTGGAAGGGAAAGGGAAAAATGCTGTTGGGCCTCGGTGGGGGAGGGAGGTGGAAGGGAAAGGGAAAAATGCTGCTGGGCCTGGGTGGGGGAGGGAGGTGGAAGGGAAAGGGAAAAGTGCTGCTGGTCCTGGGTGGAAAGAGGAGAGAGGGATAGTTGCTGCTGGACCTGGGGGGGAGGATAGAGGGAAGGGATGTGAAAGGTGCTGATGGATCAGGTGAGAGAGAGAGGTACTACTAAACCTGGGTAGGTGAGTGGGTGGGTCAGGAGGGAGAGATGCTGCTGGACCTTGGTAGGTGGGTTGAGTTAAGAGGGAGAGGCTGCTGGACCTGGGTGGGGGGAGGGGGGAGAAGGGAAAGGTAAAAGTGCTGCTGGGCCTGGGTGGGAGGAGGAGAGAGGGATAGTTCCTGCTGTATCTAGGTGGGGGAGGGATAGTTGCTGCTGGACCTGGGTGGGGGGGAGGAGGGATAAGGGAAAGGGAAAAATGCTGCTGGGCCTGAGTGGGGGGAGGGGGTGGAAGGGAAAGGGAAAAGTGCTGCTGGGCCTGGGTGAGAGGAGGTGAGAGAGATAGTTGCTGCTGTGTTTGGGTGGGGGGAGGGGGTGGAAGGGAAAGGGAAAGAGAAAAGTGCTGCTGGGCCTGGGTGGGAGGAGGAGAGAGGGATAGTTGCTGCTGTATTTGGGTGGGGCGAGGAGAGAGGGAAGGGATGTGAAAGGAGCTGGTGGACCAGGTGAGAGAGAGGTACTACTAAACCTGGGTAGGTGAGTGGGTGGGTCAGGAGGGAGAGATGTTGCTGGACCTTGGTAGGTGGGTTGAGCTAAGAGGGAGAGGCTGCTGGACCTGGGTGGGGGGGGGAGGGGGGAGAAGGGAAAGGTAAAAGTGCTGCTGGGCCTGGGTGGGAGGAGGAGAGAGGGATAGTTCCTGCTGTATCTAGGTGGGGGAGGGATAGTTGCTGCTGGACCTGGGTGGGGGGGAGGAGGGATAAGGGAAAGGGAAAAATGCTGCTGGGCCTGAGTGGGGGGAGGGGGTGGAAGGGAAAGGGAAAAGTGCTGCTGGGCCTGGGTGAGAGGAGGTGAGAGAGATAGTTGCTGCTGTATTTGGGTGGGGGGAGGGGGTGGAAGGGAAAGGGAAAGAGAAAAGTGCTGCTGGGCCTGGGTGGGAGGAGGAGAGAGGGATAGTTGCTGCTGTATTTGGGTGGGGCGAGGAGAGAGGGAAGGGATGTGAAAGGAGCTGGTGGACCAGGTGAGAGAGAGGTACTACTAAACCTGGGTAGGTGAGTGGGTGGGTCAGGAGGGAGAGATGTTGCTGGACCTTGGTAGGTGGGTTGAGCTAAGAGGGAGAGGCTGCTGGACCTGGGTGGGGGGGGAGGGGGGAGAAGGGAAAGGTAAAAGTGCTGCTGGGCCTGGGTGGGAGGAGGAGAGAGGGATAGTTCCTGCTGTATTTAGGTGGGGGAGGGATAGTTGCTGCTGGACCTGGGTGGGGGGGAGGAGGGATAAGGGAAAGGGAAAGGGAAAAATGCTGCTGGGCCTGAGTTGGGGGAGGGGGTGGAAGGGAAAGGGAAAAGTGCTGCTGGGCCTGGGTGGGGGAGGGAGGTGGAAGGGAAAGTGCTGCTGGGCCTGGGTGAGAGGAGGTGAGAGAGATAGTTGCTGCTGTATTTGGGTGGGGGGAGGGGGTGGAAGGGAAAGGGAAAGAGAAAAGTGCTGCTGGGCCTGGGTGGGAGGAGGAGAGAGGGATAGTTGCTGCTGTATTTGGGTGGGGGAGGGATAGTTGCTGCTGGACCTGGGTGGGGGGGAGGAGGGATAAGGGAAAGGGAAAAATGCTGCTGGGCCTGAGTTGGGGGAGGGGGGAGAAGGGAAAGGTAAAAGTGCTGCTGGGCCTGGGTGGGAGGAGGAGAGAGGGATAGTTCCTGCTGTATTTAGGTGGGGGAGGGATAGTTGCTGCTGGACCTGGGTGGGGGGGAGGAAGGATAAGGGAAAAGGAAAAATGCTGCTGGGCCTGAGTTGGGGGAGGGGGTGGAAGGGAAAGGGAAAAGTGCTGCTGGGCCTGGGTGGGGGAGGGAGGTGGAAGGGAAAGGGAAAAGTGCTGCTGGGCCTGGGTGAGAGCAGGTGAGAGAGATAGTTGCTGCTGTATTTGGGTGGGGGGAGGGGGTGGAAGGGAAAGGGAAAGAGAAAAGTGCTGCTGGGCCTGGGTGGGAGGAGGAGAGAGGGATAGTTGCTGCTGTATTTGGGTGGGGCGAGGAGAGAGGGAAGGGATGTGAAAGGAGCTGGTGGACCAGGTGAGAGAGAGAGGTACTGCTAAACCTGGGTAGGTGGGTGGGTGGGTCAGGAGGGAGAGATGCTGCTGGACCTTGGTGGGAGGGTTGAGTTAAGAAGAAGTGCTGATGGATCTGGAGGGTGGGGGGAGGTGTTTATGCTTTTATGTATTTGTATCTCAGCTTTGCCAAAGCGGGTCACAGTGAAATACATAAATGGTAATCTCAATAATCACAGTGTGTGGGGGTTGATGCTGGAAATGGGGTTTGTGAGGGTGAGCGTGCTAGGTCAGTGAGGAAGGGGAGTCCTGGGATCAGAGATGCTGGTGGGTGAGAGCACTGGATCTTGGAGTTAATGATGGGAGAATCAGTGATGGGGAGAAGTTGGGCTCTGGATGAGTGATAGAGAGGACACGCTGGTTTCTGAGATCTGTGAGGGGGGAGAAGCTGGCTGGTGGGGTTTGTGAGGGAAGGAGTGATGACTAATGGTGTGGGGGGGGGCGATTCTGAGTGCTGGGGTTAGTGAGAGGAAAATGCTGGGTGCTGGTACTGACGAGGAGGAGAGATTTTTCAGGTGCTGGGGTTAGAGGGGAAGAATTGGTGGATGTTGGAGGGGGAGATGCTGAGGAGTGTTTAAGAGAAAAACTGACCATTAGGATGATAAGGACAGATTGAGAGAGTGTACTAATTTGGCATTTTTAAGCCTCCCAAAATTGACTTTTTCTTGCACGAAACATGAATGTGTGTAGACTTTTCGTGGCCTCCCAAAGCACACAATTAGCCTGAAAATAAATAGCCATATTTACAATTTATAAACTGCTAGAATCGGAAGTCCTAAGTGGATTCCCCCAAATTAGAAAAAGGCAAGAGAAGCCGCTAGTCTTTATCACCCGACATATAATAGAAGCAGAGACACTTTCAGCTCATACAAAGGCGATGGACGTCTTCCAAAGCGTTCTCTCCGGGCTTTCATACTGTCGTTAAAGAGTATGCAGATGGCCATCGCCATCCCATCACGGAGAAATAACTGCAGGTGGGGAGGAGGGGGGGAAGCTAGGATTATTGTGATGCCTAATGGCGAAAGCTGGAAGTAATAATTTCTCTGTTATGAGTCCATTCTTGGCTCAGAATCCCTGTATTTCCACTGAGTCCCACTTCCATTTAAACACACTTTTTCATCGTTAATTTGACTAATTCATGCTTCTGGAGATTTGCATTAAAGACCAAGCTTGCAAGTCTATTTTTCTTGATGTTTCTGAGCTGACAACATACAACATTTTGTGATCTCCACAAGGAAAGCAGCCAGTAATATTTGAAAATAACATTTTACACTTATTTATTCAATTTTCTATACCATTCTCCCAAGGGAGCTCAGAACGGTTTACAAGAGATTATTCAGGTACTCAAGTATTTTTTCCCTGTCCCGGTGGGCTCACAATCGATCTAATGTACCTGGGACAATGGGGGGATTAAATCTAAATCTAAATCTTGGGTTTATATACCGCATCATCTCCACAGGTGGAGCTCGACACGGTTTACATGGATAGGAAGCAACGGAACTCCAGTGGGTTTATAAAAGTAAGTAAGAGAGAGGTTAGGTGTGATAATAATAGGGAGGGGACGGGTTACGTTTTGGAGAAGAGCCAAGTCTTCAGAAGCTTACGGAATGGTAGAAGGGGGCTCAAGTTACGGAGAGGGGAAGGGAGACTTGCCCAGGGTCACAAGGGGCAGCGTGACTTTGAACCCACAACCTCAGGGCGCTGAGGCTGTAGCTTTAACCGCTGCGCCACTCTAGAAATCAGAACGTAGCAAAAGTGAGCCATTGTGACATCACTGCTGAGGTTGGCTCTTATTGGTGGAATGAGGCATTGTGACATCACAGGATCAGCTCTGGTTACCAGAGACAGACACTTTGCACTTATTCAATTTTCAATGTCATTCTCCCAGGGGAGCTCAGAACGCTTTACATGAATTTACTCAGCTACTCAAGCATTTTTCCAGGTTTGTCCCGGTGGGTTCACAATCTATCTAATGTACCTGGGACAATGGGGGGATTAAGTGACTTGCCCAGGGTCACAAGGAGCAGCGTGACTTTGAACCCACAACCTCTGGGTGCTGAGGCTGTAGCTTTAACCGCTGCGCCACTCTAGAAATCAGAATGTAGCAAAAGTGAGCCATTGTGACATCACTGCTGAGGTTGGCTCTTATTGGTGGAATGAGGCATTGTGACATCACAGTACCAGCTCTGGTTACCAGAGACAGACACTTTGCACTTATTCAATTTTCAATGTCATTCTCCCAGGGGAGCTCAGAACGCTTTACATGAATTTACTCAGCTACTCAAGCATTTTTCCAGGTTTGTCCCGGTGGGTTCACAATCTATCTAATGTACCTGGGACAATGGAGGGATTAAGTGACTTGCCCAGGGTCACAAGGAGCAGCATAGATTTGAACCCACAACCTCAGGGTGCTGAGGCTGTAGCTTTAACCACTGCGCCACACACATACACCCTTAACTTACTTCACCCCCGAGAGCTGGCAGTCCTCTTCACTATCCAATTTGCTTGCTTTATCAGGGTTTGTTTGGGGGTTTTTTGTCCCTGTTCTAATTATTCCATGCAGACAAGTCTTTGCTGTTCTGAGTTTCTTCACAGTTGCATTAATCTCTCTCGAGCTCAGAAATGATTCAAAGGGCCACCGTCATCCTCCAATCCTAGTCACCTCTGGATTATTTTACAGTGGCCCGGGTAGGTGACAGCTTTTTCTTATAGCTGGTAAATCTCATTGAATAACCCATAATGAGATCAGAGAGGTTACAGGGAATACGGCCTTACGAGAGAAGCTCACGGTAAGCGGAAGGGGTTACAAGCGAAGGGGCTTCCAGACAACTTGATCATTCCTTTGAGCAGTTTGAATGAGCTGCCGGTGTCAGAGAAATTTATCCTATCGAAAGGTAACTCCTGAGGAAGCTGGACTCTTGTACCTCCCTTTCTCAGTCCAGTATTTCAGTATAGAAATGGCAGCTGTCAGTTTTAAAATCACTTCCTGTTACTTGTCTTCTCATGTGTTTTCCCCCTCAGGCTGTGAGGAGACAGAAAGTTCTGGAACAGAGTATCCAGTCTGCCCAGGAGACCGACAAAACCCTTCGCTTAATTCAAGAGTCTCTCACCGTCATCGACAGACAGCTAACAGCCTACATCGCTGACAGAATCGATGCAGCCAAGGTCCCTCAGGAAGCCCAGGTAAGCCAGTGGGTTAAATGCTTTGAGCTACATTTGTTGTGGAGGGTCACCTGGGATTTTTTTTTCTGCATCAACAAAAAGTTTAACAAGTTTTGTTTTTTTCAGAGGTCTGGAATGTCTGTACTGTTTTATGTAGAAAGCCAGCGAGATCAGAAAGATTTGCTGTAAGACCCCGATTTAATGCATTGTGGCAGAACTATTTGATTTGATCTATTAACACCTCCTCATCAATAAACCTGGGGATTCTGGCTTGAAATCCATTTCTTTCCTGTCGAGCCCTTGCACAAGAGCTAAAGGGTGTTTGGTTGCCTAGACCTAGAAAACTGATGGTGCTAAAGCCGGATGAATTTATATTTAGACTAGCCAGTTCCTTGGAAAAGCTGATTATATACCTCGCGAGTCAGCCCTGTGTTACCTAATGAAATCTGCATGCAAAATGAAAGAAAAAGCAAGGAAGAAGCTGAAAGTTTTCTTTGCATCTACCAGCATTTTCTCCAAAGAATTATTCAATTTCTGAGGAACCTTCAATACAGCAAAAATCAAGCTATGCTTTTCACCTCCTTAAGGAAAATCACACACCACAGGAATGTGCAAAGCCCCCCATCAGATCACTATCAAAAGTCCTAAAACCTGAAGCTCTCAACACTTTAATCCACTCATTAATCATTTCTAGGCTAGATTATTGCAATACTTTATACCAGGGGTGCCCACACTTTTTGGGCTTGCGAGCTACTTTTAAAATGACCAAGTCAAAATGATCTACCAACAATAACATTTTTAAAAAACACAACGCACACTGTACGCATAGAAAATGTTAATTATCATTCCTATTCCAGGGTTTTTCAAAGAGGTCAAAGCAGATGACTCTATGCACTATCACCTCAGTAACAACCATACAAAAATAGACAAATATACCCCATGCCCAGCGCTGCTCTCGACGCTCATAGGCTCCCTGCGCTAAAAAACTCTATTGCAGTTTAGTAAAAGGGGACCTTAGTGTAAAATATAGACAGCAGATATAAATTCAGACACATTTTGATCACTAAATTTAAAATAAAATCATTTTTCCTACCTTGTCTGGTGATTTCATGAGTCTCTGGTTGCACTTTCTTCTTCTGACTGTGCATCCAATCTTTCTTCCCTTCTTTTAGCCTGTATGCTTCCTCTCCTCCAGACCTCGTTCCCTCCCCCAACTTTTCCTTCCTCTCTCCCTGCCCTTTCTTTCTCTCTGCCTCCCTTTCTTTTTTTTCTGTTTCTCTTCTTTCCTTCTTTCTCCCTGCCTGCCCTTTTTCTTTCTTTCTCACTGCCCTCCCCCAAGCCACTGTCACTGCCATTGCCATCGGGGACCAGGACCCAAACCGCCACCAATAACAGGCCCTAAACCGCCACCAATAACAGGCCCGAAAGCTGACCCGCCCCAAACTCTCTCTGCTTCGGCCGACCAGCATTTCTCTCCCCGACGTCAATTCTGCCGTCGGGGAGAGGAAGGCTGATTGGCCCAAGATCGCGATCAACCTATTGGGGGAAATGCTGCCGGGTCCTGCCTTCGCGGAAACAGAAAGTAGGCAGGACCCGGCAGCAAGAAGAGCAAATGCTCCACTAACCTGTCTCCCGCCTTAGCCCATAGCGAACGCTTGCTTCAGGGCTCTCAACATGTGCGTGCCGGCTTCCCTTCTCCCCCCCCCCCCCCGGACATAACTTCCGGTTTCGGAGGGAAGAGAAGGGAAGCCGGCACGCACACGTTAGAGCCACGGAGCATAAGTTCGCTACGGGATGAAATCTCCAAGCCGTTTTTTTTTGTTTTTTTTAATGTTCAGCGGCGGCGGCAGCAGCAGATGACAGCTGGGCGGACCGCCCAGCTAAAAGGCCCTAGAGAGAACACTGGAGAGGAAGGCTGATCGGCCCGGTAGATCAGGACGGCAACACAAGTCTATCACGGAGCCCGGGATGGGCTCCGCGATCGACTCGCGTTGCCTTCCTGAGCTACTGGTCGATCGCGATCGACGTGTTGGGCACCCCTGCTTTATACCATGGCATAACCAATAAAGAAATTAGGAGACTACAGATAATACAAAATACAGCAATAAAAATTATAACAAATTCAAAAAAATATGACCACGTTACACCACTTTTACAAACTGCTCAGACAGAATAACTTTTAAAATCATACTGTTAACATTCAAAATTCAACAATCACATGCACCGTTATTTTTGGTCTGTCTTTTGATACCATATTCTTCATTCAGGACATTCAGATCAACACAACATCTACTAACTATTCCCTCTTTAAAAATAATAGGGACCAGGAGATCCACTATCTTTTCGGTCATAGCACCCCAGCTCTGGAACAATTTACCACTATATTTACGTAATGAACCTTCTTTAGAAAAATTTAAGCGCTCCCTTAAAAGTTTTTTTTACAAGGACGCTTTCAAAGCATAGAAAACATTATCTACAAGTACTAAATCCTAGTTTTTAATGAGTAGGTCGCCAAAATATTCTTTATTTTACTTTATATTCTGGTTATGTGATCCCACCATATGTGTTTTTCCTTAAATGTTTCTCTTTCTGTCCTTAAAAATTGTAGTTCACCTCCTTTGCCTTTTGTATCAGTTTGTAATAGAATGTGAAAATGTGTTTATATTATCTTGTTTTGTCCTCCCCAATTTTTTAAATTATTTTAAAAAACAATTGTTATACGCATTGAAATATATGATATTGCGTAGATAACAAATCCCAATAAACTTGAAACTTAAAAATAGCCTTACTGGATCAGACCAATGGTCCATCTGGCCCAGTCTTCACAGAGGCCAATCCAAGTCACAAGTACCTGACAAAAGCCCAAATAGTAGCAGCATTCCAAGCCACCGATCCAGGGAAAACAGTGGCTTCTCCCATGTCTGTCTCAACAGTAGTTTATGGACTTTTCCTCCAGGAACTTGTCCAAACTTTTTTTTAAATCGGCTACATTAACCGCTCTTACCACATCCTCTGACGACGCATTCCAGAGCTTAACTATTCTATGACTGAAAAAATATTTCCTCCTATTTAGGGTTACCAGACCTCTGGATTTTCCCGAACATGTCCTCCTTTTGAGGACATGTCTGGGGGTCCGGATGGCTTTTCAAAATCCGGCACTTTGTCCGGGTTTTGAAAAGCTTCCGATGTCAGGACGGCATCCTAGAATGCGCGGATGCAACGCACACATGTGCGATATCATCGTGTCACCTCAGCGCATCCACAGATGCCTTGACGACACAAGAACAAGTTAGAGGGGTGGGGCTGGGGGCAGGGTGGAGAGAGATGTGGGGGAACTGGCCGGGCCTGGGGCATGGCCACGGGTTGGTAACTCTACTCCTATTGGTTTTAAAAGTATTTCCCTGTAACTTCATCTAGTGTCCCCTAGTCTTTGTAATTTTTGACGGAGTGAAAAATCGATCCACTTGTACCCGTTCTACTCCACTCCGGATTTTGTAAACTTCAATCCTATCTCCCCTCAGCCGTCTCTTTTCCAAGCTGAAGAGCCCTAACCATTTTAGTCTTTCCTCATACGAGAAGAGTTTCATCCCCTTTATCATCTTGGTCGCTCTTCTTTGAACCTTTTCTAGCGCCACTATATCTTTCTTGAGATAAGGAGACCAGAATTGAACGCAATACTCAAGTTGATGTCGTACCATTGATCGATACAGAGGCATTATAGCATTGTTATCTCCTCTTCTACTAAACTGCTCTGAATGATCCGCGCTGCTCCCGACACTCATAGAGTTCTTATGAGTGTCAGAAGCTGCGTGGGTCATTCAGCGCGGCTCCTGACGCTAAAACCATTAGCGGGGTTTACTAGAAGAGGCCCTTAGTCTTGTTTACCATCCGTTTTTAAATAATTCCTAGCATCCTGTTTGCTTTCTTAGCCGCCATTGCACATTGGGCGGAAGGTTCAGTGTATTGTCCGTGATGACACCTAGATCTTTTTCTTGGGTGCTGACCCCCAAGGTGGACCCTAGCATCCGCTAACTATGATTTGTTTATATTGTATAAATGTTTCTCAATTTCGGTGGCTTGACTTTGTTTTCCCACACATTCATTCATGCTGAAACTTTTGTTCCTGCAGATTCATTTCAGGCATGTTAATTCTTAGGTATATAAGTGCCCAAACAATTTGGGGCTGATTCTGCAAACGGGCATCAGGATTGTAGGCAGCAGTAGGCACGTTTGTAAAAAAAAAAATAAAAAAATGCAGGCAGGGAAGGACACTTACATGTAGGCATATGTTGCACGCCTACGGAGATTCATAGAGACGCTTAGGAGTACCTAAGGTGTGGTGTGGGCATGGTCTCCACCGGAAGTGGCCTTGGGCATCCGTAAACATCCCTACGCATCTCCATAGGTACGAGACAGACGCCTTAAATATAGGCCTATAAAATGCTGGCCTACATTTAAGGCATCTGTTAGTAAAGCTAGATGCCAAAACTCAAGAGTAGCAACATTCCATGCAGAAAAAGAATACCAAGATTCCGGAATCCCAGAGAGTAACGAGATTCTAGAATCCCAAGGAGTAGCAACATTCCATGTAGAATCTCAAAGAATAGCAAGATTCCAGAATCCCAGAGAGTAACGAGATTCTAGAATCCCAAGGAGTAGCAACATTCCATGTAGAATCTCAAAGAATAGCAAGATTCCGGAATCCCAGAGAGTAACGAGATTCTAGAATCCCAAGGAGTAGCAACATTCCATGTAGAATCTCAAAGAATAGCAAGATTTCAGAATCCCAGAGACTAACGAGATTCTAGAATCCCAAGGAGTAGCAACATTCCATGTAGAATCTAAAAGAATAGCAAGATTCCAGAATCCCAGAGAGTAACGAGATTCTAGAATCCCAAGGAGTAGCAACATTCCATGTAGAATCTCAAAGAATACCAAGATTCCCGAATCCCAGAGAGTAACGAGATTTTAAAATCCCAAGGAGTAGCAACATTCCATGTAGAATAAAGTAAGATTCCAGAATCCCAGAGTAACGAGATTCTAGAATCCCAAAGGAGTAGCAACATTCCATGTAGAATCTAAAAGAATAGCAAGATTCCAGAATCACAGAGAGTAACGAGATTCTAGAATCCCAAGGAGTAGCAACATTCCATGTAGAATCTCAAAGAATAGCAAGATTCCGGAATCCCACAGAGTAACGAGATTCTAGAATCCCAAGGAGTAGCAACATTCCATGTAGAATCTCAAAGAATAGCAAGATTCCGGAATCCCAGAGAGTAACGAGATTCTAGAATCCCAAGGAGTAACAACATTCCATATTACTGATAAGAACATAAGCAATGCCTCTGCTGGGTCAGACCTGAGGTCGATCATGCCCAGCAGTCCGCTTACGTGGGGGGAGGGAGGGGGGCGGGGTCAGCAGCCGAAAAATCGCAAATAAGCGAATCCGCAGATACAGAAACTGCGGATACGGAGGGAGAAGTGTATTTACAAGCCATTTTTTTTCAAAGAATCTTAGCCTATCAAGTAGCGTTTTGGGACAAGAGTTTTAGTAAGTTGATATTAGGTTCCAGCTCTTATCAGATTTTTAGACTCACTTATTTGATCAATTTTATAAATGAGCTGATAATCTACTGTGTTTCTACAGTTTTTCTTTACTCCTTTGTAAACCGCTTAAAACTGAAAGGCATTGCGATACATAAATGGATTTTTAAAAAATGTATTTATATGTAAACGGCGCGACTGACATGAGGTTGTCGCCATTTGCAGAATCTGGTCCTTAGTGCACACTAACCCCCTCCCGTACTAGCCTGTAGCGTGGGTTTTAGTGGTGGTAATTCATAGGAATTCTGTGAGTGTCGGAGCAGTTACCGCCGCTGCTGGGGCTAAAACCCGCGCTACGGGTTAGTAAAGGTGCCCTTAAGCTGTAGCACAAGCGACCTTTCATTTGTTAAGAAAGGAGAGAACAGCAGAAAAGAGAAGAAACGCACGCATTGCGTGTCGCTGATAATCGGAAGGTCTGCCAAATGGCGTCTTTAAGCAACAGGACAGAAAATATTGACATTGACAAAGACATTGGCTGATCAGCTGTAAACAGCAGGGAGGGGAAAGGTGGGACGGGTTCACTCTTTGGATTTGGTTCAATTTCTCTTTTGTCTCAGTTTTAATTGAACACACATTAAAAATTTAATAGCAGGCACTACTTTTTGTTAATGCAGATGAGAACTACCGTATTTTCACCCATATACCGCGCACCCGTGTATAGCGCGCACACGCATATACCGCGCATGCTAAAACCTCCTCCTGCCTACTCCGAACCAGCATCCTCCCCCCCCCCGCTCGCTTACCCGAGAGCATTTTTTTTTTCATTCGAATCCGGCATTCCCCCTGCAAACCGGCATCCTCCCCCCCCCCCCCCCGCTCACATCACCCCCCCTCCCCCGCGATCCTACATCCCCCCCAGCACCGCCAAACATCTCTTACCCGATTGGGCACCGGCACCAGCACCAATGCACAGGATGTGCCAGTGCCAGTGCCCGAAGATCCTCCCTCGTTGGGTTGGGCTGGGCGGTGCGGTGCGAGAGAGATCCTCCTTCTTCCTGCGCCGGGGTGGACTAGGCTTTGAGCATTTGCGCATGCTCAAAGCCTTCTGGTCTCACTCTCTCCGTAGTATTAACATGAAGAGTAATGGCTTTAGAAGGAGGGAGTATTTTGACTAGGAAATAAATCTATTGAACTGCTCACTAAATAAGAGGAAAAATTGAACAAAAGCACATCCTTTGCGTCTGATGATCCAGAAGAAGTTTGCATGACATACATTCAGTCCCCCCGTGTGTCGAGGGGGTTCATTTTTTTTTTAAGATCCTGGTTGATCTATAATAATCGTGGCTTTTGCCTGCAGAATTGATGTCCTCCCTTTTTTCTTTCCTGGAAAGATGCCTAAGTACTTCTTCTGTAAGAGACAAACTGCTGTATATGCAGAGAAAAGCTATCCTTGGAGCATAGTATAAAGAAAAATGATCAGAAATTGAAGAAGCCAGGCTTTTGGATCGCTCGTTGCTTGAAAACAAGACTTAACCTGAATCGTCCAGTTAATTCAGCTTGGAAAGTTCTTTCGGTGGCCCTCTGGGGAAGTAAAACATTAACATCTTAGTAACATAGTAGATGACGGCAGATAAAGACCTGAATGGTCCATCCAGTCTTCCAAACCTGATTCAATCTAAAAATTTATTTTTTTTTAGCTATTTCTGGTCAAGAATCCAAAGCTCTGCCCAGTACTGTTCTTAGGTTCCAACTACTGAAGTCTCTGTCAAAGCTCACTCCAGCCCATCTACACCCTCCCCAGCCCATCCTCCACCAAGTCTGCCCAGTACTGGCCTTAGTTCAATATTTCATATTATTTTCTGATTCTAGATCCTCTGTGTTCGTCCCACGCTTTTTTGAAATCTGTCACCGTTTTCCTCTCCACCACCTCCCTCAGGAGCGCATTCCAGGCATCCACCACCCTCTCCGTAAAGTAGAATTTCCTAACATTGCCTTTGAATCTACCACCCCTCAACCTCAAATTATGTCCTCTGGTTTTACCATTTTCCTTTCTCTGGAAAAGATTTTGTTCTACGTTAATATTTTTCAAGTATCTCCCCTGTCCCTCCTTTCCTCTAGGGTATACATATTCATAAATCAACCAACATGGAGCTGATAAGGGTTTACTCAGTAGATGAGGGAAGGGTAAATGCAACTGATACCGTATCCCTCCGTGGATGTTTAACCCTCCACATATAGACAGGTTTTGTTACATTATTAATGAAGAAGGGGCATCGTTGTAAATTATGGATTTGATTCCTTAGTCCAGTGGTCCCCAACCCAGTCCTGGAGCACCCCCAGCCAGTCAGGTTTTCAGGACAGCCCTAATGAATATGCATGGAGCAGATTTGCATGCCTGTCATAAGAACATAACAATTGCCGCTGCTGGGCCAGACCAGTGGTCCATCGTGCCCAGAAATCCACTCCCACGGCGTCCCTTAGGTCAAAGACCAGTGCCCTAATTGAGACTAGCCTTACTTGCGTACGTTCTGGTTCAGCAGGAACTTGTCTAACTTTGTCTTGAATCCCTGAAGGGTGTTTTCCCCTATAACAGCCTCTGGAAGAGCGTTCCAGATATCTACCACTGTCTGGGTGAAGAAACCCTAATCATGATATTAACCTTACCCTAATACGAAGCCTGAAGGCCCTGATTTGCTCACACTCTTCACGCCCTTTCCCTTGGGAGGGGCTTGAGGCGCCTCAGGCCACTCCCAAGGGACGGGGCCTGAGGAGTCTGATGGCCGCAAGCCTGCGCTCATATGTTGGTGTAAGGGACAGGGCCTGAATTCTCCTGCGCGCACTTGTCAGAGCGCTGTGTCTTGCGCTCAATTGTCAGTGTACCAGTTGCTCGCCACCATAAGTAACAGCTTCAAGGTACTCCTCGCAACCACGTCGCCACTTCCGGGTGCTGCCTGTAGGAAGTGATGTCAGAGGGAGAGGACGTGGTCACGAGGAGCGCGCTAAAGTTGTCGGTCGCGGCGGTGAACAACTGGTGGTACAGGGGAAGGGAAGGAGGGCGCACGCACAGAGGGGGGGGGGGTCGGGAAAGGAGCAGGGGGAGGTGGAGGAGTGGTGCTAATGCTCCAGTGTCTCTGTCCCTCTCTACGCCACTGCTTAGGGGGTCTAAAGAAAAGTGAGTCTTGAGATTAGTAAAGCTCTGTGGCTGAGGGGCCACAGTCATGGTACATGTAGGAATTAAAATTAGAAGTCGAAATTGAATCTAGGTCAGGACGCCTCGCGTTTCACAAGTATTTTAGAAGAGACCGCGCTGGCATAGAGGCTGTTCTCTAATACAGGAGGAGCGGGCATCTTTGTGCCAAGTGTGAGCAACGTCAAAATCATTTTAGAAAAGACAAAAGTTTGAAGACAAGTTGGAACGGTTTTCCAAGCCTTAAACGTAAGTCCTGACGTGGATCTGTTAGGACGTCTCTTTCTGAAATGGGGAATAAACGTGAATGTTCTAGACATGTCCTAATCCCATCCAAAACATGCCCAGACCACCTTGCCATGCATGCACTTGGGCATTTCATATGCATATCTCAATTGTATTTTATTTACATAGTATTTATAATTTAAATGGTTTACATTCAGGTACTCAAGCATTTTTCCTTGTCTGTCCTGGTGGGCTCACAATCTATCTAATATACCTGGGACAATGGGGGGGATTAAGTGACTTGCCCAGGGTCACAAGGAGCAGCGTGGCTTTGAACCCACAACCTCTGGGTGCTGAGGCTGTAGCTTTAACCACTGTGTCACTCTGGAAATCTAAATATAGCAAACATGAACCAAGTCTAGGCCAATGAAGCCATTGTGACATCACTGATGAGGTTGGTTCTTATTGATAGAATGAGGCATTGTGACATCACAGGATCAGCTCTGGTTACCAGAGACAGATACTTTTCACACTATTTATTTATTCAATTTTCTATGTCATTCTCCCAGGGGAGCTCAGAACGTTTTACATGGATTTATTCAGCTACTCAAGCATTTTTCCCTGTCAATCCTGGTGGGCTCACAATTGATCTAATGTAAACTAAACTAAACCTTGGGTTTGATTAAGTGACTTGCCCAGGGTCACAAGGACCAGCATGGGATTTGAACCCACAACCTCAGGATGCTGAGGCTGTTGCTCTAACCACTGCGCCACACACTTAGACGTGTTTGCAAAATAAACATTGAAATATTGGTTTATCCATGCCCTTCTAAAATGACCCCCTTCATCCTCCAGACCCTTCTACTGTGGAGACCCTGTGTCATCTGTGGATTTATCCTGGCCGTCTCACCTATGGCTCCAAAAGATACTTTGGGGTAACACTCTGATTCACGCTTTAGTAATCTCCTGTATAGATTACTGCAATGCCCTGTTTAAGGGCATCACAAAAAAAGAAATTAGACGGCTTCAAATCGTTCAAAATACAGCTATCAAGATCATCTGTGGCGCGAAAAAATACGATCACGTCTCACCCCTTTTGTCTAAAGCACATTGGCTTCCAGTTGAACATCGAATTAGTTATAAAATTATACTTTTAATATTCAAAACATTGGAAAGTTGGTCCTCAGCCTGGCAGCTAGGCTTCAATGCTAAGAAATGTAAGGTCATGCACCTTGGAAGCGGAAATCCATGCAGGACGTACTTCTTGAACGGAGAAACTTTAACTAGGACTTTAGCAGAACGAGATTTAGGAGTAATCATCAGTGCAGACATGAAAACTGCCAATCAAGTGGAGAAGGCTTCATCTAAGGCAAGGCAGATATTGGGTTGTATCAATAGAAGTTTCGTCAGCCGTTGTACAGGGCCATGGTGAGACCTCATCTGGAGTACTGTGTGCAATTCTGGAGGCCACATTACAGTAAAGATGTGCGCAGAATTGAATCGGTTCAACGGACGGCCACCAGGATGATCTCGGGGCTCAAGGGTCTCTCGTACGAAGAGAGACTGAACAAATTGCAGCTCTACACTCTCGAGGAACGTAGGGAGAGGGGAGACATGATCGAAACATTTAAGTACCTCACGGGACGTGTCGAAGTGGAAGATGATATTTTCTTTCCCAAGGGACCCTCGGCCACAAGAGAGCACCCGCTCAAACTCAGGGGCGGAAAATTTCATGGCGACACCAGAAAGTATTTCTTCACAGAGAGAGTGGTTGATCATTGGAACAAGCTTCCAATGCAGGTGATCGAGGCAGACAGCGTGCCAGACTTTAAGAATAAATGGGATACCCATGTGGGATCCCTACGAGGGTCAAGATAAGGAAATTGGGTCATTAGGGCATAGACAGGGGGTGGGTAAGCAGAGTGGGCAGACTTGATGGGCTGTAGCCCTTTTCTGCCGTCATCTTCTATGTTTCTATGTTTCTATGATGGGTCATTTGGCCTTTATCTGCCATCATGTTTCTATGTTTCTATAATCAGAAAGTTCTATGACATCACAATGCAGGTGTAAAGAGCCTTAGCCTATAGGAAGAGGAGATGCAAATGTTAAGAGCCTTAGCCAATAGGGAGAGGAGGAGAGAGTGGCTGCTGCAGACACCAGAAAGTATTTCTTCACAGAGAGAGTGGTTGATCATTGGAACAAGCTTCCAGTGCAGGTGATCGAGGCAGACAGCGTGCCAGACTTGAAGAAGAAATGGGATACCCATGTGGGATCCCTACGAGGGTCATTAGGGCATAGACAGGGGGTGGGTAACCAGAGTGGGCAGACTTGATGGGCTGGAGCCCTCTTCTGCCGTCATCTTCTTCTATGTTTCTATGTAACCTGACTATATCAATAGACTTTTAATTCCTTACAACTCATTAAAATCTCTCCGGTTCATATCGCAGAACCTTCTTATTATATCCTCTTTGAAATCAATAAATACATTTGTTTTCCAATAACTTTGCTGTTACCGCCCCTACTCTATGGAATTCACTACCTAATTATCTGCGCAGCGAGCCCAATCAAAAACAATTTAAAGTTCAGTTAAAGACATTCTTGTTTAAAGATGCCTTCGGATAACAACTGTCCTTTTAAGGACAAAACCAAGCTAAACTAAAGCAATTTGTTACCTTCCCCTATGGTTTTCCCTTTAATGTAACACCTTTCCTTTAACAAATGTAGTTCTTCCCCACTACCCTATTATGTGAAGTAAGTCCGTACTTTTAATCAGTGATTTTAAGTAGACTTTGTTGATATTCAGTATCCCTTGTTTTTATGTAATTTTATATTGTAAACCGCTTAGAAATTTGAATAAGCGGTTGAAAAAATATTTTAATAAACTTGAAACTTGATTTCCTATTAAACTGCCTCTTACTTGATTTTGATTAACACAGAAGGATTGTGGGAAAGAACGGTGCACTAACATTGTCCATTCCCGGGAGGGAGGTGCAGAGGTATGGGATGGTTTCAATGTGATTCCGTGGTCGTGAGGTAGTCTTTTCAGAGGCACAGTGAGTTCTGTTTTCTGCGTGTGTCTGACTCCACCATGTGGTTTCAAGAATCCACTTTTTCAGGTCTCCAGAAGCGGCCGCACTCTGTCAGGCAGAGATATTTCCTAATTGGAAGAGCTGCTCTATCTGTGCTGCAGAAAACCTAAAATGCAGCTCTTCGGCTTTGACAACGGCAAATATAATTTATTGAGAGCATCCAGTAATGAAAAGAGGTCTTGAGATGTTTTAATGGAAAGCCATTTCACCTTTGTTTCACCTCATGCCCTCCATTTCATTTTCCTAAATGCTGAGTAGCCTATGGCTGACAATACAGGAGCTATACCCCCCCCCACACACACACATTTTTTATTAGTTTTATGCAAAATTGCAGAAACCTGAATATATTTTCATTTGCTCATGCTGAAAGCATGAAAATGGTCATTTCTATAAGTCCTACTGGAGTCACTCTTTATTAACGGCTTAAGACAGATCTGTGCAATGTGTCACTGTGACAGGTCGCAATGATAGTAGAAATGGATTGGCTGTTTTGCCTCCCTCAGTAGGTCAGCTTGCGAGAGGGGAAATGCATTAATGTCGACTCAGAGAAGTCTGCATGCATAATGCATCTTGGGGACCGCAGTCCTCGCCGCCAAGAACATTCGGCTGAAGAGGGTCAGCAGGGTCGCATTTGCAGATGGACACTTTTAACTACTTCATCACGGAGTGTCATAGTTCCTGCTGCTTCCCTGGGAATCTGTGCCATCTGCCAAAAGCGTTATTACTCTGCAGGCATTCAATCGTTGATTCCAGAGACTGACGTATCAGGCTAACCTAATGGAACAGAGAACTGTGCAGCGATATCCGTCCTATGGCATCTGCTTTGTTCCTCAAGGGCCTGGCTTAAGTAGTCATTACTTTTCCTGGGATCATGGTGGGCTCAAAATGGCAATTGCATCTCCTAGTGGTTGTCTTGCGGTATTACGTTAGGGGTGAGTTTGCCTTATAAAGGCCCCATCAGGTTGCATTGTGGGTTATTATGGATCCTTAACAAGCAAATTCTATACAATCTGCCTAAAGTTAGGCACTTAACTTAATTGTTTAATAGACTTTATTGATGCTGATCTTTGAAATAAATTAAATTTAATTGGATGCTAAGCACCTAACTTGGTAGGCACCTAATGCAAGATATTTACCACAAAGTAGGCATAGTTAGGGGGTGGATCGTGGGCATGTTTTACATGTAGGTGCCTGCTTTGGACTTAGGCGCTGGTGCTACTACTATGAATTATTTCTATAGCGCTACCAGATTTACACAGCGCTGTACAGAGTCACAAAGAAAACAGTCCCTGCTCCAAAGAGCTTACAATCTAAACAGACAAGAAAGACAAACAGGATGTCATGCATACAGTTAAGGGGAATGGTTACTCTGCTGGCTGGGTTGGAGGGCAGAGGGGAGTACAGGACAGTCGAGCCATTGTGACATCACTGATGAGGATGGCTCTTATTGGTGGAATGAGGCATTATGACATCACAAGCTCAGCTCTGCTTCCCAAAGGCTGAAACTCTTCACACTACTACTATGAATTATTTCTATAGCGCTACCAGACGTACGCAGCGCTGTACAAAGTCACAAAGAAGACAGTCCCTGCGCCAAAGAGCTTACAATCTAAACAGACAAGCAGGATGTCACAGATACAGTAAAGGGAAGGGTTACTTTGCTGGCTGGGTTGGAGGGCAGAGGGGAGTACAGGACAATCGAGCCATTATAACATCACTGATGAGGTTGGCTCTTATTGGTGGAATGAGGCATTATGACATCACAAGCTCAGCTCTGCTTCCCAAAGGCTGAAACTCTTCACACTATTATTACGACTATGAATGATTTCTATAGCGCTGTACAGAGTCACAAAGAAGACAGTCCCTGCTCCAAAGAGCTTACAATCTGCTGGCTGGGTTGGAGGGCAGAAGAGTAGGGTTAAGAATTGAAGGCTATATCAAAAAAGGTGGTGTTGGTCTGCTTTTAAACAAGTTAGATGCACACATTTAGGCCCAAGAAAATTCTGGCATACAGAGCCTGCACCTAAGGTTAGCATGCCTAGCAACGCCTAAGGCCGCTTTGACGGCGCTATGCGTGAGTCTGTAAACTGCGCCTAGCTTTAATAGAATCATGCACAATGCCGTACCAATCGGTGCCAGTGTTTTTTTAGTGGGCCCTAAATATTGGATGCCTGGAAGCCTGAACCTAACTTAAATCAGTCGTCTTCCTAATAGCTGTTTCTTCTTTAAACTGAAATCTCGGTGCTGTGCCAGCTATTTTGCTTCTTGCTCTTATCTATAATAGATTAATTTCATAATAAGTTGTAATATTTATGAAGCTGCACATTTCACTTTCTTTATTAGTACAGCAGGGGGTTTTATTAGCTCATTTAGGTAGTTGCCTAGTACTTTCGCGGGATAGGATCAACCTCGTAGATAATTTATTGATTAGGGCCCAGGGCCCGGGACTAGCAAGCACCGGAGGCCAGAGATAATTACCATCCGTGCTGCTCCCTTTTCTTAATCAATAAGGTCAAACCACTAGAGTAGATGTTATGAACCAACTTGTTTACTAAGGTCTATAGGCGAAAACAAAAATTGGACCCAGTAACGGCAGTGGCAGTTACTATTTACAAAGCCAAAACTACCGTATTTGCCGGCGTATAAGACGACTTTTCAGTACCTTAAAATCCTCCCCAAAGTCGGGGGTCGTCTTATACGTCGGGTACTGTTTTACATGTACTTACTTTACATTACAGAGCTGCACGGGGACGCCCCTAGGGTCGCGGGGATTCCGTGGGGACGCCCCCTAGGGTCGCGGGGATCCCATGGGGACGCCTCCGAGGGTCGCGGGGCTCCTGCGGGGCTGGATGCTCAGTCTTCTGGATGTACGCGGCTCTTCTTCTCCCTACCTTCTCTGCTTGCAGCACAGAGCCGAACGGAAGTCTTCCCGACGTCAGCGCTGACGTCGGAGGGGAGGGAGGGCTTAAACAAAGCTTAAACAAAGCCCTCCCTCCCTCCGACGTCAGCGCTGACGTCGGGAAGACTTCCGTTCGGCTCTGTGCTGCAGGCATGGCAGGTAAGGAGAAGGAGAGTAGCCTCGTGGTACCAAGAGAGAGGGGCGGACGCCCCGCCCCGGTTGCAGCACAGCCGGCCAGGTTCCCTTACTTTTGTGGCACTTCCCCGACCGACCGATAACAGCCCGGGTCCGACAATCCTCCCTGCCCTGTAGCCGCGAATCTAAATACCTTCTTACAGCAGCTGTAAGAAGGTAATTTAGATTCGCGGTTAAGGGCAGGGAGGTTTGTCGGACCGGGGCTGTTGTCGGTCGGTCGGGGAAGTGCCACAAAAGTAAGGGAACCTGGCCGGCTGTGCTGCACCCGGGGCGGTAGAGAAGGTGTGCGGAAGAAGGGGTAGTCTTATACGGCGAGTATAACACAAAACTCTATTTTTTAACTAAAAGTTGGGGGGTCGTCTTATACGCCCTGTCGTCTTATACGCCGGCAAATACGGTATTTAAAGAGCATCTTTTCTCCGTCTGTTACGTATTCTTCCTTGTGAGACGCTGTAAAATACGCTTTCAAATAGGGTATCATTTGGAATCGGATAGAGGAGTCTCGGGTGTTTGGAGGCTCTGAAGAAGTTGGACGAAAAGCTGGGCCTAGATGGAGGTGGTGTTCCTGGAGGGCTGGTTGCTGTAGATGGTACAACATTTCTTTCAATATCAAGATGATGTTGCAAGGACTTAAGTGTAGGTTTGAAAGGAATTGGGGGCCCCAGGTAGAATTATACAAGTCCACTTCTCTCTCATAGAAACATGATGGCAGATAAAAGCCAAGTGGTCCATCCTGTCTGCCCATCTGCAACATCCACTATCTCCTCCTCTCCCTATTGGCAAAGGCTCTTAAAATTTGCATCTCCTCTTTCTATTGGCTAAGGCTCTTTACACCTGCATTGTGAGGTCATAGAGCTTCATGGTTATAGAAAACATGATGGCAGATAAAGACCATATGGCTCATCCAGAGCATCCACTATCTCCTCCTCTCCCTATTGGCTAAGGCTCTTAACATTTGCACCTCCTCTTTCTATTGGCTAAGGCTCTTTAGAAACATAGAAACAGACGGTAGATAAGGGCCACGGCCCATCCAGTCTGCCCACCCCAATAACCCTCCCCTACCTTTCTTTGTGAAGAGATCCCACGTGACGATCCCATTTTGTCTTAAAATCAGGCACGCTGTTGGCCTCAATTACCTGTAGTGGAAGCGATCAACCACCCTTTCGGTGAAGAAGTATTTCCTGGTGTTACCGTGCAGTTTCCCACCCCTGATTTTACACGGATGCCCTCTTGTTGCCGTGGGACCTTTGAAAAAGAAGATATCCTTTTCCACCTCGATACAGCCCGTGAGATATTTGAACGTCTCGATCATGTCTCCCCTCTCTCTGCGTTCCTCGAGTGAGTATAGCTGCAATTTATCCAGCCGTTCCTCATAAGGGAGATCCTTGAATCCCGAGACCATCCGGGTGGCCATTCGCTGGACCGACTCAAGTCTCAGCACATCTTTGCGGTAATGCGGCCTCCAGAATTGTACACAGTATTCCAGATGGGGTCTCACCATGGATCTATACAATGGCATAATGACTTCGGGCCTACGTATGCAACCTATGATTTGTCTAGCCTTAGATGAAGCTTTCTCCACTTGCTTGGCAGTCTTCATGTCCTCACTGCATTGTGATGTCATAGAACTTTAGTAACAGAGTAACAGAAACATGATGGCAGACAAAGGCCAAATGGCCCATCTGTAGCATCCACTATCTCCTCCTCTCCCTATTGGCTAAGGCTCTTAACATTTGCATCTCTTCTTCCTATTGGCTAAGGCTCTTTACACCTACATTGTGATGTCATAGAGCTTTATGGTTACAGAAACATAGAAACATGATGGCAGATAAAGGCCAAATGGCCCATCCAGTCTGCCTATCTGTAACATCTACGATCTCCTCTCCCTATTGGCTAAGGCTGTTAACATTTGCATCTCCTCTTCCTATAGGCTAAGGCTCTTTACACCTACATTATGAGGTCATAGAACTTTATGGTTATAGAAACATAGACAAAAAAGTATTCAATACAAGCTGAATATATAGAAAAATCAGAAAACCCCATTGTGCCTGAGGTAATCCGAGATAGTTTCCTCCTTTTTAATGGAGAAAAGACCTCAGTTCTTTCCAGGGATTATTGTCACCTGGAAAAATTCAATGTTAGCTGTTCAATACAGCTACATAGGAAAAAACATCCTTGGTCTACAAAAACTCCGTATGGAAAGTTAATATATTCTTTAAATAGTATTCTTTACATATTTTTAAATAATTTGAAAATTCAATAACAGTTCATAGGAAAACTTATCTTCAGAAATGCTCCATCCTCCGGACGTGGTTTAAATCTTAGCAGTCCACGTTATTCTCCCAGTACTGTTGTCACTCTATTGCCTGGGAGAAAAAAATATAGAATTCCCGACAGGCCCTGTTTCGCACTTCTTGCTGCATCAGGGGAAATTATTGAAAAATCAATCTGCTGCTTCAATGATTATGGCCAGGGGAAATGACAAATGCCTGTATCTTGGTGTGGTATATAGACCTCCAAGACAACAGGATGACATAGACAAAAAATTGATCGAAGACATCGAGACCATCACTCTGCGTGGAGACACTGTACTGTTGGAGGACTTTAATATGCCTGATGTAGACTGGAACAAACTTTCCGGTACGACCAGCGGCAGCAGAAACTACTACTAACCTCCATAAGGGGAGCACAACTTAAACAGATGGTATTGGAGCTCACTAGGGATCAGGCGATACTGGAGATAATGTCACAGAGGTTTCGGTGGGTGAAGCGTTGGCCTCCAGTGACCACAACATGGTGTGGTTTCACCTCAGGAAGGGATTCACTAGGTCAAACACATCAACAAAGGTCCTTAACTTTAAGGGCACAAACTTCAAGAACATGGGAGATTTTATCTATGAGGCGCTGCAAAACCAGGACACAACAGATAGTGTGGAGGTACTGTGGTCAGCTCTGAAATCTACCCTTCAGGAAGCAACTAATCTCTATATAAAAACAGTGAGTAAACGAGGGAGAAATAACAAACCCCAGTGGTTTTCCGCGGAGATCTCGGAACTCGTAAAACAGAAGAAAAGAGCATTTGTATCCTACAAACAATCACAACGATGAAATCTAGAACTGTTAAAACAGCAGTCAGAGATGCCAAACTCCGGATGGAAGAAAATCTAGCTAAGAATATAAGAAAGGGGGATAAATCCTTTTTCAGATATGTTAGTGACAGAAAAAGGAACACAGACGGGATAGTGCGCCTAAGGAAACCCGACAGTAACTATGTAGAATCAGACTCCGATAAAGCTGTACTACTCAATGAATACTTCTGCTCAGTCTTTACTTGTGAGACGCTGGGATCCAGTTCACAGCTGCAGACAAGGGAGAGCTCAGAAGACCCGTTCCGGAACTTTGAATTTACCACCGGCAGCGTCTACCAAGAACTATCAAAGCTCAAAGTGAACAAAGCCATGGGACCGGATAAACTGCACCCCAGAGTGCTTAGGGAATTGACAGATGTCCTGGTGGAGCCGTTAGCTGCGTTCTTCAATCTTTCCCTAAGCACGGGAAGAGTCCCACATCCATAGAAACATAGAAACATAGAAATTGACGGCAGAAAAGGGCCATAGCCCATCGAGTCTGCCCATACCAATGATTCACTCCCTGATTCTTACTCTCCCAGAGATCCCACATGAATATCCCATTTTCTCTTGAAATCTAACACGCTGCTGGCCTCAATCACCCGCTGAGGCAGCTCGTTCCAATGATCGACCACCCTTTCGGTGAAGAAGTACTTCCAAGCATCACCCCGAAATTTCCCTCCCCTGATTTTCAGCGAGTGTCCTCTGGTTACCGAAGGCCCCGTAAGACTGAAGATATCATCTTTCACCACTATACGCCCAGTAATATACTTAAAGGTCTCAATCATGTCCCCTCTCTCTCTTTGCTCCTCCAGTGAGTACATCCGCTGTTTTTTTAACCTTTCTTCATACGTGAGATCCTTGAGCCCCAAGACCATCTTGGTAGCCATTCGCTGAACCGACTCAATTCTCAACACATCTTTTCGGTAGTGTGGTCTCCAGAATTGAACACAATATTCGAGATGAGGTCTCACCATGGATCTGTACAATGGCATTATGACTTCAGGTTTTCTGCTGACAAAACCCCTATGGATACAGCCTATCATTTGTCTTGCCTTGGACGAAGCCTTCTCCACTTGATTGGCAGCCTTCATGTCGTCGCTAATGATCACTCCTAAATCACGTTCCACCGTGGTCCTGGACAAGGTTTCACCATTTAGTGTGTAAGTTCTGTGTGGATTTTTTTTGCCTAGGTGCATTACTTTACATTTTTTAGCATTAAAACCTAGCTGCCAAGTTGATGACCACTGTTCAAGCTGTTTTAGATCCTGCGTCATAAAGTCAGGCACACTGCTTTTGTTAACTATGTTGCATAGTTTGGCATCGTCGGCAAACAGTGATACTTTTCCTCTAAGTCCTAGGGTCAAATCTCCTATGAATAAATTGAATAGAATCGGCCCTAAGACGGAGCCCTGAGGTACTCCACTCATCACTGCTGACATTTTGGAGGGGTTACCGTTTACCATCACCCTTTGAAGCCTACCATTTAGCCAGTTCCCTACCCATGTAGTGAATGTATCTCCTAATCCCATCGATTTTAGTTTGTTCAACAGCCTGCGGTGTGGAACGCTATCAAAAGCTTTGCTGAAGTCCAAATATATCACGTCAAGGGACTCACCGGCATCCAGATGATTGGTCACCCAATCAAAGAAGTCAATCAGATTAGATTGGCAGGACCTTCCCCTGGTAAATCCATGTTGATGTGGATCACGTAAATTTTCTTCGTCTAGAATTTTGTCAAGTTCCTGTTTGATCAGTGTTTCCATGAGTTTACACACTATGGATGTGAGACTCACCGGTCTATAATTTCCTGTCTCTGTTCTGCAGCCCTTTTTGTGGAGTGGAATTACGTTAGCTGTTTTCCAGTCTAGGGGTACTTTTCCCGTGCGCATGGAAAGATTGAAGAGTACGGATAGTGGTTCAGCCAGAACTTCACTCAGCTCTCTGAGTACCCTGGGGTGTAGATTGTCTGGCCCCATGGCTTTGTCTACTTTGAGTCTTGAAAGTTCGTGGTAGATGCTACTAGGTGTAAACTCGTAATCACGAAACAGGTCATTTTGGCTGTCTCTTATTTGCAGTTGTGGACCATTTCCCGGTGCTTCACAGGTGAATACTGAGCAAAAGTATTCGTTTAGCAGTTCTGCCTTGGCAGTATCAGATTCTGCGTAGTTTCCATCTGATTGCCTAAGGCGTTCTATTCCATTTTTGTTTCTCTTCCTGTCGCTAATGTACCTAAAGAAGGATTTGTCCCCTTTTTTAATGTTCCGTGCTAGATCTTCCTCTGTTTGAAGTTTGGCTTCCCTGACTGCCTTTTTGACAGCCTTAGATCTGGCCAGATAGTCTTCTTTTGCCTCCCTTTTCCCAAGATGTTTATAGGTGATAAATGTTTCTTTTTTCATTTTAATGAGGTCCGAAAGTTCCTTGTTAAACCATTGTGGTTTTTTGTTTCTCCGGCGTTTGCTTACTGTTTTTACGTAGCGGCTAGATGCTTCATTTAGGATGGATTTTAGATTTGAGCACATAGTTTCCGGATTGTCAGTTTCTGCATGGTTTTGCAGCTCTTGATGGACAAAGTCTCTCATGTGGTCGAAATCTGCCTCCCTAAAGTTGAGGACCCTCGTTGCTGTGTTTGATTTAGAGAAGCCTTTCTTGAGGTTAAGCCATACCATGTTGTGGTCACTGGAGGCCAGCGTGTCTCCCACTGATACTTCCGAGACACTGTCTCCATTTGTGAGTACCAGGTCCAGTATTGATTTTTCTCTGGTGGGCTCTAATACCATTTGTTTGAGTTGTGCACCCTTAATGGAGGTTATTATTCTTTTGCTACCGCTCGTAGTTGCTGAGAGGGTGTTCCAGTCTGCATCTGGCATGTTGAAGTCGCCTAATAGTACTGTGTCACCACGCAAAGTGATGTTCTCTATGTCCTTAATCAATTCTTTGTCTTTGTCTTCCTGTTGTCTCGGAGGCCTGTATACCACACCGAGGTAAAGGCATTTTTCGTTCCCTCTGGCCAGGTTTACCCAAAGTGATTCCCCTGTGTATCTAACATCTGTGATCCTGGTAGTTTTGATATTATCCTTAGTGTATAGTGCTACCCCCCCTCCTAATTTGCCCTCTCTGTCCCGACGAAGTAGATTGTAGCCTGGTATAACCATATCCCACCCATGTGAGTCTGTGAACCAGGTCTCGGATATCGCTACTATGTCAAGGTCAGCATTCCTTATTTCTGTTTCTAGTTCCAGGATTTTGTTGCCCAAGCTGTGTGCATTAACATACATTGCTCTCCAAATTTGTGATGATATGCCTATCCCCGTTAGTGTAGCTCTTGTTTTTTTGTATATACTATGGGTACTTACCTTAGGTTCAGAAGTGTGGGTATTACTTTCTTCCCCAGGATGGATCCTTACTGCTCTGGTATGTATGTGTGAACCCTCCCCCAACTTACCTAGTTTAAAGCCTTCCGAAGTAGATGTGCTAGTCGATGTCCAAAAATTTTCTTGCCTCTCTTTGTTAGGTGAAGTCCGTCAGGTCCCTGTAGTCCTTGTAGCGCCGCTCCGTGGTCTAGGAATCCAAAGTTCTTCTCTAAACACCATTCGCGAAGCCACTCGTTGGTCCTATGGATGCGTTCTTCCCTGTCTCTGCCTTTGTCTCTTACCGGGAGAATTGATGAGAAGACCACCTGTGCTCCTGTCTGCTTTAGCTTCCTTCCCAGGGCCTCGAAGTCTTTAGGGATGTTGTCTGATGTGCTTCTGGCAGTATCGTTGGTACCTGCATGAATGAGAAACATAGGGAAATGGTCAGTCGGTTTCAGAAGTTTGTCTATACTGGTGGTGATGTCCATGGTGTGTAAATTTATGGAAACGTTGATTAAACACAAATTAGATACGATTCTGAATGACGAGAGGCTGAGGGATCCCCACCAGCATGGATTTACAAAGGGAAGGTCCTGCCAATCCAATCTAATCAGCTTCTTTGACTGGGTAACAAAAAAGCTAGATATGGGAGAGTTCCTGGATGTCGTGTATTTGGATTTCAGTAAGGCTTTTGATAGTGTCCCACACCGTAGGTTATTGAACAAGATGAGTTCATTGGGACTAGGAGAAACATTGACTGCATGGGTTAAAGACTGGCTCAGTTGCAGACTCCAGAGGGTGGTGGTAAATGGTACTCCCTCTGAAACATCGGAAGTGATCAGTGGAGTGCCGCAGGGCTCGGTCTTGGGTCCAATTCTATTTAATATCTTTGTATGGGACCTGCCTCAGGGACTTTGAGGTAAAATTGCATTATTTGCCGATGAGGCTAAACTGTGCAACACAGTGGGCAAAAGCACCATGCCCAACACTATGACGCAGGACCTACTCTTACTAGAACAATGGTCCGCAACTTGGCAACTGAGTTTTAATGCCAAAAAGTGTAAGGTTATGTACCTTGGCAGCGGAAACCCACGCAGAACTTACACCCTGAATGGTGAGACCTTAACAAGAACTTTTGCAGAATGGGACCTAGGAGTAATCATTAGTGAAGATATGAAAACTGCCAATCAAGTGGAGAAAGCATCATCCAAGGCTAGACAAATGCTAGGTTGCATCTGCAGAAGTTTTGTCAGCCGAAAGCCCGAAGTTGTAATGCCGTTGTACAGGTCCATGGTGAGACCCCATCTGGAATATTGTGTTCAATTTTGGAGGCCACATTATCAAAAAGATGTGCTGAGAATGGAGTCTAGGTAAGTTGCAGCTATACTCTCTCGAGGAACGCAGAGAGAGGGGAGACATGATAGAGACGTTCAAATATGTTTCTGGCCGTATTGAGGTAGAAGAAGACATCTTTTTCCTCACAGGACCTATGGCAACAAGAGGGCATCTGTTAAAAATCAAGGGTGGGAGATTTCATGGTGACACTAGGAAGTATTTCTTCACCGAAAGGGTGGTTGATCGTTGGAATGATCTTCCACTTCAGGTAATTGAGGCCAGCAACGTGCTCGATTTTTGAGAAAAAATGGGACAAGCAAAAGGGTTCACTTCGAGGAACTGCTTAGAGGGGAGGGTTCTTAGAGTGGGCAGACTTGTTGGGCCGGTGGCCCTTTTCTGCCGTCATATTCTATGTTTCTATGTTTATATTTAGAACAAACTGGAGGAAATATATTTTCACGCGGTGTTTAGTTAAGCGCTAAAACTCATTGCCAGAGCAGGTGATAGAAGCAGATAAGGTAGCTGAGTTTAAAAAATTCCTGAAGGCAGGGTCCATAAGCCATTGGGCAGGTAGACCTGGGTTAAGTAGCTTCGAATCTTAAATGACTTTTGCCATTTTTTGAACATTTTGGAACATTCAATTTCAAACCGCAGTAAGGTAATCAAAGAAATCGTCACAGCTTCTTAAGAAAAAAATAACTGGTCAATATCAACTGAAGGTCAACTAAATTAATCCTGGATATTCAATGCTAACATTGTTTAACATTTTATGCTTGTTACTGTGGAAACCGTATAGGTAATATACGGTATATAAATTTTTAAATAAATTTAAAAAATAAATATTCAGGCGCTGGCCCTAAATATCGCCTGGGACCTGTAAACTGGGATTCTTTATTCTCCCCATCACCACAAGGATTTCAAGCCCCAGTTCCACTCTCCCAGTACCAAAAGGCCACTCTTCATGCCTGACTCTCCTCCCAAACCCCTAACTCAGCAAAAGGCCCCCTCTACCATCTTCCAAGTCTCAACAGGACCCCCTTAAGCTTAGGGTATAAGACTTCGTGCTCTAATGGTTTTGAGGTTAGATTATACTGGTTCCCAACACTGTCCTGGAGGATCCCCAGGCCAGTCGGGTTTTCAGGCTAGCCCTAATGAGTATGCATGAGAGAGATTTGAATATAATGGAGGTGCCAGGCATGCAAATCTGCGCCACGCATATTCATTAGGGCTATCTTGAAAACCCGACTGGCCTGGGAGTTAGGAGCCAGTGGGCTAGAAGAAAACTTCATCCGCACCTGTCCCAGATTAAAAATGGCCTGTGGTTTGTGGCCTTATCTGCTGGCATTGAATATTTCTGGTACCCCCACATAATTGCTGACTCCTCCAAAACTCTGTCCTATGTGGCCTGTTCAGTGGCCTTGAAATAGGAATATTTTATTCTTAAAAACCATTTTAACTGAATTTCATTTTCCAACAGAAAATCCAGTCCGATTTAACAAGCCATGAGATTAGTTTGGAAGAAATGAAGAAGAGGAATGAAGGGAAAGAAGCCGCCAGAAAGGTTCTTTCTCAGATCGATGTGGCCCAGGCAAGTCTCTGCACCGTCCTTGCTAAGGCAGAATCAGCCTTTGCCTGGGCCTTTCTGCTGCTTTGTTTTCTGTCTGTCTCTTTATCCTTCTAGTCCTCAATCTCCACCTGCCAATTGATCTATCTTTACACATTATTATTTGTTCAATTTTCTATAGCGTTCTCCCCAGGGAGCTCCGAACGGTTTACATGAATTTATTCAGGTACTCAAGCATTTTTCCCTGTATGTCCCGGTGGGTTCACAATCTATCTAATGTACCTGGGACAATGGGGGGATTAAGTGACTTGCCCAAGGTCACAAGGAGCAGGGTGGGATTTGAACCCACAACCTCAGGGTGCTGAGGCTGTAGCTTTAACCACTGCACCACACACTCCCCATTCCAACTTAGCCATAGCCACTAGGAAACTAAGGTCAGATAGTGACCGCTTGGCCCGTCCAGTTTGTTCTCTTATCATTTTGCATATCTTTTGCATATGGATTGCAAATTCCTTAAAACCAACATTGCCCCTCCCCCCCTTAGATTATGTCTGAGCTTTTCGCTCATTTCTTATAACGCCTCCCGTATCATTTTCTTTAGATTTCGATATTAGTGAATTTATGTGTCTCGTTTTGAGAATTATGATCTTAAACTGGCCTCTCGAGCAACATAATAGGTCTAAGTGTCTAAATTTGTACTCAGAATGTCACAAATTTAGGATTTAGGGTGGGGAAAAAAGTTAGGAGCTTAGCACTGATTTAAAGCACTAGGCTCGTAAATCTAGACAAATGAACATCAGGCCTAAATCCTATAACAGGGTGAATGTGTCAGTTATGTAAGTGCTGTACAGGCCATTCTATAAGGTACTGCTTCAGTGAAGTTGCCAGTGGCATCTCTAAACAGGAATATTTGGAGTGGTAATAAGAGCAATAGCAGACTGGGTGGACCAGGGGAAAAGGAAGAATTGCCAGATCACTAAGGTAGTAAAGGGAGAAATTGCACTTATGACTATAGCATATAAGTTCAAAGAGGCATAAGAACATATGAATAGACTGACTGGGTCAGACCAATGGTCCATAAAGCCCAGTAACCCATTCTCAGGGTAACCAATCCAGGTCACCAATACCTGGCAAACGCCCAAAGAGTAGCGACATTCCATACAGAATCCCAAATAATAGCAAGATTCCAGAATCCCAAAGAATAACAAGAGTCCAGATTCCCAAAGAGTAACAACATTCCATACAGAATCCCAAATAATAGCAAGATTCCAGAATCCCAAAGAGTAACAAGAGTCTAGAATCTCATAGAGTAGCGACATTCCATACAGAATCCCAAATAATAGCAAGATTCTGGAATCCCAAAGAGTAACAAGAGT
Organism: Geotrypetes seraphini; assembly: GCF_902459505.1. Taxonomy (NCBI): domain Eukaryota; kingdom Metazoa; phylum Chordata; class Amphibia; order Gymnophiona; family Dermophiidae; genus Geotrypetes; species Geotrypetes seraphini. Next base: position 254,388,917 of record NC_047089.1, read on the forward strand.
CTAGAATCCCAAAGAGTAGCAACATTCCATACAGAATCCCAAATAATAGCAAGATTCCAGAATCCCAAAGAGTAACAAGAGTCTAGAATCTCATAGAGTAGCAACATTCCATACAGAATCCCAAATAATAGCAAGAGTCTAGAATCCCAAAGAGTAACAACATTCCATACAGAATCCCAAAGAATAGCAAGATTCCGGAATCCCAAAGAGTAACAAGAGTCTAGAATCTCACAGAGTAGCAATATTCCATGCTTCCGATCCAGGGCAAGCAATGGCTTCCCCCATGTCGCACACATCGCTTTTTGCTCTAAGCCGAACGGGAGTCCTCCAACTGCATTATTGCCAGTAGAGGGTAGTGCTTCAATATTATGTTTTCTATGATTAGAGACAGGCATAGTTTGCCTGTCCCTCACTACTGAGAATGTGATAGTGAAACACCACCCCCTATTGGCAGGACTGTAGGTGGGGACAGTGGCATACATGTGAGTTCCTAGGCACTAATCTGTTCTCATGTTCAACTTTCTTCCAATTAGTCCCTTATATATTCTCTCTTCTGTGCATTCCTTCTTTGCTTACACCCTACACTGTCTATTAAAATGCTTTATTGTGTATTCTAATGTAACATATTATGCTACACCTTGTATTGGTATTTGAATATTTTTTCTTCTGTAATTATCTATTGCCTGTTTGATTTATTCCTGCTGTACATTGTCTTGAGTGAACAGGCACTAAATAAATCTTAATAAATGATAACGATAGTATAAATTACCCATGTTGCACTGCAGCCGTAGACCATCCCCTAGATTCCCTATATGGTGACCAAATTTGGGTGCCGATCCCAGATGTGGGCCAAAAAGCGATAATAATCCAAGTCTCCCAATTTATTTAATGTTTGCTATACCGCATTCAAAAGACAAACAGGAGAAATGGCCTTCACACTAGAAAGAGGCAGAAAAAGAACAGTGAAATGGTGCTCAATCCTATTTATTAAACAGACCCGACACAATCGTGTTTCGGCCCAGAAGAGCCTGCCTCAGGTGTCTAAGAAATAAGACATATTCAAATTCAAATTCAAAAAAATGTCAAGAAACCTCCACTTAAAAATCACACAAATAAATGAATCCTTAATATACGAATGACATGCAAATAAGCCTGAAAAAATACGACCATGTTAGTCCATTTTCTCAACAGTTACCTTGGTTGCCATTTGAGGCAAGAATACTGTTTACGTTTGGTTGTATTTGTTTCAAGGCTGGCTCCAACTTACCTCTCCTCACGTTTTGAACGATATAAACCACTCGAAGAAACCATTTGTTTGCTTATCCAACTGTAAAATCTTGTCGGTACAAGCGATTTCTTGATAAATTATTTGCATTTCAGTCAGGCAAAAATGAATTCTTGGTCGTGTACCATTATTTCTCAGGCTTATTCTTATTCGTCTTTTAGGAAGTTGTTGAAAACTGATTTGTTTGGTAAATTGATATTATACCTTAATGTATGTTATAATTTTGACTTTTCCTGAATGTACTTTCATGTTAATTGTATTTTTTCACTGATTGTACAGTCCTCTTTGATGTGAACTGCTTAGAACTACGTGATGTGGCAGTATATAAGAAGAAAGTTATTATTATTAAATACCAAATTAATTGAATAGTTAAAAAAGAGACGAATGATAAAATTATCAGGAACACGCATTAATTTTATTGATAATTTCTTAACATACAAATAAACATGGATACATTCATAACATATAATAGGAACATCTATATGAATATTAATATCGCAAAAAAATTACATTAAAATAGCCAATAAACTTAACAAATAAACTTTAATAAAAATGACATATACAGTATATTTAAAACAATGACAACCACTAAAATATGCTTTTATTTCAAAAACTTATCAAAAGAAATATACCTTGTTACTGAGTGGTAAAACCAAGGATGTACCACTCCAAATGTCCAAATATTGCAATAAAACACTGAAAAAAAAACCCTGGAAAAAAGAGAAGAATGAAGAAGACCCCAAGAAAACATGAAAAAAAATGATGTTTTTTTTAATTTGACATTTTTTTAAATTTTAATACATGTCTTATTTTTTTGACTCCTGAGGCAGGCCCTTCTGGGCCGAAACACGATCGTGTCGAGTCTGTTTAATAAATAGGATTGAGCACCACCTGGTCTCCTTCATTGTTCTTTTTGTGATATACCACATTGGCAGGAGCATGTAAGAGGTTTACATTTCATTAACTCCCCCCACCCGTAACGTGGTTTATTGCGCTGGCCGTGGCAGCAACAGCTCCGACGCTCTTAAAGTTGCTGCTTAAGATGGTGAGCAACTAGAGAGACGGGGGAAGGGAGGCGCACGCGTGGCAAGGGGACGAGTGTGAAGAGGCGGCGGTGCCATGCCCTCACCAAGATGGCGCCTGGGGTGAACCAGCCCCACTTACTATGCACTGCATGGGGGTAAAAACGGCATGAAGATTTTCCTTTTTCAAATCTTGGCATGCAGTTTTGCCTTCCCCTTGCCGTACGCTGCTGACACAAGAAGCAGGTGAATGGCGCGCTAATTCCTGCCGCACATCTGCTTCACGCGTTACAGAATTAAGCGGATCGCATCATGTTGAACATTTGCCTTAACACAGCATAAGCTATGCCGAAACATCTTTCCCACGCTCCCATTTCAGAAAAAATTGCAAGACGTTTCGACAAAGTTCCGGTTGTTCCAAAAGCCAGCGAGCTTTGAGCAACGTCTGTTGGAATGTCAGCGGATTCTGGATGAGGTGAAGGTAGAGCTGCCAGCGCTGGAGATGAAGAGCGTGGAGCAGGAAGCGTTGCAGACACAGATGGACCATTGTATGGTACGTAGCTCCGATGGTACAGAATGCACTGATTATCGCGTTATAATAAGGTTTGAAGACAAATGCATTGTTTGCAGAGATGTGTTGCTATTTTAAACAGCATAAAAATACCGCCTGATATTAAACACCAGGGACAGCGTTGAGTTCAAATATAAGGCCGCAAATTCTATAAATCGGCATTCAAATTTATGCTTAGCATGCAAATGTACACGCAAGGGCAGTTGTGTATGCAATTTCATTTTTTTTTATGTGCATTTAAAAATGTAAATAAGCACAAAGACTTAAAGAAAATATAAATGATAATTGACATCTTCTCTGCGTATAGGGTGCTTTGTGTTTTTTTTTTATTATTTTATGGTTACCAGTATGAAATAAGATATTGTGTGTACATGAAAAATGAATGGAAGAAATTGGGGGGTGGGGCTAGGGCGGGGCTACAGCGGGATTGGGGGCGGGACTGAATATTAATAGATGTCCCGTTTTGATGAAAAAAATTAATGGTCACGTTAATCATAACCCACAAAAAATATATGCTACTCTGTCTACAAGTTGGAGGAGGCCAAGAAAGGAAGAACGAAGCCCTTGAATCCCAGGGCTATAATTTCAGTAAAATTAAGAAGACTAATACAAGGAGAAGGGAGGGACAATATAATGTATACAACTTAATTTAATAATTGCCTGTTGATTGATTTCTTTTTTTTTTTTTTTTTAAATTCTTTATTCGTTTTTGAAATCAAGTAGATAGAGCAAACAGTTGAACAATCAAGTAATATAACATATTGCACTTTATTCCAACAAATAATTTAAAGCTATTCAAACCTCTCCTGCCCTAACCCTCACCCCCCCCCCCTTGCCCCTCCTGGATGTCTATAACGATCTTTCATGAATCAAAGGGAAATAGTGTTCATAGTTCACAATCATATCTTACAATACTTTGTTAACGGGCCCCAAATTTCCTTGAATTTGCTATGGTGTCCCCTCTGTAATATTTTCAAACTTATAAATCTGCATAAAGATTCCCACCAGAAACTATAATTTCAGTTATCCCAACTTTTCCAATTGTTCATTATCAGCTGCATGGCTACTCCTGTCATGATGAGGAGCAATTTATTCTGATTTGCATTGGGGAATAATATCGTTCCCCTCTTATTGTACCCACCAAACCAATTTAACTCAATGACCGCACTTTCCTGTAAATACTACTGTACATTCTTGCATACTCCTGTCAACTACAATAACCTGTAACTCCAATGTTTCTCTATGTCTGTAATCTTAATTTAATTGCTGTGAACCGCCTACAACTCACTGGGTATGGCGGTATACAAAATAAAGTTATTATTATTATATGACAAGGATAATGGAACTTGATTTCAACAGTTAGGTCTGCTTTTACGAAGCCGTGACTTTTTATCACGCGCTAAACCCCGCACTAGCCGAAAAACTACCGTCTGCTCAAGAGGAGGCGGTAGTGGCTAGCAAGGCTTCGTAAAAGGAGCCCTTAGTGTGAGCATTTATGAGGGTGGTTTGAAAAATTTGGTAAAAACAAGCAAATTAAACAACGTCGTCTCCATTGAAGGCTCTACGCTTAAGCCAGCGACTTTCCAGGTTTTTTTGTATCGTAGGAAAACTAGCTCAAGTGTAGAAGGCAGCTACTGGGAGTTGTTTGGGTAACCTGCATAATTGTCAGTACCCAGATAACATCGGTTTTCACCTTGGCTCAGCACCCAGACCACACCAGCTCTATCCAGACAGTATTTGAGTGCTTACAAAGATTTTCAATGGCATATCTGGTCCTGGAGAACAGCTCATATCCAGCAATGAGCTTCTATCCAGAGGAGCCCTGCTCAGTATTTAGCCCATAGAAATTTGCTTTGGGGGTCATTGCTATTACTGTTTACGCAATGCAAAAATATGCCCAAACTCAATGAACAAATTAATGATCTATGAGTGGGTGCGGAAAAGTTCTCAGCCCAACCAAGGAGAGAATGACGTGGATAAGGTTCATAGAAACATAGAAATAGACGGCAGATAAGGGCCACAGCCCATCAAGTCTGCCCACTCCAATGACCCTCCCTATCTATCTTTGCGGATAGATCCCACATGTCTGTCCCATCTGGCCTTAAAATCTGGCATGCTGCTGGCCTCAATAACCTGAAGTGGAAGACCATTCCAGCGATCAACCACCCTTTCGGTGAAGAAGAACTTCCTAGTGTCACCGTGCAGTTTCCCGCCCCTGATTTTCCACGGATGCCCCCTTGTTGCCGCGGGACCCTTGAAAAAGAAGATATCCTCTTCCACCTCGATGCGACCTGTGAGGTACTTGAATGTCTCGATCATATCTCCCCTCTCTCTATGCTCCTCAAGTGAGTAGAGCTGCAACTTCCCTAACCGTTCCTCGTATGGGAGCTCCTTGAGTCCCGAGACCATCCTGGTGGCCATTCTCTGGACCAACTCCAGTCTCAGCACATCCTTGCGGTTCAATCAATGATCTGAAACAAATGTCGAAAACATAGAAATTTGTTTCTGCAAATTGGTGCTTAACAAAATAAGATAACATTTTTTTCAGCTACAGTGGCAAAATAACACTTAGAATTTAGAAAGTTGGTTGCCAAGTATAGGACAATCAAGCCATTGTGTCATCACTCTTGAGTTTGGCTCTTAGGCATTGGTGGAATGAGGCATTATGACATCATAATCTCAGCTCTGGAATGTTGCTGCTCTTTGGGTTTCTGCCAGACACTTGTGACCTGGGTTGGCCACTGTTGGATAAAGCATACTGGGCTTGATGGACCTTCAGTCTCTCCCAGCTTGGCTGTTCTTATGTGAGCCAAGTACAGGACAGTCGAGCCATTGTGACATCACTACTGAGGTTGGCTCTTAGACATTGGTGGAATGAGGCATTATGACATCACAATCTCAGCTCTGGAATGTTGCGACTCTGGGTTTCTGCCAGGTATTTGGGATCTGGGTTGGCCACTGTTGGAAATGGGATATTGGGCTTGATGGACCTTCGTCAATTCTTATGTTCTTATGTGAGCCAAGTATAGGACAGTGAAGCCATTGTGACATCACTGATGATGTTGGCTCTTAGGCATTGGTGGATTGAGGCATTATGACATCACAATCTCAGCTCTGGAAAGGTGCTACAAAAGGGTGCGGAAAAGTTCTCAGCCCAGCGAAGAAGAGAATGATGTGGATAAGACTGAATCAATGATCTGAAACAATGTCAAAATGTAGAATTTTGTTTCTGCAAATTGGCCCTCTTTTCAGCTGCAGTGGCAAAATAACGTTCCGAATGTGGGAAGTTGGTTAGGCTGACAGAATCATTATGAAATGAAATGAAATGACCATCACATACCACACATTTTCCCCATGCAAACCCAGGTTTCTTCACCAATATCTTTCCTTGAACTGATATGATTACGCTGAGTTCTGGTAGTGCATTTTTCAAGAGGACACCGGTCTTTACAAGTGAGTCATTGGGTACTTGAGGTAAACGGAGCCAGGGCACTATTTATTCTTGATGCTTAACTAAAAGGTATCAGAACCTGTGAAGAATCTCCCCAGTGCTAAGAGAGATACAAACAACGAATCGGTTGTTGTCTAGGCAACCGAGGCATCCTTTTAAAAATGGTAGAGGCTAGTGAGCAAGCACGTAAGAGAAGATGGATGGGCTTCCCAAAAGGAGCCTGCAAAATTCAGTCTGGCTTTTAGCCAGCGCCAGTGGTAACCCAGCTTCTGAAACGAATGTTTGGAATTTATTAAAGGACGTGCATTTGGTTTTGAACAAACAGAGAAACATGATGGCAGATAAAGGCCAAATGGCCCTTCTGCAACATCCACTATCTCCTCCTCTCTCTATTGGCTAAGACTCTTAACATTTGCATCTCCTCATCCTATTGGCTAAGATTCTTTACACCTGCTTTGTGATGTCATAGAGCTTTATGGTTATAGAAACAGAGAAACCTATGTTTCTATAACCATAAAGTTCTGTGACATCACAATGTAGGTGTAAAGAGCCTTAGCCTATAGGAAGAGGAGATGCAAATGTTAAGAGCCTTAGCCAATAGGGAGAGGAGGAGATAGTGGATGCTCTGGATGGGCCATTTGGCTTTTATCTGCTGTCATGTTTCTTTGTTTCTATAACCATAACGTTCTATGACATCACAATGCAGGTGTAAAGAATCTTAGCCAATAGGAAGAGGGGATGCAAATGTTAAGAGCTTTAGCCAATAGGGAGAGGAGGAGATAGTGGATGTTGCAGATGGGCAGAATGGATGGGCCATTTGGCCTTTATCTGCCATCATGTTTCTATAACCATAAAGTTCTGTGACATCACAATGCAGGTGTAAAGAGCCTTAGCCTATAGGAAGAGGACATGCAAATGTTAAGAGCCTTAGCCAATAGGGAAAGGAGGAGATAGTGGATGCTCTGGATGGGCCATTTGGCTTTTATCTGCCATAACGTTTCTATGTTTCTATAACCATAAAGTTCTATGACATCACAATGCAGGTGTAAAGAGCCTTAGCCAATAGGAAGAGGAGATGCAAATGTTAAGAACCTTAGCCAATAGGGAGAGGAAGAGATAATGGTTACTGTGGATGGGCAGACTGGGTGGGCCACTTGGCCTTTATCTGCCGTCATGTTTCTATGCAGGAAAGTCAGACTCTATAATACAAAGCAAACAGATTCCATAGGGAGAAGCTTGATAGAAACTAAATTGAAAAGACCATTCCCAGTAGTGGAGGCATCATATCCCTCTTCTAGTGCATTGGGATCTTCATTTTGTTCCTCTTGCAGTAGCTTGAGGTTTTCAAGATCTGCTTGTGCTGGGTTTACCTTATTTATTTAAAACATTTCGAATCCGCCTTTCTCAAAGGCGGCTCACAAAATTGCCATCTATTATAAAATGCACATTTCAAAGGAGACATACATTAAGTAGGGAAAGTACAGAGCAGGATAGTATAACATCAAATCTTCAACAGAACAACGTCTAAGCGAACCTCAAATAACCTCATTCTTCAATATAGGACATAGCTTTCCAGTAAGAACTCAAAACACAAGTTATATGCTCACGCAAAGAAAGCTTGGCTCTTCTGGTGGCATGGGGTCTTCATGCCATTCTTGATAGCTTGTAGTACTTTTGCTTCCTGCTAGGGAGTCTAAAGTCATATTTGGGTTTAGCTTATGCATTTCAGAAGTCATGGCAAGACCAGTTCCATTTAATTTTAATTTAATTTAATTCTTATTCTTATATACCGCTAATAACCGTGAGGTTTCTAAGCGGTTTACCAAAATGAATGCATTAAAAGATACAATAAATAAAAATAAATAAGATAGGTACTTGGAAATTCCCTAACTGTCCCAAAGGCTCACAATCTAACTAAAGTACCTGAAGAGACAATTTATGAAAAATAAAGATAAAATATAAAGACAGAGATAGAAATGAATATTCCACCAAGTAATGAATAAATAAATTTAAAGATAGAATTAAAAATAAATAAGTAAAATAAATAAAAAATAGAGATAAAAAATAAGTATCAAGAGAAATAAAAAATATATATGGATCGGGGGAGGGGTGTAACTGATCAGGTGCCCTGCTGGAGAGGGGCTCCCGATACTGCTGCTGGTCTCGATGAGCCGATAGCATCGCTTCTTTCAAAGTGTTCGCCCCTGCTGGATCGGGGGAGGGGTGTAACTGTGATCAGGTGCCCATTTGGTGTAACCGGAAAGTTTCACTAGGCTTCTTATTGTTAACGGTGTTGGTGTAATATTTATTGAGGAGAGTTGTTTTCTATATCAAATGTGTTTTTACTCGGTTGACGAAATTCAACTCGACTGTATTTAATTTTTTAAACCATGTGATGGACAATTCTACAAACTGGCGCCTCAGTCTGGCTGCATCAATGCCATGCACTTTGCACCAAATCTGTAGCGGCCTTTTGGCACCAGAGTTCAACTGCATGGCAGATGTAAGTTGACGCTCCTGGGCGTAGAAAGTAATGTCCCGGAGGTTTTCAGGCTAGCCCTAATGAATATGCATGGAAGAGATTTGCATGTAATGAAGATGATAGGAATGCAGATCTGACCCATGCATATTCATTCGGTCTATCCTAAAAACCCGACTGGCTAGTGGTCCTCCAGGACAGGGTTGGGGACCACTGGTTTAGACTATTCTGGAAACTATGGCCCTGAAACCGAGACATCCCAGATGGAAAATGCGTGCCAGACCACGCCCCCTTGCCACCTCCACATTTTTCAGTTTTAAACGTGTATGTACCAGCTTTTTTTAAAATCGGGATTCTAACGTTTATGGAATAATAAATGTTTATGCATTTCTAAATGCCGTAATCACCAAAATGGTGACCTCCAAAGAAATCATTTCTGTTTGTAGCTTGCCCTGTCCATTTAGCAAATATTTTGGCCAAATCCCTGCCCATTTTCTAGTTGTAACGGGTGTTTTCTTTCCTGTCCATTAGAAATTATATAAGAGCCTGAGTGAAGTGAAGCCAGAAGTTGAAACGGTAATCAAGATGGGGCGGCAGATTGTCCAGAAACGTCAAACAGAAAACCCGAAGGAACTGGATGACAAAGTGACGGCCTTGAAGCTGCAGTACAATGACCTGGGAGCGGAGGTATGTGCTGTGGTCATTGTTCACACGCCCCCCTACCCCCACCCGCTTCCTCGGTGAGCAGCAGATCATGTTCAAAGGAGAAATTGAACAACTGAAGTTCCCCTAGAATTTTATATCTGCTGATGTAGAACCTATCCTAAAATGTATGTTTGAACTAGATGGCAACGTGCCACTATATAGATCATGAACTTCCGTTTTAGAAAGAAACCCTAACAAACTATGAATGGGCAAACAGCAGGCCTAGAGAAGCCCATTTCACAGCCCACGGATGTCTGTTATGCAGTAGCAACATAGATTTTCATGGTGCTGTTACTCAAGCCAGTAGCGTAATAAAGGGGAGGGAGGTTCTCCCCGGGTGCCATCTTGGTGGGGGCACTGCCACCCATCATTCTCTCCACCCATCCTACTCCTTCACGATCCCCCATGCCTCCATCCGATCCCCCCTGCCACAACCCCTCACTCCTTCCTGATCCCCCCTGCCACCCCCACTTCTTTCTGATCCCCCCTGCCATACCCCTCACTCCTTCCCAATCTCCCATGCCTCCATCCAATCACCCCCTGCCACATCCCTCACTCCTTCCCGATCCCCCATGCCTCCTTCCTGATCCCTATGCCACATTTCTCACTCCTTCCCGTTCCCCCCTGCTTCCTTCCCGATCCCTCCTGCCACCCTCCACTCCTTCCCTATCCCCCCGCTACACCCCTCACTCCTTTCCAATCCCCCCTGCCTCCTTCCCGATCCCCCCTGTCACCCCTCCCACTCCCTCCTTATCCCCCCTGCACCTCTTGCCCCGTACCTCTTTAATTTTCCCAATGTGAGCAGCATCACAAACTTGCTGCCCACGCCGGTGTTGGCTCTCTCTCTCTGACATCAGTTCCGCGTCCCCACCTATGGAGTGCAGTGTTCTCCCTAGGGCCTTTTAACCGGTCACTCCGCCCGACTAATTTAGATGATCGCCCGGCTCTCATCCGATGTGAATTCTGCTGCTGCCGCTGCTGCTCAACATAAAAAAAAACAGCTTGGAGAACTTATGCCCCGGGGCTCTAACGTGTGCGTGCCGGCTTCCCTTCTCCCTTCTCTTCCCTCCGAAACTGGAAGTTATGTCCGGGGGGGGGGGGAAGAGAAGAGAAAGGAAGGGAAGTCGGCATGCACATGTTAGAGCCTCAGAGCATGCGTTCGCTACGGGCTAAGGCGGGAGACAGGTCAGTGTAGCTTACAATTTGCTGTTCTTGCTGCCAGGTCCTGCCTACTTTCTGTTTACGCGAAGGCAGGACCCGGCAGCATTTCTCCCAATAAGTCAATCGTGATCTTGGGCCGATCAGCCTTCCTCTCCCCACCATCAATTCTGCTGTTGGAGAGGAAGTTCTGGCCAGCCAATCGCTGCCTGGCTGGGCTGGAACTTCCTCTCCGACGGCAGAATTGACATCGGGGAGAGGAATGCTGGTCGGCCCGAAGCAGGGAGAGCTTGGGGCAGCGGCGGCAGCTTTGGGGCCTGTTCCCCGATGGCAGCGGCAGTGGTTTGGGGGAGGGCAGGGAGAAAGAAAGAAAGAGGGCAGGCAGGGAGGCAGAAGGAAAGAAGAGAAACAGAAAAAAAGAAAGGGGGCATGAAGAGAGAAAGAAAGGGCAGGGAGAGAGGAAGAAAAATTTGGGGGAGGGAATGAGGTGTGGAGGAGAGGAAGCATACAGGCTGAAAGAAGGGAAGAAAGATTGTATGCACAGTCAGAAGAAGAAAGTGCAACCAGAGACTCATGAAATCACCAGACAAGGTAGGAAAAATGATTTTATTTTAAATTTAGTGATCAAAATGTGTCTGAATTTATATCTGCTGTCTATATTTTACACTAAGGTCCCCTTTTACTAAACCGCAATAGAGGTTTTTAGCGCAGGGAGCCTATGAGCGTCGAGAGCAGCGCTGGGCATTCAGCGCAGCTCCCTGCACTAAAAACTGCTATCGTGGTTTAGTAAAAAGGGAGGAGGGTATATTTGTCTATTTTTGTATGGTTGTTACTGAGGTGACAGTGTATAGTCATCTGCTTTGACCTCTTTGAAAAACCCTGGAATAGGAATAATAATTAACATTTTCAGTGTACTTTGTGTTTTTTTAAATTTTATTGTTGGTAGATCATTTTGACTTGGTCATTTTAAAAGTAGCTCGCAAGCCCCAAAAGTGTGGGCACCCCTGCTCTAGAACATCGCTCCTTAGTTTTATCAAGTGGTGCAGTGAGGGGCCAGCACTTTACATCTTATCTCCTCATGTACAGAACGGTTCTTTATTCTAAGCAGCTCTGGCACTAACAGTATTACGGGTGCCTTATGCTACTTTCACCACCACTTGCAGTCAGGTTCGGCATTTTATCATGGTTTTGGTTTTTTATTTAGTTTTTTACCAGTATTTTCATTTATTTATTAAAGCAGCCTTTTTTAACAGTCCGATGCCCCTCCCCTATCAGTGTGCATTCAATCCACTGCCGACACTGTTTTGGCGCCTCTTTCAACACATCAAATATCATAGCCCCACTGTCGCATGTTCACATTTATTCTGCGTACGAGTTTATCTCATCAGTTCACAGACCTTTTCGTTAAGTCCATTTTACTCTCCCTTTTTTACTTTCCCAAGTGCTGTGGTTTTATTCTTTGGTTTTAATAGAAGCTCATTTGAACAATAATTTAGATCTTTCCCAGGTTTCACTTTTCATCTACCCGGTTGGCTTGTGTTTGAGCTACTATCGGCTTATGTTTTCAAGATACACTGTATTATCAGCTGTTCATTTCCCATATGTTTACTTTTGCCCTGTTTAGGTCTATATAGTCTAGGCCAGTGTTTTTCAACCGCTGTTCCGCGGCACACTAGTGTGCCGCGAGATGTTGCCTGGTGTGCCGCAGGGCCGCCGGGCCCGGAGCTGACAGGGGGCCCGAGGCAGGGGCGCCAGTAGCTCACCAAGGCAAAGTGAGTCGATCACCCAGGACTCACTTTGTCTTGGCGATCTAATCTATCGAGCCGATAAGTCTTCTTCTCCCCGACGTCAATTCTGCAGTCGGAGAGGAAGTTCAGGCCAGCCAATCGCTGCCTGGCTGGGCGGAACTTCCTCTCCAATTGCAGAATTGACGTCAGGGAGAGCATGCGTCGGCGTTGGCTTTGGGGCCTGTTATCCATTGGTGGGTCCTGTTCCCCGATGGCAGCGGCAGTGGCAGTGGCTTGGGGAATGGCAGGGAGAAAGAAAGAAAGGGGGCAGGCAGGGAAACAGAAGGAAAGAAGAGAAACAGAAAAAAAGAAAAAGAAAGAAAGGTCAGGGAGAGAGGAAGAAAAAGTTGGGGGAGGGAATGAGGTGTGGAGGAGAGAAAGCATACAGGCTGATAGAAGGGAAGAAAGATTGGATGCACAGTCAGAAGAAGAAAGTGCAACCAGAAATCACCAGACAAGGTAGGAAAAATGATTTTATTTTAAATTTAGCAAAGTGGAGGCAGTACTACCACAGTTTTCAAAGGAATTTGCCCAAATAACTTAATAGTTAACTGGGTAAATTCCCAGACATGAAAACTTCCCTTCACTTACTATGCACAGTTCTGAATTTATATCTGCTGTCTATATTTTACAATATGGTCACCTTTTACTAAACCGCAATAGTGGTTTTTAGCGCAGGGAGCCTATGAGTGTCAAGAGCAGCGCTGGGCATTCAGCGCAGCTCCCTGCGCTAAAAACTGCTATTGTGGTTTAATAAAAAGGATGGAGGGTATATTTGTCTATTTTTGTATGCTATAAAAACCAAATACAGAGAGAGACTGAGAGCTGTTGACGAAGAGCTACGTGTGTGTCTTTCTTCGATTCCAGCCAGAATATCAGCTTTGTGTTCAGCCAAACAGGCCCAGGTTTCGCACTGAATAAAGTATTTTATAATTTTTATTTCGTAATAAAGTAATTATAAAATACTTTCTTTGTGTTTATTTGATTCCTATTCAAGAGAATTACTTTATATATAGTCAATATAGGCAGAGAGTTAAATTTTTTAACATTTTCTAATGGTGGTGTGCCTCGTGATTTTTTTCATGAAACAAGTGTGCCTTTGCCCAAAAAAGGTTGAAAAACACTGGTCTAGGCATACTGTTTGTAACCGGCCATCATTTTAAGTATGAATATGCCCTATTTTAGGGGGGGGGTTAAGTTCTTTTAGCATGTTATTTCATTAATTCTGAGTTCGGTGTTACAATATGTTGTTCTTGGTTTTTAGTTTACACATTATTTATTCTTTTCTATGACATGTTCGCATCGTAATTTTACTCAAAAGTATAAATAGGTATCCATATTCAAGTTTCATCATGGTGCTCTGGTTTTGGCTCCACTATTTGTCACTTCCGTCTACCAGGTATGGCTATCCGTTACCGTCTCATATTTTAAAGACTCACTCTTTATAATTAGGAGTGATCCACACGTCTCTTCGTAATGGGCATGTCCGATTTTAGCATTTGGATCTTAGTACTATGGGCTTGGTCTTTTCTGGTTTCCTTTCTATAGTCTGCTTTTCGTCTGGAGTCTTGAGTTTAGAATTACATTTTATGACATATTTTTGTGGTTATAATTGTATGACATGTCTAAATCGGTCAAGTTATCCATTCTTTTTATTATTTTTTTATCCCCTCATACAGTGGGGGTACTGTGGCTTGGGGTGGGGTGTTGGGGTTCAATGAGGCCTGGCGGCAGGAGGGAGTGGGCATCCCTTTTTCTTAATTGTCATTGAAGTTATGGGGATGAATGGGGGAAGGGGTGTGCCATGGGTTTGGGGGTACTGTGGCTTGGGATGGGGTGTTGGGGTTCAATGGGGCCTGGCGGAAGGAGGGAGTGGGCATCCCTTTTGCTTAATTGTCATTGAAGTTATGGGGATGAATGGGGGAAGGGGTGTGCCATGGGTTTGGGGGTACTGTGGCTTGGGATGGGGTGTTGGGGTTCAATGGGGCCTGGCGGAAGGAGGGAGTGGGCATCCCTTTTGCTTAATTGTCATTGAAGTTATGGGGATGAATGGGGGAAGGGGTGTGCCATGGGTTTGGGGGTATTGTGGCTTGGGATGGGGAGTTGGGGATTCAGTGGGGCCTGGCGGCAGGAGGGAGTGGGCATCCCTTTTGTTTAATTGTCATTGAAGTTATGGGGATGAATGGGGGAAGGGGTGTGCCATGGGTTTGAGGATACTGTGGCTTGGGGTGGGGTGTTGGGGTTCAATTGGTCTGGCGGCAGGAGGGAGTGGGCTTCCCTTTTGCTTAATTGTCATTGAAGTTATGGGGATGAATGGGGGAAGGGGTATGCCATGGGTTTAGGGGTACTGTGGCTTGGGGTGGGATGTTGGGGTTCAATGGGGCCTGACAACTGGAGGGAGTGGGCATCCCTTTTGCTTAATTGTCATTGAAGTTATGGGGATGAATGAGGGAAGGGGTTTGCCATGGGTTTAGGGGTACTGTGGCTTGGGGTGGGGTGTTGGGGTTCAATGGGGCCTGGCGGAAGGAGGGAGTGGGCATCCCTTTTGCTTAATTGTCATTGAAGTTATGGGGATGAATGGGGGAAGGGGTGTGCCATGGGTTTGTGGGTACTGTGGCTTGGGGTGGGGTGTTGGGGTTCAATGGGGCCTGGCGGCAGGAGGGAGTGGGCATCCCTTTTGCTTAATTGTCATTGAAGTTATGGGGATGAATGGGGGAAGGGGTGTGCCATGGGTTTGGGGGTACTGTGGCTTGGGGTGGGGTGTTGGGGTTCAATGGGGCCTGGCGGCAGGAGGGAGTGGGCATCCCTTTTGCTTAATTGTCATTGAAGTTATGGGGATGAATGGGGGAAGGTGTGTGCCATGGGTTTGGGGGTACTGTGGCTTGGGGTGGGGTGTTGGGGTTCAATGGGGCCTAGCGGCAGGAGGGAGTGGGCATCCCTTTTGTTTAATTGTCATTGAAGTTATGGGGATGAATGGGGGAAGGGGTGTGCCATGGGTTTGAGGATACTGTGGCTTGGGGTGGGGTGTTGGGGTTCAATTGGTCTGGCGGCAGGAGGGAGTGGGCTTCCCTTTTGCTTAATTGTCATTGAAGTTATGGGGATGAATGGGGGAAGGGGTATGCCATGGGTTTAGGGGTACTGTGGCTTGGGGTGGGATGTTGGGGTTCAATGGGGCCTGACAACTGGAGGGAGTGGGCATCCCTTTTGCTTAATTGTCATTGAAGTTATGGGGATGAATGAGGGAAGGGGTTTGCCATGGGTTTAGGGGTACTGTGGCTTGGGATGGGGTGTTGGGGTTCAATGGGGCCTGGCGGAAGGAGGGAGTGGGCATCCCTTTTGCTTAATTGTCATTGAAGTTATGGGGATGAATGGGGGAAGGGGTGTGCCATGGGTTTGTGGGTACTGTGGCTTGGGGTGGGGTGTTGGGGTTCAATGGGGCCTGGCGGCAGGAGGGAGTGGGCATCCCTTTTGCTTAATTGTCATTGAAGTTATGGGGATGAATGGGGGAAGGGGTGTGCCATGGGTTTGGGGGTACTGTGGCTTGGGGTGGGGTGTTGGGGTTCAATGGGGCCTGGCGGCAGGAGGGAGTGGGCATCCCTTTTGCTTAATTGTCATTGAAGTTATGGGGATGAATGGGGGAAGGTGTGTGCCATGGGTTTGGGGGTACTGTGGCTTGGGGTGGGGTGTTGGGGTTCAATGGGGCCTAGCGGCAGGAGGGAGTGGGCATCCCTTTTTTCTTAATTGTCATTGAAGTTATGGGGATGAATGGGGGAAGGGGTATGCCATGGGTTTGGGGGTACTGTGGCTTGGGTGGGGTGTTGGGGTTCAATGGGGCCTGGCGGCAAGAGGGAGTGGGCATCCCTTTTGCTTAATTGTCATTGAAGTTATGGGGATGAATGGGGGAAGGGGTGTGCCATGGGTTTGAGGATACTGTGGCTTGGGGTGGGGTGTTGGGGTTCAATTGGTCTGGCGGCAGGAGGGAGTGGGCTTCCCTTTTGCTTAATTGTCATTGAAGTTATGGGGATGAATGGGGGAAGGGGTATGCCATGGGTTTAGGGGTACTGTGGCTTGGGGTGGGATGTTGGGGTTCAATGGGGCCTGACAACTGGAGGGACTGGGCATCCCTTTTGCTTAATTGTCATTGAAGTTATGGGGATGAATGAGGGAAGGGGTTTGCCATGGGTTTAGGGGTACTGTGGCTTGGGTTGGGGTGTTGGGGTTCAATTGGTCTGGCGGCAGGAGGGAGTGGGCTTCCCTTTTGCTTAATTGTCATTGAAGTTATGGGGATGAATGGGGGAAGGGGTGTGCCATGGGTTTAGGGGTACTGTGGCTTGGGGTGGGGTGTTGGGGTTCAATTGGTCTGGCGGCAGGAGGGAGTGGGCTTCCCTTTTGCTTAATTGTCATTGAAGTTATGGGGATGAATGGGGGAAGGGGTATGCCATGGGTTTAGGGGTACTGTGGCTTGGGGTGGGGTGTTGGGGTTCAATGGGGCCTGGCGGCAGGAGGGAGTGGGCATCCCTTTTGCTTAATTGTAATTGAAGTTATGCGGATGAATGGGGGAAGGGTTATGCCATGGGTTTGGGGGTACCATGGCTTGGGGTGGGGTGTTGGGGTTCAATGGGGCCTGACAGCAGGAGGGAGTGGGCATCCCTTTTGCTTAATTGTGATTGAAGTTATGGGGATGAATGGGGGAAGGGGTGTGCCATGGGTTTGGGGGTACTGTGGCTTGGGGTGGGGTGTTGGCGTTCAGTGGGGCCTGGCAGCACAAGGGAGTGGGCATCCCTTTTGCTTAATTGTCATTGAAGTTATGGTGATGAATGGGGAAGGGGTGTGCCATGGGTTTGGGGGTACTGTGGCTTGGGGTGGGGTGTTGGGGTTCAATGGGGCCTGGCGGCAGGAGGGAGTGGGCATCCCTTTTGCTTAATTGTCATTGAAGTTATGGGGATAAATGGGGAAGGGGTGTGCCATGGGTTTGAGGGTACTATGGCTTGGGGTGGGGTGTTGGGGTTCAATGGGGCCTGGTGGCAGGAGGGAGTGGGCATCCCTTTTGCTTAATTGTCATTGAAGTTATGGGGATGAATGGGGGAAGGGGTGTGCCATGGGTTTAGGGGTACTGTGGCTTGGGGTGGGTTGTTGGGGTTCAATGGGGCCTGGCAGCAGGAAGGAGTGGGTATCCCTTTTGCTTAATTGTCATTGAAGTTATGGGGATGAATGGGGGAAGGGGTGTGCCATGGGTTTAGGGGTACTGTGGCTTGGGGTGGGGTGTTGGGGTTCAATGGGTCCTGGCGGCAGGAGAGAGTGGACATCCCTCCTGATAATTTATCTACCGAAGGTACAGGGAGATGTGGGGATGTTGGGGTGTTGGTGCCTGTGAGAGAGGGAGGGAGGGAGAGAGGAATCTCCCTGCCAGTTCAGTTGATTCTGGCAGGGGGAATCCCCATCCGCTGAGCTGGCAGGAATCTCCAAAATCGGCTCAGCTGATGAGGATTCCATTGCTGCGATCAGTTGGTGGTTAGCTTACTGGGTTTCTTTTTTCACTCCATGAGAGGTGGGAGAGGGTCATGACCACTGGGGGAGTAAGGGGTGGGCGTTATACCTTAAACCCTCCAGGGGTCATCTTGGACGTCCTGGGAAAGCTTTGATTATTGCTGCAGGATGTCCAGGTTTAAGCCCTCCCATAACACCTCTCCCAACACGCCCCTTTAGGCTCTGGACGTCCAGAAAATTGGTTGTGTTTATTGGCACTTGGACGTCCTGGCTTAAGCTGGTTTTTAGATGGTTAAATGTTTAGATTATGAGTCTGAAAGTCAATAACAGCGGACCAAACATTCTAAACGCTCTAATTGCTACATATTCAAATGGAGACATTTCATCAACAGCACCAGGGACCAGATCTTATATCCCGAAAGCTTTCTGAAATAAAAATGTCTTCAGGTTTTTTGGGGTTTTTTAAAAAAATCATCCAATCTTATAATTCAATGTATATTCAGTGGCCGTCCATTCCATAACTGAGGACCAATAATGTAAAAAAAATGAACGACCTACATTCATCCAAAAACAGTACGAAAAGAAGGCGCACCCAATAAATGCCTGGACTCAGAACGAAACGATCAGACTGGCTTATTATATATTTGCAGTGGTGAAGCTATCACAACAGAAATCTGACCAGTGACAACCTTAAAAACTGATATTGAATACGAAACATAATCGGTAACCAATGCAATTACATGAGAAAAGACAAAATATTTTGAATCTAAACAAGCCATATAAACAGGTGGGGTTGTATTTTGAGCGATTTGTAGGCTCCATAGAGACTTCTTTGATAATCATGCAAAATAGGAAATTCTGATTCTCATGATAGTCTAACCATTTCAATAATTTCAGCTTCATAAAAAAAACCTGATTTTTCATAGTTAATTCTGAATCAAGCACAATTCCTAACAATCATATTGTTTTGGATGATTCTATCATATCGTATCGTTATCGCACACAATATTTTAAATGAGGTCTCACCAGAATCTTATACAGGGGCATCAATACTTCCTTTTTCCTACTGGCCATAACTCTCCCTATGCAACCTACCATCTTTCTAGCTTTCTCCATCACTTTTTCAACCTGTTTGGCCACCTTTAGATCATCACATACAATCCCACCCAAATCCCACTCTTCTGTCTTCCACAAAAGTTCCATACCCTCTAAACCAGTGACTCTCAACCTTGTCCTGGGGACCCCCACCAGTCAGTTTTTCAAGATATCCCTAATGAATATGCATGAGAGAGATTTGCATACTTCTCATTTCCATTATATGCAAATCTCTCTCATGCATATTCATTAGGAATATCTTGAAAAACAAATAGGCCAGAGCATGTTACAAGGCTTCAAAGAAGGTTTAGATAGGTTCCTAGAGGATAAAGGGATTGAGGGGTACAAATAGGGTTGAGCTAGGTTATAGGAATAGTCAGGGACCACTGCACAGGTGATAGGCCTGAGAGGACGCCGCGGGAGCGGACCACTGGGCAGGATGGACCTCTGGTCTGACCCAGCGGAGGCAAATTCTTATGTTCTTATGTTCTAGAAGCCCAAAGAGTACATAACATAAGCAACATTCCATACAGAATCTCAAAGAATAACAAGATTCTGGAACAAGATTCTGGAATTCTTCACCGAAAAGGTGGTCGATCATTGGAACGAGCTGCCTCAGCAGGTGATTGAGGCCAACAGCGTGTCAGATTTTAAGAGAAAATGGGATATTCACGTGGGATCTATAGGGGAGTAAAAGTCAGGGAGTGGGTCATTGGTATGGGCAGACTCGATGGGCTATGACCCTTTTCTGCCGTCAATTTCTATATTTCTATGTTTCTATGTTTCTAACAAGATTCTAGAATCCAAAGGAGTAGAAACATTCCATACCGAATGTCAAAGAATAGCAAGATTCCAGAATCCCAGACAGTAACAAGATTCTAGAATCCCAAGGAGTAGCAACATTCCGTACAGAATCTCAAAGAATAGCAAGATTCTGGAATCCCAGAGAATAACAAGATTCTAGAATCCCAAGGAGTAGCAACATTCCATACAGAATGTCAAAGAATAGCAAGATTCTGGAATCCCAGAGAATAACAAGATTCTAGAATCCCAAGGAGTAGCAACATTCCATACAGAATGTCAAAGAATAGCAAGATTCCGGAATCCCAGACAGTAACAAGATTCTAGAAGCCCAAAGAGTACATAACATAAGCAACATTCCGTACAGAATCTCAAAGAATAGCAAGATTCTGGAATCCCAGAGAATAACAAGATTCTAGAATCCCAAGGAGTAGCAACATTCCATACAGAATGTCAAAGAATAGCAAGATTCCGGAATCCCAGACAGTAACAAGATTCTAGAAGCCCAAAGAGTACATAACATAAGCAACATTCCGTACAGAATCTCAAAGAATAGCAAGATTCTGGAATCCCAGAGAATAACAAGATTCTAGAATCCGAAGGAGTAGCAACATTCCATACAGAATGTCAAAGAATAGCAAGATTCTGGAATCCCAGAGAATAACAAGATTCTAGAATCCCAAGGAGTAGCAACATTTCATACAGAATGTCAAAGAATAGCAAGATTCCGGAATCCCAGACAGTAACAAGATTCTAGAATCCCAAGGAGTAGCAACATTCCGTAAAGAATCTCAAATAATAGCAAGATTCTGGAATCCCAGACAATAACAACATTCTAGAATCCCAAGGAGTAGCAACATTCCATACAGAATGTCAAAGAATAGCAAGATTCTGGAATCCCAGAGAATAACAAGATTCTAGAATCCCAAGGAGTAGCAACATTCCATACAGAATGTCAAAGAATAGCAAGATTCTGGAATCCCAGAGAATAACAACATTCTAGAATCCCAAGGAGTAGCAACATTCCATACAGAATGTCAAAGAATAGCAAGATTCCGGAATCCCAGACAGTAACAAGATTCTAGAATCCCAAGGAGTAGCAACATTCCGTACAGAATCTCAAAAAATAGCAAGATTCTGGAATCCCCAGAGTAGCAACATTCCATGCTACCGATCCAAGGCAAGCAGTGGCTTCCCCCATGTCTTTCTCTATAACAGACGATGGACTTTTGCTCCAGAAAATTGTGCAAACCTTTCATTGGCCAAAATGCCAGCGCCTAAAAGTCACACGGACGGGTGCTACGCGGGATTCTATGCCCAACTCGGGAGGCAGTTTATGGAATGGTGCTAAGCACCGATTTTTATAGAGAATTTACCCTTTACTTTGAAATGTCCAAAACTATGCCTGTAAGTCCAGGCTGTGCCCCTGGGATCTTCTCTGTTCTTTGCATCTAAAAGTATGCATGACAAGCATTCTTTAAAGAGAATATAATCCATGCGATTTTATAACAAGCCATTAACGTTTTATGTACCTAAATGGCTTTAAAATTACCCTCTTAATGTCATAAGGAGCTGTTATAAAGTCAGAACAATCAGCTCCGACTAGAATTGTATTCCGCGGTGCTCATGAAATTTCCTGTTATTTGAGCGATGCAGTGTTTCTGCTGCAGAAAGAACCTTGATGCCCCCGTGTTGTTGTGACCACTGTCATGTATTTGTCTGGCCACTCAAGTGTGCTGCCTTTTTAAATCCATACCTGCACCTGCCGTCTTGAAAGTCTAAAAGAGCGTTAGATCACCTGCCCCTCCCTCACTCAGTACGCTGTCAAAAGCACGCAGGACATTGACGCGCTGACAATCCCACCCCGACATTTGCACGCCCTATTGCCTTCCCTTTAGGGTGAAATTGTAAGTGGATTGGGGGGGAAGTTTGCAGCAATGGTGTGTGTGGGCATCCCCCTGATTGTAATGGGGGGGGTTCCTCCCCCACACACCCTTGTATAAGGCAGGGCATCTAATTTCCATTATGCATAACCCAAAAGAGGGCGTGGCCATGGGAAGGGCATGGGTAAGTCGTGGCATTCTGAAAAGTTGTGCGCATACTTATAGAATACACAGTGACATAGTAAGGGGGGGCAGTCCGGCCCAGGCGCCATTTTGGTGGGGGTGCCGGCACCCACCTCCTCTCTGCCCCGTCTCTTCCCATTCCTCCCTTCCACACAACGCGCCCCCCCTTCCCTTCCCCCATATCTCTAGTTGAAGAGGTTGTTTGTGGCGGTCAACAACGTGCTCTTTATGACCCCGTCAGCTCTCCCACTGACATCACTTCCGGGTGCAATGCATAGGAAGTGACATCAGAGGGAGAGCCGATGGAGGTCGCGAGGACCACATTGTTGACCGCCGTGAGCAACAACTTGACGAGAGGTATGGAGGAAGGGAGGGCACATGCAGTAGGTGGAATTGGGGTGGGCAGGCGGAGGCGAGGATGGGGGAGGAGCGCCTCTCACCCTCGCTAAGCCACTGAGAATACCAAATCACCAGTCCTAACTTGGGCGCCAGCATTTACACAAGGTTTCAGCAGGCTTGAGTCTGGCACCCAGAGTTCAGGATAGGAACTGGCGCATGCTCACTTTATTGAAATTATTTAGTGCTGATTGTTTTGGAGGGGGGGGGCTCCATTTTTTAGTGTTATTTATAGAATTTTCCCCCTAAATGTCTTCCTCCACAATCAATGAAGAACATTTCACACAAGTCTTTGCAGTCCAAGCCCTCTAATTAGAGTCCCACTATCCCAGTTGCCCTCTCCTACTGGGAACCAGAACAACCCAGTACACACACCCTAAATCTGGTCTGTTTATGAGTCTCTCTCTATCGTGATTCTATGAGCAACAGTTGGATGTGGGACTCCGGGAACTGAGATCTCCTGAACGATGGCACTTCATTTCCATCACACAAACAGCCTTTGGGCCTTT
This sequence comes from Geotrypetes seraphini, assembly GCF_902459505.1. Taxonomy (NCBI): domain Eukaryota; kingdom Metazoa; phylum Chordata; class Amphibia; order Gymnophiona; family Dermophiidae; genus Geotrypetes; species Geotrypetes seraphini. The sequence continues at coordinate 254,411,729 of NC_047089.1, forward strand.
ATGCATTTATACATTTATTTATTGGGATTTTTAACCACCTTTATGACAAGGTGGGGCACAGCACAAATAGCTTGACCGAAAAGTGATAATTTTGTTAACAGCATAACAGTAGAATGGAGGGGCATTTTAGAAAGAACATCCAGCTTAGAATGTGGATGACTCTATTTTAGGTCCTGCCTAGTTAGAGTTACCATACGTCCAAGAAAACCCGGACATGTGTCTTTTTAGAGCACTGTCCGGGTGTTGGACAGGATTTTTTTTTTTTTGTTAAATTGTGCAAGTCTGTCAGGGTTTGGCAGGGCTGGCTTATAAGGAGTCCAGTGACTCTCCCCCTCTTACCTTCTCAGTTCTACCTCTCTGCAGCAACTTCCTGTTCCTGTGTAGGTGGGACCTGTGGAGAAGCAGCTTCCAGATCAGTGCCGGGTTTTGAAAAGCCGTCCAGACGCCCGACAGTCTGCTAAAAATAGGACATTTTCGGGTAAATCTCGACGTCTGGTAACCCTAGTGTCAATTATGCTACGGTGCCGTTTGCAGAATTGCGATTGATATCAAAGGTAGGCGCCAGAAATGTAGACCAGGGTTTTGTAAGCCGACATTTCCAGCGCTACCTTTAACAAAAATTATGTCTATAGAGATGCCTAATGGGGCGTAAGGTTATTTCTGGGATAAACTATGCCTCCAATAGGAGGAAATTTATTTTCACTCAGAGAATAGTTCAGCTCTGGAACGTGTTGCCAGAGGTTGTGGTAAGAGCAGATAGCATAGCTGGGTTTAAGAAAGGTTTGGACAAGTTCCTGGAGGAAAAGTCTATAGTCTGTTATTGAGAAAAATATGGGTGAAGCCACTGTTTGTCCTGGATCAGTAGAATGGAATGTTGATACTCTTTGAGATTCTAGAATCTTGTTTCTCCCTGGGATTCCGGAATCTTGCTATTCTTTGAGATTCTATATGGAATGTTGCTACTCTTTGAGATTCTAGATTAGAATCTTGTTACTCTCTGGGATTCCGGAATCTTGCTACTCTTTGAGATTCTGTATGGAATGTTGCTACTCTTTGGGTTTTGGCCAGTTACTATGGACCTGGATTGACCACTATGAGAACGGGTTACTGGGCTTGATGGACCATTGGTCTGACCCAGTAAGGCTATTCTTAAGTTCTCATGTTCTTACTTTAAACTTATATACCGTAGACACGATTATGCCATCCTATATTGCAGGTGTCTCTGGGCAACCAATGTTTTTTAAAATTACCAATTACTGTGTAGAATATTAAAATGATTTATAGGGCACCTACCTTCAACCTGAGGCAGGCTCAGAACCTCCTGTAGCACGATGCTCAGGACAATTAATCTGTTTCCCATCCATTCCCTAATAGGAGCAATTTTGGATAACAAGATAGCAACCTTCGAAGTCTCAAAGGTATGTAGAGGGTTAACTTATTCATTAGATATTCTGGTTCATTTTGTCTGGAGGACCTTGAGAATCAATTTTCAATTTGGCCGCTGAACCCCCCCCCCCCCCCGTACCATCCAGGAGATAGGACTGATTTGGGTGTCCAGACCGCTAATTTCAGGCTGGCTGCATTATTTTTGTTTAAATTCAGTCTGACATCAAAGCGATCTAATGGATGCAATAACTTTATATGTTAAAGAAATTAATGAGCACTTCAGCGGCTGCGGAAATCCATTAGTGGCCCACTGTGACCACAGTAAAAAAATGAATGCTCATCTCCGTAAGACCTGCACTTTATGTGTGATATATTGAAATATAATGATTTATCATTGTTTATACAGTAAACAGTTTTTGTTGAGGGAAAGGTTTCAAGGTTCCTTATTGCAATCAAGCTTTCTGCATTTAACCTGCTCACCTCTTAGAATCAGATAGCAATAGGGAGGGATAAAGCCAGAGGCATAAGTACCCTACTGTCTCTTCAACTGGAAGTCAAGAAATGTTTAAATAACATTAAACACTAGTTCTGAGCGCTGTGCTTTGTGTGGCAGATATTAATCCGGTGTGTGTTCACCAGAAGCCTTAAGATGGCAGTGTAATCCATTTTATCGTTGCAAGGGAGTTCGGTATCAATACTGAATGCAAATTTGTCCTCTCAACATAAAATATTATGCAGTATGCAGATTGATAGACTAGGGTAAAATGTAAAGACGTACACAATAAACTTTCTTTTGCTATCATAAGAATTGCCATACTGGGACAGACCAAAGGTCCATCAAACCCCGTGGCCAACCCTAGATCCCAAGGAGAAAAACAGATTTTTATGCTGCTTATCCTAGGAATAAGCAGTGGATTTCCCCAGTCAATCTCAATAATGGCCTATGGACTTCTCTTTTGGGAAATTATCCAACCCTTTTTTTAAACCCTGCTAAGTTAACTGCTTTCACCACATTCTCTGGCAATGAATTCCGGAGTTTAATTACCAGATTCATTCATGAAGATTGAGGAGAAATTTCCACGTCAGTTTCTTTTGCATATGTTTTTCACCCTCTTCCCTTCCCTTCCTGTGAAGCATTTCCTTCCTTCTCTTTATGTACGACATGCACCCTACCTTTTTCCTTCTGTGAATACATTGTTCCTCCTCCTTCCCACAGGTCCACTCCTCCTTCCTTCTTCTCTCTTTGGTTTGGTTTCTCTCCCCGTAGCCGCAGGTTTGCAAATTTGTGGCTGTTGTCAGCAGCAATTAGATCGGGCCTTCCTCTGGCTACCCCAAAGCTTTCCCGGCCATTTCATGCCGATGTGGCAAAAGGAAGTTGCAACAGAGGGAAGGACCCTGGGGCTGGTCAAAGGGAGACCTGATCTAATTGCTCTTGGCAACTGCCACACGTTTGTTAACTCGTCTTATTCCGAGGATAAGCAGCATAAAATCTGTTTCCATTACAGTGGACCTGGGTTGGCCACTGTTGGAAACAGGATACCGGGCTTGACGGACCTTCAGTTTGTCACAGTAGGGATACCAGACGTCTGTGAAAACCCGAATATGTTCTCCTTTTAGAGGACTGGCTGAGTGTTCTTGCTCAGACATTCTCCAGATGTGGCCCAAAGGTCAGAAAACAAAGATAAGGCTGTGTGGGGGCTGGAGCTAGAGGCGGGGCTGGAGGCAGAACAGGGTGTAGCTAGGGGCAGAGCGGGGTGAGGCTATGTGTCCAGGTTTCTCCGGACAAAAATTTGGTGACCCTACAGTATGGCAATTCTTATGCTCTTATGAAAGGGAGACAATGCCTGACTTGCCCGGGAAGTGCACTTATTTGGGTTGAGATTGCTAAGTGGTGGCAAAGCAACTTTTTGGTGTGGCACTTGCCACTCCAAGGTGATGCCAGCGTTGCAAGGAAACCAGACACAGTGGTAAAGCAGAAAAATAATACAGTAGCTGGCATTAATTATAGAGGTGTCGATTTCAAGCAATTCCTCTGTGAGTCTTGTGGAAACTAAATATTAGTTAATGCAGTCACCAACCAAGAAAATGAGTTATTATATGACACTTATAGCTTAAGTGGTTTACATTTGGGTCCTCAAGTATTTTTCCCTATCTGTCCCGGTGGGCTCACAATCTGTCTCATGTACCTGGGGTGATGGGGGATTAAGTGACTTGCCCAGGGTCATAAGGAGCAGTGCGGGATTTGAGCCCACAACGCTAGGGTGATAAACTACTTCACCACGCACTCCCACAAGTTGTCTATCCATGTTACATCTTATGAATGCCAGAAAGCGGGTCTCTTTGGCACAATAGAAGGAGCGCAGTGAGTGTTAGCAGTACATTTGAAAGACTGGGCTCATCCTCCACTTCCTGTATCCTGAGCTTCATTAAGGTTATGATACGTGCAAAAATTCATCCATTTGGAGACACCAAAGCCATATCAAGCCCAGTATCCTGTTCAAGTAGGGCCAACTGAAGTCACCACTTCTTGGCAGGAGCCTAAAACGTAGCTATATTCCAAACTGCCTTCCCCCAGGGATACGCAGCATAGAATTGCCCCTTATTCATAGCAGTGTAGAATTTTCCCCTAAGAACCTGGAAACCTTCGTAAACCAGCAAGATTAATCGCTTTTAACAGATCCTCCAGAAATGAATTACGTACAGAGCCCCACATTCTATAAACGGCAGCTGAAGCTGGTGGCACGTCAAAAGCACGTTGGACGTTGGTGCGCCAACAATCCCGCCCCGACATCTGTACGCAGGACCAATGCACGCCACCGGTTCCACCGCTTTCACACCTTACCGTTATGATGGGGGTGGAGGGAGGAGCTGTGCTTTCAAGGCCCTGGCAATTGCCCACAAGAGAATTCATTCCACCACCCCATGCTACATAAAATCCAAGCTTCCCATCTACAACCCCACTCGCACCCTCCGCTCAAAATTGGAGATACGCCTATGCACCCCCCCCCCCCCCCCCCGGAAGGTCCCTCCTCACAGAAACTGCCCGCAAACGATCCTACAGCCACTTCATTCCACACCTCTGGAACCTACTCCCTCCCCAACTCAGACAACAGAACTCATTATTAACATTCCGCAAATTGGTAAAGACCCTCCTCTTCAACTAAAGATCACCTCTGTCTCTCCCCCCCCTTAAGCACCCCTCTCTCCTCTCTCCTATCTTCTCCCTAAATTTCAGTACAGTCGTCTCTTAGTCTATCCTCTGACAAACTGTACCTAATCTCACATAACTGTACTTAAACTAAACTACTTATATTTGAACTCTACTCTTAAATTGCTGTATTGCCTGTATTTAAATCACATCACAGTCTTGTAAGTCCAATCATTCAAACCTGTTGCACTTCTTATATGTCTAATTACCCTCCATTGTGTATGTTCACTTGTAGACCGTTCTGAGCTACTGGGAGGATGGGATAAAAATCTAAATAAATAAATAAATAAACCCCCCCCACTACGCTTAGAAGTGCTCACCCTCCTGCTGGGAGGTGGGGGGGGGAACCTCCCACTACACTGAAAACTCCCAAACAGTGAGAGAATGGAAGTTTTCAGTGTACTGGGGGGGTCCTCTTCTTAAACCAGGAGCGCGACCAGTTCTAAAGGTGGGTTCCCTCCAACCCCCCACCCCCCCAGAACACGAACGGTAAGGAGTGAAAGCGGCAGAACCGGCGGCGCGCATTGGTCCTGCTTGCTGATGTCAGCGCGGGATTGTCGGTGCGCCAATGTCCTTCGCGCTTTCGTCAGTGTACTGCTGAAGTTAGGTGCATAGAGCAGTGGACCCAGCCAATCTAGGCGCCTGACTCGCCCTCCCTTTTATGAAGCTGCGTTAGGGTTTTTTTTATCGCGGGTCATGGCGGTAAAAGCTCCGACGCTCATAAGAATCCTTTAAGTGTCGGAGCTTTTACCTCCGTGGCCTGCGATAAAAAACCCAAGCATGGCTTCATAAGAGGGGGATGATTAATATTTTAATTAGCTTAATTGGTGCTGTTAAAGCAATAATGAGCTAATTATTAGCAAAAATAAAATGAATTGGGTGGTAAGTTCCCAACTCAGTAGGCACATATGAATTTTAGGTAGGCGCCTAGCCCAGGGTATTTACCAGACAGTGGGGCATAAGTAGGGGCAGATCTTATGTGGATCCTGGGTATGTTTAGCGTTGAGGTGCCTACATATAAATAGGGGGCACAATTCTGTAACGACACCTATGTGAAGATTCACATGCGCTATGAGCCACGCTCCTCGGTATCTATGTTGAGGCGCCATTTATAGAATCGGGGCCTGAGTGAAAAGAGAGGTCGTCCGATTCGTTTGCGTGCGTCCGTTTGAAAGAGTCGGCCATTCCCATTTCCCCATTCCACTCCACGCATGATTTCATACATTCAGCCTTTTTCGCCAGGCTTCGGCTACTTTCGCCGTTCCTCTAGGGGAGGCTATTCTTTCTCTGTTATAGGCACTATTTCTACTTAGACTATGGTAGTTATTGCAAAAGGTTAAGAACATAAGAATTGCCAGCAGTCCTCTCACGCAGCGGCCCTTAGGTCATAGACCAGGGCCCTATTTGAGTTCTGGTTCAGCAGGAACTTGTCTAACCTTGTCTTGAATCCCTGGAGGGTGTTTTCCCCTATAACAGCCTCTGGAAGAGCGTTCCAGTTTTCTACCACTCTCTGGGTGAAGAAGAACTTCCTTACGTTTATTCATAAGAACATAAGAATAGCCCCACTGGGTCAGACCAAAGGTCCATCAAGTCTAGTAGCCCGTTCTCACAGTGGCCAATCCAGGTCCCTAGTACCTGGCCAAAACCCCAGGAGTAGCAACATTCCAGAATCTGAAAGAGTAGCAAGATTCCAGAACCCCAAAGAGTAGCAGCATTCCATGCAGAATCCCAAGGAATAGCAAGATTCCAGAATCCCAAAGAGTAGCAGCATTCCATGCAGAATCCCAAGGAATAGCAAGATTCCAGAATCCCAAAGAGTAGCAGCATTCCATGCAGAATCCCAAGGAATAGCAAGATTCCAGAATCCCAAAGAGTAGCAAGATTCCAGAACCCCAAAGAGTAGCAGCATTCCATGCAGAATCCCAAGGAATAGCAAGATTCCAGAACCCCAAAGAGTAGCAGCACTCCATGCAGAATCCCAAGGAATAGCAAGATTCCAGAATCCCAAAGAGTAGCAAGATTCCAGAACCCCAAAGAGTAGCAGCATTCCATGCAGAATCCCAAGGAATAGCAAGATTCCAGAACCCCAAAGAGTAGCAGCATTCCATGCAGAATCCCAAGGAATAGCAAGATTCCAGAATCCCAAAGAGTAGCAGCATTCCATGCAGAATCCCAAGGAATAGCAAGATTCCAGAACCCCAAAGAGTAGCAGCATTCCATGCAGAATCCCAAGGAATAGCAAGATTCCAGAACCCCAAAGAGTAGCAGCATTCCATGCAGAATCCCAAGGAATAGCAAGATTCCAGAACCCCAAAGAGTAGCAGCATTCCATGCAGAATCCCAAGGAATAGCAAGATTCCAGAATCCCAAAGAGTAGCAGCATTCCATGCAGAATCCCAAGGAATAGCAAGATTCCAGAATCCCAAAGAGTAGCAAGATTCCAGAACCCCAAAGAGTAGCAGCATTCCATGCAGAATCCCAAGGAATAGCAAGATTCCAGAATCCCAAAGAGTAGCAGCATTCCATGCAGAATCCCAAGGAATAGCAAGATTCCAGAATCCCAAAGATTCCAGAACCCCAAAGAGTAGCAGCATTCCATGCAGAATCCCAAGGAATAGCAAGATTCCAGAACCCCAAAGAGTAGCAGCATTCCATGCAGAATCCCAAGGAATAGCAAGATTCCAGAACCCCAAAGAGTAGCAGCATTCCATGCAGAATCCCAAGGAATAGCAAGATTCCAGAACCCCAAAGAGTAGCAGCATTCCATGCAGAATCCCAAGGAATAGCAAGATTCCAGAACCCCAAAGAGTAGCAGCATTCCATGCAGAATCCCAAGGAATAGCAAGATTCCAGAATCCCAAAGAGTAGCAGCATTCCATGCAGAATCCCAAGGAATAGCAAGATTCCAGAATCCCAAAGAGTAGCAAGATTCCAGAACCCCAAAGAGTAGCAGCATTCCATGCAGAATCCCAAGGAATAGCAAGATTCCAGAATCCCAAAGAGTAGCAGCATTCCATGCAGAATCCCAAGGAATAGCAAGATTCCAGAATCCCAAAGATTCCAGAACCCCAAAGAGTAGCAGCATTCCATGCAGAATCCCAAGGAATAGCAAGATTCCAGAACCCCAAAGAGTAGCAGCATTCCATGCAGAATCCCAAGGAATAGCAAGATTCCAGAACCCCAAAGAGTAGCAGCATTCCATGCAGAATCCCAAGGAATAGCAAGATTCCAGAACCCCAAAGAGTAGCAGCATTCCATGCAGAATCCCAAGGAATAGCAAGATTCCAGAATCCCAAAGAGTAGCAGCATTCCATGCAGAATCCCAAGGAATAGCAAGATTCCAGAATCCCAAAGAGTAGCAAGATTCCAGAACCCCAAAGAGTAGCAGCATTCCATGCAGAATCCCAAGGAATAGCAAGATTCCAGAATCCCAAAGAGTAGCAGCATTCCATGCAGAATCCCAAGGAATAGCAAGATTCCAGAATCCCAAAGATTCCAGAACCCCAAAGAGTAGCAGCATTCCATGCAGAATCCCAAGGAATAGCAAGATTCCAGAACCCCAAAGAGTAGCAGCATTCCATGCAGAATCCCAAGGAATAGCAAGATTCCAGAACCCCAAAGAGTAGCAGCATTCCATGCAGAATCCCAAGGAATAGCAAGATTCCAGAACCCCAAAGAGTAGCAGCATTCCATGCAGAATCCCAAGGAATAGCAAGATTCCAGAACCCCAAAGAGTAGCAGCATTCCATGCAGAATCCCAAGGAATAGCAAGATTCCAGAATCCCAAAGAGTAGCAGCATTCCATGCAGAATCCCAAGGAATAGCAAGATTCCAGAATCCCAAAGAGTAGCAAGATTCCAGAACCCCAAAGAGTAGCAGCATTCCATGCAGAATCCCAAGGAATAGCAAGATTCCAGAATCCCAAAGAGTAGCAGCATTCCATGCAGAATCCCAAGGAATAGCAAGATTCCAGAATCCCAAAGATTCCAGAACCCCAAAGAGTAGCAGCATTCCATGCAGAATCCCAAGGAATAGCAAGATTCCAGAACCCCAAAGAGTAGCAGCATTCCATGCAGAATCCCAAGGAATAGCAAGATTCCAGAACCCCAAAGAGTAGCAGCATTCCATGCAGAATCCCAAGAAATAGCAAGATTCCAGAACCCCAAAGAGTAGCAGCATTCCATGCAGAATCCCAAGGAATAGCAAGATTCCAGAACCCCAAAGAGTAGCAGCATTCCATGCAGAATCCCAAGGAATAGCAAGATTCCAGAATCCCAAAGAGTAGCAGCATTCCATGCAGAATCCCAAGGAATAGCAAGATTCCAGAATCCCAAAGATTCCAGAACCCCAAAGAGTAGCAGCATTCCATGCAGAATCCCAAGGAATAGCAAGATTCCAGAACCCCAAAGAGTAGCAGCATTCCATGCAGAATCCCAAGGAATAGCAAGATTCCAGAACCCCAAAGAGTAGCAGCATTCCATGCAGAATCCCAAGGAATAGCAAGATTCCAGAACCCCAAAGAGTAGCAGCATTCCATGCAGAATCCCAAGAAATAGCAAGATTCTGGAATCCCAAGTAGTAGCAACATTCCATGCTACTGATCCAGGGCAAACAGTGGCTTTCCCCATGTCTTTCTCTATAACAGACTATGGACTTTTCCTCCAGGAAGTTGTCCAAACCTTTCTTAAAACCAGCTATACTATCCGCTCTTACCACATCCTCTGGCAACGCGTTCCAGAGCTTATCTATTCTATGAGTGAAAAAAATATTTCCTCCTCTTAGTTTTAAAAGTATTTTCCCTGTAACTTCATCGAATGTCCCCCTAGTCTTTGTAATTTTTGACAGAGTAAAAAATTGTTCCTCTGGTACCCATTCTACTCCACTCCGGATTTTGTAGACTCCAATTATATCTCCCCTCAGCCGTCTCTTTTCCAAGCTGAAGAGCCCTAATCGTTTTAGTCTTTCCTCGTGTAAATAGCGGCCTTTCAGCATATATATTGAATACATGTGAAAAACCCACAGTTATCTACACATGTCAATCCAAGGGGATGTGATTTGGATAAGACTAAAATCTGTGTGTGTATTCCTGTTTAATAAAGGGAGTTCATGTTGATTTTGATATGTGAAAGTTGATTGTGTGTATTTTTATTGTAATCCCCTTAGAGATTCACACCTTCTCCTTCACAAGGTGCTCACCTCAGCCAACCCTTTACAGAACAAATTAAAGGATCTCCCCCTCCCCTAAATTAAAACTAATTGACGACTGTGGTCTTTGTCTTATTAGGTTCACAAAACGGATGACTTGGCATTTCACCACTTAAGTGCTGACTCGATAAAGCCGGCGTCCCTCTGCCGATCGGCGTAATATGTCCAGCTTTGAAAAACGCTCGCGAATGGAGGGTTCATCAGAGTCACTGGCTAATGGACTCATTTTCCCCTTATTTCCCCTTTCCCTGCACCACGGGGAAAGAGGTAAATTAAAATTGCTCTCCTGCTACCCCGGCTGAATCGTTTAACGGAAGACATCAGCTTGTTCAGTGAGAGCAGTTGTTTACCTAAGCAAACACAGATCCCTTACTGGTGATTTGCTCCCCTACTGGGTACTGTGGCCATCTAAAAAAAAAAAGTGCATTGCTTACACTAAGGCCGCCGATCACCTTAGAGGGAACTGATGCATTAGCTTTGGAAATCAGGTCATTCCCTTGTATTAAAAACATATATACCTTTGTTGTTTTTTTTTTACTTTACTGCTGTGTTTGCTTCTTCCATTGAGATCTCTACATATTTGTCAATTTTCTATGCCCTTTTTACTCATAGTGACAGCATATTAAACATGAGCTCGAATAACTGTTATGCCAGCATAAATTAATTGAATATATGGAAAAAATGGAGTGTGGAAGTGGGCCCCAAATCCTTGTTAGTCTGTTTCGCTTCCATTTTGTACTCTTCTACGTGGCACTTTTTGGTCGTGTCTTACGAAGTCCTTCAACACTAATCCTAACCTTCTTACATTTCAGTCTCTCTCTTTCATCATCCACTAGGTTGTTATGAGGTGGCAGTCATCAGGGGAATTCTAAGAAATGCCAAGGTCATGCATTTGGATTACAAACACAGTTTAAGGCAGTGTTTCTTGACACGTGGTTATTGCCTGCCCGCCCACTGTAGCCACCGCCGGGATCCCTTCTTCCTGCCCTCCACCTGCCTGCTGAAGCCAACCTAGAGGGCTTCCCTCCAGAGTCTGAGCTAATATCAGAGGAAAGCCTTCCGGAACAGCGGTTGTGTGTGTGTGTGTGGGCGGGGGGGGGGGGGGGTTCCCTTCCCAGTTACCTCCTGTCTTCAATGGTACTTGTTGCTGGGACATGCAGGCAGCAGTTCACACACTGCTTGTAGCTTACCCAGAAACCTTCTCTTCAATATCAGAGTTGACCTCGAAGGGAAGGCTTGTGGGTCAGCTACATGCAGCATGGGGACATAGGAGAAGCATGATTTTGGGACAAAGAGAGGGATGGTGGCATGAACCCGGGACACAGAAGGAAGGGAGGCAGCAAGAACATGGAATACAGAAGGGAGGGAGGAAGGGGGTACTAACTTGGGACATAGGAGAGAGGGACAGAATAGAAAGGGAGAATTTTTGGGCATGAGTGTGTGAGTGAGAGGGAAAGAGATGGTGCACATGGGGAAAGGAAGAAAGAGGAAAATTGGGCAAAGAGAGAAGTGAGTTAGAGGTGCATGGGGAATAGAAAAATGAGGGGGACAAATGTTGGATATGGTGGTGGAGTGGGAACAGAGGGACAGATTGAAGGGGATGCAAGGGAGAGGAATGTTGGACATAGTAATGGGAGAGATGTGACATGGTGCTGGAGAGGGGTGATAGAAGGAGAAATGGGCATGGGGCTGGTGGTCAGTGGTGAAAAATGCACATGCTCAGGGGGATGAGAGAGGGAGAAATGTTGGATGTGGCAGTAGAGGGGGTGGGAGAGATGCCTGGATCTCTCAAGACAGATGGACAGAGAGAGAGAGAGAGGGAGACATGTTGCCAATGGGGATGGAGGAGAGAGGAAGAAAAGTTGGACTCGTGGAGGGACAGAGAGAAATGTTGGTTGGGGAAGGGAATGAGGTCCAGAGAAGAGGAAGCATGCAGGAGGCAGAAAGAAATATTGGATGCATAGTCAGAAGGAAGTGCAACCAGACTCATGAAATCACCAGACAACAAAGGTAGGAAAAATGATTTTATTTTCAATTTAGTGATCAAAATGTGTCAGTTTTGTGAATTTATATCTGCTGTCTATATTTTGCACTATATTTGTGTATTTTTCTATAGTTGTTACTGATTGCATATTGTAAAGTCATCTGCCTTGATCTTTTTGAAAAGAAACCCAAATATAATATTTTCTCTGCATACAGTGTGCTTTGTGGTTTTTATTAATTTTAAGAACATAAGAACATAGCCTTACTGGGTCAAATCAATGGTCCATTAAGCCCAGTAGCCTGTTCTCACAATGGGCAATCCAGGTCACTAGTACCTGGCCAAAATCCAAGGAGTAGCAACATTCCATGCTACTGATCCAGGGCAAGCAGATGCTTCCCCCATGTCTTAATAACAGACTATGGACCTTTCCTCCAGGAACTTGTCCAAACCCTTCTTAAAACCAGCTACGCTATCTGCTCTTACCACATCCTCTGGCAACGCTTTCCAGAGCTTAACTATTCTCTGAGTGAAAAAATATTTCCTCCTCTTGGTTTTAGAAGTATTTCCCTGTAACTTCATCGAGTGTCCCCTAGTCTTTGTAATTTTTGACGGAGTGAAAAATCGATCCACTTGTACCCGTTCTACTCCACTCAGGATTTTGTAGACTTCGATCCTATCTCCCCTCAGCCATCTCTTTTCCAAGCTGAGGGTTTTGTGGTTACCATTATGTATTAATAAGATTATATTGTGTGTATATGAAAAATGAATGGAAGAAACTGCATTACAGTTAGTACTATTATTATGGGGGTGGGATCAGGGGCGGAGCTTGGGCGGGCTAGGGGTGGAGCCTAAATTAGGCGGGGGTACTTGGTTAATATTTGTTAGACTTAGGGGGTACTTGGCTTGAAGAAGTTGAGAAACACTGCCTTAGCGAAGTCAAAACTTGCTATATTTTTTTCCTAACCAGAACAATTATTTGCATAATAATAGGGTTATTTTAGTCTGGTGAAACCGCGGACACGTGACTCCACTCTGTTCCGCCCCAGCCCCACCCAGTTATGCCTCCATCCCCGCCCCATGCCACCCCAGCTCCACCCCCATAAAGCTTCCTCTCTTCCCCGACGAGCTCAGGCTGCGTCTGGAGGGCCTGGTGTATGCATGGATGTGTGCACATGTGTGTGACGTGGATGTGCACGCACGCTCAGGGGCCCTGCAGATGTGGCTGGAGCTTGTCGGGGATTTCCAAAATCCGGACAATTGTCGGTTATGGAAAGTTCGTCCAGGAGCCTAAAAAGAGGATATGTCTGATAACTTTATACAACAATGTACAGTACTTTCAAGTCTATTGATTGGATCAACTTTGCAGGTGGTTAAAGAAAGATGATAAGAAGCAGAGGAGACCAGGAAACCCCCAGTGGAAACCCACTGTTCAATATCATTTTTTGCACCTTAAAACTGTGTCTATTTATGTCCCTAGAACGAGAGTGAACATAGCAGGGTAAATGTACGTATATAGATGTAAGTCCTTATGCCAGCCAGGGAGTTGGCATGAATGCTCATAGGGTCAAAGTTTGGCCCCACCCCCATTCCATCCCCGCGGATTCAAACTCCACCACACTAGTTGCATAAAATGTTGATCAATGACAATCACTTGCTCTTTGTACGAACAAGATTTTGGACCTTTGTGGACATTGTCCCCAGTGGCGTAGCGAGGGTGAGAAGCACCCCTCCCCCACCCTCTTCTCTGCCCCCCATCCCCCCTGCCATGCATGTGCACACCCCTTCCCTACCCTGCACCTCTTTTAACTTCCCCGGCACAAGCAGCATTATCAACTTGCTACTCGCGTCGGCTCTGCACCCGGCACCCGGAAGCTGACACCAGCGTGGGTAGTGATTTGGTAGCGCTGCTCGCACCGGGGAAGTTAAAAGAGGTACGGGGTAGGGAAACGGTGCACACGTACGGCGTGGGAGGAGTGGGAAGTAGCGGGAAGAACAGAGAGGAGGAGGGCGGACCACCCCTTTGCTACGCTACTGATTGTCCCCGTGTCATCATTTTGCTGACGCCTAAGTTCTAGTGATACATATAATAATAATAATTTTATTCTTATATACCGCCCTACCCTTCGAGTTCTAGGCGGTTCACAATAATTACATTAGGATCCGCATTGACATGCCGATTTACAACAGTTTATTAGATTAACAACAAATTTAGCCGAACTTGGCTGATGAAGAAGGGAGTGGGTAGAAGAGAGGGAAGAAAGCGTTTAGGAGGGGGGGAGAGGGCTGCGAGTGGGGCCCGGTAATACCGGAGAGGGGCGGTTACGGGTCTTGTTTGTTGAATAGGTAAGTTTTGAGAGTTTATCTGAAGCCGAGGTAAGTGGGGGCCTCGAGTATCATTTGGGCGAGCCATGGGTTCATCTTGGCTGCTAGGAAGGCAAAGGTTTTGTCTAGGAAACTATTGAGATGACAAAGCTTTAGCGAGGGGTAGGCGAACAGTTGAATTCTGCGGGATTTTTTGTTGGTGCAGTAAAGGCTAAAGAGGGGGGTTGATGTAACTTGGCGAGAGGCCATTTACTGATTTGTAGCAGAAGCATGCGAATTTGAAAAGTACTCTGGATTCGAAAGGCAGCCAGTGAAGTTGGTGATAGAAAGGGGTGATATGATCCCATTTCTTTAGGCCAAAGATGAGACGAACGACGGTGTTTTGGATCAGTTTTAGTCTCCTGGTAGTTTTCTTTGTGGAGTTTAGGTAGATAATATTACAGTAGTCTAGTATGCTGAGAATGGCAGATTGCACTAGTAGGCTGAAGGCGGTGTTGTTGAAGTATTTTTTTATATGTACCTGTAAGTCAGGGATCTCAAAGTCCCTCCTTGAGGGCCACAATCCAGTCGGGTTTTCAGGATTTCCCCAATGAATATGCATTGAAAGCAATGCATGCACATAGATCTCATGCACATTCATTGGGGAAATCCTGAAAACCCGACTGGATTGCGGCCCTCAAGGAGGGACGACCCCTGCTGTAAATTATGTTCATAATTATGCATCCACCCAGGCGGCAATCATATGCAGACTCATTTGCATACGATGCCCTATGTAGAGTGGTTAAGTGACTTATATTCAAGTATTCTAAGCATTTAAGCAGCTAACTGATACATAAATGTTAACAGCTACATGCTTTATCAATATTTTTAACGCACAACCATTCTTTCATTTCAAACCAACATTTCTCAGGTAAGAAGAAGGAAGGGGTGTCGTTATACCAACCAAGGCCGTTTATTCTCATCAACGAGGGCTCTATAGTCTAAACATGTTGCTTTACTTTACAGGTAACAGAAAAGAAGCAGGAACTGGAAAAGTGTTTGAAGCTGTCTCGGAAGCTAAGGAAGGAGATGAGCGCGTTGACGGAGTGGCTAGCTGTAACGGACGCGGAGGTGACCAGGAGGTCGGCAGAAGAGGGAATGCCTAAATGTCTGGACGCGGAAGTTGCCTGGAGCAAGGTACGGTCATGCAGGCTGTATGCCCAGAGCACACGGCATGTGCCTAACCGTGAGTTTCCTTTTGGGGCAAGAGAGGTTGATAAGTTCTTGACATCTGAGGATTTTTAAAATTATTTTTGCAGTGTTTATTATAATTCTTCTTTATATGGCTGTGCAATGAAATGATAAGTTTTTGTTAAATATGATAACCATACAGGCAAAAGAAGAACACCTCGCCTTGGGATACAACAGAAGGCAAGGGAGACGTCCTTTCAACCAATGATAAAGTCTTTATTTGAAAATATGGTCCCAACAAGGATCCTAGTTTCGGTCTGTGTCATTTTTATCTATATATTCTATAGTTCATATCTTACATTTTAAATGTATTACTCTTCTGTTTTACATCTTTTAGATATGTTATTTTTGTGTTTTAAATGTTTCTCTGTAGTGACCCCTGAGAAAGACGTTTTGCATACGCCGAAACTAGGATCCTTGTTGGGACCATGTTTTCAAATAAAGACTTTATGATTGGTTGGAATGTGATAGCCATGCAATAGTGCAGTTCAACCAAGCTTTATGAGAAAACCATCTAGATTGGCCAAATGGTCTTTTCACCACCTATTGGCTGGATTATAAATTGGGTTGATATAATCTATTTCCTTACCTTATCATTAGAAAAAACCTCCCTCTCCAGTCCAGAGATGCTGCTCTGTGGCAGATATAAACCACACTTGAAAACATCCTTAGATGTTGATCTAAAATTGGAAAGGAAATCTAGAAATAAATAGGGTTGAGCAGCCAGAAACCGTCATTTAGGGGAATTCTTGTTTTGTTTTGTCAGTTTCTCATAAAGGCACGCATTACGTGGGAACAAGGGTGCATGAAACTCCCTTGTATTAAATGATGTTGTAAAAAGAAATTGTTAATACTTATCACAACCACTGAAGTTGTAATTTTGTAGTGTAGGAAAAATATGCTCAGAGACATGGAAGCCAATAAAAAAGGGGAAAAGACCCCTAATATAGCCTCACCACCCAATCATTGCAAATACTTCCACAAATGATCAATTTTCTTGATATTATAAACAGTCATCGTCTTCAGTGTTCAAAACATTCAAAACGTTCGCTTATCTGCTTAAAGGTTCCGACGTAAGCCACGTTTCAGTCCTGCTTCAGGGGAACCCCAAGGAAAAATGCTTAGAAACTTTTTGGTAATCATAAATGATCTAGAAACAGGGACGAAGTGCGAAATAATAAAATTTGCAGACGACACCAAACTATTTAATGGGGCTAGGACTAAAGAGGAATGCGAAGATTTACAAAGGGACCTGAACAAACTAGGGGAGTGGGCGACGAGATGGCAGATGAAGTTCAATGTAGAGAAATGTAAGGTCTTGGGAGGGCTGTTATTGAGTGAGAGTACCCAAGAAAGGGACTTGAGGGTATTAGTGGACAAGACAATGAAGCCGTCGGCACAGTGCTCAGCGGACGCTAAGAAAGCAAATAGAATGCTAGGTATAATCAAGAATGGTATTACAACCAGAACGAAAGAAGTTTTCCTGCCGTTGTATCGGGCGATGGTGCGCCCGCATCTGGTGTACTACGTTCAATATTGGTCGCCGTACCTAAAGAAGGATATGGCGATACTCGAGAAGGTTCAGAAGAGAGCAACACATTTGATAAAAAGTATGGAAAACCTTTCATTCACCGAAAGTTTGGAGAAACTGGGGCTCTTTTCCCTGGAGAAGCGGAGACTTAGAGGGGACATGATAGAGACTTACAAGATCATGAAGGGCATAGAGAAAGTGGAGAGGGACAGATTCTTCAAACTTTTGAAAACTACAAGAACGAGAGGGCATTCGGAAAAATTAAATGGGGACAGATTCAGAACCAATGCTAGGAAGTTCTTCTTCACCCAACGGGTGATGGACACCTGGAACGCGCTTCCAGAGGGAGTGATAGGACAGGGTACAGTATTGGGATTCAAGAAGGGCTTGGACAACTTTCTGAAGGAAAAGGAGATAGAAGGGTATAGATAGAGGGTTACGTACAGGTCTGGACCTGATGGGCCACTGCGTGAGCAGACTGCTGGGCATGATGGACCTCTGGTCTGACCCAGCAGAGGCACTGCTTATGTTCTTAGATTAGGTCTCTAGTAAATCTTAAAGGTGCTCGAAAATTGGAACGCCCCTCCCCCCCTTTTGTTTTTTGACTGAATATACAATGATTCATGCATTTATAGTGGTTTCACAATCGGCAAACAAGAAAAAAAATGAAATGTAATTTTTCTGTTGTTTTTGTTTGGTAACGACATGAAAGAACTAAAGTCTAGATATCAAAACTCACCTATCCGATCCAATCCGTGGGCGATCCGTGGCTGAGTCTTCCTGGGCGACTGATTCACAAAACATCTTCATGCAAATTGCAGCGATCGGAGGCACACCCCACAGCGACCCCTGAGCGATCCTGATGCATGCACAGACCATCTTCTTTGCCTGTAGATGGTCTGCGCATGCGCTGGCTCTCTGCCAAGCGAGATCAAAATAAGTGTGTGTGTGTGGGGGGGGGGGCTTTAATGGAACAGAACACGCTTCTGAAAAAACATAAGAACATAAGCAATGCCTCCGCTGGGTCAGACCTGAGGTCCATCGCGCCCAGCAGTCCGCTCACGCGGCGGCCCAACAGGTCCAGGACCTGTGCAGTAATCCTCTATCTCTACCCCTCTATCCCCTTTTCCAGCAGGAAATTGTCCAATCCTTTCTTGAACCCCAGTACCGTACTCTGCCCTATTACGCCCTCTGGAAGCGCATTCCAGGTGTGCACCACACATTGGGTAAAGAAGAACTTCCTAGCATTGGTTTTGAATCTGTCCCCTTTCAACTTTTCCGAATGCCCTCTTGTTCTTTTATTATTCGAAAGTTTGAAGAATCTGTCTCTCTCTACTCTCTCTATGCCCTTCAGAGAGAGAAACCGGGACTCCTGTGAAGACAAAAAGCAAAATTCCTGATATTTGTACGTAGCTATATGGAACAGAATACGCTTTTAACCCGTGGGTTAAAACCATGGGCTCGAAGGGCAGCAGAGAGCAGAGATTTTGCACAAGGGAGATGTTTTATTTCAGTCGGAAAGGACATGAGCAACTGGTCCTCAGCAGTTGCTTCTTTTTTGATCGGCCAGCCTTAAATTTGTTTCGTGAATCGCTGCCTTCCTACTTTTGCATGCCATTTCCCCTCATTTGCATGTGCGGATCGGGAGGGAGGTTAGTGAATTGGGTCGGGGTTGGAACACGATCGGTAAGCTTAGTGAATCTTGGCCATACAGTGTAATATGTTGTTGTTGGAAATGACAGCCCATCTCTAGAAATCAAAGTAATAAATATCAAAATATCGACCTAAATCTTGTGAGGTTGACTGAAGGTGAGAATCCTTAGTTTCTTTACCTAGATGAGAAAACTCCTTCTTGTCTTACTGCCACCTTGAATATTTAGACACCTGTCTGTCTGTTCTTCATAGTCTGGTAGCCAATTTCCATTAGAGGTTCCAAGCTTTAGATATATTGGACTTGATGTTCTTGAAATAGGAATTCTATGTTCAAGGTTATTGCCTCCCTCCCCCCTTACTGCTGAGGACCAACTTTAACATTTAAACCCACGTGAAGGCGCAGTCTTTCTTTGGTTGTCAAATTGTGATGGAAACATGAGTATAAGAGTTCCCATACTGGGATAGAGCAAAGGTCCATCAAGCCCGGGATCCTATTTCCAACATTGACCAACCTAGGCCATCTCAATGATTGCTCATGGAATTTTGTTTTAGGAAATTATCCAAACGTTGTTGTTTTTTTTAACCCTGCTCAGCTAACTGCTTTCACCACATTCTCTGGTAATGAATTCTGGCGTTTAATTACACATTGAGGCCCGGATTCTGTATCCAGCATCGTCATCGGCAGCCACCTTAAAAGCGGCCACTGAAGGTTTGTCAAACGTGCAACGATGCCGGGTACAGAATTGCGTCTCCGGCAAAGGTAGGCCAGGATTTTCCTAGCTTACTCACACCTCTATCGGCATTTTAGGTCGCCTAATGCCACTTCCGGTGTTAGGCAACCTAAAGCACCCTCAGAGGCGTGATTCCAGCACTGATATCTTAGGCACTGGTCGGCTCCTTGAAACTCAGTTAAAAATGTCATTTCAACTGCATTTATTTACTGAGCTTGGTGCCTATTAGCGCCGTTTAGAGAATCCGGGCCTAAGTGAAGAAATATTTTCTCAGATTGGTTTTAAATCTACGACTTCGCTTTTATCGCATGTCCTCTAGTCCTAGTATTTTTGGAAAGAGTAAACAAGCGATTCACATCTACCCTTTCCACTCCACTCAGTATTTTATAGACCTCTATCATATCCCCCCTGAACTGCTTTAGCCTTTCCTCGTAGGGAAAGTCGTCCCATCCCTTTTATCATTTCCGCCGCTCTTCTCTGTACCTTTTCTAATTCCGCGATATCTTTTTTGAGATACGGCGACCAGAACTGCACACAGTGTTTGAGGTGTAGCAAGATAACGTTTTCATCTTTGTTTTCCATTCCTTTCCTGATCATTCCTAATATTCTATTTGCTTTCTTAGCCGCTGCCGCACATTGAGCGGGCGGTTTCAACGTACCCTCAGCAATGACACCCGGATCCTTTTCCTGGGCAGTGACTCCTAGCACAGAACCCAGCATCACCTAGCTATAGTTCGGGTTCCTCTTTCCGACTTGCATCACACTTGCTCACATTAAAAGTCGTCTGCCGATCCCTGGAAGTAGTTTGAAGATGTAACACTACTAATTTGAAGCTTTTTACTTTTCTTTTATTAAGTAATCATTCTCTCTGATGATGTGGGCTATTTAAGAGTATTATTGTTTCGTTAAGTTGTAATGTGGCAAAGTCTCTTTCCATATATATATAATGTTTATGTATCTATAACAGTGGCTCCCAAACCCTGTCCTGGGGGACCCCCAGCCAGTCGGGTTTTCAAGATATCCCTAATGAATATGCATGAGAGAGATTTGCATATAATGGAAGCGACAGGTATGTAAATCTCTCTCATGCATATTCATTAGGGATATCTTGAAAACCCGACTGGCTGGGGGTCCCCCAGGATAGGGTTTGGGAACCACTGATCTATAATAATAAAACGCTAAGCACACATGCGCACTCCTACCTGCGTGATCCATGATCCGTGATCTGTAGGTCCCTGGCTGGCAGGAGTTCGCATGCGCGCTTCGACTCCCCACTCACTCACTGGTAGGCAGTTCGTCGTTGTCACCCTCCCCCCCCCCCCGTGCAACCGAACCCCCATTGACCCTCCCGTCCGACCCGTCCACCGCGAGAAGACCACAAACCTCCCGACTCCAGCAGCGTCCGCAGTACTCTAAACACACTGCTTCGCGGCCTTCTACTGCCCTGATTTCCTCTGCCGCGTCCCTGATGACATCGAGACAGAGACGCGGCAGAGGAAATCACGGGCAGTAGAAGGCCGCGAAGCAGCGTGTTTAGAGTGCTGCGGACACTGCTGGAGCCGCGAGGTTTGTAGGTTGTCTCGCGGTGGGAGGGTCGGATGGGAGGGTCAGTGGGGGTCTGCTGCATGGCGACGGTAGTGGCGAGGGGGGGGAAGATGGAAACATGCTGCTCAACGGTTCTACTGCACAGGGGGATGGGAGGGAGGGAGGGATAGAAAAATGCCAGGTTCTACTGTATGGGGGATGGGGGATAGAAATGGAAAGATGCTGCTCAAGGGTTCTACTGCACAGGGGGGTGGGAGGCAGGCTTCGGGGGGTGGGGGGTGGGACAAAGTCTGGAAGGCAGTGAGGGGGATATAGGAAGGAGGCACTGGGGGCACTAAGGACATAGGAGGCACTGAAGGCACTAAGGACACAGGCTGGAAGCACTGGGGGCACTAAGGACATGGGAAGGAGACACTGGGGCACAAAGGACATAGGAAGGGGTACTAAGGACATGGGAAGGAGGCACTGGGGCACTAAGGACATAGGAGGGGGCACTAAGGACATAGGAGGCACTGAGGGCACTAAGGACATGGGAAGGAGGTACTGGGGGCACTAAGGACACAGGACAGAGGCACTGGGGGCACTAAGGACATAGGAGGGAGGCATTGAGGGCACTAAGGACACAGGATGGAGGCACTGGGGGCACTAAGGACATAGGAGGGAGGCACTGAAGGCACTAAGGACACAGGCTGGAAGCACTGGGGGCACTAAGGACATGGGAAGGAGACACTGGGGCACAAAGGACATAGGAAGGGGTACTAAGGACATGGGAAGGAGGCACTGGGGCACTAAGGACATAGGAGGGGGCACTAAGGACATAGGAGGCACTGAGGGCACTAAGGACATGGGAAGGAGGTACTGGGGGCACTAAGGACACAGGACAGAGGCACTGGGGGCACTAAGGACATAGGAGGGAGGCACTGAAGGCACTAAGGACACAGGCTGGAAGCACTGGGGGCACTAAGGACATGGGAAGGAGACACTGGGGCACAAAGGACATAGGAAGGGGTACTAAGGACATGGGAAGGAGGCACTGGGGCACTAAGGACATAGGAGGGGGCACTAAGGACATAGGAGGCACTGAGGGCACTAAGGACATGGGAAGGAGGTACTGGGGGCACTAAGGACAAAGGACAGAGGCACTGGGGGCACTAAGGACATAGGAGGGAGGCATTGAGGGCACTAAGGACACAGGATGGAGGCACTGGGGGCACTAAGGACATAGAAAGGAGGCATGGGGCACTAAGGACACAGGACAGAGGCAGTGGAGGCAATAAGGACATGGGAGGCACTGAGGGCACTAAGGACATGGGAAGGAGGTACTGGGGGCACTAAGGACACAGGACAGAGGCACTGGGGGCACTAAGGACATAGGAGGGAGGCATTGAGGGCACTAAGGACACAGGATGGAGGCACTGGGGGCACTAAGGACATAGAAAGGAGGCATGGGGCACTAAGGACACAGGACAGAGGCAGTGGAGGCAATAAGGACATGGGAAGGAGGCACAGGGGACACTAAGGACATAGGAGGGAGGCACTGGGGGCACTAAGGACATGGGAAGGAGGCACTGGGGGTACTAAGGACATAGGAGGGAGGCACTGGGGGCACTAAGGACATGGGAAGGAGGCACTGGGGGTACTAAGGACATAGGAGGGAGGCACTGGGGGCACTAAGGACATAGGAGGCATTGAGGGCACTAAGGCCATAGGATGGGACACTATGGACATAGGAAGGGGGCAACAGAGAAATAGAGGCAGGCAGGGGGCCAGGGAGATAGAAAGAATGACAGACAGACAAACATTACTCTAGCACCCGTTAATGTAACGGGCTTAAATACTAGTATAGATATAAAAGATAAGTAAAGAATTTTTAAAAAACTCATCTGCCATTTTGATGCCCCGTCTTCCAGCCTCACAAGGTCCTCTTGCAATTTTTCACCACCCTCTTGTGACTTAACAACTTTCCCCCTCTTTTACAAAGGCGCATTAGCCACTTTAAAACGCTTAGCACACTTTTGTAAAAGGAGCCCTTTATGTCATCAGGAAATTGAGTTCTTCCCATCTCTAGGTCATTGATAAACGTGGTAAACAGCAACGGTGCCAGCACAGAGCCCCGGGGAAAGCTAAGAATCTCGACCGAACGTCTCTGTTCAATGCTTTCCCAACCCTCCCATGAAGCCATCTTTGCCAGCCAGGTCAATAAATTACATATTCACGTAGTTTTAATGCTCAAGAAACCACCTTCCCATTTTTCAAGCACCCCCACCCCCGCCTCTCCACTAACCCCAAGAGAAGTCCTTTGTTAAGACTGTTAAAGTGTCCTGATTTCTTTCTGCTGAGCCCGCAGTGTTTTTCCATTGCCGTGGGGCACATTTACATTTCTGTCAAAAGCCGTTTTATTTCTTTCTGCCTAATAATGCCGATTTATGCTCTTGCCAGAGCTACGATGCCGAGGCTTGTTTGTAGAAATATTTTCTATTACTCCAGCACGGGCTCGTTGGCGGTCATAGAGGCTGACGCTTTGGGGCTGCAGGTCGGTGATTAATGCATTTCCACGGGTTGCTCCTGGTTATCTCTCTCTCTGCCTCCCTGCATCATTATCTTTTTCCCCTCAAATAATACAAAATAAAAAAGCTAGGCAAGCTTATTTAAAATTTCATGGATACCGCTAATGTGCTCCTGAATAACCTACTTTGCGATGCAGTGAACGGTACTTAGTTAAGAGTCCTGGCATCTCCTATAAATAGCAGCATTTTATGGTCTGCCACAGTTTCTGCATGACAGAAAGCATAATTATCAACAATGATACCGTTAGCACAGGCCTCAACAGGGAGACAATGGGCCCAAGTCACCACTGGAGGAAGAAATTTAAAACGACAACAAAAACCAGCTAGCAATAACGAAAAGCAAACGCTTGGTAGATTTGGGGCAACACGCAGGCAAGGATTATTCCCAGCCCAAAGTAAAAATGCAGAGGATGCTCTAATCCAGGGGTTCTCAGGATTTCCCCAATGAATATGCATGAGATCAATTTGCCTATAATGGATTTCCCCAATGAATATGCATGAGATCAATTTGCCTACAATGGATTTCCCAAATGAATATGCATGAGATCTTCAGGATTTCCCCAATGAATATGCATGAGCTATATTTGCATACAATAGATTTTCCAAATGAATATGCATGAGATCTATTTGCCTACAATGGATTTCTCAAATGAATATGCATGAGATCTTCAGGATTTCCTCAATGAATATGCTTGAGATCTATTTGCATACAATGGATTTCCCAAATGAATATGCATGAGATGTATTTGCATACAACAGAAGCAGTGCATGCAAATAGATCTCATGCAAATTTATTGGAGAAATCTTGAAAACTCGACTGGATTGTGTCCCTTGAAGCCCGACATTGGGCAACCCTGCTCTATACGGTTCATTAACCCTACCCCCACCCCCCTCCTTTTGATGTCTGGTCACATCCTGTGACCAACCAGGCTCCACATCCACTTTAGTCCCCTTTAAAAACCTAAAGAAGATCAGTGCTGGGGTCAGAAAACCCATCAAAAGCTTCCCTGCTTATCAGTATATGAGCCCCACCCAAACCTACCTGTACATAGCCTGGGACCTGGCTCTCTTGGGCTCCCCCACTGGCTATTCTGCATATTGCTGAATTTTCTAATTGTGTGTATATGAAAAATGGATGGAAGAAATTGCATTACAATTAGTATTATTATTATGGTGGTGGAGTCAGGGGCAGAGTTTGGGCGGGTCTGGGGTGGAGTTTGGGGCAGAGTTTGGGCGGGTGTACTCGGTTGGTATATGTTAGGCTTAGGGAGTACTTGGCTTGAAAAGGTTGAGCAACACTGCTCGAGAGGAGGGACAGGGGAGATATGATACAGCCGTTGAAATACTTAAAAGTTATTAATAGAGAAACAAATCTTTTCCAGAGAAAGGAAAATGATAAAACTAGAGGGCATGAATTGAGGCTGCGGGGTTGCAGACTTAGAAGTAATGTTAGGAAATTTTTTTTCATGGAGAGGATAGTGGATGCCTCCTGCCGAGGGAGGAGGTGGAGATGAAAATGTTGACAGAATTCAAACGATCCTGCACGGCCTGTGTCCCATATATAGTGATTTGGTTTGGGATGAGCTGGGGAGGGCTTTGATAGAAGCTCCAGTGACAGGATGATTAGGATAGGCTGGAGTGGACTTCGAGGGCATCTCCAGCAGTGGGAACCTAAAGACCTCTATGGTCTATTGCCCAGAAATATTAAAGAATGTAGAATAAGTGTGAATATTGGGCAGACCGGATGGACAGCTGTCATTTACAATGTTGATCCCAGGCTGTCTTTGGTGGTGTAATATGTATTTTATGAAAGGCTTAGTGATTTTTCTGCCTCTTATAAAATATTGCCCTGCACCTTAACTGCTACAGTGGTGGAGGTGGGTTTGATTTGGCCCCAACAGAAATATTGAAATACCCTCTCACCCCATAACGCCATCTCTCCCAAGGTAGTGGGGACCAGAAGGGGAGAGGTGGAGAAACCCCTTCAAAGATCTAATAAACAAACCTTGCAAAAAGCAAATCAATTCCAGACCTATATAGAAAGCCTTATCATTGCAATGCAAATAGTAACTGACATTTTACAATTAATAAATTCAGAAAATAGACGTATTCCTGCTATCATCCAATGCTTCCAGACTAGCCTTTCTCCGCCAATTTGAATCTTGGAGTTCACCCATATAGATTGACTTGTAGATTTGTAAATTGGAATAGTTGTTAAATTGCTTACATACTGTAAAGTTTTCCATGTGTCGGCTAGTATTGTCCTTACTGTTTGATATTGAGCACCTGGCACAGACGCAATGGAGACATGAGTTGCCATTCTATCCATAACCAGTCTGGGAGTTTTCCTATGAGTTCTGGGAGGATCCAATACATACCATGGCGCAAAATATAGACTTGATGGTACCTATAAAAATTTGGAAAATTTACCCCTCCCTCTGAAATTGATCTCTGTAAGGATACCAATGTAAGGATGATGTTATTTCTAATGGTGCTATGCTTGAATTTTCACAGTTGCAGCATAAGTTTGGACTTAATAAATCAGAAAGTTTTAGATGGTTGCAACTGAAGCATGCCATTCAGGCGGGGTTCCCTGATTGGAAAAACCTTAATAATCATTATAGTATGGGGTTTGTTTGTTTTCAGACAGACTTCTTGGGTCACCAGGCCGCCCAGTGGTATAAAATATTAAGTGGATTTACTAAAAAGAAATTAAAAACTGGTTTAAGAGATATTTGGAGCATTGAGATTAAGCATGAAATTACTGCATTTCAATGGCCACGAATTTGGTCTTGGAGGATGAAATGTACGGTGTCTGCATCTATGAGACAAACTTGGTTTTTTCTGTTACATAGAGCGTTATGGACCCCTGTTAGGTTGCAAAAATTAGATAGTTTTTTGTCTAATAGATGCTGGCATTGTCATCTAGAAGTAGGAACTTTAGATCATTTATTGTTTCATTGCCCATATATTATGAATTTTTGGAAATCAATTTGGGACCAAATTAATAATTTATTAGATAACCCAGTGGCATTATCCTATGATACTGTGATATTTGGTATGGAAATGAGAGCAAAAAGTCAGATTTCTGCGAACAACAATAAATTATTACTAATAATGACTGAGGTTGCCATTCAGCAAATTACATATAATTGGAAGGATTGGAAGAGATTAAATTATAACTTTTGGTGGAATTCTTTATGCCATATCTATAAAATGGAAAGATTTATTGCTTTACAAAGGGGATACTTTAAGAAATTTCAGGATGTGTGGAAACCATTAACAAAATATTGTAAGGATTAAGTAAAATTATTTCCCTTTTAATTATCAGTTCAGGATATAGGGAGGGGGTATTTTTCTTATTACATATATTATATAATAATGGAAGATATGGATGGGAGGGATGGGAAAGAGGAAGGGATAAAATTTATATAATGTACCAATGATTGTTTATAAGTGATATATTTATTGTTACTGTGAATGAATATATTTTACACTTAATGTAATTTTGAAAATGAATAAAGAATATAAAAAAAATAATAATAAAGATTAAAAGCGTCTCTAAAAAAAAAAATAATAAATTCAGAAAATTAAACACCTTTTTTGTCTACTTTTGCTGTTTCTCTTTTCTGCTTTTCTCAGGTCTCTTTCCAGGGTCTCCTGTCATTGTCCTTTCTCTTTTCTGTCCATTATCCATCTTTTGTCCTTGTCCTTATTTTCTATAATATTTAAAATCTTATCAGCTATATTTCCAGGGATTACACTCAGTGTCTTTTAATATCTGTTTCTCTCCTTATTTTCAGCACTTGCCCTCTCAGTGTCCCTATCCCTTCCCTGTGTCCAGCACCTATTCTCTGTGTCCCTTTCCCTCCACTTATCCAGGTTCTCTCCTTCTCCTTCCATACTCCCCTCTCCCAGTCCCATCCCTAGCTGAAATCTCACCCTTATGCTGATTTCGTACACTTCAAATTCCTGCTAACCTCTTTCCAATCTGCCCTTTCACTAGTGAAACAAGACTACTGCACCCACTTGACTGATTCTCTTGGATCCAACCCTCGCCGACTCTTTGCCACGCTCAACTCTACTCAAAGTTCCCTCATCTCCGACTCCTCCTTCGCTTTCTCCCCAGACTATGACTGAGTACTTCCATGACAAGGTTCATAAGGTTAACCTTGAGTTCTTGACCAAATCACCTTCATTTCTCCCTCCACCCATCCCACTGCTGACCCTCCATCAACCCCTGCCGCTTTTTCTTCCTTCTCTGAAATCACTGAAGAGGAAACTGCACGTTTTCTCTCCTCCAAACTCACTACCTGTTACTCTGATCCCATCCCCACTCATCTACTGATCACATCTCTCCTTCTGTCATCCCCCTCTATCTACCATATCCTCATCCTATCACTCTCCACTGTGACTGTTCCTGACCCCTTTAAACATACTGTAGTTACGCCACTTACAAAAACATCACTGAACACTACCTGCCCCTCTAATTATCACCTCGTCTCTCTCTTCCCCTTCTTATCCAAACTACTTAAATATGCTGTTTACCATCGTTGTCTTGACTTTCTTTCATCTCAAGTTAAACTTGACCCGCTTCAGTCGGGCTTTTGCCATATTCATTCAAATGAAACTGCCCTTGCTAGTCGCCAATGACCTGCTCCTGACCAAATCCAAAGGCCTTTATTCTGTCCTCATCTTCCTTGATCTATCTGCGGCATTTGACATTGTGGATGCTGTCCTTGCTTGGCATCCAGGGTTCTATCTCATGGTTTTCCTCCTATCTCTCCCATTGCAATTTTGACGTAAACTCTGAAGGATCCTCCTCTGCTGCCATTCCGCTATCCATCAGTGTACCTCAGGGCTCTTCCTGGGACTTCTTCTTTTCTCTAGCTACTCTAATCTCCTCCCACGGCTTCAAGTACTACCTGTATGCTGAGGACTCAAATCTACCTCTCTACGCCTGAAATTTCTATGGAAATCCAGGCCCAAGTCTCATCCTGCCTCTCTGACATTGCTGCCTTGGTGTCTCGCCACCATCTAAAATTAAACATGTTCAAGACAGAACTCCTTATCTTTCCTCCTAAAAAATCCCACCTCTCCCCTTCCTCTGTTCTCTATTTCAGTAGATAATGCTCTCTTGCTCCCTGTCTTGTCAACATACAACCTTGGGGCCATCTTTAACTCATCTCTTTCCTTTTCTTTGCATATCCAACCGATCACCAAAACTTGTTTCTTTCTCTACAACATTGCTAAAATCTGGCCTTTCCATTCTGAGCACACTACCAAGACCTTCATGCTCTCATCACCTCTCGCAAGTCTTCCACTAACCCATCTCTTTCCCCTTCACTCTTTTCAGAATTGTGATGCGTACCTTGTATTCCGCCAGTGTTGTTACCCCTCTCCTCAAGTCGCTTCACTGGCTCCCTGTCTGTTTCTACAATTGTATGCACTCTGCAGATCTTCAGTATCTCTCCTCTCCCTATACTCTACCCCCAGGAACTCCGTTCTCTTGTCTCTACCCTTCTCCTCCTCTGCCAACTCCTGATCCCATCCCTTCTACCTTGCTGTGCCATATGCCTGGAACAACCTACCTGATTCAATATGCTGGGCATTCATCCAGGCTGAAAGCCCACTTTTTTGAAGCTGCGTTTAAATGTTAACCCACATCTGTTGGCATTTCCTCTATAGCCCTATACCCAATCAGCCTCAACGGTCCCCTTGTAATGTCCTATTTGAGCAGCATGTATAGATTCACCCTTTCTGTCCTGTGTGTCTGTCATAATTAGAGTGTAAGCTCTTTCGAGCAGGGACTGCCTCTTGCACATTTAATGTACAACGCTGTAGAAATAGTAGTGGTATGTAGATGTGTTTGCAATCTCATTGAGTGTGTTTTGTGCAGGCCACCCAGAAGGAGGTGGAGAAGCGCCAGCATCAGCTGAAAAGTGCCACCGAGCTGGGGGAGGCACTGAAGGTGGTGCTAGGCGGGAAGGAGAGTCTTGTGGACGATAAACTCAGTCTCCTGAACAGCAACTGGATAGCAGTGACGTCAAGAGCCGAGGAATGGTTCAACTTGTTATTGGTGAGGAAACTGTCCTTGTATTTCATGCACGTGGGGGTAATGCCTGCCTGGTGCCTAGGTGCGCCCACTCATAAAATACACACCTATTTACAGCATAGCGCTTAGCTGGCCTTTAGCTCATGATTCTATAAATGACGCTTAAAGCATAGGCGCCAAGTAAGGCATGTCAATCTTTAGTCAGATTCTTTTTATACATTCGTACCTAGTGATGCATAAAGTACACTTAGGCGCCCGTAGGCGTTCTAACCGTAGGCACGCCCTATCTATGCCAGGGTTTTCTTGGCTTCAATTCCAGCGCCTATGTCCGAAACAGGCGCCTACATGCCAAGCATGGCCATGATACACCCCCTAATCACGCCTGCTTTCTGCCTAATGAGTTAGGCACCTACCGCCCAAATTAATATTAATTTGAGACAATTATGAGGCGCTGACTGTGCCAATTAAGTTTTTTAAAATAATTAAGTTAGGTGCCTAGATCACTGATTCAAACGAGTCTCTAGAAATGCAAGCCATGAGCCGACCTATCTGATGGAAACTCGGAAGAATAGTCAGTTTACAACATAGCATCAAACCAGTTCTTGAAAGTTTGAATTTTCCCTCCTGCAGAAATACCAGCAGGAGATGGAAGCGTTCGACCAAGGTGCAGCCAATATTACAACCTGGATGTACCGTACAGAAATCCTACTGGATGAGTCGGAGAAGCAGAAGCCTCAAAAGAAAGAAGACAATCTCAAGGTAGCTGAAACACTTTGTATGTGATGTAAAATGAGGTGTTTTTGAGCCCAAGAAATGAAATAGTAAAGGACAGTCCCGACTTAATAGTCCAATAATAGCATTTTCATCCTTTCTATAGACCAGTGGTTCCCAACCCTGTCCTGAAGGACCACCAGGCCAGTCGGGTTTTCGGGACAGCCCTAATGAATATACATGAGAGAGATTTGCATATAATGGAGGTGACAGGCATGCAAATCTGCCCCATGCATATTCATTAGGGCTGTCCCCAAAAACCGACTGGCCTGGTGGGTCTTACAGGACAGGGTTGGGAACCACTGCTATAGAAGACCTTAAAACAGGGGTAGGGAACTCTGGTCCTCGAGAGCCGTATTCCAGTCGAGTTTTCAGGATTTCCCCAATAAATATGCATTGAAAGCACTGCTTGCAAATAGATCTCATGCATATTCATTGGGGAAATCCTGAAAACCCGACTGGAATACGGCTCTCGAGGACCGGAGTTTCCTACCCCTGCCTTAAAACATCTTTGCCTTGCAAATGTCTTCTTTTTCTCTTAGAAGAACGCTGTAGAAAAGTCCAAATATTTTCGGGGAATGAAGAGTGGGTATAGATAAGCTGCCTTTTAACATGTGGGGCTCTGAATATTCATACACAGCATTACAGAAGCCTGGCTTTCCATACACTCTAGGCCAGGGGTGGGCAACTCCGCTCCTCAAGGGCTGGAATCCAATCGGGTTTTCAGGATTTCCCCAATAAATATGCAGTGAAAGCAGTGCATGCAAATAGATTTCGTGCATATTCATTGGGAAAATCCTGAAAACCCGAATGGATTCTGGCCCTTGAGGACCGGAGTTGCCCATGTCTGCTCTAGACTCTTGAGCAGTCTGGTCCATTATAGTCTACAACTGAGCTGCTTCTCCATGCCTTCATCAAAGCTCTGTTTTATTTTGGCCATAAGCATGTTTTAACTAGACTCCTGTCCAGTTAAACCGCGCTGAGTAGGCCAACAGATATTTGTTAGCACTTAGCCAGGCAGTGCCACTGAATCTTGACTCTGACCATCACAACCGTGTCTTGGTAGTGCCAGGGTGGTCTGAGAGCAGAGTCCAAGAGGAGACTGGCTATAATCAGTGCTGGTGCCTGCATAGCTAAATATTCCGATGAAACAACACAAAAAAACAGTGCTATCTTTGCCTACTTAGCTATGCGGGTGCCAATTCTGAGTTTCAGTCAGTACCCGCATAACTTCTGAGTCACTGGCTGGCCTTAGATTTTCAATGCCAGTGCCATAAAAACATAAGAACTGCCATACTGGGACAGACCAAAGGTCCATCAAGCCCAGTTTCCTGTTTCCAACAGTGGCCAACCCATGTCCCAAGCAACTAGCAGAAACCCAAAGAGTAGCAACATTCCAGAGTTGAGGTTGTGATGTCATAATGCCTCATTCCACTAATGCCTAAGAGCCAAACTTATCAGTGATGTCACAATGGCTCGATTGTCCTATACTTGACTCACATAAGAACTGTTGTAGGACAGACCAAAGGTCCATCAAGCCCAGTTTCCTGTTTCCAACAGTGGCCAACCCATGTCCCAAGCAACTAGCAGAAACCCAAAGAGTAGCAACATTCCAGAGTTGAGGTTGTGATGTCATAATGCCTCATTCAACCAATGCCTAAAAGCCAAACTTATCAGTGATGTCACAATAGTTCGATTGTCCTGTACTTGACTCACATAAGAACTGTTGTAGGACAAACCAAAGGTCCATCAAGCCCAGTATCCTGTGTCCAAGAGTGGCCAACCCAGGTCCCAAGTACCTAGCTAAATCCCAAGTAGTAAACAGTGTATATTTACAGGTTGAATATAGGTACCATAATTCCTTCATGTTAACACATAGTACTTCTGGAGAAACATTTGGCCAGCCGTGTCATAGCATTAGAAACATAAGTCAACCAATTCTCAGCAAATTAATTGTGCATAGTATCATTTTTGACACGCAACCAAAACTGGCTGCTCCAAGAAGACCCAGGGAAGCGTGGGAAAGAGCCTTATGGGAGGTTGTCCATATAGGATGCTGGCACTGCTGCAAGCTGCAGGTACTGGCGATGTAGATTGGAGCAGGGCACTCAATGGGGCTGACATTTTCATTTTCTTCTTGCAACTGTCATTCATGGGGCACCTAATTAACGAGCATGGCCCTTCAGAAACTGTCACCAAAGGACTCTGCCCAAGCACTGTGATCCTCTCCACCAGGCATGCCTGTGATTTCACAAGCCTCAGAGTATTTAAATATCCCGGAACACTGCAGGCCGCTTCCACTCTCTTTCATTTTGCCTTCCTCACATAATCCACATGCTAAAGATGAATAAACTCACTGTTTTTCAGAGCTCTGCTAACATACTTCTTTCTCACACCAGGAAACTGGTACCTCGAATGTTTGCATTACCATTCTGCATGCTCTCTTTTCCTCTACTTTGACCATTAACTCGGGGCCCTATCTCTTGCTCACGGACTGTAGCGCTTAAAGGCTGAGCTGAATGACATGCACCCCAAGGCAGATGCTGTGCGCAATCAGGCTCTAGAACTCATGACAAACCGTGGGGATCACTGCAAAGAAGTAGTACAACCCAAACTCTCGGAATTCAACCAGCGGTTTGCGGCCATATCTCAAAGAATCCAGATTGGCAAGGTAGGAGGAGCTGTCCACAGGAAACTAGTGCTGAAAAGTGTGTGTGTGTGTGTGTGGGCTTATGAACAGTTACTATGCATTTTGGACCTGAAAGTCAGCCAGCAGTGGCTGTGCTTTTCCTGCTTGCCACTGGCTTTAAACCTAGATATTTAATGTTGGGAGCAATTTATGGTGACCAGCTTTAAATATCTAGTCTTTTTTTTTAACCATTAAAAAGTTAACTAGTTATGCCGATATTCAACGCTAAACAGTTAATTTTTTTAGCAGTTAAAGATAAGATAGGACAGCAGTTTATGTGGTCCTATTTGGCTGCTAAACATCGCTGGTTGGGCACTGAATACCGTCTAAGTCACATCATATATCCAGGTGGCGGCTAGTCACCAGGGTCCGGATTCTCTTTATGGCACCATATAATGAATCGCACCTCCGGGGAAGACCTCATGGTTTTCCGGGCCCACATTTCCGGCGCCTATCTTTGCCGTGAATGACGCCTAGGTAGGTGCTTTATGATGCCTAATGCCATTTCTGGCGTTAGCCATGCCTACAATGGTGTTAAGTGTTGTAAAGGCGTGATTCTGGTGTCTGTTATGTAGGTGCCGATGGCGCTTTAACTTTGTTGGGGGGGGGCTTGCTAAGGCATTTGTCAATTAACTTAGGCCTACCGGTGCCTAAGTTTAAGCGCTGTTTCTAGAAAGTCCCCCTAACTGCGGATATTTGGCAGGAGATAACTGGTTATCTCCCACCACATATCTGTGGTTAGGCACTATGATGCTGTTTCTAGCTGGATGAATAACTCTGAATATTGACCAGAGTCTGCCCAATGTTCAAAGCAACTGAAGTGGGCAAGAGAGGCTCCAGACCACTTAAATCACCCACTGCAGCCCAGTCGCTGACAGTCAGCAGAACCGAACTAGACAGAACCGCTGAATAGCAGGTCAACATGACCCTTTTTGTGCCAAGCTCCACAGGGGCAAAGAAGGGGATGGAGTCACGAAGAAGGCAACAGTTGTGTGGGTCCTGGCAACTTTTGGTGCTGGCAACCACACGGTTAAGTGGGTAAGACCTTATTCCAAACCCATCTGTTTACACTGGCCTTTGAGTCTTAGACTTGAGAGATGCTTTCGTGAACCAGTTAGTCAAGAGCTTTTAAGAACATAAGAATAGCCTTATTGGGTCAGAACAATGGTCAATCAAGCCCAGTAGCCTGTTCTCGCGGTGGCCAATCCAGGTCACTAGTACCTGGCCAAAACCCAAAGAGCAACAACATTCCAAGCAGAATCCCAGAGAGTAACAAGATTCTAGAATCCCAAAGAGTAACAAGATTCTAGAATCCCAAAGAGTAACAAGATTCTAGAATCTCAAAGAGTAGCAACATTCCATACAGAATCTCAAAGAATAGCAAGATTCCGGAATCCCAGAGAGTAACAAGATTCTAGAACTCCAAAGAGTAGCAGCATTCCATACAGAATCTCAAAGAATAGCAAGATTCCGGAATCCCAGAGAGTAACAAGATTCTAGAACTCCAAAGAGTAGCAGCATTCCATACAGAATCTCAAAGAATAGCAAGATTCCGGAATCCCAGAGAGTAACAAGATTCTAGAACCCCAAAGAGTAGCAACATTCCATCCAGAATCTCAAAGAAAAGCAAGATTCCGGAATCCCAGAGAGTAACAAGATTCTAGAATCCCCAGAGTAGCAACATTCCATCCAGAATCTCAAAGAAAAGCAAGATTCCGGAATCCCAGAGAGTAACAAGATTCTAGAACTCCAAAGAGTAGCAGCATTCCATACAGAATCTCAAAGAATAGCAAGATTCCGGAATCCCAGAGAGTAACAAGATTCTAGAACCCCAAAGAGTAGCAACATTCCATACAGAATCTCAAAGAGTAGCAACATTCCATACAGAATCTCAAAGAATAGCAAGATTCCAGAATCCCAGAGAGTAACAACATTCCATGCTACTGATCGAGGGCAAGCAGTGGCTTCCCTCATGTCTTTCTCAATAACAGACTATGGACTATTTACTTTTCCTCCAGGAACTTGTCCATACCTGTCTTAAAACCATGTGACTGTCCTATTTTAACATAATTCCATTTCTCTTTCCTTTATGTCTCTTTCTGGGGGGGGGGGGGGGTTATTGTGAACCTCCTGCCTTTGTTCATCAAAGAAGGCAGTAAAGTAAGTTTACAGATCCCCTTCCTTCCTTCACCCCCGGAAGCACACAAAGTCCCTTTTTATCCATCCCCCTTTCAGAAGCAGATTTGGAAAGAGACACCCCCCAGCCTCACCAAGACCCAGATCCACTCAGAAGCCCCTCCACCCTCTCAAGTAGTGCCATAAGAGACTGTGGCAGGATTTTCATGAGGTAGCCACAAGGGGCAGTAACCAGTGGGACTTGCTTTTTCCCCCAATGGACCACCAGGGACTTCAGCTAGGCCTCGAGTTTCTTTCCTGAGTGGGGGGTGTTGAGTGAGGGTTTAGACCTTGGGGAGATGGAGGAGGGACTCTCTCGCCATGTCAGGAGATTGGTTGGGGGGGGGGGGGGTGTTTTGCCACATGAGGGAGTCTCTTGCTTCTGTGTCATTATAAGTGTTGTATTTGGGCTCTGGGAGCTTCCTAAGCTCCACCTGTGTGAGTCAGTCCTGGATTTTCAATTCAAGTGCTCGTAAAGCTCAATCTGCTCACAGCATTCAGCATTTTAAAAGACGCTGACGACCATGAGCTAAATATTGACTGGAGTATTAACAGGAAAATAATATATGATCACTTTCGAAGACTCAGCGACTTTCGAATTCTGTAAGGATTAAAAACATTGTTTATATTAATTGATTCCTTTATTTACCAACAGAGGGTGTTTTACTGCTCTGAGTTGTTTGCAAATTCTGAGCTAAATGTGTAAATTTTAGTAACTACGTCCTAAAGATCTTTAGGTCATGCTAGCAGATTCAGTCATATGCCATTTTAAGGTGTTGTTGGTTATATCTAGATCCTTTTTTTTACCCAGTGCCTGGTTGATCATTTCATTCACGAACTCCTCCCAAAACTTTATGCTCAGCATGAACATTTTTTAGTTATCCCTTCCCACCCCCAATAGAAACAGCGAAACATGACGGCAGATAAAAGCCAAATGGCCCATCCGCAGCATCCACTATCTCCTCCTCTCCCTATTGGCTAAGGCTCTTAACATTTGCATCTCCTCTTCTTATTGGCTAAGGCTCTTTACTCTTGCATTGTGATGTCATAGAACTTTATGGTTATAGAAAAATAGAAACATGATGGCAGATAAAAGCCAAATGGCCCATCTATAGCATCCATTATCTCCTCCTCTCCCTATTGGCTAAGGCTCTTAACATTTGCATCTCCTCTTCCTATTGGCTAAGACTCTTTACACCTGCATTGTGAGGTCATAGAGCATTATGCTTATAGAACCAGAGAAACATGATGGCAGATAAAGGCCCATCCAGTCTGCCCATCCACGACATCCACTATCTCTTCCTCGTCTCGTGTTATGCATGTAAACAGTTGTTGACCTGCCTAAAATGTTGTATGAACTGCCAGTTCTCAGTGTTACCACTCTGTTTGGATTTTCAGAATATCCGTAATGAAAATGCATGAGATAGATTTGTATGAAGACAAAGCATTGTGCATATAAATCTAACTCGTGCATATTCATAAGAACATAACATTAGCTATACTGGATCAGACCAAAGGTCCATCAATCCCAGTATCCTGTTTCCAACAGTGGCCAACCCAGGTCCCAAGGAGTATAACAAATTTTATGCTGCTTATCCTAGGAATAAGTAGTGGATTTCTCCAAGCCATCTCAATAATGACCTATGGATTTATCCAAGCCTTTTTTTAAACCCTGCTAAGCTAACTGATTGTGATGTAGCAGCTATGAACAACTTTGTATCATCAGCAAATTTAATTATGTCACTAGTTATTCCCATCTCTAGATCATTGATAAATAGGTTAAAAAGCAGAAGTCCCAGCACAGACCCCTAAGGAACCCATTTATAAGTGATGTAACCAAAGTCAACCTTTAGAAATTTGACTTCCGACCGGCATCAAGCACCTGCTTTGGTTCCTCTAACTGGTGTTCAGTCACCATGAAGTCTGTGAAGGAGCTGATAGCGTGAGCTGCCGTGGCAGTGATATTGCCGTTGAGGTCTAAGTAACGTTCCAACCGGCCAGCTCTAATTGCGATGCTCCACCTGTTTCTGTGCCATTACTGCACGCGAAGCAGGCTCGTAATTGATTCTGCTCCTTGAGGGGTAAAAGTTTAACTGGTGTACTGTACTGACAATTATAGGTGAAAGCAAATCTAGTGTTTGCAAGCTTTTCTGAAGTGGTCTTAATACCAAGCACCTGAAAAGCTGCCTTAAGTGCAATCGGTATCTAATGAGATTAAATGATGTGTCTCAAGTTCATAGAGCTAAACCTAGGGAAAATGAGTCTGTGTTTTTATCATTTGAGGAGTTAGCGTCGAATGGAGTTTGAGAATCCACTTATGG
Source organism: Geotrypetes seraphini (assembly GCF_902459505.1). Classification (NCBI taxonomy): domain Eukaryota; kingdom Metazoa; phylum Chordata; class Amphibia; order Gymnophiona; family Dermophiidae; genus Geotrypetes; species Geotrypetes seraphini. Next base: position 254,449,102 of record NC_047089.1, read on the forward strand.
ATTTATTGTGACTTGCGGTCATGCATCGATGCTTCTGTGCGGCGCGGGTGAAAATTAAACAAAGGGAAGGCTGCTTTTTCCTGGAGTGGCCTCGAGATATGTTAAATTCAGAATTAAGGGAGAACTGTGGAAGCATTATCGTTGCTGTCTTCAGCTGTAGATGGGTTTGCAGAACGTCTGCAGTGGGCTGATTACGGTCTTGTCTTTTTAGGAAGCAAACTGCTTTGCTAGCACCTGTGCCCAGGTTCATTCCCGGCTGCATTTCTATAGGGTTGAAGAAATCGCTTAATGGGCATCGGGAAAGGGGGACTTGATATGCTGCTTTTTCTGTGTAGTTACAATCAAAGTGGTTTATGTATTATGTACAGATACTTATTTTGCACCTGGAGCGATGAAGTGTTAAGTGACTTGCCCAGAGTCACAAGGAGCTGCAGTGGGAATCGAACTCACAACCTCAGGGTGCGGAGGGAGCTGCTCCAACCACTAGGCCACCCCTCCACGCCTAGCGGCCTATGTTGCTAACTTCTCCCCTTAGTGTGAAAAGTTTCAGCCTCTGGTAACCAGAACTAAGATTGTGATGTCATAATGCCTTATTCCACCAATAAGAGTCAACCTCATCAGTGATGTCACAATAGCTTGATTGTAAAGGACTTGCTCTCCTGCTTTTTCCGTGTGGTTACAATCAAAGCAGTTTACATCTTTTTGACAGGTATTTATTTTTGTACCTGGAGCAATGAAGTGTTAAGTGACTTGCCCAGGGCCACAAGGAGCTGCAGCGGGAATTGAACTCACAACCTCAGGGTGCGGAGGCAGCTGCTCCAACCACTGGGCTACTCTTCCACTTAGGGTGATGGGTGCCCTTTTTCTGACAACTGGTTTCTAGTTTTTAGTTCCTGAAGCTTGTAGGAGCCAAAATGAGTGAACATAGCAATCTGGTAAGGGGTGAGTGAGGCATTTACGATGGGTCCTTAACACCTTCAGTGTGGTGCATATCCTTCTGGGGTCCTATCGTATTCCTTTCACATGTCATAGTCTCTCTCATCAGATCTTACCCTCCTTTTTATACACTCTTTTGGTCCCCTATAAGTCACAGAGAGCCCTGCGCTCTTCACAACAACAGTTCCTAGTTGTCCCTTCATTTCGACAATTTTTCCTTGACTTCCACAGGAGCTCCTCATTTTCCGTCACGGCTCCCACTTTCCGGAACTCTTTGGGCTCCTTTTACTAAGCTGCGAGAGCGGTTTTAGCATTGAGCCGGCATTAGTTCTAGCCGTGTAGCGTGGGTTTAGCGCGCGCTAAAAATGCTATCGCAGCTTGGTAAAAGGAGCCCTTTGCCTTGCTATCTCCGTTCTCAAAGATCCCTTAAAGGCAAACGAGTTCTCATTGGATTTCTGTTCTTAACTTCCCGCAGCCTTCCCTGCCGTGTTGTTCTTCTCTTCCCCTCCCCCAACCTTTTTCTTTTTATTGCAACCTACCTATCCCTTTTTTTCTCCTTCTGTTCCTACAACCAGTTGATCGTCTGTCTGTGTTTTGTCAAATTTTGTTTTCCCACCCTTTTTATTTTGGCTCATTTTGATGATTATATTTTATTGTAAACCTTGGTTTTATTAGCGGTATAATCAAATAAATTGAACTTGGGCTTGATCCATTGCATAGTGATCTCTTAGATAGAAGTTAAAAGTATGTGCGTACTGGAAGTGAAACCCTTGCCGTCTTTGTTTAGATTTCTTGTTCGTGGCTTAAACTAACAAATATTTCCTTCTTTTTTTTTTTTTTTAGCCCAAAGTTACTTTGAAAGAATTGGAGCAGTTTAACTCAGACATGCAAAAATTACTGGAGCCACTGGAGGCTGAAATAGAGCAAGGAGTGAATCTGACCGAGGAAGACTTCAGCAAAGATTTGGTAAATAGGTCCTGAGGGAAAGACTTGACACTCAACAGGGTTTCGATGCGAAGAAGCTCCCATCGGCTTAAATTCTGTTGAGCAGGCTGTCCCCAGATGACCACCCAGTGCCAGTGGGCCTGAGTGAGACATTCAGCAATGGCTGCCTTTCTCCCCTCTCTCGAACACCTGGAGCTGGCATTTGCTCTCACTCCCCTTCCCAAACTTCACTACTTTTGCAGGTCGGAGTAGCAGCATATATTTGCTTCCTGCAGTGACCCAGCACACTTCCCTCTGTTGATGTCACTTCCTGTTTTCTCTCTGGCGAGATGTGGCAGAGGGAAGCCTGCGGGGTCAGCACAAGTAATGGATGTACATCATAACTGCCAATTCCCAAGAACTAAAGTACACGGTGGGGGGGGGGGGGGAGGTTGGTGGCAAATGCCACATGAAGGAGTAGAAGGAGATGGAGCAAGATGCAGGATAAATAATGTGGCAGTGGGGGTTAGTTTGGGGAAGGCCAGCTGTTAATGCGAGTACTGGCTATATTCAGTTTCCGTATCCGCATAGCTAAGCGTAGAGTTACCTTTTGAGGACATGGCTGGGGGGGGTGTTCTGGATGGCTTTTCAAAACACAGCAGTTTGTCCGGGTTTTGAAAAGATTTCCTTCAGGCAGGAGGGCATCTGCGCATGTGTGGATGTGCTGCCCGACGAGAGCAGGCAGCAGGGGGTGGGATTGGGGTGTGATGGGGCGGAACCGGGGCGGGGATGGGGCGGGCCTGGAGGGCAGGCCTAGGGGGTCCAGATTTTCCAGACAGAAAATCTGGTAACCCTAGCTAAGCGGGCAGATAGGACCACCCAAAAGGGTTTGAATGCTTAGCAATGCGAGTGCTGGTACTGAATATCGCCTTTCATCTTTATAATTCCGGGTCAGTGGCTGATTCCAATATATACCATTGGTGTCCAGATATGGCCTAGCATTAAGTATCTGGGTCAGGAAAAATCCACTGGCCACCAAAAGCTGAATATTGACCCCCTATGTCGTCAATCTGTAAGATCTTTTAATCATTGTAAACCGCACAGAACTTCACGGTATATAAACTGTTATTATTATTATTAATCTTTTCTTATAGTCTGCCCAGTTTATAGAGTGGAAGAGCGAGGAAAGTTAACTGGTGAACATTGCTCAGATATTCAGCTCCGCTCAACAGAATTAGTCTATTTCTAAATATTCGGTTTCATCAAACTGCAAAAAACTTGCATCGTTAGATGCGGGACGGCCGTTTGCCCACACATCAATGGGGGGGACCATTTATTAAAAATAGTATTGTAACCTAAATAAACCAACCCTAGTGGAGAATATGATCCAATAATATACTAGAAAAACTTCCACTATCACTTATTCAGAGAAAATAGCTGATTGAATAGCACAGTGTAGTAAATATTTGGTGGAATGCCCTGAATCCGGCCCTGACGCAGCGGTTTTTTTGATAGATCCGCGAAACGCTGGCCGCGTTGGCATATGTGGGAGGCATCCGTACCACTGTGAAGCTAAGTTACAATTACAGCACTGTTTTCAGTGAATATAGAGTTGTGCATGAAAATTTATAATAAAGAAAGCCCATAAAAATGCTTTAGAACATAAGCTAAGTTTTAAACAATATAAAGTTGATAATTTATTAGAATAGAATAAGATTTAAGCATTCTAGAAATAAAGTTAAATAAACGGGTTTTTGTTGGCCGATGACTGGAGCAAGGAGCGCGACAACTACGCTGATCAATTTGATCAATTCAGTCTATGACCGTGCGTAGGCTCCATTTCTGAGGCCTTTTCCCGTTATAGCTAAAAAGTGAGTGCACTTCTCTGAATAAGTGATAGTGGAATGTTTTCTAGTATATTATTGGACCATTTATTAAGCCATGATAACACATCAGCATGTTAGTATAGAGCCTTTTGTGTTGCAGGAAGGGGTTTCAGTCCACTCATTGGGACACGTTCGGTATCATCAACACCCACGCAAGGGTTTCCGATAGCAGCGTTAGAAAAAAATATTAATGAGCTATGTTGCATGCAAATAAGTACATGAATATGAATAAGGAGCATGATAAATCTCATTAACTCAATAAGTCTGGGAAGGTTTATTGGTAGTTGAGAATGACACAGGGACAAATTTTTCTCCGTCCCCGCGGGAACTCATTTTCCCCTCCCCCCTGAGCTCTTGCCCTGTTCCTGAAAGCTCTGCCTTAACCGCACAAGCCACTTATAAAATCATAAGTGTTTGAGGCTTACAGGAATGGGACAGGACAGCGATAAAAACTTGCAGGGATGGGATTGGGAAATTGAGTTCCTGCGGGGACTGGGAAAAATTTGTCCCCGGGTCATTCTCTAATTGGCAGGTAGGATTGCGAGCCAGGAGGCCAGGCCTTCCTTAGCAGGAGATAGTAGTGTGATGGGAGAAAGCGGGCCTGAAAGAGAATTCTGTTTTGCAGGCCAAAGTGTCTTCTGTCACCTAAGCTTGCTGTTGCTTTAAGACTGTGAACTTGGGGAGGGACAGAAATGCGGACCGTTACAGCCAGTCTCGCGCATACTTTTCCAGCTGCAACAAAACGTGCTTCCAGCAGATAAATGGGATCCATTAAAAGGTGTAGTGGAGTTGTCTCAATTTAGTAAGTGCCCTGGGAAGTAACTCACATCGAAATAGTACTTTTTTTCTTTGCTCTTTCTATATTGGTTAGGAAATGAATCTCTAAATGTGAAAAGTTTGCCCCAGGCACCTATTGGTCAGCCCTCCTTTTAACTGGCTAGATTTATTGCCCAGAGGTGGTTGTTCAAATGGTTTCACAGAGCTGGACAGATCTTCAGAGAAAGCATTTGCCCTCCAGCCAAGGAAGCAGGTGCAAATTAACTGGGATCAAAAGTGGCCCTGGGGACGTCACTGGTGCACGACTTAAATTAGCATGACCAGTGCCGATATTAATTGCTGGCTGCCAGATTTCTAAAGATAATGTCAGGCAACTGATTAGTTCTCCTAATACTTAATCAGACAGTTTTATCCAGTTAACTTTGGGCTGCTCAGCCTGTGTAGTTATTGGTTGAAAATCCAGAATTAAATAGCCAGGGTTATTTGGTTAACTTCCTGCTCTTTTGTATTTTGGATATGAATTTTGTGTGCCTACTTAGTCAGTTTGGAAGAGTAAATTTATATAAATAAAATGCTAATTTTAAGCATTTACAGGTTTTGAATATCAACCCCTTCCAGTCTGTCCTTGATTCCAGATTAAGTTCTGTTCATTCAGTGATACCTTGGAATCCAAACTTAATCCATTCCAGAACCCCGTTTGAGTTCCAAATCGTTCGTGTTCCAAGACAATTTTTCCCATTTAAAATAATAGAAACTGGATTAATCCGTTCCTGGGTCCCAGAACCTCAAATTTTAAAGTAAATACACTAGATTTTAAGGTAAAATATTAACAAATAATAATAATATAGTGCAGTATTTTCCTCACTACACTACACAAAGGCGAAAATCACACACGATGCTTTCACTACAGCTTCCGACAATGAACAGAACGACGTATGGGTGGCCCAAGCGCTGGGGAAACGTATGCACAAACGCACACGAACAACGTGCAGGGCGTTCGGATTCCAAAGCAGCGTTCGGATTCCGGGGCACAAACGCACACGAACAACATACATGGCGTTCGGATTCCGGGGCACAAACGCACACGAACAACGTACATGGCATTCGGATTCCGGGGCACAAACACACACGAACAACATACATGGCGTTCGGATTCCGGGGCACAAGCGCACACGAACAACATACATGGCGTTCGGATTCCGGGGCACAAACGCACACGAACAACGTACATGGCATTCGGATTCCGGGGCACAAACGCACACGAACAACGTACATGGCATTCGGATTCCGGGGCACAAACACACACGAACAACGTACATGGCGTTCGGATTCCGCGTTCGGATTCCGGGGCACAAGCGCACACGAACAACATACATGGCGTTCGGATTCCGGGGCACAAACGCACACGAACAACGTACATGGCATTCGGATTCCGGGGCACAAACACACACGAACAACATACATGGCGTTCGGATTCCGGGGCACAAGCGCACACGAACAACATACATGGCGTTCGGATTCCGGGGCACAAACGCACACGAACAACGTACATGGCATTCGGATTCCGGGGCACTCGGATTCCGGGGCACAAACGCACACGAACGTACATGGCATTCGGATTCCGGGGCACAAACACACACGAACAACGTACATGGCGTTCGGATTCCGCGTTCGGATTCCGGGGCACAAACGCACACGAACAACTTACATGGCGTTCGGATTCCGGGGCACAAACGCACACGAACAACGTACATGGCATTCGGATTCCGGGGCACAAACGCACACGAACAACGTACATGGCATTCGGATTCCGGGGCACAAACACACACGAACAACGTACATGGCGTTCGGATTCCGGGGCACAAACACACACGAACAACGTACATGGCGTTCGGATTCCGAGGCACAAACGCACACGAACAACTTACATGGCGTTCGGATTCCGGGGCACAAACGCACACGAACAACGTACATGGCATTCGGATTCCGGGGCACAAACGCACACGAACAACGTACATGGCATTCGGATTCCGGGGCACAAACACACACGAACAACGTACATGGCGTTCGGATTCCGCGTTCGGATTCCGGGGCACAAGCGCACACGAACAACATACATGGCGTTCGGATTCCGGGGCACAAACGCACACGAACAACGTACATGGCATTCGGATTCCGGGGCACAAACACACACGAACAACATACATGGCGTTCGGATTCCGGGGCACAAGCGCACACGAACAACATACATGGCGTTCGGATTCCGGGGCACAAACGCACACGAACAACGTACATGGCATTCGGATTCCGGGGCACTCGGATTCCGGGGCACAAACGCACACGAACGTACATGGCATTCGGATTCCGGGGCACAAACACACACGAACAACGTACATGGCGTTCGGATTCCGCGTTCGGATTCCGGGGCACAAACGCACACGAACAACTTACATGGCGTTCGGATTCCGGGGCACAAACGCACACGAACAACGTACATGGCATTCGGATTCCGGGGCACAAACGCACACGAACAACGTACATGGCATTCGGATTCCGGGGCACAAACACACACGAACAACGTACATGGCGTTCGGATTCCGGGGCACAAGCGCACACGAACAACATACATGGCGTTCGGATTCCGGGGCACAAGCGCACACGAACAACGTACATGGCGTTCGGATTCCGGGGCACAAGCGCACACGAACAACGTACATGGCGTTCGGATTCCGGGGCACAAGCGCACACGAACAACGTACATGGCATTCGGATTCCGGGGCACAAACGCATACGAACAACGTACATGGCATTCGGATTCCGGGGCACAAACGCACACGAACAACATACATGGCGTTCGGATTCCGGGGCACAAACGCATACGAACAACGTACATGGCATTCGGATTCCGGGGCACTCGGATTCTGGGGCACAAACGCACACGAACAACGTACATGGCATTCGGATTCCGGGGCACAAACGCACACGAACAACGTACATGGCATTCGGATTCCGGGGCACAAACACACACGAACAACGTACATGGCGTTCGGATTCCGCGTTCGGATTCCGGGGCACAAACGCACACGAACAACTTACATGGCGTTCGGATTCCGGGGCACAAACGCACACGAACAACGTACATGGCGTTCGGATTCCGAGGCACAAACGCACACGAACAACTTACATGGCGTTCGGATTCCGGGGCACAAACGCACACGAACAACGTACATGGCGTTCGGATTCCGGGGCACAAGCGCACACGAACAACGTACATGGCTTTCGGATTCCGGGGCACAAACGCATACGAACAACGTACATGGCATTCGGATTCCGGGGCACAAACGCACACGAACAACATACATGGCGTTCGGATTCCAGGGCACAAGCGCACACGAACAACGTACATGGCATTCGGATTCCGGGGCACAAACGCATACGAACAACGTACATGGCATTCGGATTCCGGGGCACAAACGCACACGAACAACATACATGGCGTTCGGATTCCGGGGCACAAGCGCACACGAACAACGTGCAGGGTGTTCGGATTCCAAAGCAGAGTTCGGATTCGGGGGCAAAATGTGATTTAATTTTTTTTTCGGATTCCAAGTTGTTCGAGGACTGGGGCGTTCGGGTTCCAAGGTATCACTGTAGTTTCAATAGGACCAAAATAGGTGGCATCTTGTAGACTAACCAGTTTATTGAGGCCAGAACTTTTGAGGACCAGAATTTACCTCAACTTGATTACTGTAATTCTTAATATTTGAACTTAACATCAAAACTGATCAAAAAATTGCAGCTGCTCCAGAATACCTCGGTTAGATTAATTTTTGGTCTAAAAAGATATGAAAGTGTTGCATCAGCATATCAGAATCGTCATTGGTTATTGATTGAAAGGCGAATTAAGTTCAAATCAGCTGGGATAATTCATCGTATATTACAGACTGACTCTTCTGAGGATCTGATTTTGTTTTTTTCTCATTTGCATTATTCTTCCACCAGATTATGGGCTGCTTTATTACTACATTTCCCAGAGATTAGAGGACTACAATATAAACAACAGCTCAGGTCCTCTTTTGCTTACGCTGCCATTACAATTTGGAATAATCTACCTGTTTACGTTAGCACGCATAAAAGGTTTCGTAAAAATTTGAAAACTTTTTTATATGACTTGTCATAATAATCACGGTATGATAATATTTTAATTATTGATTGCTTTTATATTCTCCCATAGATTTTACGACTTCTTTGGATGTAAATCTTTTTGGTATAGTGCGATTAATAAAATGTGGATTAGATTAGATCTTTTTGTTACACCAGAATAACATGGCCACCCCTCTGAAAATTTTTTATTTTTGCTACATGGCACTATCCCGGCTATGTGCTTTTGTGACTGAGCCGTTGCTGTCAGAACAGAAATAATTAGCGAGGCAAAACAGAAAAGAATAAGCATGAGCCCCAGTGACAGTAGGGTTAGGCCAGGGGTAGGCAATCCCGGTCCTCGAGAGCCACAGGCAGGCCAGGTTTTCAAGATATCCACGATGAATATGCATGAGATAGATTTGCATTTCGAGGAGGCAATGCATGCAATTCCATCTCATACATATTCATTGTGGATATCCTGAAAAGCTGACCTGCCTGTGGCTCTCGAGGACCGGAATTTTCTACGCCTGGGTTAGTCAATGAGTGGTTTAGTGTCACATTAATTGAGAGATGTAGAACAGATTCAGAATGCAGTGTCATCCCCTAATCACTGGAGCTTTAGCTGAAGATCAGAATCTTCCCCACCCCCACCCCCCCACCCCCGCAAGATCTGTAATCCCATGCTGAACTGGACTACAAATTGTAAACACAGGTAGCTCCATATCTGCATCTACTGCCGTTTTCTTCCACTGTATTTGGCCCTCCAGGTGGAAAAGAACTTGTCTTGCATTATTATTCTCTTGAGCAGAGAGAAGACCATGAGGGTGCCATCAAAGAGCTTTTGCAGAGAGCAGACGCTCTCCAACAGAGGATCGGCGATGATGGAAAACGGGACGAAATAAGGGCAAAGCAGCAACTGTTGTGGACAAAGCACAAGGCTCTGAAGGTAAGATTCCTCTCTGGAGAAATGTCCTGCAATTATGGTTGTGAACTGGGAAAAGGGGCATCTCTCGGTAGATGAATGCAGGATAATTACGCATTTCATTCAGTAGTTTTAAGCTACAAAAAAGGGTTTTATTTTTAATACAAATTTAAAATAAAGAACTGGTTTTGGTGTTGTTTAAACCGAGTGCCATGGGCTGAAGCAAGACGATAGACAAAGCTGCCCCTGGCTCAGATGGTTCATCTGCTCCTGGCATTTACCTGCCTTACAAGGTGGGCTCCTTCATTCCATCCCCCGAAGGCGTTGATTGCCTCATTCACTTTCCTTTTAACACCCTCTCTTGTAGAAAAATGCCAACTGATTAGACAGATACAGTTCCACTCTTGATTCACTATTTAACTTCTGGAAATAGCAAACACGGCGATCCGGTTGAAGCCGTGATCTATCGCGGTGATTTTTCATTTTGGGTTAGGGAACACGTTTCAGATCCCGTCGGCCCTAGTCTAGTGGCTTCGTTGGTCTGCTCTGGAAATGCTGAGGATTATCTGACTGAGTGGTATCAGCCTTTGCTGTACCAAAGGATTAACAGTGCCTTATATGAAGGCAATAATTTTCTATACCATTCTTCCAGGGGAGCTCAGAATGGTTTACAGAATGTCTGTCCTAGGTCCCATCTACTGGTGTCTCCATCAAAGCTCCCTCCAGCCCCTCTTAACCATCCCAGCCATCAAAGCCCTCCCTAGTCCATCCTCAACTGAAAGTCCATATACAGGCCACAGGCCGTGCAAGCCTGCCCAGTACTGGCTCTTAGTTCCTTCAATGTATACCCATTATTTTCTGATTCGAGATCCTCTGTGTTCATCCCACGCTTGTTTGAACTCTGTCACCGTTTCTTCAACACCACCTCCCTCGGGAGCACATTCCACGCATCCACCACCCTCTCCGTAAAGAAGAATTTCCTAACATTGCTCTTGAATCTGCCACCCCTCAACCTCAAATTATGTCCTCTGGTTTTACCATTTTCCTTTCTCTGGAAAATATTTTGTTCTATATTAATACCTTTCAAGTATTTGAATGTCTGAATCATATCTCCCCTGTCCCTTCTTTCCTCTAGGGCAGGGGTGTCAAAGTCCCTCCTCGAGGGCCGCAATCCAGTCGAGTTTTCAGGATTTCCCCAATGAATATGCATGAGGCCTATTAGCATACCATGAAAGCAGTGCATGCAAATAGATCTCATGCATATTCATTGGGGAAATCCTGAAAACCCGACTGGAGGGACTTTGACACCCCTGCTTTAGGGTAGACATATTCAGGGCTACCAGTCTCTCCTCATACGTCTTCTGGTGCAAACCTCCTACCATTTTTGTCGCCTGCCATGGAGCTGATGGAAATGCCCGTATCTGTGCTCCAGTGATACACATAACTTAAACACATGGCGAAGTGTGTCCCACCCATGATCTTCCCAGATGCCACCTATGTATATGACCACTTGCAAACTGCTTGCTATCACAGATATGTGCATAGTTATAAACTAGCGCTTAGGTGGCGTATTGGCGCGTTCTTGCGTTTGTGTTAACCTACATGCACAGATGCTAATATTTTAAACATTTCCATGCATAACTGGCATGGAAATATTAATACCTAACTAAACCCCTCTTTTACAAAACTGCAAATGCGGTTTTTAGTGCAGGCCAGCACGCTGAATGCTCTGCGCTGCTCCTGACGCTCATAGAGTTCCTATGAGCATCGGGAGCAGAGTGCTCAGCGTACCAGCCTGCGCTAAAAAACTCTTCCGCAGTTTTGTAAACGGTAGGGTAACCGTTATAGAATTAGCTCCAAGTGTACATACAGCAAGACTGCTTGAATGGTCTGGTCGCTACGTAAACAAATAAATACAGCTTGCAGAAAATCATAATTCCATCTACCTATCTTTGGGGGGAAGTTATCATCGCGGGCTACGGGTAAGACCAATATTTTAACACTAATTTGTGCTGTTTCAGCGCAGGTAACCCAAAGAGTTGATCCCCCTTGGATTCGCAGAGTAGGTGGTGCCCGGTGTTGTGAGGATGTTCGAGAGGACACGGGGTCCTGGATCGGCCAGGGAAACCTTGTGACATCATCACGTCGCGGCATTTAACCTTCCCGTTATCCTACGTGTGCCATTTATTCTACAGCAGTGCGCCAGAAGAGAACTTTTACTTACGCCGGGCGTAGGTTGACATATCCACAAAACCTTTGGAGAGATCAATTGAGACCCCCGAGGAGAATCTTTTGGGTTGAAACACGGACCGTGTTAGGTCCTCTCCAATAACCCAAGTTGTGGATGAACTTTACTATTTTAAAGACTGAATATACTTCTGAATTTTAAAAAAAAAAGCCTGTGTCAGAAAACATCAGACTCCACCTTTTCTTTCGCCATAGCGCAGGTCCCGTTTTATGCAGTGAGAGATAGTTTCTAGACGTAACAGTAAAATGACACATCTTAACGGTAGAGCACGTTAATAATTCCCTCCCCTCTCCCCCTGTCATGAAAAGGCAGGTGGCTGAAATACTAGCCTTGGCTCAAATCAAGGCTTGTCTTTGGCTTCTGCCAGGCTTCAGCTCGTCTGCGGACTGCTTTCTCCCACCTGCCTGCTCAGATTCACCACATTCATTCATTATCAAGAAATACGGTCCACCAGATGGTCTGCTGAGCAGGCTGGTGGAGAGATATTGGTGGCTGTCCGCTCGGTTCAGCGTTCTGAGATACGGAGCCTCATCCCCGGACTGTCTGGTGCGGCCACACCTCTGATGAAGATGGTGTCCCTCTCTCCATGATGTGCGAGGTCTCGGCCTTTGCAGGGTTGAGGGAGAATGCTAGGACGCAGCTGGACGTGCTTCTTAGCCTGACTTGGTGTCCACCACCTTCCTCTTGCAGATTACGTATTAGGAATCATTTCCAGCGGAATTTAAGATCAAAGGAGGAGCAGCTCAGCGCTGAAGCTTCTTTTCTTTCTAATGGCTTTTGCCTGGCAAATTGAAATTTATTTGACTTTTCTTAAGCGCTGTGTACGTAAATCATAATACACACCGCAGTGAAAAGAGGGAACACTTCATTTAGGGCTTTGATGTTCACTTTAATTATGATAAAATGCCATTTAAATTCCTGCTATCGATTAGGTCTTTGCTAGCTGCACAAACAAAAGGGAGAGTAATTGATTTTCTTTTTGCTGACTCAATAAATGCATTCAACCTTGATAGATAAAATCCAATACACTGTTGAACTGTTCAAATCTGTTCAAATAGGCCAACTTATAGGAAGGGTGATATTTTTTTACGGCCTCTTTTACAAAGCCGCGCTAACGGCCCCGAAGCCCGTAGAGATTTAAAGGGCTTCGGAGCTGTTGCCGCGTGGCAGCCTCTAGTGGGGCTTTGTAAATGAGGCCGTTAGTTTCTTTAACGCATTGTTGTTTGGGGTTTGGGGTTTTTTTTGTTTTTTTTACAAAATATTGGACAATATAGAACATAGGGCTCTGATGGTCTTTTCTCCTATCTGTGGTTCTCTGAAAGTGCCTATTTTAGGAGAGAGAAAAAAAAATCATCTTTGAAACAGAATATATTCAGCGAGAAAGTGCCTTTAAATTATTCCTTTCTGAACACGAAGAGTCGCTTTCACCTCTCCAAATGTAGACCTATGAATAGCTAATCAGCAGAGAAGCAACCTCAGGAATATAATTATACAAACTTTTTTCTTTTTTTTTCTACAGGGAAATTATACCTTTCTTCAAAAACTGTCATGTGACTAATGAAATTTCTCATGATATAAAACCATATTTCAGCAGCTTTCCGTAAAGCGGCAAAGCTAATGAGAATAGTTTGGGGAGGGGGGGGGAGACCGGTTACAATTTGGAAGTTCCATTATGTAAATTCAATGAGAAGTTACAGCATATTTTGCATAAATTAGCTCTGGGCCTTGCAGTAAAGGTTAGCGCTTCACAAGCAATAAGATGATGTAAACTCTCCACGCACTTTTCATCAAACAGAGATATTTTCATATCAGTGAGGCCCAATGGGGTCCTTTTACTAAAGCCAAAGTGACCTTAGCGCACTTCCTCTATAGTATTACCAAAATCCGACCCTTCCTCTCTGAGCACAATACCAAAACCCTTATGCACACCCTCATCACCTCGAGCTTAGACTACTGCAACTCGCAGTTCTCAGGCCTTCCGCTTAGCCATCTCGTTCCCCTCCAATCCGTCCGGAATTCAACTGCACGATTCGTATTCCATGAGAGCCGCTATGCTCACGTAACCCCTCTCTTAAAGTCTCTTCGTTGGCTTCCCATCCATTTCCAAATACAATTCAAACTCCTCACTCACTCAGCTGCCCCTCACTATCTCTCTTCACTTATCTCCACCTTTGTTTCACCCTCCCCCCCCCTCCACTCAGCTGGTAAGCCCCACCTATCTGTATCCTTCTCTTCAACTGCCAACTCCAGCCTCCGTCCCTTCTGCCTTGATACGCCGTATGCTTGGAACAAGCTGCCCGAATCCCTACGGCGGGCTCCGTCTCTGGCAGTGTTCAAGACCCAGTTAAAAGCCCACCTCTTTGAGAGTGCTTTCGAATCCTAACTCCTCTCACCTTGGGTTCTGCATCCCCAACCCTATAGGTCATGTCTGTTTGTCCAAGTTAGATTGTAAGCTCTTCTGAACAGGGACCGTCTATAAATGGCAAAATTTACAGCGCTGCATACGCCTTTCAGTGCTTAATAGTTGCGGTAATGCACCACTTATGCATGTCTTTCCGGTGCGCTAAGGCCACTTATTCTGTTGCTGGAAAATGGCCAACTTTCCCATTTTCCTAATTAATCACGACACACTAAATTTCGCTATTGGCGCTTGGCCATTAAAAAGAGTTACCACATGAGCCTTTACTGAAACCCTCTTTTATAGGAACCCAAGTCTAGATTCTCTGATTGGCGCCCAACCTACCAGTGCCGGAATCGCACCTCCAAAGGTGCTTTAGGCTGCCTAATGACACTATGGGTGCGGCTAATGCTGGAAGTGGCGTTAGACGGTCTAAAGCGCCTATGGAGGCCAAATTCATGTAAAGGCAGGCACCTAGAAAACCCTGGCCTACTTTTCTGCCACCTACCTTTGCCGGAGGCGCAGTTCCATACCCGGAGCCATCGCATAATTGACACGCGATCGGCAGCCACCAACAACAGCACCTGTTATAGAATCTGGGCCTAAAATCTGCACTAACTGATTAACGCTGTCATGCCACTCTGCATCCTCAAACATGGGGTTGTCCGATTTTACTCTCATAAAATCAGGACCCATAGCCTCACCCTCAGCTCCGCCCAGTTCCACCCAGCCCTGCCCCATTAGGCCCCAGCCCCGCCCCCTCAACCTGTTCTTGTCCTCAGGACCATGTTGGCAGGACCTCTTGTAGCCACACTGCAGCCCGGGACTGGGACTCCATAGCACTCCTAGTGGCTAGACATAAAAAAAAAACCCAACAACGTATGACCCAGCCTGGAGTCGCCCTGCAGGACTGAAGTGGCAAGAGGAATTCAACCAAAAACCACAACCACAGTTGTGTAATATAACATAAATTTACTTTCAAAAATAAAGGTTAGGATGGTTCAAGCAAAACAGATAGTGCTTCTTGCAAAAGGTTCATAAAGCAAAATAAAACACAAAGCACAATCAGTCAATAACAGTTCAGGATTCTTTCTTTTCAAACAATAGTCCCTTATCCTCCTGAGATCTTGCTCTCCTCAGAGCTTCTTGCTCCCAAGCAGGTTGAAATGCAACAATATAGTTCTCTGCTCTGGTATGTGCAAAGTTCACAGTTCCCACAACGGAAGCTTCCAGCAGTCTCTGGAGCACTGCTGGGAAATAAAGAGTGTCCTAGGTTTGCCTTTCCAAACAGCTTCACAAAACAGCTATCAAAGTTCCCTCCCTGGGTGTTTGCAAACCTCACCCAAAAAAACACACTCACAGCTTCACAAGATTCAAACAAAAATGCAGAGATCAAAAAGAGTCCAAACAAAAACTCACAATCAAAAGGTCATTCTTGGCACCTGGTAATTAATCCAACTTCCATGGATTCAGGATATTCCCCAAGCTCCTCGGGCAGACTCCCTTGAAACTCCATAGGGGTTTCTTCCTCCAGCGTTTGCAGATCCAGTGAGTCACCAGCCTCAATTACCTCCATGGGTCTCACCTCTGCTTGGACCAGGGGGTTCATTGTGGGAGAGGAACCTTATCCTTCTCCCTAGCCTGCCTAACTGTTTGTCCCAAACTGCTGCCTTTTCTAGAGCAGGGCCACGCCCTGATCTAGCTGAGTCAGCTTGGACCTGACCAGCTCTTGGGCTCCCCCGGTGGTGACCTGGATATCAGATACCTGGTGGATTAGTAAGCTCCGGGAGATCAATACAGTGACCAGGTCGGACTTTGGGTATTCCTTTCCTGAGCTTTCTACCCCCCTTCTTGCCTGCCCTGACCGGGACCTCGTCAGGCACAGCGTCTGACGGGTCACACTCTGCACATGCGTGGATGCAAAGCGATGATATCACGTGCATGCATGTGATGTCACTGCATTGCATCCAGACATGCGCAGAGGCCCTCCCAGGTTGGAAGCCTTTTGAAACCCAGACAAAGTGCCGGGTTTCGAAAAGCCGTCCAGACGCCATGTCTGAGTAAATCCAGACATCTGGTAACCCTGTCCAAGCATGCCCCTTAGACAAAATTATGAAAAATTACTTTAGCGGGTGGTGTACTCAGGCAGAGAGGCAAATTTACTGCAGGAAATTAGCAGACGTCTTTAGGTAAGCCCTTCCAACGCGTGATTTTCACGCACTAGAGCTTATTATAGTTTAGTAAAAGGATCCCACTGAATGCCACCCGTTTGACATTTTTATATCATTTTCTGGTTGTGTTTGAATTAGAGTTGAAATGTCAGTTTTGCAAGTTTGTGAGAAAGTGTAAAACTTGTTTTTTAATTTGTAACCCTTTCTGCAGTACGCCTCCCCCCCCCCCCATGCCGTAATCTTTTCATTCGTGTCCTCATAATGTCTGAACTGTGAACAGGATTTCAGGTCTCAAAGAAGAATAAAAGCTTTAGAGATTTCTCACCAGTGGTATCAGTACAAGAGGCAGGCGGACGACCTGTTGAAGTGGCTGGATGACATTGAGATCAAGCTTGCCAGTCTGCCAGACCCCAAAGACGAACAGAAGTTAAAGGTAACGTCATTTGGAATGCTTTTCAATTTGCACATCTTTTATTCTGCATGCGTACGCGTCATGGCGTAGTGCAGTCTTCCCTGTACGCCGATAAGCAACTTCAGAGGATCTGAAAAGTAGTTGATGGTTGACGATAGCTCTTGCCCTTGAGCCCTACTTGCTCTGTTCTACTCTTCCTCTAGATACTGAAAGAAACAAGTTTACAACTTTTCTTCAGTTCATTTCACACATTCTTTATTAACAGAAATTTTTTTTTTTTTTAAATTTACACTCTAGCATTTTAACAGGCAGTAAGGACCGGATTCTCGACAAGCCGCTGTAAGTTAAGTCACCTGCACACGCCTACGGCGACTAACTTAAAGAGTTTTAATTGGTTCTAAGTAGTGTGATAATTGGTCACGCCATTAAAAAACAAAACCTCGTTTTAAAAAAATCAGGTGATGCAAGACAGCCTCTGGCGCCCAGGTCCATCCAGTGACGTCAAAACCCAGAAGTAGGGGTGAGGCTTCGGCCTCACTAGGCAGCACTAGCCGTGATTCTGCAAAGGATCCTAAGCAGCAGAAATGTAGGCCCGAAAAGCCCTGGCCTACATTTCTGGCTCCTGGGGGTCCTTGCTAGGCAGCGGTATCCCCAACTCTGAAAGCAGCGCCCGGCCGCGATTGGCATGCGACAGGGGCCAGTGTTCTAGGAGCCTGCCATACACTTACAGAATTAGCCCTTAAAGGGCTTAACAGATGTCAATTTGTAGCCTAATGTGTGTTAAATAAATGTAGAGTGTTTTAAATGACAAACCAAAAGTGGCGTAGCGAGGGTAAGTGGCACGCCCTCTTCTCCGTTCTCCCTCTGCTCCTTTCCTGCCACACTCGTGCCTTCCCTTCTCACCCCATCCCTCTAAATCTTTGCCTGCATGAGCAGCTTCTCTGGCCCGCAGCTCGCGCTGGCGTTCCCTCTGGCGTCACTTCCGGGCCCTGCGACCTGGATGTAATTTCAGAGGGAGCCAGGCCGGTGCGAGTAGCATTAAAGGATAGTTGCTCGCGAAGATTTTTAAAGAGGTACATGGGGGGCGGGGAACGGAGCGTGAGCGTGGCATGTTGGGGGTGTTGGAGAGGTGCCAACGCCCCCACCAAGATGGCGGCTGGGACAGTCTGCTCCTCCCCCCCTCCACTGTACTATGCCACTGCAAACCAAATATGCACTAAGAGAGATCACATTCAAAAGTTAGGAAAAGATTCTGTGGAAGGTTAAATTTCAAGGTTGCCCACTTTCCTTCTTGCATATTGTCTGTAATGGTGGCGGAAGAGCTGGATTTTCTGCTTGGCTATCCATGTCTGTGTCTTGCGTGTGTGTATTTTGTCTATTATACCGAGTTAAGTGGCGAACAGATGTGGAAGTTCTAATGCCCCGTTATTCCGAGATGTTAATCTCTCAGCTGAAAAGGGAGGCAATGTTGCTCGTCGCATGGCATTTATTTTCCTGTGGCTTGATGAAAACTCTCTGTTCCGTAGGGGACCCTTTTGCTACAGCACACGAAGCAGTTAATGCTGGAATTAGAGCACGAGGGTGGTAACTGGCACCTTGCTGGCATGACAGCGTACACCGGTTTGTCTCTTAAACTGCATGTCACGTCGGACAGAGAACGGGTTTTGTATTTTTAGGCAAAGTGCATTCAGCTGTAGGAGCTCAAGAGACACACCCCCCCCCAAGTTTGGTTAAAAAAAAATACCATTCAGCTTGGGGTTTTGTTTTTCTCCATTCAGTCTAAACCCCAAATCCTTACATAGTCCAAAACAAAGAATTCCCTTTATCAGATTAGATTTATATATTCAATTTTCTATACCATTCTTCCAGGGCAGCTCAGAAAAATTTACATAAATTTATTCAGGTACTCAAGCATTTTCCCCTATCTGTCCCAGGGAGCTCACAATGGAGGGGGGGGGGGATTAAGTGACTTGATTCAAGCAGCGTAAAGCTGCCCCCCCTTTCAGCACCCCCACCCCCCTAAAAAAAAAGCACTTCTGTAGTCTGGAGCTATTCTGTGATCACTCATACATTATTTTTTTTTGGTAACCCACATTAGACAAATCAATTCTGATCATTTACCCCCAAATTATTCCCAGCAAAGTACCCAAAAGTCCTTTTTAACCCTCTTCCAATTTGCCTTCCAGCAGTAGTGGAGCAAGCGTTTAAAAATTCTCCTCCCTTTTCTGTATTGTCTTTTCCCACCTCTGTTTAACCAGGCCACAAGCTCTCAAAGGGGTTCATAGACAACCCCGCAAAAGACAAAGGCGCGCGCCGACAAATGAGCGCAAGACGGAGGCGCGCGCCAAAGAAAATTACAGTTTTTAGGGGCTCCGAAGGGGGGTTTTGTTGGGGAGCCCCCCCACTTTAATTAATAGAGATCGCGCCGGCGTTGTGGGGGATTGTAACCCTCCACATTTTACTGTAAACTTAACTTTTTCTCTAAAAACAGGGAAAAAGTGAAGTTTTCAGTAAAATGTGGGGGGTTACAACACCCCAAACCCCCCACAACGTGGCGCGATCTCTATTAAGTAAAGTGGGGGGGTTCTCCCCCACCCCACCTCCGTCAGAGCCCTAAAAACAGTAATTTTCTGTGGCGCGCACCTCCACGCTGCGCTCAATTGTCTGCACGCACCTTTGTCCCGGCGCGCTTTTGACCTGACACCCTCAAAGGTTGTGCCTCCAGCCTACCTCCCCTCATATCAGGATTTTTCTCACCCGTTAGCTTCCCACTGGGCTGGGTGTTTAAACTGGCAATCAGCTAAACCAAGAGCTGGGGTTTAACCTCTGCCACCATTTGCATCTCCTCCTCAGAACAAAGGCCTAGATTCACTAACCTTGCGATCCGTGGGCGATTGGACCGATTCACCGGCAATCTTCATGCAAATGGGGGCGATCGGAGGCACACCCCCATCCGACGACACGGATCGCTGGGCAGCGATCCCGACGCATGCGCAGACCATCTACTTTGCCTGTGTGGTTTTTCGGTCGGTTTGTTTTTCACTCGCTCCTCCGTGTCCCTTTCTGCCTTCCTTCCCCTTCTTGCCTCCGGTGTTGTGCTGTGCTTTTTGCAGGGGGAAAATGAGCCCTGGGGCTGGTGGTGCCTCTAACAAACCATTTGCCAGCCTGTGGTATTAACCCATTTTAAACCCGCAGGTTAAAACCACGGGCTCGCACTGTGGGGAAGGGCAGGATAGTCAGGGCTGAGCAGGGCAGTCGGAAAGGACCTCAGCAGTCGCTTATTTATTGATCGGTCAGCTCAGTCGGTATTCCTTAAATTTTTGGGTGAATCGCATCCTTCTTACTTTAGGATGCCCTTCCCCTCATTTGCATATGCGGATTGGAATCGGATCGGCACAAAGGTTAGTGAATCTAGCCCAAAGTTCTCCTTCTCTTGAGAACCCCACGTTTTCTATTGGCCGCTAAAAAGACAGACCTACAGGCTGCTCATCTTCCTCCTCTCTAACATGTCTTCTCAGGGAGCAATGGGGTGTGCCCCCTATTCCCCCCAGCCTCTTTTGGGTCGTTCAGCCATGGGAACTGGACAACTTCCTAAATGAGCCCCCTGTCTGGTGACTGATGTCTGTCTAACCAGGTACAAACCACTCCTTTCCCGAAGACATTGCAGACTGTCCCTGTTTCCTAGGGTTCTAAACCTGTCCTGAGACAAGCTTGGGTGTCTTCTGCTCAGGGAAAGCTTTCTATTGGGGAAGCTCTCTCTCTGATTCTTACAGCATGGATTACACTTGCATTCAGTACACTCTACGTACCTGGGCGTAATTGCCAAGTTAATTCCATCAGCGCTAGTTACATATAATCTTAACACATGGTAAAGAACCTTTCTGAGTAGGAACTGCAGGTGACGTGGGGGGGGGAGGGGGCACGCCCCCAACAAACAGCCTTTGCAGATAGCATGTATTAATTTTTGCTCTTAAAATGTAGTTTGCGCCAAGAACTCACTGAAGTAAAAGGAGCACTGCGTCAGTGTGAAATATTATCTGTACTTAAACAAATGGGATGCCAACTTGGTGGGGGCACGAGCATCTCTCCTCCCCACCCCCACCCCTTGTATCTCTTCTAGTTATCACTGCCAGCAAGCAGCATCGCCCGCGCTTCTCGCAATGGCTGTAGCCATTCATTCCTCTGATGTCACTTCCTGTTCGCAGGACCAGGAAGTGACATCAGAGGGCGGGCTCAGCCAGCACGAGCAGAGGGTAGGAAACCCTGCTTTGCTGCTGGTAACAGCTAGAAGAGGTATAGAGAGTGGGAGAATGCATTTAGAAGCCCCACTGGGGTGGGATGCCGAGAGATAAATAAGTAACTTGTTTTGTGAATATAGGTGAAGTATATGTGTGTCTTCGAATTAATACAGTGCTTTTATTTATTTATAATGTGGACAGCATGAATTATGTTTAACAGACGTGAATCCATTAATAGTTTTTTTTCTGCTAACAATTGTAATTGACTGTTGTATGTCTTTGTTCCAGATGAACAAATGACTGTTTGGTCGGTGGATGCCCCTCTCACGTTAGCACATTCAATTCATCTCATGTCATTGTCAAGTCACCTTCCCGTTTTGTGTTTTGGTGTTTGTTTGTTTTTCCATCCTAACAAAGTTGTGTTTTACTGTGTTTTGCATTGTTTTCTTTTGCTTCATTATTTATTGGTTTTGACCAGACAGTTCAGAATGAGAATCAATTAACTTGTCACCCAAGTTCACAAGGATTCTGCACAGTTCGGCACCTGCTGTCTTGTGCGGCTCCTCTTTTCTGCAAGATCCTGACAATTGGCCATCATTAGCCATTCGAACTAAGGACTTTTTGACCTCCCGGTAGCCGCTACTCCTCGCAGTCTCTCAATTGAATTTTACCTCCTACTTTTCTTGCAATGTAAGATAAAGATTTGACATTTGCTGTAATTTTTTTTGAGGTTATGACAATAAAGTGGAAGGTCGTTGGCTTGACAGTTTTTGACTAGCGACCTATTTGGTGACTACTGAAGGTTGGTTGATGTAGCTAGCTAACTGCCCTGGGCCCTGTATTGGTTTTGCCCACTAGGAGATTGATGGAGAATTGGATAAGAAGAAGGAAGACCTGAGTTCGCTGCACAGGCGGGCTGAAAACCTGTCCAAGGATGGGGCGGCCATGGCGGTGGAGCCATCCCTGATCCAGCTCAACAGACGCTGGCGAGAAATAGAGAACAAGTTTGCTCAGTTTCGGCGACTGAACTATGCACCAATTGTGAGTTGTTACCTGGCAAACCAGCTTGTTTGCGACTGCTACTAACCCCCGCCTCCGATCCCGTCCCAACGCCTCTGAAAACCGTCCCCTTCGTCTGCAAGCACGCCAGATAGACGCTTCATGCTTCACGGCCTAATGCCACCAATTAATTAATAGCAAAACGAACCCGTAGCAGAGGGCATGGTTTTGTTTTCTTTTGCCTCATTCATATTCTCATGGCATTTGAACTTTTGAATCCTTGGACTTTCCACGCTTTAATTGTGTCCCTGGACCTGTCTTAACACAGTTAAATGTCAGATTATTCAACTGTCATCTCATGCAAAGTTTTGCTTCTCATTTTGGTCCATATACAGTATAGCGGTCTGATGTGCAAATCTGAAGCTATTCGGCCAGTGCGGCATAAAAGTGCATTGAGACCTTCTCAGAGGCTACAGCCATCCTTTTACGAAGCCAGCACACTAATTTGCCGGCTGCCCTAGCCGCTACCGCCTCCTCTGGAGCAGGCGGCAGTTTTTCGGCTAGCGCGGGGGTTAGCATGCGCTAAAAATGTACGCGCGATAAAGCCGCTAACGCGGCTTCGTAAAAGGAACCCATCGAGATACAGTTACTAACATGTTTTTCCTTTACTGCAGATCTGATTTTAATTTATAACATTTTATTGAAGGAATCAAATAAATATACAATAATATAATACAATAAGATGTTCATTACAATTATATTCACAATTCTAATTTTTCCATACATATTTCTATCATTCCTCCTCCAAAATATATTTCCATACGACCTATTTCCTACCTCTATACACTCCCCCTGTTCCCTTCCCCCTTTCCCCCTTCCCTTCCCCCCCCATTGTTTTATTTCCAATTATAACATTGTAATGAATGAATTAAGCAAATATACAATTCATGTATTTCCATACATATTACTATCATCCCTCCTAGTCCCTCCCTTCCCCCCTGAATGGAAAGTGGCACAAATTACCAGGTGTTGGAATGCAATGAATGTTTCCAAAGCTTCAATATAAGACATTAAGAATCATACTTCGTGCTCTAGAGGAAAGATTTTGAATATATGGGTCCCAAATTTTCAAAAAGAGACGAGTTCGGCTAGGAAATGTACGAACCTCCCAAGCCTCAAATAAAATTAAACGATGGAATTGGTTCCTCCAATGCCAAAAACTAGGAGGATCTTTTTGTAACCAATATTGCAATATGCATTTATGGCCAGTCATACATGCCTTTGGAAAAAGAATACATCTATCCTGTCCAAAACCCCCACAAGCTGCTGCTTTACCAAATAACACCCCCTTTGGAGATTCCACTAATTGACTGTTCCATAATGAACCTAAAAATAATAGGATGGCAGACCAGAATGATTTAATTAGAGGACATTGCCACAATGCATGAGATAAAGTATTTTAAGCAATAGGACCTAGTCAGTAAAGACCCCAAAGCTCCTATCACAATAGCACATTCGTAACAGGGCTGTAGGGCCCTGAGACATTTTTCCATTACAGCCTCCCCCATCCATGATCCAATAATCCCCACCCCTCACCACCACCACCTATGCTGGTGATAAAGGGCGCCAAAATCCTGACAGATCCAGCATCTCTCCCTCCTTGCTCAAAAAGGTGAAGGAAGAAAGAGGGAGACGTGTTAGACTAAGATTTTGGTGCGCTTTATCACCTGTGCCCAGGGCCAGTTCCTCACCTGGTCCATAGGTTGAGCCGGCCCTGATTGGTAATTAGTTATTAGCCATTTATTTTTTATTTTATGTATTTAAAAATAATATATCATCTTCTTGGGTAACCGGAGCTATCAAAAGGGATTCACAAATAATATGAAAGTCATATTAGAAAGGCGCTCTAAATTGATAGGGTTACCATATGGCTCCAGGAAAAGGAGGACGGATTGAGACATCCGCATTTTACTTCCATTGCTTTCAATGGAATACAGCTATAAAATTAATAAATAACTCTAAAAAATTTGATCATGTAACACCACTTCTCAAAGAGGCTCATTGGCTTCCTGTTAACTACAGAATCACTTATAAGCTATGTTTAATTATCTTTAAAACTTTAATTAATAAGACCCCTGCTTTTTTATATAGATTACTGATTCCATACTCTGCAAAGAGAATTTTACGTTCTAGTGAACAAAATCTGCTATCGATCCCATCTTTAAAAATTATTAATACAAGAAGACAACTTATTTTTTCTTGTACGGCACCTCAAACATGGAACGCCCTCCCTATTTCTTTACGGGAGGAGAAAGACCTTGGAAAATTTAAAATTGAGTTAAAAACTTTTCTTTTTAAAGATGCCTTTTCTACATAATTTTATATTTCATGAATTAATCATTTGGTTGAACATGTTTTAATTACTGTATATCCTTTTTGTATATGCCCTTAATGTTTCTTCTTTACTTTAAAATTATATTTCATCCCTCCCTTCCTAGTGTTTTATATTGTTTAAATTTAGAATATTTTAGCCATTATTTAAATTGTATGTATTATTATGTATTGCATTATTATTGTTCTTTGATTTTACATTGTAAATTTTAAATGTAAATCGCTTAGAATATCCGATTAAGCGATTTATCAAGTCCCATAATAAACTTGAAACTTGAAACTTGAAGTAAAATCCGGATGTATCAATCTGTCCTCTTTTTTCTGGAGCCATATGGTAATCCCACCTATACAGTACAGTGCTCCCCCGGTCATTCGCAGTCAGCGGTTCGTGGTCCCAATCATTCACGGTATTTTCCGACCACGAACTGCTGACCAGGAGAGGACAGCTGGAAAGGCAGGAGAGAGCAGCTGGCGAGTGAAGGAAATCACTCGCTGTATGCTCCGACCGCCTCTTCCTGTACTAAAGTCGGGCCTCACCAATCAGAAGCTGGTTGGACACGCGGCTCCTGATTGGCGAGGCCCGACTTTAGTGCAGGAACAGGCGGTCGAAGTAAACAGCGAGTGATTTCCTTCACTTTCCGGCGCTCCGGCTGCCCTCTCCTGCCTCTCCCGCTGCCCTCTCCAGCCTCCCCCCACAAAAATCTATGTGCGGTTTTTCAAGATTTGCGGGGGTTCCTGGAACGGAACCCCCGTGAATATCGGGGGAGTACTGTACATGGCAGTGGGAAAAGCTGCTATTTGCACATAAATGAAAAACCAGAAAGAAAACCTCTGCACATGTACCATACCATATTGTTTCTTAAACCCCGGAAATGTCAACTGGGAATCATTGTGTCTTACATAAATTAATAAGGTTAGCAACATAGATGTTATGAGTCCGAGCAAGACTCTAATGAAAACAGATGTGTTTTTAGCACCTTCCTAAATTGAAGATAGGACGCAAGCAGGTCGGGAGGCATTTCCAAATTTTGGGGCTTTGAAACTCGAACGTGGATTCGAAGAGTGATTTCCTCCAAACTTGACGTGAAGAGGGAAGAGGTCATTTTTAGCATTGAGTCATTCTTGAGTTATAGAAGGAGTGTGAAACTTGGATGGCTGAAGCTATCCCAGTCGAGCCTTCTTCATATAGAGCACTGTGAACCATACATGAAATTTTAAATTGAATTCTATACGTGACTGGCAGCCAGTGTAGTTCTATCAGTGGCGGACTGGCCCTCTCAAATCGGGCCTTACGGAAAATCAGTCTAGCCACTGTGTTCTGGAGGTGCTGAAACCTCTGAAGTCCTTTGTTGTAATATAAAGAGTTGCAATAATCTTAGAACTGCTTGAGTCACTGTCCGAAAACTAGGCAGGCTCAGGACTGATCTTATCGTCCTCAACTGCCTCAGCCTGAAGAAAAATCTTTTGAACAATGAGGTAATCTGCTCGCCCATGGTGAGATTGGGATCTAGAATTACTCCTCATACTTTTGACGTTTTATTAATCATGAGCTTCTCACCTGACGAGGTATTGCACCTTCATCTTCTGCTTGTTTAATTTAAGGATGGTCCGCTGTGACCATGTACTTAGATCCTCAATAAATATTGTCACACACTAGGCCTCTGTTCTGGCCAGCAGAGGGCACTAGTAGCGAACCTCGAGAGACCCTAGGAATAGAGTAACTCCTCTGGTGTATCTGATCCAGACGGCCGCCTAGAATCTTTACGAAACTTCAGTCAGAAAAATACCAAGCAAAGGAAATAGTGGGTAATATCAAAAAGTAACTTTTATTCTGTCCTTTAAATGGACTCAGTTCAGTATGTTCAAACTTCAGGCGAGTAATGACACAATTAGAAATCCTTTTGTCTTCTGCTGAGACATGCAAGGTACACAGGGGTTTTATTGTCCTGGCCAAACAGGGAATTATCCTACACGGAGGCAGTGCTTCACAGGTCCTTGCACGTCACCAAGAAAAAAGAATCCACCGAGGCATGTTTTCCTTCAAACAAACCAAAAACGGTGCTTTTCAGCTTTACAACCGAAAATCCCGATTACTTGCACTGCAGGTGGAAATTAAGCTTTCCCAGGCTGTGAGGAAGTTTAATTAAGTATCAGACAAGAAAATGCAGGAACTTTCCTAAACTGAAAAACAGTCTCAGTTTCTGCATGAACACCTGGCAAGTCCAAGCAGTTTTGGTAAAGAAGCAAAAAGGCACAATCTTCCCGCCTTGGGTAGGAAAAAAGGCTTCATAATTCACCGTCCTCTGCACGGGGCGTTTCCCTGCCGGATGGGGATTCTGTGTCACTTTTGTGGTCCTGACAAACCACAGCCAGTCGATAAATGAGGGCCAGAAAATGAGAAAAAACTAGTGTCCTTTAAAGAGGGGAAAACAGCAGAGGATTCTGCCTTCCTAGCACAACACCCAGGAAAAATAAGTGCAATTAAGGAGCAACCTGTGTGCTTTCAGAGACGGGTTCTGGATCCACTGGCCCTTCTGAAACGTCCAGCTCCTCCCAGGCCTCAGGACACACACTAGGTTGAGACAGGGATGGACCTTCCTCTGGCATTTCCTCTAGGGTTACCAGATGTCCTCCTTTTGAGGACATGTCCAGGGGTCCAGACGGCTTTTCAAAATCTGCCCCTTTGTCCAGGTTTTGAAAAGCCTCCTCATGCTCGGACTTCCTTCCTGCCTGACACACCTTTGGAAAACCCGAACAAAGTGCCTGGTTTTGAAAAGCCATCCGGTGAAATCCAGATGACTGGTAACCCTAGACAAAAGCAGCCATTGAGGGGAGTGGCTAGGGTTGGACTGGGGGAGGGATTAGGGCGTTAAAGGGGGGGATGGGCAGAACTGGGCGGATCTAGGGGGTCCGGTCTGGTTCGGTCTATGTCACAAGGCTTACAGAGACAGACTTAAAAATCTATTTGGAGGAAAGGCAGGAGAGGGGAGATACGATAGAGATGTTTAAGTACCTATGTGGCGTAAATGCACATGAAGTGAGTCTCTTCATTTGAAAGGAAGCTCCAGAATGAGAGGATGAAGTTAAGAGGTGAGAGGCTCCGGAGTAATCTGAAGCAATAGTTTGTTACGGAAAGGGTGATAGATGCCTGGAACAGTATCCCGGAAGAGGTGGTGGAGACAGAGACTGTGTCTGAATTAAAGGAGGCATGGGATAGGCATGTGGGATCTCTCGGAGAGAGAAAGAGATAATGGTTACTGCAGATGGGCAGACTGGAGGGGCCATTTGGCCTTTATCTGCCATCATGTTGCTATGTTTCTATAACTCCACCCCCTCTAAATATCTGAATCACCTAATTTCTGGAAGCTATAGATTTAAGTTCTTCATCCGACTGGTCTCTTTAACTAATACCAACAATTATAAGACATCCCAACTGGGTTTTACTCAGAAATAATGAAGTACTGAGAGTTCTCTGCCCAAAGCAACCTTAGGTTGGATTGCCTGTTCTATCCAGTTGACACCATCAACTGCATCTTTTACAAAGAGAGAGAGAAAGACATCCCCCATCAGTGTACAATTCCTCGTTGGACCTCCCTCTGACTTCACAGTCAGTCTTGTAATGTTCACTGGGCTTCTTTCATCCTCCATCTAGCCTCCTTTGCGTTTGCTCCCATTGTCTTCTTCTACAGTGGGCCTAATTCCTTCCCCACACTTCCTTATTCTTTTCCTACCCCTGGACTTCTGGGCATTGTAGTTTCTAGTGAGTGATCTCCTCATCTTTGGTATGAAATTTCTTTGCCTTCTTTTCTACAGCGAGTTCTTCCTGCTCTGAAAGACAAAGCTGCCATCACACGGTTTGATGGAAGATCAGTGATGTTTGAAGTTCTTAATGATATAATTATCTCTACATAAAAGTGAGAGATTAGCACAAAAGTCAATAAGTAATTAATTTCAAACACAATGCTTATGGGGTTCATACCGATTGTTGCTGTGTGCTCTATTTATTTTCCGCTCAATATTCATCCAGTGGCAGCGAGCATTTTTCTAAGTGCTGGCTGCTGCCGGCTAAAACAGAACCAGATATTCCATGCCTAACTTTGTCTGGGCAATGGCATCCAATATTCAGGTCTATTGTAGCATCTACCTCCATATACTGTACAACTCAAATTACTCTTATTGATCTACAAGTGTATTCACTCTTTAGCTCTCCTTTACAAAATGCTTCTCCTGCCCTCCATGCTGTTTTTCCTGCCTCCTCTATGCTGTTTCTCCTTCCCTCTCTCCCTCCCTCTATGCTGTTTCTCCTTCTCTCTCTCCCTCCATGCTGTTTCTCCAGCCTCCTCTATGCTGTTTCTCCTTTCCTCTCTCCCTCCCTCCATGCTGTTTCTCCAGCCTCCTCCATGCTGTTTCTCCTTCCCTCTCTCCATGCTGTTTCTCCTTCCCTCTCTCCCTACCTCCCTCCATCCATGTTGTTTCTCTAGTCTCCTCTATGCTGTTTCTCCTTCCCTCTCTCCCTCCCTCCATGCTGTTTCTCCTTCCCTCCCTCCATGCTGTTTCTACAGCCTCCTCCATTCTGTTTCTCCTTCCCTCTCTCCCTCCCTCCCTCCATGCTGTTTCTCCAACCTCCTCCATGCTGTATCTCCTCTCTCTCCATTCTGTTTCTCCAGCCTCCTCCGTGCTGTTTCTGCTTCCCTCTCTTCTTCCCTTCATGCTGTTTGTCCAGCCCCCTCCCCTTCTTCCTGTCTCTCCTCCGATGTTGCTCTCTAGCTCCTGAGTCCCCCACTTACCTCTTCCCCAGGCCAGCTGCTGTAATTGAATCTTAGGGCAGCTGGCAGTAGCAGCAAGGTAGACCTGCTGCCACCAGCCTGCCGTGCAAGCTGCCTCTCTGCAACTCCAACATAGCAGGAACATTAAGTTGCAGTAGAGAGGCAGTTTCTGGGGCAGGCTGGTGTTAGCAGGTCTACCTCGTTGCTACTGCTGGGTGCTCGAAGAGTCCATTACAGTGGATAGCCCGGAGAGGAGTTGGGTGAGCCAGCTAAACCCAGACAGATGCCTCCATTTTTGAAAAATCGTCCTGGCATTTGGACATGTTCCTACCCCAATGTCTAGGTAGTTTCCCCCGGGCCTATCTGTATCCCTGGTGGTCCTAGTGGAGATGTTGGGGGCTGGAACGAAGCTCCATCATTCTTAACCCTGCAGCTTGTGGAACTCCCAAAGAAAACGCACAAAGAACCACTACATCTGCCCAGTTAAATCGTGAAAACCAGACCAAACCCAATTATTCAGAATATCCAGTTAGTGCTGGAAGTCCGGGAGTGGACTCTGGGTTTGTATGTGTAATATAGACATCATGTTGGATGTCGACTGCGTATTTATGTGTGTGTGTGTGTGTGGGGGGGGGTTACCAGACATATTCATTGCCAGGGTAAGGATAGGTAACTGGGTGTTTAGGACTGTACAAACAGCAGTGGTACCTGAGCCTGGATAGTGATCTGGGCTCAGCACTGAACATCAGCCTTATAAATACTACTACTGTTGGGAATTATTTCCATAGCGCTACCAGACGTACGCAGTGCTGTACAGAGTCACAAAGAAGACAGTCCCTGCTCTAAAGAGCTTACAAACTAAACAGACAAGACAGACAAACAGGATGTCAAGGATACAGTTAAGGGGAAGGGTTACTCTTCTGGCTGGGTTGGAGGGCAGAGGGGAGTATAGAACAATCAAGCCATTGTGACATCACTGATGAGGTTGGCTCTTATTAGTGGAATGAGTCATTATGACATCACAATCTCAGCTCTGCTTCCCAAAGATTAAAACTCTTCACTAGAGGCCTAACCTTCATGTGTGAATACGGAAACACCCCTACAGTCCCCCCCTTGAAGGAGAAATAACTTCAACGGAGTCTATTTCACTTTCAACCTAACTAAGTAGGAAAGGATTGTCAAGACCCAAGGTGATACAAAAATGCATAAACATAAGCAATACCATCTAAATCAGCAATAAATCAAAGATATCAATAATCAATGTATAATAATCATAAAGGCAAGGGCTAAAATATATGAACCCAGCCAAATAAATGATAACAAAATCACTGGATAAATGGCAATATATGATAAAATCAAAAATCATAACTACATAGCGAGGCACAAAAGATATGCCAAAGCAAAAGTTAAGACAGATAGATCAAAATCAAAAATACGGCTAGCAAAATCACTCCTTCATAGCCGCAATGTAATCATGCATTCTTAAGTCCAGAGGTGATGGTCTACGACGTCAAATCCGGATGGTCTCATAGAGTGCAAAAATAGAGAACCCAAATAAGAGAACCCACAGGATGGCAAAAAGTGGAATAACAACAGTGACAAAAATGAATGATTTCTATAGCGCTACCAGACGTACGCAGCACTGTACAGAGTCACAAAGAAGACAGTCCCTGCTCCAAAGAGCTTACAATCTAAACAGACAAGCAGGATGTCATGGATACAATTAAGAGGAAGGGTTACTCTGCTGGCTGGGTTGGAGGGCAGAGGGGAGTACAGGACAATCAAGCCATTGTGACATCACTGATGAGGTTGGCTCTTATTGGTGGAATGAGGCATTGTGACATCACAATCTCAGCTGTTTCCCAAAGACTGAAACTCTTCACACTACTACTATGAATTATTTCTATAGCGCTACCAGACGCACGCAGCACTGTACAGAGTCACAAAGAAGACAGTCCCTGCGCCAAAGAGCTTACAATCTAAACAGACAAATAGGATGTCATGGATACAGTTAAGGGGAACGGTTAATCTGCTGGCTGGGTTAGTGGGGAGTAGGGTTGTGGACTGAAAGCTATATCAAAAAGGTGGGTTTTCAGTCTGCTTTTAAACAAGGGAAGGGAAGGGGCTTGACAGACAAACTCGGATCATTTATTCCAGGCATAGGAGGCAGCTAGATGAAAGGAATAAAGTCTGGAATTGGGAGTGGAGGAGAAGGGTAACGCTATGAGCAGCTTATCCGAGGAATGGAGTTCTCTGGGAGGTGTAGAAGGAGGGAGAAGCGAGGAGAGATTTTGAGGGGCAGCTGGATGAACCCACTTGTAGGCCAGCCATAGGAGCTTGAACTGTATGCGAGGGCGGAGAGGGAGCCAGTGCAGCAGAATACACAGATTGCAGGGAGGGGAGGTGGCACTGTGGGAGACCAGTTAGAAGTAGATTGCCGTAATCTAAGACCATAGCTGGACATTCAGGGGTTGAGCTGGATTAGGCCCAGCGTTAGCTATCTGTGTGCAGTTCAGCCCAGT
The DNA here is from genome assembly GCF_902459505.1 of Geotrypetes seraphini. NCBI lineage: Eukaryota > Metazoa > Chordata > Amphibia > Gymnophiona > Dermophiidae > Geotrypetes > Geotrypetes seraphini. Next base: position 254,480,835 of record NC_047089.1, read on the forward strand.
GCAGTCAGCACCTTTAAAACTGCTGAATAGAAACATAGAAAGATGACGGCAGAAAAGGGCCACAGCCCATCAAGTCTGCCCACTCTACTGACCCACCCCATTAAGTCTGAGTGCTGATGACTTAGTTCCTTAGCTCGACCCTCGTAGGGATCCCACATGGATGTCCCATTTATTCTTAAAATCGAGCACGCTGGTGGCCTTGATCACCTGCACCGGAAGTTTGTTCCAATGCTCCAACACCCTTTCTGTGAAGAAGTACTTCCTGGTGTCACCACTAAATTTCCCTCCTCTGAGTTTAAGCGGGTGCCCCCTTGTGACCGAGGGTCCCTTGGGAACGAATATGTCGTTTTCCACCTCGACACGACCTGTGACGTATTTAAATGTCTCAATCATGTCACCCCTTTCCCTGCGCTCCTCTAGAGTATAGAGCTGCAATTTGCCCAGTCTTTCTTCGTATGAGAGACCCTTGAGTCCGGAGACCATTCTAGTGGCCATCCGCTGGACCGACTCGGCTCGAAGCACATCTTTACGGTAATGTGGCCTCCAGAATGTCAGGGGTGGGTGTCTATACTGCGCACACACACACACACACACACCATAAGCATGAAACACCAACACCCATACATACACATGTTAGGGGGCGGCCAGCGGTCAATTGCTCTGGTACCCCATGCCACAGGCCTTCTCCCCAGTTTCAGTCCTGGGCCCTGCAGGTCTAACATCAGCCCTGCACAATCACAGCCACGCAAGGCCACACACACGCACCCCTGGGGACCAGGAGCCAAAGTGGCAATCACCCAAGTTATGGGCATAGATCTCTGCAGTGGGGTATGAATGTTGCTAATTCCAGCGTCCCTTGCAATCCACAGCTTATCTGCTTAAATGTATTCCTTCTGCCTCATAAGGTGGCTGGAATTTGCAGCTGCCGCCCCCGAGCAGAGCATCCAGGTTACCTCCTCTGCCTTTAGGGTTGCAGCAGCTGCTCTGTGTAGGTCAGACCCCTTTGGATCTTCTCTGAAGTGTGGAAGTCATTTGTTTTGCTTTTGATCTCATTCTCTTGTTACAGAGGGAACCTTGGCCCTTTCGAATTCTGTCACTGTGACATGACTTCTCATTACACTCTCCAAACATCATTTTATGAGGCCCAAAGCCACACGTGAGCCGCTTACGGGATTGTAGTAGATGTCCTGGTCAGCTTGCGCGACGTCTCATTAATTCTTTCCTCTCAGGCTAAGGCTGTCTTACATACAGAAAAATCCCATTGGGGTTGATCAGTCGAGGCATTCTCTCATCTCCACCTTCAGGTTCACGCGTTCTTTAATTATTCATTTCATAGACCAGCGCCTTAGAAATTATACCTCATCTACCTTGCGGTTCAGTGCGGTTAACAACTAAGAGATACTAACCACATGTAGTGTGATCATAATAATAAATTAATCAAAATATTTACCAAACAAGTGGGTTTTCAGTGATACTGTAAATAATAGGTAAGAGGTTGAGATTGATATATAAGTACTAATGTGTTTGTCCCACATAGCTACCAAATATGCCAGAGTTTTCCTAAGAAATCGTTTGCAAGCACATCTCTGTACAGATGGAAATCCAAAAGTCGTACCACGCGGAAGTGTTTCCCAGTTGCAAAACTGAAGCAATTTAAAAAAGATAGCTGGGTAAAAGTCCATTCAAGGCCTTAAAACATCCGTTATCGTATTGGTAAATTTTGCTTCAAACAGTAGCGGTGATACAGAACCGCCTCCTGCGTGCCGTTATAGGAAAGTGGCATTTTATTAAGACATGCCTGAAAAGAGTCTGTCAAAACTGCTAAGTTATCAGAGGAGGTGATTCAGACTCTGACCGGCATTTCCTGCATTTCAGAGCATCTCTCTGTCTCTAAAATATTCTGCTTCTGACACACTGCAGATGGTAGTTAATTTATTTTGACACTAGAATAGGAGATAGGAAATGCTTAGATTTGTAAATCATGAATATTAAAAGCAAATAAGCAATAATGCTGATGACAGACTAAATAACGTGTTCTGTTCTGTATTTATACCAGCAAACGGCTTCTGATGAGGCAACGAGGATGGGGACGAAAGCTGTGGCCTTAGACACTTCTTATGTGCCTTCTGCCTACCTGGCAGAGATCTTACGACTTCTGCAGTCGGTGTCAGATGTGGGACGTCTTCTCAACCGCCCTGACCTGAAGGTGAAGGATTGTGAAGATCTTTCAAAACAGGAGGAAGCCCTCAAGGTAAGACATGAGAAGGGACAGGAAGGCTTCTTAATATTCGGAGCTGCAGGGCACCAGCGGCAGCTGCGCTGGTTTTGGAGAAAGTTGGATCTCTTGACAAGGTGGTTGGCCTTGTGCTTGAGAAAATTAGATGGTGTGCGCAATCTTTCAATGCCACGTTCCCCGTGTGGAAAAAAAAAACCTAAGGTGGTCTCAGAACAAGAAAACAGGTGGGGAAGGGACTGTGCACATCAGTCCTTCGAAACAACAAGTTTTGTTAAACACGGTAAAACCTTGGTTTACGAGCATAATTTGTTCCGAAAACATGTTTGTAATCCAAAACACTCGTATATCAAAGCAAATTTCCCCATAAGAAATAATGGAAACTCAGATGATTTGTTCCACAACCCAAAAACTTTAATGTAAAATACTATATATACTCGTATTGCAAGACCTCGCTCATTTAGAACAGTCACGACACTCCCACAGCGTCAGAGAGAGAAGAACCATCAGCTCAGTTGTGATGCGTGTATACTGTATGTACTCGTATTGCAAGACCTCGCTCGTTTAGAACAGTCACGATACTCCCGCAGCGTCAGAGAGAAAAGATCCATTGTCTCAGCTGTGATGACGTGACGCGTGTATACCGTATGTACTCGTATTGCAAGACCTCGCTCGTTTAGAACATTTACTACACTCCCGCAGCGTCAGAGAGAGAAGAACCATCGGCTCAGTTGTGATGATGTGACGCGTGTATACTGTATGTACTCGTATTGCAAGACCTCACTCGTTTAGAACATCTACTACACTCCCGCAGCGTCAGAGAGAGAAGAACCATTGGCTCGGTTGTGATGATGTGACGCGTGTATACTGTATGTACTCGTATTGCAAGACCTTGCTCGTTTAGAACAGTCACGACATTCCCGCAGCGTCAGAGAGAGAAGAACCATTGGCTCAGCTGTGATGATGTGACGCGTGTATACTGTATGTACTCGTATTGCAAGACTTTGCTCGTTTAGAACAGTCACTACACTCCCGTAGCGTCAGGGAGAGAAGAACCATCGGCTCAGCTGTGATGACGTGACGCGTGTATACTGTATGTACTCGTATTGCAAGACTTCGCTCATTTAGAACAGTCACGACACTCCCGCAGCGTCAGAGAGAGAAGAACCATCGGCTCAGCTGTGATGACGTGACGCGTGTATACTGTATGTACTCGTATTGCAAGACCTCGCTCGTTTAGAACAGTCACGACACTCCCGCAGCGTCAGAGAGAGAAGAACCATCGGCTCAGCTGTGATGATGCGACGCGTGTATACTGTATGTACTCGTATTGCAAGACTTTGCTCATTTAGAACAGTCACTACACTCCCGTAGCGTCAGGGAGAGAAGAACCATCGGCTCAGCTGTGATGACGTGACGCATGTATACTGTATGTACTCGTATTGCAAGACTTCGCTCATTTAGAACAGTCACGACACTCCTGCAGCGTCAGAGAGAGAAGAACCATCGGCTCAGCTGTGATGACGTGACGCGTGTATACTGTATGTACTCGTATTGCAAGACCTCGCTCGTTTAGAACAGTCACGACACTCCCGCAGCGTCAGAGAGAGAAGAACCATCGGCTCAGCTGTGATGACGTGACACGTGTATACTGTACGTACTCGTATTGCAAGACCTCGCTCGTTTAGAACAGTCACGACACTCCCGCAACATCAGAGAGAAAAGATCCATCGTCTCAGCTGTGATGACGTGACCCGTGTATACCGTATGTACTCGTATTGCAAGACCTCGCTCGTTTAGAACAGTCACGACACTCCCACAGCGTCAGAGAGAGAAGAACCATCGGCTCAGTTGTGATGACGTGACGCATGTATACTGTATGTACTCGTATTGCAAGACCTTGCTTGTATATCATAGTACTATGGTAAATGACTGCAGATAAAGACCAGAGTGGTCCATCCAGTCTGCTCAACCATACATGCTCCATAAATTAATTATTTAGTTTAAAAGGTCCTTTTTCATAGATATTTCTGGGCCAGAAATCCTGAGCCCTGCCTAGTAGTGTGCTCCATATATTGGAGTCTCTATCAAAACTCACTCCAGTCCATCTTAACCATCCCAACCAGTGGTCCTAAACTCGCGGCCCAGGGGCCACGTGCGGCCCGCCAGGTACTATTTTGAGGCCCTTGGTATGTTACCATTGTTCTGGAACGTTGCCCGCCTCACTGCTGAAACCGATCCAGGACAAGCAGTGACTTCCCTCGTGTCTTTCTCAATAACAGACTTTGGACTTTTCCTCCAGGAACTTGTCCTAACCTTTCTTAAAACCAGCATTTGAATCTTAAAACTTTTACAAGGCTAGCTTATCTTTATTGGATAAGACATCCCTTCCCTTTCTATTCTTACCTTTTTTTTTTTTTTTTTAAAATAAATCTTTATTGATTTTCCAAACTTCCAATGTGCAAACAATTTCAAAATACAAAATAATACAAGAAAAACACGTTAAACTTATAGACATTAATGAACAAATATTTTCCCCCCACCCCCCACCAAGAAACTACCCATATGTTCCCTGAATTAATCTCCAATACAAACCCCTCCTCCTCCCCCTCCCAACCACCTACCCTGGATGTTTATGCTGAAAAGTCAACAAAATAAAATAAATTATCATTCCTTACAATACTTTGCCAATGGTTCCCAAACATCCATAAAATTCTTGTACTGTCCCTGTTGTATGGCCATCAAACGTTCCAGAGATTCCTTTTTTGTCCTTCTTTTCTTTAATTAATTTGTAGTTCCACCCGTTTTTCCATTTGTACCTATCTGTTTTATCCACATCTTATTGTAATGAATGTAGTCGATTCTCCCTATATTTTACATCGCCTTGAAGCTATTAAACTTGAAACTTGTGTGCAAACAATATTAGACAGTAGACAGCATTTGTAACGCAGCCTAATTGGTTGACGTTGGTCCCTTGCAAAGAACGTCGCCATCTCCCCCCTCCCCTTCCCAAACTTCTGAAGCAGATCGCTTGGCCCTGGCAATGCCATTCTTCATTTGAGATAATTGCTCTTGACGGACTGGTTTGCGCATGCAAAGAGGTCCTAAAGCGTGCAAAGCACAACTAATGAGTTCCTGCTTGGACCTGGTTTACATAGACTTTGCATTTTTATGACTAGATGGGTCAGAAGAGGTTGACCCTGGAAGCAGCTAGATGGCTCCCCATTAGTGCTTCTTACTGCTGCTATCGTAACATCATCTATTTAGGAGCGCCCAAAAAAATAATAAGGAAATTAAGGATAATTCAGAATACGGTTGTTCGATTGATTTTTGGTTTAAAAAACAACGACCATATTAGTCCATATTATCGTTTCCTTCATTGGCTGCCTTTGGAAGCAAGAGTATTTAAATTTTCCTGTAGCTGCTTTAAGCTGATATCGGGATTGTCTCCAGCTTCCCTTTTTCCTCATTTGTGTTGCATAGACCATCAAGAGAAACTAGTAACTTCTACTTATTTGCTTATCCCAAAATTAATGAGACCTTGGCATTTCAAGCTGGTGGGCAACAATCTTGGTTAGGTAAATGTATCCAGCAAGCTGTGTTATCCTATTGCAGCTATCGGAAATTAATTAAGACCACTTTGTTCAATAAGTTTATTATTTAGAACATAAGAATTGCCATCTCCGGATCAGACCCTGGGTCCATCAAGTCTGGTGATCCGCACACGCGGAGGCCCCGCCAGGTGTACCCTGGCATAGTTTTAGTCTCAAGGGAGATGCGCATCTAATGTACCCTTACCCGTATCACTCTATGCCACTCTTAAGGAGATGTGCATCTAGTTTACCCTTAAATCCTAGAACGGTGGATTCTGCAATTACTTCCTCTGGGAGAGCATTCCAGGTGTCCACCACTCGCTGCGTGAAACAGAACTTCCTGATATTCGTCCTGGACCTGTCCTCCCTCAGCTTCAGTCCTCGTGTCCGTGTCGCACTGGACATTGTAAATAACTGCTTTCCCTGCTCCATTTTGTCGAATCCTTTCAGTATTTTGAAAGTCTCAATCAGATCCCCTCGCAGTCTCCTCTTCTCAAGGGAGAACAACCCCAGTCTCCTAAGTCATACTTCAATTTTCTTCCGAGTGGGCGGAGCTGTTCCTTCATCTCCCCTGTCATACTTCCGTCCGCTCACATAGTTGGTTCCCACGTGGATAAGCACAGCAGTGTCTTCTTCCCCAGCGCTGACTATGATCCTGGAGATCCTGTTGGCCACATCCGTCACTCTTGCTCCAGGCAGGTAGGTGACGATTCTATCCTCTCTCCCTCCTGTGGTGTGGCTGTCCACATGACATACGATGGAGTCTGCCACGATGATCCCCATCTTCTTTATTCGGGGGTTCCTTGGGGGTCATAGGTCGACATCCATGGTATAGGACCAATCTTCTCCCTCCTGCGGTACGCCTGAGGTTGTTTTCTGTTCTTCGGGTGGGGGGACGTCCCCATGCAGTCTCCCTCTTACTCCTAGTTTGCCATGGTGAGGCCTCACTTGGAGTACTGTGTTCAGTTTTGGAGACCACACTACCGAAAGGACGTGCTGAGGATCGAGTCGGTTCAGCGAACGGCCACCAGGATGGTCTTGGGGCTCAAGGATCTCACGTATGAAGAAAGATTAAAAAAATTGCGGCTGTACTCACTTGAGGAAAGAAGAGAACGGGGAGATATGATTGAAACATATAAGTACATCACAGGACACATCGAGCCAGAAGATGATATCTTCTGGCTCATGGGACCCTCAACCACCAGAGGGCATACGCTGATCAAGGGAGGGAAGTTTCATGGCGACTCCAGGAAGTACTTCTTCACCGAAAGAGTAGTGGATCATTGGAACAGACTCATAAGGATATAAGTAGTCGCCTCCGCCGGGGCAGACCAGAGGTCCATCCCGCCCAGCGGTCCGCTCACGCGGCGGCCCATCAGGCATATTGCCTGAGCAGCGGTCCCTGACTAATTTTATACCTACCTCTACACTTATCTCTAAACCTTCCACTACTCTTATCTGTACCCCTCAATTCCTTTGTCCTCCAGGAACCTATCCAGGTCTTTCTTGAAACCCTGTACTGTGCTATTTCCTATCACGGCCTCCGGAAGGGTGTTCCATGTGTCCACCACCCTCTGTATGAAAAAGAATTTCCTTGCGTTTGTTCTAAACCTGTCCCCCTTCAATTTCATCGAGTGACCCCTTGTTCTTGTGGTTTCTTTCAAATTGAAAAATCTGTCCTTGTCAACCTTTTCGATGCCCCTCAGGATCTTGAAGGTCTCTATCATATCTCCTCTGAGTCTCCGCTTTTCCAGGGAGAACAGCCCCAGCTTCTTCAGTCTGTCAGTGTATGTAAGGTTTTCCATACCCTTAATCAGTTTAGTTGCTCTTCTCTGGACTCCCTCAAGCATTGCCATGTCCTTTTTGAGGTACGGTGACCAGTACTGTACACAGTATTCCAGATGCGGGCGCACCATAGCCCGGTACAGTGGCAGGATGACTTCCTTCGTTCTGGTCGAGATACCCTTCTTAATGATACCTAACATTTGGTTTGCTTTCCTCGAGGCTGTGGCGCACTGTGCCGACGCCTTCAATGTCGTGTCTACCACCACTCCCAGGTCTCTTTCCAGCTTACTGACCCCTAGCATTGTTCCCCCCATTTTGTAAGTGAACATCGGGTTCCTTCTCCCTATATGCATGACCTTGCATTTCCCCACGTTGAAGCTCATTTGCCACTTTTTTGCCCATTCTTCCAGTGTCGTAAGATCCCTTTGGAGATCCTCGCAATCTGCCGTGGTTTCAACCTTGCTGAATAGTTTGGTGTCATCTGCGAATTTGATGACCTCACATTTTGTTCCCGCCTCCAGGTCGTCAATAAATATGTTAAACAGGAGCGGTCCCAGCACTGACCCTTGAGGGACCCCACTCGTGACCCCTTGCCAGTCCGAGTAGTGGCCCTTTACACCAACCCTCTGCTTCCTGTCTGCCAGCCAGTTTTTGATCCATCAGTGGACCTCCCCTCGCACCCCGTGATTCCATAGTTTCCTGAGCAACCGCTCATGTGGTACCTTATTGAAGGCTTTCTGGAAGTCTAGGTAAATTATGTCTATGGGTTCACCTTTGTCCACCTGGCTATTTACCCCCTCAAAGAAGTACAACAAGTTTGTGAGGCACGATCTACCCTTGCAGAACCCATGCTGGCTCGACCTTAGCTGTCCATTTTTTTCGATATGATCACAGATGCCGTCCTTAATCAGCGCCTCCATCATCTTTCCCGGGACTGATATGAGGCTCACCGGCCTATAGTTTCCCGGGTCGCCCCTTGAACCCTTCTTGAAGATGGGCGTGACATTAGCTATTTTCCAGTCCTCCGGGATCTCTCCAGTTTTTAGGGATAGGTTGCATATTTGCTGAAGTGTCTCTGCTATTTCATTCCTTAATTCCTTGAGCACCCTTGGGTGAATGCTGTCTGGACCTGGCGACTTGTCGCTCTTTAGCTTGTCTATCTGCCTGAGGACATCCTCCTGGCTCACCTCTAGTTGGACCAGCTTGCTATCTTGATCTCCATTTTCTGTTTCCTCTGGTTCCGGAATGTTGGATGTGTCCTCCCTCGTGAAGACCGACGTAAAGAAGTCATTTAACTTGTCAGCTATTTCTTTTTCCTCCCTCACTACTCCCTTTCTATCCCCATCATCCAAGGGCCCCACTTCCTCCCTCGCTGGTTGTTTTCCCTTTACGTACCTGAAGAATGATTTGAAATTTTTTGCCTCTCCCGCTAGTCTCTCTTCATATTCCCTCTTTGCTCTCCTAACCACTCGGTGGCACTCCTTCTGTCTTTCCTTGTGATCCTTTTGGTTGGCCTGCGTGATAAAGGCCAGCAGCGTGACGGATTTTAAGAGAAAATGGGATACTCACGTGGGATCTTTAAGGGAGTAAATTCAGGGGAGGGGATACTTGGAATGGGCAGACTTGGGGGGCTATAGCCTTTTTCTGCTGCTTTTTTCTATGTTTCTATGATGGCAGATAAAGGCCAAATGGCCACAGCATCCACTATCTCCTCCTCTCCCTATTGGCTAAGGCTCTTAACATTTGCATCTCCTCTTCCTATTGGCTAAAGCTCTTTCCATCTGCATTGTGAGGTCATAGGGCTTTATGGTTATAGAAACAGACTCCCACTCCAGGTGATAAAGGCCAGCAGCGTGACGGATTTTAAGAGAAAATGGGATACTCACGTGGGATCTTTAAGGGAGTAAACTCAGGGGAGGGGATACTTGGAATGGGCAGACTTGGTGGGCTACAGCCCTTTTCTGCTGCTTTTTTCTATGTTTCTATGTTTCTATGATGGCAGATAAAGGCCAAATGGCCACAGCATCCACTATCTCCTCCTCTCCCTATTGGCTAAGGCTCTTAACATTTGCATCTCCTCTTCCTATTGGCTAAAGCTCTTTCCATCTGCATTGTGAGGTCATAGGGCTTTATGGTTATAGAAACAGACTCCCACTCCAGGTGATAAAGGCCAGCAGCGTGACGGATTTTAAGAGAAAATGGGATACTCACGTGGGATCTTTAAGGGAGTAAATTCAGGGGAGGGGATACTTGGAATGGGCAGACTTGGGGGGCTATAGCCCTTTTCTGCTGCTTTTTTCTATGTTTCTATGTTTCTAATCGCCGCTTATCTCAGCTTCCGTTCCTACAGAATTTCCAGGGGTGTCTTCTCTTCTCTCGTCTAGGCCTTCTTCCTGGGTTGTTCGGGTGCAGTTCTCCACATGCTGTTGGTGAGCTTCCTCAATGTATCTCTCTAGCTTCTTAACCTCGTCGTTTGGACTGTACTCCACTAGAAGCTTCTCCTGTTTGCGGATTTCTTCTTCAAAGGTGAGGAGTTCTTTTAGTCCCAGGACTGTCTCCTCTAGCAGCTGGACCTTCCTTTTCAGGCAATCCAGCTCCATGCAACGACTACAAATATATGCCTGAATCCCCGAAGGGAGGTAGTCATACATGTTGCAACCGGTGCAGAAGACTGGGAAGCTCATCTTCTGGCTTCCTTGGGCGTCCGTCTCTTGCTCCACTTCTGCGTTGTCTGAGCGAATCAGTTGTGAACCTTCTGTCTCCATCAGCTGGACATTTTCTGGCTTCCTGGTATTTGTCTTCCCGTATGTTGTGTCAGCTTGTGTTACTGTGTTAGTGCTAGTGAGTGCTTGTTTCCCCTCTAGGTGTGTGGTGTGTGAGGGAGCGTGCCCTGTTGCCTAGCTAGCTAAAGACTAGGGCTTGTAGCTGCCTTACTGTTTGGCATGAGTTTGCTGGTGTTGTTCTGCTGGGAGTCCTAGTTTCCCAGCTCCTTCTAAGGCTCCTTCGCAAAGGCGCTCTCGCTAAGGCGAGCGACTTTGCCGCTCGCCGTCACTGTGCACCGTTGGCTCCTCCCATTTTAAGGGGGAGCTCAAATGATGACTCGGTGGGGGTGGGAGGAGCATACTCTCACCTCTGCCCCTGGATCTCTCTCTGCTTTTCCTCTCTTTCTCTGCTCCCTGCTCTTATCTCCCTACTGCTTTCTCTCTCTCTCTCTGCTCCCTGCTCGTTTCTCCCTTAGTGCAGGCTCCTGCTTCTTTAGTCAGCCGTTGGCTCCACCCTTTTAAGGGGGAGTTCAGATGATGACTCGGTGGGGGTGGGCGGAACTTACTCTTGCCTCTGCCCCTGGATCTCTCTCTGCTTTTCCTCTCTTTCTCTGCTTCCTGCTCTTATCTCTCTACTGCTGGCTGTCTTTCTCTCTCTCTCTCTCTCTGCTCCCTGCTCGTTTCTCCCTTAGAGTTTTAAAATTGAAATTCTATTTTACAAATATTTGCATTTTTTTACTGTATTATTGTATTTTGCTGATTGTCCAGCTCTTTTTTGGGTATGGCGGTATAAAAGAATAAAGTTATTTATTATTGTTAACTAATCATGTATTTCACACTAGACATGTGATATGATCAAAGCCACATCTGCTTTTAATGCTATTGGTTAGTGGTAGGGTTACCAGATTTTCCATCAGACTAAACGGACCATTCAGGTCTTTATCTGCTGTCATTTACTATGTTACTACATGTTAATTTTGGCTGTTAATGCATAGTAAATACAAAATCTTACTGATCTCCAGTAAAACTACTGCATAGTTTCACTGAGGTGAATTAGAATGTCTTTTTTTAAAGTTTAATATGTTTATTAATGTTTTCAACAAAATATAATAACCAATACAGCATTCAAGCAGATACATATGCAGTAATGAGAAACAGTTGTTGAGCAGATACAAGCAGTTATAACAAAGCAACACATAAGAAGAAGAAAGGAAAACGCAACAGAAATGCTGCAGACAGCATAATTTCACCTTCCTCCAAAATAAATTTCCATTGGGCCTTCCATGTTACTTATGAAAGGGATATATTTTTGATCTGGGCCTCTAAAGCATTCATCTTTTCATTGTTTCTCAATTTAAATGAGAGAGGCCACACATAAACTCTCCAGTTGCTGGTTGAGGAGGTTGGAGTAAAATAGTTATTGATTTTATCAGACAGTTTTGCATTAATCAAATTACAAGACCTTTGTAAATGGCTTGATAATTTCACTTCCTTTCTATGAAGTTCCTACATCTGAAGTAATGTATGATGCTCTTTTCTAGGGAATATACCAAGACACTGTTTCATTCTCTTTTTAAATAATGCCATGCAAGGACTATTTTTCAATTTAAGCAAACACATGAAGCAAGTTTCAGATGCATTTTTTAAAATTAATAATAAAATGGTCAAAAATTGAAAAGCAAAATAGTCTGAAAGAAGCTTTAGCCAAATCTTCCTGGAATTAGAAGTCACTCTAGTATCAATTCTGGAAAGATCTCGCCACATAAGAACATAAGAAGTTGCCTCCACCGGGATCAGACCAGAGGTCCATCACACCCAGCAGTCCGCACCCGCGGTGGCCCATCAGGTCCATGACCTGTCAAGTGTTCCCTGCCCTAAAAAACCTATCCTTACTTCTATCCGTATCCCTCAATCCCCTTATCCTTCAGAAATTTATCCAAACCTTCTTTAAATCCCTGTAGTGTCTTCTGCCCTACCACAACCTCCGGGAGTGCGTTCCATGTGTCCACCACTCTCTGGGTGAAGAAGAACTTCCTGGCATTGGTTCTAAACCTATCCCCTTTCAGTTTCTCCGAGTGCCCCCTTCTACTTGTTGTTCCCCACAGTCTGAAGAATCTGTCCCTGTCTACCTTATCTATGCCTTTCAGGATCTTGAAAGTTTGTATCATGTCTCCTCTTTTCCAGGGAGAACAGCCCCAGCTGTTCTAGCCTGTCGGCATACGAAAGGTTTTCCATACCTCTTATCATTTTTGTCGCTCTTCTATGGACCCCCTCAAGCATTGCTATGTCCTTCTTGAGGTACGGCGACCAATACTGGACACAGTACTCCAGATGCGGGCGCACCATTGCACGATACAGTGTCATGATGACTTCCTTTGTCCTGGTCGTGATACCCTTCTTGATGATACCCAGCATTCTGTTTGCTTTCTTTGAGGCTGTCGCGCATTGTGCCGATGCTTTCATTGTTGTATCCACCAGCACACCCAGGTCTTTTACCTCTAGCAATGTTCCCCCCATTGTATAGCTGAACATCGGGTTCTTTTTCTCTATATTAAAACGCATCTGCCACTTTTTGGCCCACTCTTCCAGTTTCATTATGTCCCTTTGCAGGTCTTCACAGTCTTCCGTGGTTCTAACCCTGCTGCAGAGTTTGGTGTCATCTGCAAATTTGATAACCTCACATTTCGTCCCTGTCTCCAGATTGTTTATAAATATATTGAACAGGAGCGGTCCCAACACCGACCCCTGTGGAACTCCGCTTGTGACCCATTGCCAGTCTGAGTATTGGCCCTTCACTCCAACCCTCTGTTTTCTGCCCGCCAACCAGTGTTTAATCCATTGGTGTACATCCCCCTCCACTCCGTGGTTCCACAGCTTCTTAAGCAGCCGTTCGTGGGGTACCTTGTCGAAAGCTTTTTGGAAGTCGAGGTAAATGATGTCTACGGGTTCCCCTTTGTCTATCTGGCTGTTTATTCCCTCAAAGAAGCGTAGTAAGTTTGTGAGGCAAGACCTTCCCTTGCAGAAGCCATGTTGGCTCGCCCTCAGCTGCCCATTTGTTTCTATGTGCTCGCAGATGCTGTCCTTAATCAGTGCTTCCATCATCTTACCCGGAACTGAAGTCAAGCTCACCGGCCTGTAGTTTCCCGGGTCACCTCTTGATCCTTTCTTAAAGATAGGCGTGACATTTGCTATTTTCCAGTCCTCCGGGATCTCCCCAGTTTTCAATGATAGGTTACATATTTGCCGGAGTGTTTCCGCTATTTCCTTTCTCAGTTCTTTTAGTACCCTTGGGTGGATTCCATAAAGGGCCAAATATGTGTAGTTTGTTCTTTTGTTATCATCTTGCATCAAAGAGTGTTGGGCTGAGTCAGGGGCATATGAGTATTTCCAGCTCAGTCCTAGAGATTTGCTCTTCTGCATAAACTTTTACGTATATCTTAAGCTTGCAGGATCAAAGCTGCTGTGGAAATAAGAGCACATCAAGTCTTTTTCACTTAGACATCATTCAGCACCACATGGAACCACCAACAGACCCACAGGGCAATATCTAAAAGCACTTACAGTGATAGCAGGTGGTATTATCTGGATAATGGCTGTTGACTGGTTAGAAAAAATCCAGGTTAGGCACCAGCATTTACACCTAGTTTAGCTGGCATAAGTCCAGCGCAGAATTGGCAATAAGCCCAGTTCTATGATGTGCGCATAGTCTTTTTAGAATCACACTTAGTGCCAATGTTTTTGGGTTCAAAATTTTGAGTGCTGTTTACTGAATCTAGTCTTAGACAAATCATGCTGGGGTAGAACGGGAGAAGTCCTGGAATTTATCCAGATAGTGGCTGGATTCATAAGAATAGCTATACTGGGTCAGACCAGTAATCCATCTGGCCCAGGAGCTTGCTTGCAAAGTTGCCAATCCAGGTCACAAGTACCTGGCAGAAAGGCAAATCGTAGCAGCATTCCATGCGGAATCTCCAAAGAGTAGCAAGATTCCAGAACCCCAAATAGTAGCAGTATTCCATGTGGAATCTCCAAAGAGTAGCAAGATTCCGGAACCCCAAATATTAGCAGCATTCCATGCGGAATCTCCAAAGAGTAGCAAGATTCCAGAACCCCAAATAGTAGCAGCATTCCATGTGGAATCTCCAAAGAGTAGCAAGATTCCGGAACCCCAAATAGTAGCAGTATTCCATGTGGAATCTCCAAAGAGTAGCAAGATTCCGGAACCCCAAATATTAGCAGCATTCCATGCGGAATCTCCAAAGAGTAGCAAGATTCCAGAACCCCAAATAGTAGCAGCATTCCATGTGGAATCTCCAAAGAGTAGCAAGATTCCGGAACCCCAAATAGTAGCAGCATTCCATGCGGAATCTCCAAAGAGTAGCAAGATTCCAGAACCCCAAATAGTAGCAGCATTCCATGCGTAATCTCCAAAGAGTAGCAAGATTCCAGAACCCCAAATAGTAGCAGTATTCCATGCGGAATCTCCAAAGAGTAGCAAGATTCCAGAACCCCAAATAGTAGCAGCATTCCATGCGTAATCTCCAAAGAGTAGCAAGATTCCAGAACCCCAAATAGTAGCAGCATTCCATGCGTAATCTCCAAAGAGTAGCAAGATTCCAGAACCCCAAATAGTAGCAGCATTCCATGCAGAATCTCCAAAGAGTAGCAAGATTCCGGAACCCCAAATAGTAGCAGCATTCCATGCGGAATCTCCAAAGAGTAGCAAGATTCCAGAACCCCAAATAGTAGCAGCATTCTATGCGTAATCTCCAAAGAGTAGCAAGATTCCAGAACCCCAAATAGTAGCAGTATTCCATGCGGAATCTCCAAAGAGTAGCAAGATTCCAGAACCCCAAATAGTAGCAGCATTCCATGCGGAATCTCCAAAGAGTAGCAAGATTCCAGAACCCAAAATAGTAGCAGCATTCCATGCAGAATCTCCAAAGAGTAGCAAGATTCCGGAACCCCAAATAGTAGCAGTATTCCATGTGGAATCTCCAAAGAGTAGCAAGATTCCGGAACCCCAAATAGTAGCAGCATTCCATGCGTAATCTCCAAAGAGTAGCAAGATTCCAGAACCCCAAATAGTAGCAGCATTCCATGCGGAATCTTCAAAGAGTAGCAAGATTCCAGAACCTCAATTAGTAGCAGCATTCCATGCGGAATCTCCAAAGAGTAGCAAGATTCCAGAACCTCAAATAGTAGCAGTATTCCATGTGGAATCTCCAAAGAGTAGCAAGATTCCAGAACCTCAAATAGTAGCAGTATTCCATGCGGAATCTCCAAAGAGTAGCAGCATTCCATGCAGAATTCCCAAAAGTAGCAAGATTCCAGAACCCTAAATAGCAGCAGCATTCCATGCGGAATCCCCAAAGTTTATCAAGATTCTGGAACCCCAAATAGTAGCAGCATTCCATGTGGAGTCCCCAAAGAGTAGCAAGATTCCAGAACCTCAAATAGTAGCAGTATTCCATGCGGAATCTCCAAAGAGTAGCAAGATTCCAGAACCCCAAATAGTAGCAGCATTCCATGCGGAATCTCCAAA
The DNA here is from genome assembly GCF_902459505.1 of Geotrypetes seraphini. Classification (NCBI taxonomy): domain Eukaryota; kingdom Metazoa; phylum Chordata; class Amphibia; order Gymnophiona; family Dermophiidae; genus Geotrypetes; species Geotrypetes seraphini. The sequence goes on from NC_047089.1 coordinate 254,496,753, forward strand.
GAGTAGCAAGATTCCAGAACCCCAAATAGTAGCAGCATTCCATGCGGAATCTCCAAAGAGTAGCAAGATTCCAGAACCCCAAATAGTAGTAGCATTCCATGCGGAATCTCCAAAGAGTAGCAAGATTCCAGAACCTTGTCACCTGCCGGGGTCTCTAGAAGCAAGTGAAAGACCCCCGACAGGCGGCAGCACGACCCTGGCGTGGCTCCCAAAGTGGAAGACCTCACTGGTGCTACAATAAAGTACAGCGAGCCAAGTCAAATCCAAAACAATGTCCAAAGTTTAATTTGTATCCAAAACACAATGATTAGAAAACCAAAAAATCATATAAAGAAGCACCAGCTTTTTATCTTCCAAACAGTTCAGTGAAAGAACAGCAGGATTTATGTTAGGTAAGTTCACAATCAAGGTTCTAGTGCTTCACCATGTACTGAACCACAGTCTCATAGTAACATAGTAGATGACGGCAGATAAAGACCCGAATGGTCCATCCAGTCTGCCCAACCTGATTCAATTAAAATTTTTTTTTTTTTTTAATTTTTTTTTCTTCTTAGCTATTTCTGGGCAAGAATCCAAAGCTTTACCCGGTACTGTGCTTGGGTTCCACCTGCCAAAATATCTATTAAGACTTACTCCAGCCCATCTACACCCTCCCAGCCATTGAAGCCCTCCCCTGCCCTTCTTAGTCCCCTAAGAAGTTCTCAAGAATCCTCTTGAGTCCTGGACTTTCAATCCAAAAATCCAGATTCTTCACCAGACATTTACATTTCACATTGCAAAGCAAACTTTAATCGTGAAAAGAAAAAAAAAATAAAGCCTTACTGCAGGCTCTTGTTATTCCAGCAATAATCAGTTTTCAGTCTTTCCCACTGTTGGGCCACAGAATTGCTGGTTCCCCTTTTATTACTTAGCTTTTAACAAGCTCCCTCTGAATCCCAACCCTCAGATCTTCGGGGCTCCTACCCCAATTCTGTGAGTCCTTGGAACTTAGATAGCTAACAGGGAAACTGCTTCACAAGCCAGAAAACTTTCTTCAGTTTCTCTGGGCTTTTGCACAGCTGGAGTGCAGCAACGTAAGCAAGCTGGTGCAGCACTGCTCTGAGCTTGGCTTTACACACCAAACAAAAATAGTTTTCTATCAATCTTCACCACCATATTGTTATACAGCTCCGTACCTGCAGTACTTAGTGGGAAGCTGCCAAGCTCACATCCATGGCTTCCTCGATGTCAGCTTCAGGCATTATCCATTCATCCGTGTCCATATTTTCTGGAATACCCAGCTGCTCTGTTGGCTCCTGAGCAATGGAATCCTCACACTCCATGGGTTCCTGAGCGAGGTCTGGTCTTTGCCTGGCCCGGAGAACCTTCTCTGCCAGGTCCTCGTGTGCAGCCTCCCTTACTGCCTTGGAGAACTGCTTAAGAGTCTTTGGGCCACACCCTGTACTAGGTGTGTGTGTACCTGGCTTTCGTGCTCTTGGGCTCCGCCCCAAGGTTGCTGGGCAGAATACCCTTGGGAGCCTGATTAAACCTCTTAGTGTAGCTGGGGTTTTTACTGGGCCGTGGAGCTAACTTGTATTCTGGCTCCTGATCAGGTTCAGATGGCTCAGGATAGGCAGCTCTGCTTTCGGTATCCCCTGCCTGTTCATTCTCAATCACTCCCTGGTCTCGGGCACAGGTTTTAGGCTGGGGTTTCCCTCGGACATGACTGTCTTGGGGAGCGGAAATTTCACAACCTCAAATAGTAGCAGTATTCCATGTGGAATCTCCAAAGAGTAGCAAGATTCCGGAACCCCATATAGTAGCAGCATTCCATGCGTAATTCCCCAAAGAGTAGCAAGATTCCAGGCAGAATCTCAAACAAAAACAAGATTCCAAATAGAATCTCAGAGTTCCAGGGCAAATAGTGGCTTCCCCCGTATATGAACATAAGAATAGCCATCCTGGGTCAGACCAATGGTCCATCTAGCCCAGTATCCCGTCTTCACGGAGGCCAATCCAGGTCACAAGTACCTGGCAGAAACCCAAATAGTAGCAACTCCAGAATCTCAAAGAGTAGCAGCATTCCATGCGGAATCCCCCCAAAGTAGCAAGATTCCAGAACCCCAAATAGTAGCAGCATTCCATGCGGAATCTCCAAAGTTTATCAAGATTCTGGAACCCCAAATAGTAGCAGCATTCCATGTGGAATCTCCAAAGAGTAGCAAGATTCCGGAACCCCATATAGTAGCAGCATTCCATGCGTAATTCCCCAAAGAGTAGCAAGATTCCAGCACACCAAATAGTAGCAGCATTCCATGCGGAATCTCCAAAGAGTAGCAAGATTCCGGAACCCCATATAGTAGCAGCATTCCATGCGTAATTCCCCAAAGAGTAGCAAGATTCCAGCACCCCAAATAGTAGCAGCATTCCATGCGGAATCTCCAAATAGTAGCAAGATTCCGGAACCCCATATATTAGCAGCATTCCATGCGGAATCTCCAAAGAGTGGCAAGATTCCAGAACCCCAAATAGTAGCAGCATTCCATGCGGAATCTCCAAAGAGTAGCAAGATTCCAGAACCCCAAATAGTAGCAGCATTCCATGCGGAATCTCCAAAGAGTAGCAAGATTCCGGAACCCCATATAGTAACAGCATTCCATGCGTAATTCCCCAAAGAGTAGCAAGATTCCAGCACCCCAAATAGCAGCAGCATTCCATGCGGAATCTCCAAAGAGTAGCAAGATTCCGGAACCCCATATAGTAGCAGCATTCCATGCGTAATTCCCCAAAGAGTAGCAAGATTCCAGCACCCCAAATAGTAGCAGCATTCCATGCGTAATCTCCAAAGAGTAGCAAGATTCCAGCACCCCAAATAGTAGCAGCATTCCATGCGGAATCTCCAAATAGTAGCAAGATTCCGGAACCCCATATATTAGCAGCATTCCATGCGGAATCTCCAAAGAGTGGCAAGATTCCAGAACCCCAAATAGTAGCAGCATTCCATGCGGAATCTCCAAAGAGTAGCAAGATTCCAGAACCCCAAATAGTAGCAGCATTCCATGCGGAATCTCCAAAGAGTAGCAAGATTCCGGAACCCCATATAGTAGCAGCATTCCATGCGTAATTCCCCAAAGAGTAGCAAGATTCCAGCACCCCAAATAGTAGCAGCATTCCATGCGTAATCTCCAAAGAGTAGCAAGATTCCGGAACCCCATATAGTAGCAGCATTCCATGCGTAATTCCCCAAAGAGTAGCAAGATTCCAGCACCCCAAATAGTAGCAGCATTCCATGCGAAATCTCCAAAGAGTAGAAAGATTCCGGAACCCCTTATAGTAGCAGCATTCCATGCGGAATCTCCAAAGAGTAGCAAGATTCCAGAACCCCAAATAGTAGCAGCATTCCATGCGGAATCTCCAAAGAGTAGCAAGATTCCAGAAAGCCATATAGTAGCAGCATTCCATGCGTAATTCCCCAAAGAGTAGCAAGATTCCAGCACCCCAAATAGTAGCAGCATTCCATGCGGAATCTCCAAAGAGTAGCAAGATTCTGGAACCCCATATAGTAGCAGCATTCCATGCGGAATCTCCAAAGAGTAGCAAGATTCCGGAACCCCATATAGTAGCAGCATTCCATGCGTAATTCCCCAAAGAGTAGCAAGATTCCAGGCAGAATCTCAAACAAAAAAAAGATTCCAAATAGAATCTCAGAATAGCAACATTGCATGCTACTGATTCCAGGGCAAATAGTGGCTTTCCCCGTATATGAACATAAGAACAGCCATCCTGGGTCAGACCAATGGCCATCTAGCCCCATATCCTGTCTTCACAGAGGCCAATCCATGTCACAAGTACCTGGCAGAAGATTCTGGAACCCCAAATAGTAGCAACATTCCAGAATCTCAAAGAGCAGCAGCATTCCATGCAGAATCCCCAAAGAGTAACAACATTCCACATAGAATCCCCCAAAAGTAGCAAGATTCCAAGTTACGAAACCCAGGGCAAGCAGTGGCTTCCCCCATGTCTATCTCAATAGCAGAAGAATATAAGAATAGTTAACTGGATCAGACCAATGGTCCATCAAGCCCAGTATCCCGCCTCACAGAGGCCAAGCAAAGTCACAAGTACCTGGCAGAAGATTCCGGAACCCCAAATAGTAGCAACATTCCATAATCTCAAAGAATAGCAACATTCTGGAACCTCAAATAGTAGCAACATTCCATGCTACCGACCCCAGGCAAGCAGTGCCCTCCCCCATATCTGCCTCTTCAAAAGCAATGTCATACTGAGTCTGTCAGAGGGAGAGCAGACGCCGAAAGTTAGAGGTAAGGGGGAAGGAAAGGAGCATGCAGCGGGGAGAAGGGGGGGGGGACGGGAGACAGAGAAGAGGGTGGGGGAGGGGTGCTTCGCACCCTTGCTAAGCCACTGGGTGGACCTGCCTAAATCCAGATGCATCAGTGCTAGTATTTGAGAATCTAATTTTGGCAACGAGATGCTCAGTACATAGCATCAAGTCACCTACCTTGAGGCTTCAAGTTATAGAAAAGCCTCTAAATGTCTAGAGGAGTGAGATTAGCACCCAACAAATCCAGGCCCAGGATGTTGGATTTTAAATTTCAATATGTGCAATTTCCACATTGAAGCTCAAGGGAGGGCTAGTTTCAGTCTCAGTTAGGGCGCTAGTCTTTGACCTGCGGGTCGCCGCATGAGCGGACTGCTAGGCGTGATGGACCCAGCGGTGGCATTTCTTATGTTCTTATGAGTTTCAATCTGCTATACCTGGGCTAATGGAGGGTCACAGGGAGTATCAGTGAGAGAGGCAGGATTTGAACCCTGGCCTCACTGATTGTCTGATGCTCTGGGGGTGGTTGAACCAAGGTTTTTTTAGAATGGTATTGGTCCATTTTATTAACCTGGTCAAGCGGTGTAATTGCCCACCAAGATATCAGCAAAGATTGATCGGTTTGTGAAGTTCTGTAATTCAGGTCTTCGCGTGTACTAAGGTTCTGTGTCATTAGTGAGATACAAGACAGCCGCATTTGCATTTTATAAATGAAATTGAAGTTGCCGGATCATGCCTCTTCATTTAGAGAGCAAAGGCTGCAACCTGGCAGGAGAAGAAGCCGTGAAAGAGTAAATGAGAAGACTGCCTTGATCAAAACTGCCCTCAATATGATCTGTCAGTAATATAGAGGAAAAGCAACCCAGGGCTCACACAGCATCCGAGAATTAGATTTCTGCCGGGGCTCTCCTCTGCCTGTCACAAAAAGACAAATTCCAGTCTTGGAAAATGAACTGCACTTTGCAGTCTCTCGGCGCTATGATTTTTTTTTTTCTCTCTCTCTCTCTCTCTCCTTCAAGAGCAATGACACGGATTCGCTTCCCAAAGACTGTTATCGCGGCAGCCACTAATACGCTTTTCTCGTTCCCCTAATCCCTTTTTCCCAGAAATGAAAGTTGTGTGCACATCTGCTAAACAAGTTACAGGATCTCCCAAGGCCGTTGGGTACCAACATGTCTCAACGTCCTTTTCACCTTGCCAGAAATGACATAAAAGCAGATTTTCTGAAGTTTCAGAAGTAGTGACTTACATATGTCTAATCAGAGGTTTTGCTTCTCCTGGGGAGGGGAAGTGGGGGGGGGGGAGGACTGCCTTGAGAAACACAAAAGGAAGACCATGAATGGAAATGTGTCTAGTGGAAATGGTTAACATAATTTATTTATTTAAAAACTAGTCTTATAGCCCGTTACATTAACGGGTGTTAGAATATATGTGTGTGTGTCTGTCTTTATTTTTTTTTCTCTCTCCTTAGCCGCTTTCTGTATTTCTGTCTGTCATTTTTTTTTTTTCTTGGCTGTCCACTACCACCCCTTGCCTGCTCCCCCTGTCCATTCTCCCTTCCTTTTACCTCCCCTGTGTCCTCCACCACCCCATCACTGCTCACCTTATCCAGCAGAAGCCCTTCTCCCTTTGTTTTACCTCCCCCTGTCCATCATCACCTCCTTCCTGCTCCCCCTGTCCAGCAGTAGGCCTGTCTTCATTTTTCTGACCCCCCTCCCTGTTCATCAGCATCTCTTCTCCTGTCCATCAACCCCTTTTCTGTCCCTCCATTTCCGTGTGTTGCAGCATTTCCCTCCCACCCCACTTCCCTGTGCAGTATTTTCCTCCCCCCATACCTTCTTCCTGAACTCCACGACTCGGGTCGCCGCGGTGGACATCCGCCTCGGGGGGGGGGAGGAAGAGAGAGAGCGGAGAGAGTACGGTGCGCAAGGGAACGACGGCGGCGGGGACGTGCAACTTACAGGAAGGGAGGGAGGGAACGCAGGCGGGGATCGTGAGAGCCACCGCTGCGTCTTTCAACAGGGAGCAGGGCAGACCGTAAGCCGCGCATGCGCACTTCCTAGCTACAGCTCACGGAAAACGGACGCACGCATAGGAAGTGCGCCTGCGCGGCTTACCGTTTTATTATATTAGATGCATATACCGCATAATAAGTATGCGGTTTACAAAATTGCATGCATACATATTTAAGAAATGCTAAACATGTTTCAACAAGACAAATACAAGAACGCATTAACTAACGGTATCATTATTAAATTCATTCTACAAGATCCCATAAAATCATTTACAGGTTGAACAGAGAATAGCATCGGCGCAGAAAGGCATTGACAAGCAATTGCGTTTTCAACATTTTCTCAAGTTCATTCTCCTTTCACAGAATCGCAGAATACCGGGCAGCGCGTTCCAGAGCTTGGCGCCAGCCCCAATCTTTCCATGAGAGACTAACATCTTCCCCTCCAAAATGACTAACAGAATGAAGCAGTGGTTGCAGCAGATTTAAGATCTTGACGTTGGCACACAGAGCATTATTTCAGCTACAGCCTTCTTATCCTTCCAACTCGGGGCTCCTTTTACAAAGCTGCGTTTCCGTTTTTAGCGCACGCAGAGTTATAGCGTGCGCTCAATCCGCGCCACGCGGCTAGAACTAATGCCAGCTCAATGCTGGCGTTAAGGTCTAGCGTAGGCGGCATTATTCCACGCATTAAAGTCCTAACGTGGCATAGTAAAAGGAGCCCTTGGTGTTATTTTATGCCCCAAAACGTTTATTACGGTCTTTGTACGATAATAGGGTAGTCGTTCCTCATATCTCGAAGGCACATCTTGCGTCAACTAGAGATTGCGCATTCTTTTATTTAGTTCCACGGTTATGGAATAATTTGAGAAAAGAAGAATCGTACATAAACTTTAAAAGACACCTAAAAGCGCACTTTTTTCAATTGGCTTTCTCAAATTGATTAATTGAGTTTGGGACTATAATATGTATTTACATAGTGATTCATTTTTAACATGGGAAAAACAAATTTTTTTTCTACTGTATATTTTAATTATGGTTTACTGAGATTTGATTGTTTGTATTTTAAGAAAAAAATTTTTTTTTAAACTTTTGCTTTTTTTTCTTTTCTATCCTATTTTTAAATTGAATTCCTTTCCTGATGATTGTGTATTACAGGGGTGCTGACACTTTCTGGGCTTGTGAGCTACTTTTAAAATGACCAAGTCAAAATGATCTACCAACAATAAAATTTTAAAAAAACACAAAGCACACTGTACGCAGAGAAAATGTTAATTATCATTCATATTCCGTGGTTTTTTCAAAGAGGTCAAGGCAGATGACTCTATGCACTGTCACCTCAGTAACAACTATACAAAAATAGACAAATATACCCCCTTCCCTTTTTACTAAACCGCGATAGCAGTTTTTAGCGCAGGGAGCTACGTTGAATGCCCCGCATTGCTCTCAATGCTCATAGGCTCCAACTTTTTCTTTCTTTCTTTCTCCCTGCCTCCCTTTCTTTCTCTCTCTCTCCATGCCTCCTTTCTTTCTGACTCCCTTCTTTGTCTCCTTGCCTCCCTCCTTCTTTCTATCTCCCTACCTGCCCCCTTTCTTTCTTTCTCCCTGCCCTCCCCTAAGCCACTAGATTTGCCGCCGCCATCGGGGAACAGGCCCCCAAGCCACCGCCACCCTCAAGCTCTCCCTGTAGAAGCAGCGTGCTGACCAGCATTCTGCTCCCCGACGTCAATTCTGACGTCGGAGAGGAGTTCTGGGCCAATCAGGCAGCGATTGGCTGGCCCAGAACTTCCTCTCCGACATCATAATTGACATCGGGGAGCGGAATGCCGGTCGGTCCAATGCTTCTTGACGTGGTGGGGGACGTCAGGTAGAGGAAGGCTGATCGCCTGGTAGATCGGGACGGCAACACGAGTCTATCACGGAGCAGGGGATGGGCTCCGCGATCAACTCGCGTTGCCTTCCCAATCTACCAGTCGATCATGATTGACGTATTGAGCACCCCTGGTGTATTATATATTGTACACCGCTTGGATCCTTTTTTAGGCTGTTATGCGGTATAGAAAGTTTTTAATAAACATGCAGAATCAGAATTTATTTACCACTTAAAGGACAATTTCATCTCAAGCCATTGTAAAAAACAAAAACAAAACATAGAGGCCTTGATTCTCCAAAGCCCCCCTAAAGTTAGGCGCTGATATGGCGCGTCCTATAATTGAGCAATAGCACCTCACAATTGGCCTTAATAGGATTTATTTGAAAGAAAGGCACCTAACTCAAAATCTTGATTCTATATAAAGTTGGCGCCTACACTGAAAGTGGGTGTGGTTAGGAGGTGGATCATGGGTGCTTCCGTAGATACTGTACATTACAACACAGATTGAGCAATAATAATAATAATAAACTTTATTTTTGTATACCACCATACCAATGAGTTCTAGGCGGTTTACATCAAGAAAAGCTCCCAATTGAAACTACCCAGCCCCGCTGAAAAGCCCTATCCCACCCACCCAACATCAAATCTCCAGCTCATTCAACCCTACAGTCATGGCCACAGGCATTCGCAATCTAAACAAAACCTACACCCAACACCCACACTCCATCGACCTAGCAGCCACCACTTGGCACTCCAACATCCAATCCCTCTATAACAGCCTTGCTCAAACAAAAACAACACAAATAACCACCAACAAAACACTTGCCTCCTGGTACACCAGCGACCTCCAATCCATAAAGAGATCACTGAGGAAAGCAGAAAGAACCTGGATCAAACACCCAAATTCAGAATAACAAAACTCACTGGGAAAATACAGCCACTACCTACAAAGCCGCCATCCTAGAAGCAAAGAAAATTTACTACTCTCACATCCTACAGAAAGTCCCAGCTAGGTCCAAACAATTGTTCACCCTTACAAACCAACTCTTCATCAACGCCCAAGGAAAAAAACAAAACAATCTAACTGAACTTGATAGTGACTTCTTCCATTCCAAGGTACAAACCATCTGCAATAATCTGGACACCATCACCAGCACAAACCCCCCACCAGCATACCCCCAACCTAACCCCAATATTCCATCCTCTACCACCCTATCCCAATTTCACATGGCCACCCATGCTGAAGTTCTCGAAACCCTGAGAGAACTCAAGCCCTCCGGCACCATCCTCGGCCTCTGCCCATCCAGCCTCCTACTATCCACAGAAGACGCCATGGCAGAATCTATCCTTCCCATCATTAACTCCTCCCTCTCCACAGGGACAGTACCACTCGGCTGGAAGTCGGTTATTATCAAACCCACACTCAAGAAACCCACCCTCGACCCCAACAAACCCGGCAACTACTGACCAGTTTCCAACCTCCCATTTGTCTCCAAACTCCTAGAACGAATAGTGCTCTGCCGCTTACATCCTTTCATAGAAGAACAAGTAGTCCTGTCTCCTGCATAATCTGACTTCCAAAAAGGCCACAGAACAGAGTCAGTACTCCTGGATATCATAGATGACAGTTGGTCAATACTCGACAAAGGCAGCGATGCCTACTGGTCCTACTGGACCTCAGCGCTGCCTTTGACTCTGTCGACCATCACTTCCTCTTATCCAGACTTTGTGATCTCGGAATCAAGGACTCAGCCCTCCAGTGGTTCACCGCCTTCCTTCACCAAAGAACTCAAACAGTCCTACTAGGGCCGACCAAATATGATCCCAAACCTATCAAATACGGTGTTCCCCAAGGCGCCCTTCTATCCCCCCTCCTTTTTAATTTCTACATCAGATATGTCCTAGATATAGCCCAGAAGTACAACATCAAAATTCACTCTTACGCCGATGACATCCAGCTGCTCCTCCCACTAGGTGAAAACCGATTATTTCAAATTGCCAACCTCCAACACTGCCTCTCTGACATGAAAACCTGGATGACAAACAACAAACTACAGCTGAACGCCTCCAAGACCGAATGTTTATGGATCATAAAAAAAAGTACCAAATACACACACCCAAATGTATCATGGGACTCCACCTCACTAACAGTAGCAGATCAGATACGCAGCCTAGGAGTAACATTAGACGGCCATCTGTCCCTGTCCACCCACATATCTCAAAAAGCCTCCACATCCTTCTACCTCTGCCAACTGAGAAGAATCAAACTTTACATCTCCAAACCTGACCTAGCCCAACTCCTCTACGCCTGTGTTCTCTCCAGGATGGATTACTGTAACTCCCTATTTAATGGAATGGCCCAAAAAGATCTCAAACGTCTCCAGCGCATACAAAACACAGCAATCCGCCTCCTACACAACCTCAACTACCATGATCCTCCGCGCAGAGCACTGGCTCCCAATCAACCAACGCTGTGCTTTCAAGGCCTTGGTGATAGCACATAAAAGATTCTACACCACTACCCCAGCATACATAGGATCCAAGCTAACCCTGTACACCCCCACCCACCTCCTCCGCTCTGAAAAGGCGAAACGCCTATGTATCCTTCCAGGAAGGTCTCTCCTGTCGCAAACGCTCCTATAGCCACTTCATCCCCCATCTCTGGAACCAACTCCCCCCACAAATCAGATTACAGAACTCTCTGATGACCTTCCAGAAAGCAGTAAAGACCCTCCTCTTCAATTGAATTTCTAACTGCAAACTACCCCTTGACCCCCTTATATTCTCCCTCCTTTCTGCACTCTCCTGTACTTAAGTTGCTGTATAGTCTTTGAACTGTCCAAAATGTACTTAAGTTGCTGTATAGTCTTGTACTGTCCAAAATGTTTTCCATTGTGAATGTTGGCTTGTAACCCGTTCTGAGCTACTGGGAGGACGGGATAGAAATCAAAATAAATAAATAAAATCTGGACAATGTTGGAGAAGTGATGTTGTGAGGTAGAAGGTCCAGGGCCACATGGGTGACTGTGTGTGTAGTATCACTGAGGTGGCGAGCTGTTTGTAGGCTCAGGGGTCATTTTCTGTGTTGAATATGATGTCGAAGAGATTAGGGTGTGGGTTTTTTTTTTTTTCCAGATAGTTCTGTTCAGATTTTGGTGGTCTCAGTCCTGCTCTAGTCCGGCTCAGCCCTGAAACTGTGGCGGTCAAGATTGAATAGTTATAGATTAAGTTCGAGTTTTTGTAAAAAAAAAAAAAAAAGACATTTCTGGTGACAAAATGTTGGAATTCCAACTTTTAAATTAATTTATCCGAAGGAAGTCCATTGATTCTGGCTGAATTGAGAAACTGTTGGATGCTAAGACCAATGATGGGTTTTGGTTTTTTTTTTCATTTTTGGTTGGGGGGATGTCATGTTTTATGTGAAAAGGGTATTTCAATGTCTTGCTTCCATATAAATATAGCTATCCTGAAAATGTGGTTGTAATAAATTGAGTGGCTCAGGAGATAAAGTATAATAGACTGAAAAAATGGGTAGTGAAGCATCACAGCATTTTCCTTCACATTCTCCTCTAGAAGTCCTTGCTTCTCCTTCTGCATACTACCACACTTTTCAGAATCACTACCCTGAAAATTTATGACCAGCAGTGTTTTGGGGATCAGAGGGGTTTTTTTTAGGGGTGGGTTGTTTGGGGGGTTTTTGGGGAGAGGGAGTTGCTTTGTGCTATCAACAGTTTACGGTAGAAGGAGTATTCAATCTTCATGTGGATGTCCAGAGCTTTGTGGATGCCATGGAAGATCTGTAGATGTTTCAGTTGATAGCAGATCCCACCCACACACCAAATAAGTCATACTTTGACTTTATTATTTTCGTCTGCTGATTGTCGATGTTGGTCCCCTTCACGTTGGGTTTGACAGTATGAAGTCTTCAGTGAGCGAGATTGTTGAGAATATGGGCAGAAAAATTTCAAGAGGAAAGGTTGATATGTCACAGTTGAATATAAAACCTGGAGGTGACGTGTGATTGGAGGAGATGGGTTTTTGAATGATTGGGTGATAGCATGATGGAGGAGGTCTTGAATGACATAGGCCTCTTGCGTTGTTGAGTTGTGTGCAGGTGGGGGTGGGGGACATAGCATTGTAATCTTGGGACCCAAACCTTGAAATTTACTGCTGCCCCTAAGATTGACGCATAGTCATGCTTGCGAGCAGGTCAAAATTGTGATTTCTAGGTTTTCTTCGAAAGATTTGGAGTCCCAATTAGAAATAAGGAATATACATGTGAATTGTGCTCTCTCTCTCCTCTCAACACCCTCTTGCCATATGCACAGATTTGGGTTTCATATGTGCATATCTCAGTTTCATAAAGTGGGGACTTAGATAATCAGAACAGAGCCTAGCTACACCTTGTTCTGGAAGAAATTGAAACCCCTTCTCTTTGACACCTAAACATTAATTGAATCTCAATCTATGCCCTCCCCACTTGTAACTCTCTTCCCCTTCTCCTCCCCTTCCCTCCTTCCTTCCTGCTCTGACCTCTTCTACCTTCTTCTCTCTGTAAGTCGCCTTGTGCCTGCATAGGTATGTGCGACACACAAATAGAAGATTAGATTAGATTTATGCAAGATAACACTGCTTAAACAAGTGAGAGCTAGTTCTATGTATGTTTTAAGCTTGAATAGGCTGTTTAAAATGAGGGCTTGTATGTGATGATCTTAAGATGGCCAAACAGGTTGAAATGATGAAGGTAAAAGCTAGAAGGATGCTAGTGCATAAGGAGAGGTATGGCCAGTAAGAAAAAGGAGATATTGATACCCCTGTATAAAGACTCTGGTGAGACCTCATTTAGAATATTGTCTATAATTCTGGAGAGCACACCTTCAAAAAAATATAAACAGGATGGAGTCAATCCAGAGGAAGACAACTGAAATGGTCGCTGTTCTTCGTCATAAAGCATATGGAGACAGCCTTAAAGATCTCAATATGTATACTTTAGAGGAAAGGTGGGAGAGGGGTGATATGATGGAGACGTTTAAATACCTTTGTGGAATAAATGCGCATGAGTTGAGTCTCTTTTATTTGATAGGAAACTCTAGAACAGGGGTGTCCAACCTTTTGGCTTCCCTGGGCCGCATTGTCCCCAAAATATTTTTCAGGAACTGCACAAACATGCAAATGCTGCAGCAAAACAGAGGAGGGAGCCGGCAAGACAGTAAACACCCGGAGGCAGCAGAGGAAAACACTGCATCGCCCTCGACCGAGGCTGCACAAAATACTTCACGGGGCCGCAGGTTGGACACCCCTGCTCTAGAATGAGGAGGCATAGAATGAAGATGGAAGGGGATAGTTTTGGAAGTAACCCCAGCAAATACATTTTCACGGAAAGGGTGGTGAATGTGCGGAACGGTCTCACGGTGAAGACAGAAATGATATTTGAACTCAAGAAAGCTTGGGACAAGTACTTTGGATCTCTAAAGGAATTGAAGGGATAGTAGATGGCATGGATGGGCCATATGGTCTTTATCTGCCTTCATTTGTCTCTGTTTCTGTAATCCACAAGTACTACAAAATAAGCCTGTTTGGTGATCTGTGTTTGTGTCGAAGGAACTTCTTTGGTAAACTGGACTTTTGTCTTTTTATAATGTTTACGATTATTTATCTCTAGAAAAATAGAGGACAGAGGAAATAAGTTCAAATGTTCAAATAAACTAAACTAAGCTAAAACATAGTTTTATAAACCGGGTCATCAACCAATTTGGAGCTGGACTCGGTTAACATTAAGAAAAGGAAAAATGCAAAAGTACTAGACGAGAAAAGAACTAAAGCAGGAGAGGTAGAAGTAGTTAATTTCAAAGTGCTTGGCGAACAGAATTGTCTTCAAAGCCTTCCTGAATGATAAGAAGGGGCCTAAGCTTCTTAACGAGATCGGCAAGTTATTCCAGAACGCTGTCAATTTGAAGGAGAAAGAACGACTCAATTGCTTAATAGGTTTACTTTTATCCCTAAGAGAGGGAAAGGAGAGTTTTCACTTCTGAGAGCTTCTGGCCAGGTGAGATCTACACACATTCCAGTCCAAGGGGACAAGAGTGGTAAAGAAGCCAAATAAAATCTTAAATGCAATACAGATGCATTTAAATTGAATTCTCAAGTGAACTGGGAGCCAGTGTAGTTCTCTGAGCAATGGGGACACAGGGTCAAATTTACTCTTGCCAAAAATGAGTCTGGCAGCGGTATTCTGTATCAGCTGGAGTCTCTGCAGACTAGCCTTGGATAAGCCCATGTGCATTGAATTGCAGTAGTCCAGACGTGCTAGAATGATTGATCGAACCAAGACGGAGAAATGCTGTTGATGAAAAAGCACTCGAACTTTCCGCAAAACACGGAGAATGAATAAACTTTTTTTTTTTTTTTTACAAGAGAATTAACTATTTTTCAGTGGAATGGAGGTTTATAACAAAAGGTAATGGTATGATTTTCAAAGGGTGGTAATCCCAGCTATGTCCATTACAAAAAAAAGCTTATGTACAGGAAAGGTACCAGACCCATGGAGAATCCATTGGATAAGCTCAGAAGCTACTGATCAGGCTCTGTGGTATTGCATTAGAGATAGAGAAAGAGGTTTTATAGGTTGGGGGGGGGGGTGATTTGATGTATTAATTTGTAGCCTGCTTATCTGTATAAGTTTAGCATGTACCTGTCGGTGGGCAGATTCACAGCTCTCTCCGTATTTGCAGTGGAATATTTTCTATGAATTTCCTCAGTCCCTTGTGCTTGCGGGATAACTGGTAACTCTTCTAAGAATCCCTTTTTTATTGCCATTTCAATAAAGTTGCAGGACTAGACTCCACAAACAGCATTGCATAAAAGCAGACTCTGGTTCTTCAGTTTGCTTCTCTGAAGGCGATTTCCAGCTCTTTACGTTGCTCTGTCCTGGCTGCAACATTGACCAAAAAAAAATCACCACTTTGTGGTCTACTGAAGGGATCCCTTTTGCTAAGCAGCATAAAAAGTGGCCTTAGCTAGGGGTGTGGACTGCCCCGGGAGCCGTGTCTGTGGGGATGCCGACACCTCTCTGGCCCGCCAGGCCATGCCATGCTCACGCCATCCCACCCCGTACCTCTGTCAATTTTCGCTAGCACAAGCAACTTCTCCTGCCTGTTGCTCATGCCATTCTGATTGCCCTCTGAATCACTTCCGGGTCACAGGACCAGGAAGTGACATGAGAGGGAAATCCAACACAGGCGCAAGGAGCATGCTGGAAAAGTCACTCACGGTGGTGCAGATGCAGAGGGACGGGGGAAAAGGGAGAGCAGGAGTATGGAATGGGGGGGGGGGCAGGAAGGAGCAGGGGGCGTGGAGAGGAGGGTAAGGGAGGTGGGGCACCATTGCCCCAGATGCCTCCTACTCTTTCTACACCACTGACCTTAGCATGCCATGAGCAGGTTGTTCCTGTCCGTTAAGGCCATTTTTACCATGACTGGAAAATAGCTGATTTCTATCTTTTGTCTTAATGGCCACATGCTAATTTATTTATTTAAAAAAGTATATACCGCATGTGGTTTCCATACCACATACATAAAATCTTGTTTCCCTGCAATTTCCATATATAACATAGACATGTCTAAACAACATTGTTATAAATAGGGATAGAGCGCAAATTCAATCAATTCAGAGATACATAAGAACATAAGCAATGCCTCCTCTGGGTCAGACCTGAAGTCCATCGTGCCCAACAGCCCGCTCACGCGGCGGCCCAACAGGTCCAGGACCTGTGTAGTAATCCTCTTTCTATACCCTTCTATCCCCTTTTCCAGCAGGACATTGTCCAATCCTTTCTTGAACCCCAGTACCATACTCTGCCCTATTACGCTCTCTGGAAGCGCATTCCAGGTGTCCACCACACGTTGGTTAAAGAAGAACATCCTAACATTGGTTTTGAATCTGTCCCCTTTCAACTTTTCTGAATGCCCTCTTGTTCTTTGATTCTTTGAAAGTTTGAAGAATCTGTCCCTCTCCACTCTCTCTATGCCACTCATGATCTTGTAAGTCTCTATCATATCCCCTCTAAGTCTCCTCTTCTCCAGGGAAAAGAGACCCAGTTTCTCCAATCTCTCAGCGTATGAGAGGTTTTCCATCCCTTTTATCAAGCATGTCGCTCTCCTCTGAACCCTCTCGAGTAACGCCATATCCTTCCTAAGGTACGGAGACCAATATTGGACGCAGTATTCCAGATGCGGGCGCACCATCGCCCGATACAACGGCAGGATAACTTCTTTTGTCCTGGTTGTAATACCCTTCTTGATTATACCTAGCATTCTATTTGCTTTCTTAGCGGCCGCTGCGCACTGTGCCGTCGGCTTCATTGTCATGTCCACCATTACCCCCAAGTCCCTTTCTTGGGTACTCTCAGTCAATAACATCCCTCCCATCGTATAATTGTACCTCAGGTTTCTGCTTCCTACACGTAATACTTTACATTTCTCAACGTTGAACTTCATCTGCCATCTTGTCGCCAATTCCCCTAGTTTGTTCAAGTCCCTTTGCAATTCTTCGCAATCCTCTTTAGTCCGAGCTCCACTAAATAGTTTAGTGTCATCCACAAATTTTATTATCTCACACTTCGTCCCTGTTTCTAGATCATTTATGAATATATTAAACAGCAGCGGCCCATGTACCAAGCCCTGTGGGACCCCACTCGTGACCCTCCTCCAGTCCGAGTAGTGGCCCTTTACTTCTACCCTCTGTTTCCTATCCACCAACCAGTTTCTGATCCATCTATGTACATCTCCTTCCACCCCATGGTTCTTCAGTTTCCGCAGTAGACGTTCATGGGGCACCTTGTCAAAGGCTTTTTGGAAGTCTAGGTATATGATGTCTATGGGGTCTCCTCTGCCCATTCATTTGTTAATTCCTTTGAAGAAGTGCAATAAGTTCGTTAGGCACAATCTCCCCTTGCAGAATCCATGTTGGCTGGTTATCAGAAGTTTGTTTCTTTCAAAATGTTCATCGATATTGTCTTTTATCAGTGCTTCCGCCATTTTCACCGGAACCGAGGTCAGACTCACCGGTCTGTAGTTTCCCGGGTCACCTCTTGATCTCTTTTTAAAGATGGGCGTAACATTGGTTATCTTCCAATCCTCCGTGATCACGCCTGTTTTCAGGGATAGGTTGCAAATTTGCTGCAGTAGTTCTGCTGTTTCCTCCTTTAGTTCCTTCAGAACCCTTGGATGGATTCTGTCCAGACCCATGGATTTGTCAGTTTTTAATTTTTCTATCTGCCTGCATATGTCTTCAAGGCTCACTTCCATGGATGTTAATTTTTCTGCTTGATCTCCATTGAAGATTTGCTCAGACGTCGGAGGGGTGGGTGGAGTTATTTCTCGCCTCTGCCCTTCTCTGTGCCTTGCCTGCCTTTCTGTCCTCTCCCCTCCGCTCTCTCTCTGCCTACCACATGCTCACCTGCTTCAGCCCAGCTGCCTCCTGACTCTCCTGGCTGCCTCCGAAGCTAGCTGCAGTGGTCTCTGCGCCGTTGGCTCCTCCCCTTTTATGGGGGACCGTGGGAAGGGGGCGGCAAGGGACTAAGGGAGCAGAGGGTTGAAATATATTTCTTTCAGGTAGCATTTGACAACAGGTAGTTCTATAGAAAATGAACTGCCACTTACTGGGACAAGCCACTGATTTTCTTTAAATGGTGAGAACAGGACCCGATATGGGGTCAGCTTTGGGGGAGGGGTGTGCTGCGAGGCAGACAGCTTTGCTTGGGGGGGCAAGACAGAAGGGGGGCCACGGAGACACAGTCAGGGACGAACTGGAGAGGGAGAGGGAAAGGGGGCTGCTTTGGGGGAGGGGTGTGCTGGGAGGCAGACAGCTTTGCTTGGTGGGGGTAAGACAGAAGGGGGGCCACGGAGAGACAGGGAGGAACTGGAGGGGGAGAGGGAAAGGCGGCTGCTTTGGGGGGAGGGGTGTATTGGGAGGCAGACAGCTTTGCTTTGGGGAGGGAGACAGAAGGGGGCCACAGAGAGACAGTCAGGGAGGAACTGGAGGGGGAGAGGGAAAGGGGGCTGCTTTCTAGCACCTGTTAATGTAACGGGCTTTAACACTAGTACATATATAATAGTGTACATAAGAACATAAGTATCGCCTCTACTGAGTCAGACCACAGGACCTGTAAGTTATCTATTACTCTAACGCATTTTGTATTGCATAGTACCCCTCTATTTGTACCCCTCAATCCCCTTTTCCTTCAGGAACTTGTCCAGTCCCATTTTGAAACCCACAATCCCACTTTGTTCTACCACTTCCTCTGGAAGCGCATTCCAGGTGTCCACCACCCTCTGAGTGAAGAAGAACTTCCTGGCATTTGTTCTGAATCTGTCTCCCTTCAACTTTTCCGAGGGCCCTCTAGTTTTTGTTTCCCCGGCCAGTCTGAAGAATCTGTCCCTCTCTACTTTCTCTATACCCTTCATGATCTTGTAAGTTTCTATCATATCCCCTCTAAGTCTCCACTTTTCTAGGGAGAAGAGCCCCAGCTTCTCCAATCTCTCAGCATATGAAAGGTTCTCCATGCCCTTTATCATTTGTAATAATGCAAATACAAACCTGATACTCTAGTCAAGTATTTAGGAGGCTGACGACAATCACAGTGGAATCCATCTGAATCTGTTCCAGATGTCTTTGGAAACCGTTCTGAATTGACTCCTCCGGTAATTAGCAGCAATATACGAGAAGAAGCTTCTGATAAGGATAAAGACAAAAATCTAAGAAAAGTTAAGAACCTACAACATGTAGTTTCTGTAGACTTGAAGGACACAAACTTGTTTCTTTTGTGTTTTTGAAAATATTAAATGATTAGAAAGACACAGAATGAGTAAGATTAAACTTGTACTGTACTGAAGTTGACAGAGAGATGGAAGGAGACTTGGTGTTATTCTCTCAGATCAGTAAAATTTGATTTCTTTTATCAAAGGCAGCAAGATGAATCGGCCTAAGTAAATAACGTTGACTTAAATTTGTTCCCTCTTTGATGTAAAATGCAGTGAGATGTTTGGAAGGAAAATATTCCATAGATACGTAATCTGTGTTTACATAAAATTTAGTCAGTTTTATTTTGGGACACAGAAGGAAGGGAGGTAGCACAAATTTCGGACAAAGGAGGAAAGGGAGGAGGGAGGGAGCATGAACTTGGGACACAGAAATGAGGGAGAGAGGGGAGCGTGAACTTGGGATATAGGATGGAAGAATGGAGGGAGGGAGGGAAAGAATTGCTGAGGTGGGGGAATAGAAAGGGGGAATTGTTGGGCGTAGGGAGGGAGAGAGAAATATTGGACATGGTGGTGGGAGAGGGCTGAGGTACAGATGAGAGGGAGAAATGTTGGATGTGGTGGTGGGACGGATAAAAAACAAAAGTAAGTGAAACCTCCTGTCTTTGCTTTCTATTTAAACTACAGTACTTTATTTTGAGGACTGTTTCTTTAATGTTTCATGTTTTTATGGACTTTGTACTGTACAGGATCTGAGTTATGTACGAATTCAACTTAAGATCAAAAATGTAACTCGTCCCTTGCTCGGGGACTGCCTGTACTGCTCAAACATTTCAAAGTTGCTCTAATTCAGATTTCTGTGTGTATTTCCATGTGTCCAGGAGTTAGGGTTGCCCCGGACATGTCCTCCTTTCTGAGCACACGTCTGGACGACTTTTCAAAACCTGGCACTTTGTCTGGGTTTAGAAAAGCTTCCTCGAAATCGCGTCGGGCAGGACGGCATCCGTGCATGCAGGGATGACCTCCTGCCTGATGAGAGCAGGCAGTGGTGGGCGGGGGCGGGACTGGGCAGACCTGGGGGGAGGGTCTAGGGCAGTGGTCTCAAACTCAAACCCTTTGCAGGGCCACATTTTGGATTTGTTGGTACTTGGAGGGCCACAGAAAAAAATAGTTAATATCTTATTAAAGAAATGACAATTTTGCATGAGGTAAAACTCTTTATAGTTTATAAATCTTTCCTTTTGGCTAAGTCTTAATAATAATATTGTCATTTATAGCTAAAGAGACATATGATCAAGAAACGGTTTTATTTTGCTTTTGTGATTATGATAAACATACCGAGGGCCTCAAAATAGTACCAGGCGGGCCGCGAGTTTGAGACCACTGGTCTAGGGGGTCTGGATTTTACTAAAGTAAAATCTATTAGCCCTACAACATGGCGCAAACAATTAACTTGAAGGCCTCACACACAGTGTCAAGTCTGATCCTAAATGTAATAAAATGCAAAGAAATGAAAACAAAAGCCAACATTGGAGGTACTTAGAGCATGACAGTCACTTCCATCTGCTTTCGTTGCTCCCTCTGATGTCTTATTTCCTGTCTAAAAATCTTGACGTTGCAGAATGTGAAGGACAGCCTGGGGAGGCTTTCAGGCCCCCTGGAGGCCACGCGGAAGAAAAAGACAGCGGTTCTGAAAACGGCTTTACCTGCTGAAACTGTGAAGATACAAGACGCCCTGTCTCAGCTGGATCTCGAATGGGACAAAGTGAACAAGTTGTACCGAGACCGTCAAGCGTGAGTACCTTTCGCTTTGCTAACGACACTCTGTGGGATGACAAATTGGGGTCCCATAGATATAGGCTGTAGATATGGACCAAGCATCCACCTTGGGAGGCAGAATTTGTAGACGGACGCAACACGGTGATGTCATTACGTCGCGTCCGTGCATGCGCTGATGCCGTCTGGGGGCAGGGCGGAACGGGGTGTGACACAGGCAGAACTGGGCGGGCCTGGGGGGGGGGCACACGCATAATCTGTCATTGCACTCGCATGCTATGCCTTGCAAGAGTCATTAGAACCAGGTTGATACAAGGGCAATATTCAAATAGAAATATCTGGAAACCTACTGCAGTGATCCAGAAAGTTACCTTAGCTACCACCGTCCGAGGCCATGTCATAGCTCTGTCCAAACAATTCAGCTCTGCCCGTAATCTGGATGCCATCACAGAACATCTGGATTTTATTAAAACACCGTGGCCGACTGTGGCTGTTGGATGTCAGGCTGCACAATTACAAAGCCATTAAAATAAAAGTTGGTTTGACTGATTTGCACAACACAGTCTGCACTTTCAGCATGAAAGAACAGTTAGAGAGAGATGCCAAAAGTAATTACGAAGAGGAATTCATTGCGTGTGACTCGGTCCTTGGTGGAAGCCTCCGTTTGCAGCCATGAGCTGCATTGGATAAGCATCTTCCAACTTCGCTTGGCACGATGGGGATTGTTTGTGGAAGGAAGTCCCTTTAGACATTTTCCACTTTGCCAAAAGTTTATAATCAGCCGTCGAGCCTTAGCATTTGCAATTACCAATAACACCCCCCCATAAAAACATCTTAGCAACTGCCAATGCCTGGCAGGAAATCTGTTGATGCCCTGTATTTTAAAACTAATCGGATGTTTAATCAGAATATATTGCATGGCATATGGGATTAATGATGCCAAATTTTGAATTATTCTTACTGTCATATAACCAAACACTTCCTATAACTCTTGTGACATCAGACCAGCCATAGACTATTAATATTATTTAATAGTAAGCCAAGTTTTTAGATATCATCAGCACCAAAAAAGCTGGAGACAGTTAACAATAGAAGTAAAATACAACAGTAGCCCACATGAAATAAGTTATATAACGGAGGGGGGAGGGGGTTCCCACATTTTTTACTGGATTTTAAAAGATTAACAAAGTATGAAACACACAGGAAGATGTCAAAGAGAAAAATATAGATTGTAGCAATCAGGTTTATATTATTATCATTAAACACAGCAGACAATTAGAACATTATAGGAGTATCTTTTAAGTAACGGTCAAAGGGCGACCAAATATGGTGCTGCGCATAGGTTGAAAGAGGATATAGGGCTCCTTTCACTAAGGTTCGCTAGGGTTTTTAGTGCACGCTAACCCTGCGCTAGGGGGCTAGAACTCACGCCAGCTCAATAGTTTTTCAATAGCGGTATGATTTTAAGGTATTTTTAAGTCAATTGTATTTCGCTTACTGATTGTACCGTTCTTCTACATGTGAACCGCCTAGAACTATGTGGTGTGGGCGTAATGCGTAATGAATACCAACTGAAATCAACATATCGATTAGTTTCGGATTACCAGAACAATCTCCAAACCAACGATGTAAGGATTGCAGAATAATAGCATCAAACGATCACGTCCCACCTCTTTTGATCAATGCTCACTGGCTGCCTTTAGATCATCGAATTTCCTATAAAATAATGTTACCGACTTACAAGACCAAAACTTCCGGCCAACCTGATTTGATTAACAGGCTATTAATCCCCCATCCCCCCATCGTACATTGCGTTCATCTAATCAAAACTTGCTATCCATCCCCTCTTTAAGATACGTTAACACTCTGCGCACTAGCATTTTTTCTGTCACGGCCCCCACCATCTGGAATTCAGCACCAAATTATATAAGAGAAATGACATCCCTTGACAAATTTAAAAGTAACTTGAAGGCCTTTCTTTTTGGTGTATAATAGTCCTTCTAAGGACGGCAATGGAAATCTGTTCCTTGCCATTTTTTAATCAAGTTAGCTTATTTGACATTGCTCTAGACCACTGGTTCCCAACCCTATCCTGGAGGACCACCAGGCCAATCGGGTTTTCAGGCTAGCCCTAATGAATATGCATGAGAGAGATTTGCATATAATAAAAATGAGAGGCATGCAAATCTGCTCCATGCATATTCATTAGGGCTATCCTGAAAACCTGATTGGCCTGGTGGTCCTCCAGGACAGGGTTGGGAACCACTGCTCTAGACCAGGGCTGCCCAAGTCCGGTCCTCGAGATCTACTGGCAGGCCAGGTTTTCAGGATATCCGCAATGAATATGCATGAGAGAGATTTGCATACCAAGAAGCCAGTGCAGGCAAATCTCTCTCATGCATATTCATTGCGGATGTACACAAAACCTGGCCTGCCAGTAGATCTCGAGGACCGGACTTGGGCAGCCCTGTTCTAGACTATTTATATTTTGTCCACCTTCCTTTTGTTTTGGTCCCTCTTCCCCTCTCTTTCTCTTTATGCAAATTGTATTTCTGCCCATTTCCATCCTGTATTGGTAAGTTAATGTTTGTCAGTGTGTTTGACTGTTTGTAGCATTATTTGTTATTTGTTTCTAATGTACGTTGTTATTATACTTTACTTAACATAGTAAATGACAGCAGATAAAGACCTAAATGGTCCATCCAGTCTGCCCATAAGTTAAATCCATTCAAAAATGCACCATTTTCCTCTCCACCACTTCCCTCAGGAAGGCATTCCAGGCATTTACCACCCTCTCCATGAAGAAGAATTTCTCCTCTGGTTTTACCATTTCTTCTTCTCTGAAAAAGATTTGGTTCTATAATAATACATTTCAAGTATTTAAACGTCTGTATCATATCTCCCCTGTCCCTCCTCTCCTCCAGAGTAGACATATTTAGATCTTCCAGTCTTTTCTTATACTTCTTTTCGTTCAAACCCCTTACCATTTTTGTCACCTTCCTCTGGACCACTTCAAGTCTTTTTATATCCTTCACCAGATACGGCCTCCAGAATTGAACACAATACTCCAAGTGCTGCCTCACTAATGACCTATACAGGGGTACCGCTTTCAACTTTAATAAGGCGGTATATCAAATCTTTAAATAAACCTCAAACCTGATATTTCAGAGGTACAGTTAGTAATGCTTTTGATGGTGTCAGGTCAAAAGCGCGCCGGGACAAAGGCGTGCCCAGACAATTGAGTGCAGCGCGGAGGCGCGCACCGCTCAAAATTACTGTTTTTAGGGCTCCGACGGGGGTGTGGGGGGGGGAACCCCCCACTTTACTTAATGGACATCGTGCCGCGTTATGGGGGCATTGTGGGGGGCTTGGGGGGTTGTAACCCCCCATATTTTACTGAAAACTTCACTTTTTCCCTGTTTTTAGGGAAAAAGTTAAGTTTACAGTAAAATGTGGAGGGTTACAACTCCCCGAACCCCCCATAACGCCAGCGTAATGTCTATTAAGTAAAGTGGGGGGGTTCCCCAACAAAACCCCCCGTCGGAGCCCCTAAAAACAGTAATTTTGAGCGGTGCGCGCCTCCGCGCTGCGCTCAATTGTCGGGGCGCGCCTTTGTCTTTTGCGCCGTTGTCTATGAACCGGTTTTGATAGTTACCCTAATTTTCTTTCAAACTGGACAGATTGCATCACATTCAAAACGCATGTGTGGTAACGTGCCTGATGAGGCTGAGCAATGCCAGCAATTGTCCTCTTCAAGAAGTTTGGCCGTTCCACATTGCATTCCACATTAGGAAAGATAAGGTCTATTAGTTTGGGGGTCAAAAGATTTTTCATTCAGATTGTGATAAGGAGATATTAAATTTTTGTGACCATTTAGCTTGAGCTTCAATGGAAAATACATCGTGAAAGTCACAGAGTTGATTATATAAAGTAGAAATAGCTTTACCTTCAGTATTTATTATCTTACTACATCTCTTAATACATGATTCGGTGACGGGATAATCGCATGCCAGACACCAGCGCGCCGACGATCCAGCGCTGACAATCCAGCGCATGAAAGAAGCGCGCCACCGAAAAAATTATTTTTAAAGAGCTCTGACGGGGGGGGGGGGGAACCCCCCACTTTAATGCATAGTGTATGCGCTGCCATTAGGGGTGTGTGGGGGGTGCAACCCCCCACATTGTAGAGAAAACGGAACCTTTCCTGAAAAAAATCGGAAAAAGTTCAGTTTTCTCGACAATGTGGGGGGTTGCACCTCCCCCAACAGCAGCGCGAATGCTATGCATTAAAGTGGGGGGGGGGTTTCCCCCCACACACCCCTGTCGGCGCTCTTTAAAAATAAGTTTTTTGGAGGCTTTTGACGGAGCACTTTTTTCTTGCGCTGAATTGTCAGTGCTGGATTGTCGGCACGCTGGTGTCTTGCGCGCCACTGACTATGAACCCATGATTCAGTAGAAAATTGCATTATATAACAGTTTATAACAAAAATAATATGCGTTAACAAAAAATTACATCAGATATTTTTTAAAAAGACCAAAGAGTGCATCAAATATACACACGCACAAAAAAAACACGCTACTAGCAATGATAGGTGGAACAATCAAACTCAATTTACGAAACAGCCAAGTTTTTCATAACTCAAATAATAGAAACATAGGGCTCCTTTTAGCGCGTGCTACACAAAAAATACTAATGCAAGATCTATGGAGGCATTAGCGTATAGCGTGTGGCAATGTAGCACATGCTAAGTGCGCGCTAAATCCACTAGCACAGCTTAATAAAAGGAGCCCATTGAAACACGATGACGGATAAAGGCCAAATGAACCATCCAGTCTGTCTGTCTGCAACATCCACTATCTCCTCCTCTCCCTATTGGCTAAGGCTCTTAACATTTGCATCTCCTCTCCCTATTGGCTAAGGCACTTTATACCTGCATTGTGATGTCATAGAACTTTATGGTTATAGAAACATGATGGCAGATAAAGGCCAAATGAGCCATCCAGAGCATCCACTAGCTCCTCCTCTCCCTATTGGCTAAGGCTCTTAACATTTGCATCTCCTCTCCCTATTGGCTAAGGCTCTTTACACCTGCATTGTGATGTCATAGAACTTTATGGTTATAGAAACATGATGGCAGATAAAGGCCAAATGACCCATCCAGAGCATCCACTAGCTCCTCCTCTCCCTATTGGCTAAAGCTCTTAACATTTGCATCTCCTCTCCCTATTGGCTATGGCTCTTTACACCTGCATTGTGAGGTCATAGAACTTTATGATTATAGAAACATAATAGCATGATGGCAGATAAGTAACCATTATCTCTTCCTCTCTCTCTGAGAGATCCCACGTGCCTATCCCAAGCCCTCTTGAATTCAGACACAGTTTTTATCTCCACCACCTCTTCTGGGAGACTGTTCCACGCATCTACCACCCTCAGATTACTCCGGAGCCTATCACCTCCTAACTTCATCCTATGACCTCTCATTGCAGGGTTTCCTTTCAAATAATCATAATCATTGCATCGAATTCGGTAAATTAATTACCCCATCCAAAACTAATTTCCTACGGGGCTGTAAAAAGGAAACCCTGCTAACGTGCCTTGTTTCTAGCAAATTTGCCTCTGAATCTTGTCAGGCACTGTGATCTGTCATGTTCTGCTACAGTGTGACCTCGTCTTAACCAGCTGCCTGTTCAAACGTGTCCCACTCGATCTGCCATAGAGAAAGGACTATCGTAATGGTTTTAAGAACAGGCAGCCAGAAAAATGTTAGTGGAGGGGTTTTGGACTGGTTTTTTTTTTGTCCCCAAAAATGCCATTATTAGTTTATTCTCTTTACATATAGGGCTGGGTTCAGTAAATTGTGCCATTTGACAGGGGCCGGGAAAAATCGACATTCAGCCGTTTTCTATAAAGGGGGCTTCGGAGTGAGCCAGTGGGGATTCTGCGTCCAACTTAGTTCAGCTGAAACCTGCTGTAAATCCTGGCACAGAAGTTGGGTTCCAGATCCTTGGAATTGTAGCGCATTGTGCACATCTTTTGAGCATGTGCCTGCCCCTCCCCCAGCCACGCTTCCTTTAAGGTGGCACGCTACGGGATGCAGCATGAGGCACGTGGAACCCGTAATTGGTGCCAAATTACATCAATAATTGATAGCATCCACTGGTTCACGTAGATGCATAAGCTGCTTCCAATTCCAAGCTCCAACCCACCTGCTAAGCACCAATGTCTCTCTGTAATTCCCCCACCCAATGCACCTTCTTGTCCAGTTTGTCTGTCCTGACTAGACTGCAAGATCTTTGGGGCAGGGACTGTCTCTTCTGTGTTTTGATGTACAGTGCTATGTATATCTAGTTGCGTTACAGAAATGATTAATAGAAGTATGGAATGTTGCTGCTCTTTGGGGATTCCAAATAATAGCAACATTCCGGAATCCTGACTCGATACGTCAAGCTCCGCCTCTGGCAGTCTTCAAATCCAGACTCAAAGCCCACTTCTTTTACGCTACTCCAACCCACCTGCTAAGCACCAATGTCTCTCTGTAATTCCCCCACCTGATGCACCTTCTTGGGCAGTTTGTCTGTCTTGACTAGATTGTAAGCTCTTTGGAGCAGGGACTGTCTCTTCTGTGTTTTGATGTACAGTGCTATGTATATCTAGTTGCGTTACAGAAATGATTAATAGAAGTATGGAATGTTGCTGCTCTTTGGGGATTCCAAATAATAGCAACATTCCGGAATCCTGACTCGATACGTCAAGCTCCGCCTCTGGCAGTCTTCAAATCCAGACTCAAAGCCCACTTCTTTTACGCTACTCCAACCCACCTGCTAAGCACCAATATCTGATGCACCTTCTTGTGCAGTTTGTCTGTCTTGACTAGATTGTAAGCTCTTTGGAGCAGGGACTGTCTCTTCTGTGTTTTGATGTACAGTGCTATGTATATCTAGTTGCGTTACAGAAATGATTAATAGAAGTATGGAATGTTGCTGCTCTTTGGGGATTCCAAATAATAGCAACATTCCGGAATCCTGACTCGATACGTCAAGCTCCGCCTCTGGCAGTCTTCAAATCCAGACTCAAAGCCCACTTCTTTTACGCTACTCCAACCCACCTGCTAAGCACCAATGTCTCTCTGTAATTCCCCCACCTGATGCACCTTCTTGGGCAGTTTGTCTGTCTTGACTAGATTGTAAGCTCTTTGGAGCAGGGACTGTCTCTTCTGTGTTTTGATGTACAGTGCTATGTATATCTAGTTGCGTTACAGAAATGATTAATAGAAGTATGGAATGTTGCTGCTCTTTGGGGATTCCAAATAATAGCAACATTCCGGAATCCTGACTCGATACGTCAAGCTCCGCCTCTGGCAGTCTTCAAATCCAGACTCAAAGCCCACTTCTTTTACGCTACTCCAACCCACCTGCTAAGCACCAATGTCTCTCTGTAATTCCCCCACCTGATGCACCTTCTTGGGCAGTTTGTCTGTCTTGACTAGATTGTAAGCTCTATGGAGCAGGGACTGTCTCTTCTGTGTTTTGATGTACAGCGCTGCGTATGTCTAGTTAGCGCTATAGGAATGATTAGTAGTAATATACACAATAGTGGCTACTCTTTGCCCAATAGAGCGCATGTGCTATGTGCAAAGCGGGTACCCTCCCCCTAATTCTGTAAACTTGAGCGCACAGTTTAATGACTAGCACACAAAATTGTGTACACAAGTTATACAATAGCACTTAACTTAATTGTTACAATGGGCACTAATTGACACGCAGCTCCTGATTGGTGTAGCCCGACTTTACTACAGGAAGGGAGCAGACCACGAATGAGCGAGTCCACGATTCATGAACCGCGAATGCGCGGGGGGAACACTGTACATTCATTTCACACAACAGCTCTTTCATAATTAACACTGATTAGCAGTGGCGTAGTAAGGGTGAGCGCCAACTGGGCAGATTGCGCTCCTCCCCCGCCCTCTTCCCTGCCCCCCCCTGCTGTGCGCACGCTCCCTTCCCCGCACCTTTTTTACTTCTCCGTCGTGAGCAGCATGCCTATGTCAGTGTTGGCTCGCCCTCTGATGTCACTTCCTAGATGCAGGTCCAAGAAGTGATGTCAGAGAGAGCGCCGATGCTCACGTGAGCAGCAACTTCGTACCGGGGAAGTAAAAAAAGATAGGGGGAAGGCAAGGGGCATGCACTCATGGCAAGGAGAGGAGCGGGGGTGGGGTGGGGTGGCAGATACCTGCTGTCAGATACCTAGACCTATTGTAACCTCCCCAACCCTGAAATGTCCTGTCTAAATTAGATTGTAAGCTCTTCTGAGCAGGGACTGTCTATTGTATGTTAAAATGTACAGTGTCGCGTACACCTTTTCAGCGCTATAGAAATAATAAATAGTAGTCGTAGTAGAGGAGGAGGGGTGTTTTGCCCTTAGAGCAGATGTCCCCCCCCCCCCCGCCCCCCCCTTACTGCACTACTGCTGCATAGAAAGGGCCCTGAAAGTAGACCCCAGGATGCATCTTTAAACGTTGGTTGGACTTTTCGACCCTATACCGCCAGCCCCTGAACGGTGAAGGTTTTTGAGTGCCTAATTCTGCTTTTTCTCGCTCACGCACTTACGCTCTCTCCTTTCTGTGTCGCTGTCCCATGTGTGATTGATCCGTGCATTTACAAATCATTGTACTATAACATTGCAAAATCAGCTTCATCTTTCTTCTGGACTTTCCCTGCAGCAGGTCCAGCCTTGGGTATTGATTTTAATCAAATGAATTACGGCTAATCGTAGCCAGCCGTAGGCTAAGCAAACTATTCACGTAGGTCTCAGCCTGACTCTGCTTTTCACGCATTGCTAACTGTGGCATACTTAAACCCTTCTAGCTTGAGGTCACTGAGTGGAGTCTAGACTTTGCCTGTTATTCTGAACCAATTTCCTACACTGGAAATGAATCTGCCCACGGTATTGTGTGTAAGCTTGCTCTGTGCTGCCTTCGCCTCTTAAAAAAAGAAATATTTCCGGAATATTCTGTTTTGGGCGGGAGCAATGTGAGAGTGAAGCCCAGAAGTGCAAAGGTTAATTGTATGGTTATAAGTGAAATGCCTGGTTTTATATGTTGACATGATGTTACAGGATCTTTAAAAACTGGATGACCTGTTCCTTGAGGCATCATAGATTTTTAGACATAGTGCCTGTCAGCCAGGACTCTTTTGGGCCGCGTCATTTTGTCCTTTGGGAAAGAAACTACTGTTTGTTTGAAGTTTTAGCTTGGTCATCAACTTAGGGCAGAACCATTTTTCTTGACGTCTTCTGTCTGTTATTCAAACAATCATCTTGACGTCCCCTGGAGATCGCAAACGCTGCAATTACAGCCAGAAACAAAATCTGCTTTATAATTCGCAAAATATAACGTTCTGGCTCTGATAAATCCTAAGTCAGATTGGCTGGTGCCTTTTGCATATTGGGATTTGAATTTTTTTTTCCCGAAGATAATCAATTGAATATTTAAACCTCGATGGAAAAGCTTGTAATTTTGTAAATTCTGATAAGAAACCTTGGTAAGGATAAGGGATTCCTCTGGAGTCTTCTGCAGGGTTTATTCTTTTTCTTGGTAAAGAGGTTTGAAGAAAAATATGAAATTATTCTATGGGAAATAGAGCAAAAGATATGCTATAGGTAGAGTATTTTATCTTTTCCACATCCAAGTCCTTTTCTTAGAAGCAGAAATGAAATAATGTGCCTGGAGCAGACTTGAAAAAGACCTGTTAAAATGAAGGTGGCATTCTTCCCATTAGATAGATTTAAAATCCTCGGAGAAAAGCAGCGTGCCCTTTATTTTCCAAAAGGAACGCATAGTGAAAAGTTTTATGTAGGGAAGTGGCCCCCACCGAGGCAAATGCATCATCGGTCCAGAGGAATTGAACTCTGGACACGCAGTGCCTAAAACATAGGAGCCAAGGAACACAGCGCATATGCTTTCTTAACAAGTCGAGTCATGGTGCGTCTTTGAGGCTTAAGCGCGTATTTACCACAAATGTAGCAGAATGTATCACAGCTGTTGTGATATTGGTGAGACATTTCTGCTGTCACAAATCATCCTATAGCAATTAATATTTAACTGGCTTACTAACTAACCCCCTCTTTTACGCACGGATAGCATGGGTTTTAGCACCAGCAGCGGCGGTAACTGCTCCAACGCTCATAGAATTCCTATGAGCGTCGGAGCAGGGTAAGTTACTTACATAGACAATACGATGCCTTGAAGCATCAAAATACACCTGAACTGACAGACACATAATGAAAATTATCCCTGTATGTTAACTGTTTTTATATAGCCTTTTCAGGCAACATCCATTAATCTACAAGTATGCCCAGAGTGGACATAATGCAACCTTCCCTGAATGTATGCCTGGACATGCCCATACTATATCCAGGAAGATATAACTTGAGCAATCTGCCTATATTAAGAATTAGGCTAAGAATGAATTGCATTAGCCTGAAAGTACAAGAAATTGTAAAAATGTTTTTGCTAAAATTACAATACATTATCATTTGTATACCACATTAGCTTCCAGTTCTATGCGGTTTACAACGTGAAAAAGCTGCGACATTCCGAGGAATTACAATTCAAAATTGTTCAAT
The DNA here is from genome assembly GCF_902459505.1 of Geotrypetes seraphini. Lineage (NCBI taxonomy): Eukaryota > Metazoa > Chordata > Amphibia > Gymnophiona > Dermophiidae > Geotrypetes > Geotrypetes seraphini. The sequence goes on from NC_047089.1 coordinate 254,528,115, forward strand.
ACAGATCCTCTCATACGAATTTATCAAATAGATACGTTTTCAGGAGCTTTCTGAAATGTTTATAGCACGTTGCACTAGCTATTAACTAGCTTAATTCTCTAACTGCTGCCTGAACAGAAAATAATCTGTTAAAGTATCTTTTGTATCGACAGTCCTTGACAGAAAGAAAGGCAAAGAATGTCAAAATTCATTGAGAACATTTTGGAATGAGATAGTCAGCTGCAAGGCCAAACAATACCTTGTAACATAGCAACCCAAATTTGAAAATGACCCTAGCCTCAATTGGCAGCCAATGTAGCCTATGATAGAAAGGAGTGATATGGTCCGACTTTTTCAGGTTAAAAATGAAATGGTACGTGATATGTAATTTTAAATGTGGTTTTCATGATCAGCAGCCAAAAATTACATTCCATTACATTAGTGATTTCTATTCCGCCATTACCTTGCGGTTCAAGGCGGATTACATAGGAATAGTCAAGAAAGTAAGGTAATACGTGTTGGGTAATTAGAACATTTTAGATTTGATAGGAATAGACAGTGTGGTGGGTGGAGCTTGGGAAGGAACTGGTCGTGTTAGATAGGTTTTATGTATTTTTTGAAGAGTAGAGTTTTTGTTTCTTTTTTGAAGGTTTTTTAGTCAGTGGTTGAAGACAGCGGATTGGTGATTTGTCTGTCTAGTTTTGCTGCTCTGGTGGTTGTCATATAGTTTTCTTCGTTTGACATTATCGGTTGGCGGGTGTGTGAATAGTGAGTGGGTTCTCCTGTGTCTGGTTGAGGTAGCTTGAGTTAGTCGGTTGTTCCAGTAGGTTGGGCTGTCTCCGTTAATAGCTTTGAATAGTAGGCAGTAGAATTTGAAGTGTACTCTTGCTTGTATTGGGAGCCAGTGTGAGTCGTGGTATGGTCTTATTTTTTCAATGAGTAGATGAGTCTTAGGGCTGTATTTTGTAAGATAGACCCGAAAGTGTTGAAGAAGCAAAAACTTGTTGTCCAGTGAATTGAACATGCTATTAAATGTCAATTACAAAACAATTAACATAAAAATTAGGAGACGTTAGGCGTCTTCCACAACCAACGCCTATGTCCCTGGTGCATAGCAACACCTAGTGGCGCCTAACACAGAAGTAGGCGTGGTTAGGGGCGGCGGCAGAATTAGGTGTCACTAGGAGTCGCTCAGAGGATCTGGTAAGAGTGGATAGCGTAGCTGGTTTTAAGAAAGGTTTGGACAAGTTCCTGGAGGAAAAGTCCATAGTCTGTTATTGAGAAATACATGAGGGAAGCCACCGCTTGCCCTGGATCGGTAGCATGGGATGTTGCTACTCTGGGGATTCTATAATCTTGTCACTTTCTGGGATTCCGGAATCTTGCTATTCTTTGAGATTCTGAATGGAATGTTGCTACTCTTTGGGTTTTGGCCAGGTACTAGGGACCTGGATGGGCTACTGGGCTTGATGGACCTTTGGTCTGACCCAGTAAGGCTATTCTTATGTTGTTCTGAGTGTGGCGCAGTGGTTAGAGCTACAGCCCCCGGCTGCTCCCTGTGACCCTGGACAAGTCACTTAACCCTCTACTGCCCCAGGTACATTAGATAGACCATGAGCCCACTGGGACATACAGGGAAAATGCTTGAAGTACCTGTGTGTAAACCGCTTTGAGTGTGGTTGTAATACTACAAAAAGCTCCAAACCCTTTCCCTGAAGCACAGGGAAAAGAAATGAAGACGACAAAATGCCAGGATCTAAACTGCATATATACTAATGCAAGGAGTTTAAGAAACAAAATGGGGGAGCTAGAAGCCATGGCCAATGCAGAGGACATAGACATCATTGGAATCTCTGAAACGTGGTGGAATGAGGAAAACAAATGAGATACAGCACTGCCGGGGTACAAGCTCTATCGCCGGGATAGGTCAGGTCAGAAAGGAGGAGGAATAGCCCTATACGTAAAAGAAAGCATACAATCGACAAGAATGGACACAGCGGAGATGATCAACAAACTGGAATCGCTATGGGTTAAAATACCGGGTAGGAAAGGGCATGAAATAAAGATGGGCCTATACTATCGTCCACCCGGGCAAACCGGAGATAGCGATAAAGAAATGGATGCCGAGATGAAGCGAGAATGCAAAAGTGGTTACACAGTTGTTATGGGAGACTTCAACTATCCTGGGATAGACTGGAGTCTTGGAAGCTCAAGATGCGCTAGGGAGACAGAATTCCTGGAGGCTATACAAGATTGCTTCATGGAGCAGCTTGTTAGAGAACCGACGAGAGGAAATGCCACTCTGGATTTAATCCTAAATGGACTAAGGGGACCTGCAAAGGAAGTGGAAGTAGTGGGACCGTTGGGAAACAGTGATCATAATATGATCAAGTTCAAGGTTGAAGTAGGCATACCGAACGGAAAGAGAACCATAGTGACATCTTTCAACTTCAGGAAAGGAAACTATGAAGCAATGAGGGAAATGGTAAGGAAGAAACTTAGGAACACTTCCAAAAAATGGCAAACAGTAGAACATGCCTGGTCTTTTTTCAAAGACACAGTGAGCGAGGCACAAAATCTGCACATCCCCAGATTCAGAAAGGGGTGCAAAAAGGGTCGAACAAAAGACCCAGTATGGATGACTAAAATAGTGAAGGAAGCGATAGGCAATAAGAAAAATTCATTCAGGGAATGGAAAAAGGACAAAACTGAAGGGAACCAGAAGGAGCACAGGAAGTATCAAAAAGAATGTCACCGTGTGGTTCGAAAAGCCAAAAGAGAGTATGAAGAGAGGCTAGCCAGGGAGGCACGAAATTTCAAACCGTTCTTCAGATATGTTAAAGGGAAACAGCCAGCTAGGGAGGAGGTAGGACCGCTGGACGAAGGAGACAGGAAGGGAGCGGTGAAGGAGGAGAAAGAAGTCGCAGAAAGACTCAACATGTTCTTCTCGTCTGTATTTACAAACGAAGACACAACCAACATACCGGAACCTGAACAAATATTCAATGGAAATCAAGCAGAAAAATTAACATCCATGGAAGTGAGCCTTGATGATGTACACAGGCAGATAGAAAAACTTAAAACTGACAAATCCCCGGGTCCGGACGGAATCCATCCCAGGGTTCTGAAGGAATTAAAGGAGGAGATAGCGGAACTACTGCAGCAAATTTGCAACCTATCCTTGAAAACAGGCATGATCCCGGAGGATTGGAAGATAGCCAATGTCACGCCCATCTTTAAAAAGGGATCAAGAGGTGACCCGGGAAACTACAGACCAGTGAGTTTGACCTCGGTTCCGGGGAAACTGATGGAAGCACTGATTAAAGAACACATCGATGAACATCTGGAAAGAAACGAACTTTTGAAAACAACCCAACATGGTTTCTGCAGGGGGAGATCGTGCCTAACGAACTTATTGCACTTCTTCGAAGGAATTAACAAACGGATGGACAGAGGAGACCCCATAGACATCATATACCTTGATTTCCAAAAAGCCTTTGACAAGGTGCCTCACGAACGTCTACTCCGGAAACTGAAGAACCATGGAGTGGACGGAGACGTACATAGATGGATCAGAAACTGGTTGGCGGGTAGGAAACAGAGGGTAGGGGTGAAGGGCCACTACTCGGACTGGATGGGGGTCACGAGTGGTGTTCCGCAGGGCTCAGTGCTCGGGCCGCTGCTATTTAATATATTCATAAATGATCTAGAAACAGGCACGAAGTGTGAGATAATAAAATTTGCGGACGATACAAAACTATTTAGTGGAGCTGGGACTAAAGAGGAATGCGAAGAATTGCAAAGGGACTTGAACAAATTGGGGGAATGGGCGGCGAGATGGCAGATGAAGTTCAACGTTGAGAAATGTAAAGTATTGCATGTTGAAAACAGAAACCCGAGGTACAACTATACGATGGGAGGGATATTATTGAATGAGAGCAACCAAGAAAGGGACTTGGGGGTAATGGTGGACACGACAATGAAGCCGACGGCACAGTGCGCAACAGCCGCTAAGAAAGCAAATAGAATGCTAGGCATAATCAAGAAGGGTATTACAACAAGGACAAAAGAAGTTATCCTGCCATTGTATCGGGCGATGGTGCGCCCGCATCTGGAATACTGCGTCCAATATTGGTCTCCGTACCTTAGGAAGGATATGGCGTTACTCGAGAGGGTTCAGAGGAGAGCGACACGCTTGATAAAAGGGATGGAAAACCTCTCATACGCTGAGAGATTGGAGAAACTGGGTCTCTTTTCCCTGGAGAAGAGGAGACTTAGAGGGGATATGATAGAGACTTATAAGATCATGAAGGGCATAGAGAGAGTAGAGAAGGACAGATTCTTCAAACTTTCGAAAAATAAAAGAACAAGAGGACACTTGGAAAAGTTGAAAGGGGACAGATTTAAAACGAATGCTAGGAAGTTCTTCTTTACCCAACGAGTGGTGGACACCTGGAATGCGCTTCCAGAGGACGTTATAGGGCAGAGTACGGTACTGGGGTTTAAGAAAGGATTGGACAATTTCCTGCTGGAAAAGGGGATAGAGGGGTATAAATAGAGGATTACTGCACAGGTCCTGGACCTGTTGGGCCGCCGCGTGAGCGGACTGCTGGGCATGATGGACCTCAGGTCTGACCCAGCAGAGGCATTGCTTATGTTCTTATGTTCTTATGTGATAATGCCTGGCAGAAACTCAAATACTAGCAACATTCCAGAGCTCCTATTGTGATGTCATAGTACCTCATTCCACCAATGCCTAAGAGCCATCAGTGATGTCACAATAGCTTCATTGTTCTCTACTTGGCTCACTTCTGATATTGTATTGGAGGAGAGTGTGGCGCAGTGGTTAGAGCTATGGCCTCAGTACCCTGAGGTTGTGGGTTCAAACCCTGTGCTGCTCCCTGTGACCCTGGGCAAGTCACTCAATTCCCTCATTTCCCCAGGTACATTAGATAGATTGTGCGCCTACCTGGACAGACAGGGAAAATACTTGAAATACCTGGATGTAAACCGCTTTGAGTGTGGTTGTAAAACTAGAAAAAGGTGGTCTAGAAGCCCCCATCCCTTTCCCTACGTGTGATTCTCTTATGCACTGGAAATGTAGGCCTTTAAAACCCTGGGATACATTTCCAGCACTTAGGGCTAGATTCACCGTGTACCGATCGGTTTGCGACCCCTTAGCGAGCCCGCCCAATTCACTTACCAATTCACTTACACACAGACATCACAGTTAGGAAATGCATCGCGGTGCTATGGAAACTCCGCACCATTAAAAAATACTTTGACGAGACCTCATTCCGCCTGCTAGTGCAATCCTCCATCCTTAGCATACTAGATTACTGCAATATTATTTACTTGAGCTCCACGAAGAAAACCATTAGAAGACTCAAAATGATCCAGAACACTGCGGTCCGCCTCATATTCGGCCTGAAAAAATGGGAACATGTCACCCCTTTCTACCACAAACTTCACTGGCTACCCTTTGAATCCAGAGTCCTATTCAAATTTGCCTGCTTCTGCTATAAAACAGTATTTGGCCTATCCCCAAGCTACTTAAACCCTCACTTCTATCTGAATCACATAAACAAGCACTCCCGCAGAATTCAGCTCTTCGCCTTCCCCTCCCTAAAACTATGTCACTACAAAAGATTCCTTGATAAAACTTTTGCCTTCCAGGCTGCCAAACTGAACCCATGGCTAGCCCAAATTGTCCTTGAGGCCCCCACCTACCTTGGGTTTAGAAAATCTCTCAAAACTCACCTATTCCATGGACAAGACACCTAACACCCCTCTCCAATGAACAACAATCTCCTCCTCCCCCCTTCCACCTCCTTTCCCAACCTACCCACCCCCTCCCCCCCTAACCTACCCCCCTCTCTTCTCCTAACTTCATTCTACCTCCTTGCTCCAAATATTGTTCAATTGTTTTCGAACCACGTATTATTTATTGCTTGCCTCTAATATTGTTCAATTGTTTTTAAACCACTTGTAATTTTTTGTTAATCTAATGTAAACCGCCTAGAACTCCTTGGGTATGGCGGTATACAAAAATAAAGTTATTATTATTATTATTATTATTATTACCTGTCTTCCCACCATCCTCCGATCCGCGCATGCAAATGAGAGCAACGGCATGCAAAATAGGCAGGGACACGATTCGCTAAAGAAAACCCTGCAACACCGACTGGGTTGGCTGATCAAAAAAAAGCGAGTGCTGAGGACCAGTCACTGAAGCCCTTTCTGGCTGCCTTATCTTCTGCCACCTGCTCTCTGCCCTGTCAGCCCCTATCCTGCAGCCCCAAACACGCTGCCTGCCTGCCCCAAACTCTCCCACCCTTCCCCGCACTGCAAGCCCGTGGTTTTAACCCACGGGTTAAAGCCACGGGCTCCCAAAAGTTCCTCGATTGCCTATTAGTTTCTCGAACCGCCTAGTTCCCCTATATCCTCGATCGCCTAAAAGTTTCTCAATCGCTCAAAAAAATAGAAGGAAAAAACCCCCACTAACTCCGATGGCCCGGAGGTCCCACGCAAGCTCAGACCACCTACAGATGGGGATCGCTATAGCGTGATCTGTGCCTGCAGATGGGGGCGTTCCTCCAATCGCCCACATCTGCATGTTGGAATTTGATGAATTTGTCGGACCTGTCCGGATCGGGCCCGATTGGGCAGCTTAGTGAATCCTGGCCTTAGGGTCTGTGGTGGTTGTGATTCTGGAGCCTAAGGCCACTTAATTTACAAAGAGACGCCTAACTCGGAAACACATCCATGATCCTCCCCCTAGACACACCCACTTTTAGTGTCAGCTCTTTGGGCTAGGTGCCTACTTTTTATAGAATCCAGTTTTTCGAGTTAGGCGCCTTTCAAATGAGTCCAATTGAAGCCGATTTAAGTGCCGTTATCGGTACCGTTTAAGACTATTAATCAATGAACTTAGATGCCAATTTTTTATTGATTTAGAATGGGTTACAAACCAGGTACTAGAGCATTTTCTTTATCTGTCCCGGTGGCCTCACAATCTATCTAAGGTACCTGGGACTCTGGAGCATTAAGTGACTTGTCCAGGGTCACAGGGAGCAGCGGGGGGGGGGGGGGGGGGAGGGAGGGGGGGGGAGGGAGGGGGGGTTTGAACCCACAACCTCTTGAGGCTGGGCCTTTGTTTCTTCTTTTTGACTATTTCTCTGCTTTCTCACATTGAATGTGCAGGGTGTGTTGTGAAAATTAGTGAAATGAACTTTTTACTTTAACACCCATTAAATCACACTTTTAGATAGAAGAATGTGTGGAAAAAAAAGTACAAGGGTGTGAAGCTATGTGTAAAGCTCTATGAACTGGGTAGACTCATAGGAGCCAACTTTTCAAAATGATCAGGGGTGGACACAGTTAAGGAATTGATTCTCAAGCACCCACAGGTCTCCCTTTCGTGACTTAAGGTTCTGTCGGCTCAATATTTAAACTACGGTTGGCAAGTGTTTTTTCTTTCAAATGGTTAATGTGAACCGCTTTGCTGGCTACCAGTCAGTGGTGTAGCGAGGGGTGGCGGCGCCCCTCCCCCCCCCACTTCTCCGCCCCCCTGCTCCTTCCCGATACACCCCTTCCCTTCCCCCGCACTTTTTTTTAATTTTCCAAAACGAGAGCATCGGCATGAGCTTGCTGCCTGCATCGTGTCGGCTATCCCTCTGATGTCACTTTCTAGGTGCGGGGCCGGTAAATGATGTCATAGAGAGGTGACACTGACGCGAGCTGCAAGTTCGTAATGCTGCTTGCGCAGGAAAAATTAAAGAGGTGGAAGGGATGGGGTGGGAAGGAGGCAGGTGTCTGTGCCTTTTACAAAGACCACGCCTGGGGGTAGACCCCCCCACACCCACACCCGTACTAAGCCAGTGAATACAGTTTAATAAATCATAAGCGTAGATCGCAGTGCTTAAATAAAATCCAACCATCCCATCCCTATCTGCTAAATATCTGGATAGAGTAGGCAGTCGTTATCCAGATAACTAGCTTGATAAAATCTTTCCTAACTTTCTCCAGGTCATTATCTGGATAGTGGTTTGAATTTTGCCACAAAACCTGGAGCCATTGCCCCTGTTCACACTCATCTTGTCCTGCCCCAGCACGATCAGGATAATACCGGGCTGGTCGGTTGTGATTTTCAGCATCACTGGCCAGACGGTGCCATAGAATAGGAATAGATGGCCCCGGTCAGCAATATTTATACCAAGATAACTGCATTTGAAGATACTGCCCTTCTTTCTGTATGTTAACCTAATAAAACAATAGTCTAAGCAAAATAAAAAAGGGGCATCTGATGAAGCTACTAAGTAGTAAATTTAAAACAAACCAGTGAGAATATTTCTTCACACGATGTATAATTAAACTCTGGAATTTGTTGCCAGAGAATGTAGTGAAATCAGTTAGCATAGCAGGGTTTAAAAAAGGTTTGGACGTCTATAGGCCATTATTGAGGTGGTTTGGGGACATCCACTGCTTATTCCTAGGATAAGCAGCATAAAATCTGTTTTACTACTTAGAACCTGGGTTGGCCACTGTTGTTGGCCTGGGTGGATACTGGGATTGATGGACCTTCGGTCTGTCCCAGTATGGCTGTTCTTATTTTGTTAATATATCAAGTATATCTGTGAATCATAGATGGCATTTAGAAGTCAGTGATCTGCTTTGGCAACCACTGTTAAAGTTAATTCAATGTTAAACCACTGACACATTATGTCAGGCGGATGCCTAGCAATGCAGATTATATCGGCAGAGAGTGCAGCCCTTGTTGGACTGTTTCACTGCTCGACTTTTCTACTTCACTTGTTGAAAAATTCTCCAGGGCCATGGCATGGATGTAGGATCTCAGAATGATATCTTTGATTTATTTATTTAAATAATTTTTTACATATTTAGAGAGAGCAAGACCCTACAATCTTTCAACCTAGTAGTCTGAGAGACAGTTTAATGCAGTGGTCTCAAACTCAAACCCTTTGCAGGCCCACATTTTGGGTTTCTAGGTACTTGGAGGGCCTCAGAAAAAATAGTTAATGTCTTATTAAAGAAATGACAATTTTGCATGACATAAAACTCTTCATAGTTTATAAATCTTTCCTTTTGGCTAAGTCTTAATAATAATATTGTAATTTATAGCTAAAGAGACATATGATCAAGAACCTGCTTTATTTTACTTTTGTGATTATGATAAACATACCAAGGGCCTCAAAATAGTACCTGGCGGGCCGCATGTGGCCCCCGGGCCGCGTGTTTGAGATCACTGGTTTAATGCATGACCGTCCTGCCTACCTATGTTTCTAGACTTTTCTAGTCTATCTCGAGACAAATAACATATTTTGGTTTGCCAGATGTTTTGACTGCCCTATTCCTTTTCTCAGATCCTCGGAGCCCTCCTCCCCCCTCTGACAGCGTGGGGTTTATCGATAGAAATTCAGCCACAGTTTCATATCTCACAAAGCTCCTGAAATGATGAAAGGAGAGCCGGCTTTAATTAAATGGCGGTGCAATCCCCGCAGGATATCACACTCCTCCTCGTGGACCCAGGATTTTAATGAAAACACAGCGTTCTGTCTCTGCTGCCTGTCAGGGATTTAAATCCGTGGGATACGGATTAATCACAAGCTAGTTTATGCTAACCCGTTCTCTACCTCGTCCTCGCCTTGTCTTCATCACACGCAGTAGAACAAGGCTGAAACCTTTACTCTATCACAGGACTATGCCAAAATGCTCACTGAAAGTCTGGTGGAAATTCCTTTCGGCATTTTGTACTGGACGTACACCACTTGGCTAAATAGGAATAAGGGTGTATCAGGTGGATTTTGCAGGATTACTGCTATTTATCACTGAAAGGCATAGAAACATAGAAACATAGAACATAGAAACATAGAAACATGACGGCAGAAAAGGGCTATAGCCCATCAAGTCTGCCCACTCTACTGACCCACCCCATTAAGTCTGAATACTAATGACCTAGTTCCTTAACTCGACTCTCGTAAGGATCCTACTAGGGCTTACCATTTATTCTTAAAGTCAATAACGCTGGTGGCCTTGATCACCTGCTCTGGAAGCTTGTTCCAGTGATCTACAACCCTTTCTGTGAAGAAATACTTCCTTATGTCACTATTGAATTTCCCTCCTCTGAGTTTGAACGGATGCCCCCTTGTGACCGAGGGTCCCTTGAGAAAGAAGATGTCTTCTTCCACTTCGACACGTCCCATGATGTATTTAAATGTCTCAATCATGTCCCCCCTCTCCCTGCGCTCCTCTAGAGTGTAGAGCTGCAATTTGTTTAGTCTTTCTTCGTACGAGAGACCCTTGAGCCCCGAGATCATCCTAGTGGCCATTCGCTGAACCGACTCAACTCTAAGCACGTCTTTACGGTAATGTGGCCTCCAGAATTGTACACAGTACTCCAGATGAGGTCTCACCATGGTTCTGTACAGTGGCATTATGACTTCAGATTTGCGGCTAACGAAGCTTCTGTTGATACATCCCATAAGTTGCCTTGCTTTGGATGAGGCCTTCTCTACTTGTTTGGCGGCCTTCATGTCTGCACTGATGATTACTCCCAAGTCCCTTTCTTCTGAAGTCCTAGCTAGTGTTTCTCCATTTAAGGTGTAAGGTTTGCATGGATTTCTGCTACCGAGATGCATAACCTTACATTTCTTAGCGTTGAAGCCCAGCTGCCATGTCGAGGACCAGTTTTCCAACGTAATCAGATCCTGCGTCATACTATCCTGCAGATTGCTTTCACTTACTATATTACATAGTTTGGCGTCATCAGCGAATAGAGTTACTTTACCCTGAAGCCCTTGGGTCAAGTCCCTTATGAATATGTTAAAAAGGAGTGGACCCAGGACCGAGCCCTGTGGCACTCCGCTGGTCACCTCCGATGTCTCAGAGAGGGTGCCGTTGACCACCACCCTCTGACGTCTTCCACTTAGCCAATCATTGATCCATGCAATTAGTGTCTCACCTAACCCCATCGATTTCATCTTGTTTAATAGTCTACGGTGTGGGACGCTGTCGAAAGCCTTACTGAAATCCAAGTACACTATGTCTAGAGACTCTCCCGAGTCTAGCTTTCCTGTTACCCAATCAAAGAAGCTGATAAGATTGGATTGGCATGACCTACCCTTAGTGAATCCATGTTGACTAGGATCCCTTAGATTCCCCTCATCCAAAATTGTATCTAATTTGCATTTAAGTAATGTTTCCATGAGTTTACACACTATTGATGTGAGACTCACTGGTCTGTAATTCGCAGCCTCCGCTCTGCAACCCTTTTTGTGCAGAGGAACGACGTTAGCTGTCTTCCAGTCTAGGGGGACTCTTCCCATACTTAGGGAGAGATTGAAGAGCATGGTTAACGGTTCCGCCAGGACATCGCACAGCTCCCTGAGCACTCGTGGGTGCAATTCGTCTGGTCCCATGGCTTTGCTCACCTTGAGTCTTGACAGTTCGCTGTAAACATCAGCTGGTGAGAACCCAAAATTCTGAAATGGGTCTTCCTTGCTTGGCTTTGCTTCCAGCTGTGGCCCGTGTCCAGGTGCCTCGCAGGTAAAGACTGAGCAGAAGTAATCGTTCAGTAATTTGGCTTTTTCGGAATCTGTTTCCACATAATTCCCGTCTGCTGTTCTGAGGCGTACTATCCCGTTTGTGTTCTTCTGCCTGTCACTAATATACCTGAAGAAGGATTTGTCCCCTTTCTTAATGTTCTTTGCTAGAGTTTCTTCCACTCGAAGTTTGGCCTCCCTGACTGCTGTTTTGACCGCTGCAGACCTTGTCTTGTATTCAGTGTTAGCTTCTTTCTCCCCGGTGCGTTTGTATGAAAGAAATGCTCTTTTCTTGTCCTTGACTAGGTGTGAGACCTCATCAGTGAACCAACGGGGTTTCCTCTTTCTTTGTTGTTTGTTTACCGATTTTATGTAGCGGTTAGTTGCTTCGTGTAGTGTCTTTTTCAGTGTTGACCACATAGCTTCCACATCATCCTTTATTTCTTGAGCCTGTAGCGTCTGATGGACGAAATCACCCATGCTTGCGAAGTCAGTGCCCCGGAAATTGAGTACCTTTGTTTTTGTTTGTGATCTAGGGAAGCCCTTTCTAAGGTTGAACCATACCATGTTATGGTCACTGGTTGCCAGCGTTTCTCCCACCGAGACTTCCGTGACGCTTTCCCCGTTCGTAAGTACCAGGTCCAGGATGGCCTGGGCCCTAGTGGGCTCTAGCACCATTTGTTTGAGCTGTACTCCCTTCATGGATGTTAATATCCTCCTGCTACTACAAGTTGTTGCTGAGAATGTGTTCCAGTCTACATCAGGCATGTTGAAGTCCCCTAGCAGGACAACGTCCCCCCGTAAGGTGATATTCTCAATGTCTTCAATTAATTCTGTGTCCTTGTCCTCCGATTGTCTTGGAGGTCTGTATACCACACCAAGGTATAGGCATTTCTCTCCGCCTCTGGCCAGGTTTACCCAGATGGATTCCCCAGTGTACTTGACATCTGTGATCCTAGTTGTCTTGATGTTCTCTTTGATGTAAAGTGCTACCCCACCTCCCAACTTACCCTCTCTATCTTGGCGAAGCAGGTTGTATCCTGGTATAGTTATATCCCACCCATGAGAGTCTGTGAACCATGTTTCGGATATTGCTACCACGTCTAGGTCTGCATTTACTATTTCTGTTTCTAGTTCTAGAAATTTATTCCCCAGGCTGTGTGCATTTACATACATAGCTCTCCACTCTTTGTGTCTACTAAACTCCTTTAGAGAGTTACCCATCTGAGTTAGAGTTTCTCCTAGCGAATCTTTTTCAGCAAGGGTGCTTACCTCCGACTTAGAAGTGGAGTTTTGGTTTACCTCATCAGGATTGTTACTTACTGCTCCGGTATATAAATGGGTACCCTCCCCCAACTTACCTAGTTTAAAGCCCTTCGAAGCAGGCGGGCTACTCGGTGTCCGAAGACGTTCTTACCTCTGTTGGTCAGGTGGAGTCCGTCTGATCCCTGGAGTCCCTGTAGTGCCTCTCCGTGATTCAGGAATCCGAAGTTCATTTCCCAGCACCATCGGTGTAGCCACTCATTTGTCTTCAGAATACGTTCGTCCCTGTCTCTTCCCTTGCCCCTAACAGGAAGAATTGAAGAGAATACTACCTGTGCTCCTGTCTGCTTCAGCCTCTCCCCCAGAGCTCCGAAGTCTCGAGCTATGCCCTCCAGAGTGTTCTTGGCAGTGTCATTCGTTCCGACGTGGATGAGCAGCATTGGGAAGTGGTCCTTGGGCCTGAGTAGACTATCAAGACAGGCTGTCACATCTCTTATTCTGGCTCCAGGCAGACAGCAGACCTCCCTCGATTGCCTATCTGGTCTGCATATTGGTCCCTCGGTGCCCCTCAACATGGAGTCCCCGATGACTATTACTCTGCGCTTCCTTTGGGGATGTTGATCAGATGTCCCCGGAACTGGAGTCGTGTGATGGGCGTCTACCAGATTCTCGTCGGCCGTTCCTTCCTGTAAGATCTGGAATCTGTTCCTCAGGGTGAGTTGTGGGGTTGATGTGGAGCTGCCCTGGTGAGAGAAAGAGTGAGAAGGTGAGGAGATTGAAAAGGGGGGGGGGGGGGTCTCCTACGTTTACCTGTGGAGGAGGTCACTAACTGCCAGGAGTCAGTGTCTCCATCCATCTCCTGAACTGCAACAGTTGGTTTCTTTGTCGGCGGCCCTGGAGTCACCATGGTTGATCCGTCACGGGCCCGTTCTGTGATTTGGGACGCAGCACTGTACAATTTGACATTTAGTTGATGGTCCCTGCTCAGAAGAGCTTACAAATCTAAACGGTATCAGTATCCCTGCAGGACACTTAAATATCTCAGCCCTGATGTTATGAACTGTGTTACTCCCAGTGTAGCAGTTATTCAGTGTGTGTCATTCTCATGTAGGGATACCAGACGTGTCTTCCTGGTATCGAAGACACGTCCGGGGGTCCAGATGGCTTTTCAAAACCTGGCACTTTGTCCGGCTAGCAGCGACGTTAGGGCAGCATCTGCGCGTGCGCGCGAAGTGGCGACATCACGCAGACGCCCTCCCGACAAGCGACCGGGTGGAGGGGGCGGGGCTGGGGAAGAACAGGGCGTGACCCAGGCAGAATGGGGCGGGCCTGGGAGGCGGGGCCAGGGGTCCGGATTTTCGGTTCATAGACAACGGCGCGAAAGACAAAAGCACGCGCCGACAATTGAGCGCAGCGTGGAGGCGCGCGCCGCACAAAAATTACAGTTTTTAGTGGCTCCGACGGGGGGTTTTGTTGGGGAACTCCCCCCAGTTTACTTAATAGACATCGCGCCAGCGTTGGGGGGGGTTTGGGGGGTTGTAACCCTCCACATTTTACTGTAAACTGAACTTTTTCCCTAAAAACAGGGAAAAAGTTAAGTTTTCAGTAAAATGTGGGAGGTTACAACCCCCCACACCCCCCACAACGCGGCACAATGTCTATTAAGTAAAATGAGGGGGTTCCCCCCCACACCCCTCTGTTGGAGCCCTAAAAACAGTAATTTAGAGCGGCGCGTGCCTCCGCGCTACGCTCAATTGTCTGGGCGCGCCTTTGTCCCGGCGCGCTTTTGACCTGACACTGGATTTTCATTCCTGAAAATCTGGTAACCCTGTTCTGACGTATCACAAGAAAAAGATGGCACTAAATTAAAATAATTAAAGACTGGAAGGAGCTGAGGGTGGGAATGCATACGTTTGTAAATGGATCTCTACCAGACCCTTTATTGTACTTCAGTTACATAATTAAATTACATAATTGTTTCTGAAGGTTATGGGGATGGCGACATTTATGTCTCCATGCAACTCTCCAGTTCAAGGGAGGGACATAGTGTTTGAAAATGAGAGAGATGCTGGCTTGCGGCTGGGGATTTGGGTTTGTGATAGAGAGGGAGAGAAACAAGGATGTGTGTGTGTGTCGGGGGGGAGGAGGTGCTGTTTGTGAGTTGAGTGTCTGCTTCTTCCAGTTTGCCTCACTACACTAGGTGCTGGGCGCTAAAACCCACAATGCAAAACCCCATAACAACATGAAAGTGCAGAAAAATAGCAAAGAAATGCTCAAAAGAAATCTTACGCAAATGATATGCGTGGTTAACCAGCGCTAACAAATAAGGGGAATAAAAAGACGTGCATGAGGAGAGCGAAAGTGAGGGGAAGAGATGTTAGACTGTAAGTAGATAGTGAAAAGAGGGAAATTGAAGACTGGATAGTAAGAAATCTGGATACATCCGAACCATAAGTTGAGGAAAGAAAAATGACAAATGACTGTAAATCCTGGCAAGAGAGTTAAGAGAAGACGATCTATTAAACACAATGTTATAAACTGAAATATCTAAACATTGGGATGTTTTAATTGTGCGCTTGGTTGGTAGAGCAGAGTGCTGAGAGCAGTTTTGTTATCAGGATATGTTCAGTTGGTCCTAAGAGATCTGTGCTGGGACTCGACTACTGTAACTGCAAAAGAGCAAGTGCACAGCCTAGGAATACGACTACATATGTCGTGGACTGCCAGAAGAAAAGAAATCGATTCTGGAAGAGAAGAAATCCAACCGGCTATGTCACTCGAAGCCCAAATGATCAAATTATGACTGTCTTATTTTGGTCAGAAGAAAAAGATCATTGGAGAAGGACATTACGTGTGGGAAGATCGAAGGAACCAGGCAAAAAGACCTACCTGCAATCAGATGGCTGGACACGTTGAAAGCAACAATGGGGAATATGCTGGAGGACTCTACCTGACTAGCACACAACCGATCATCAAGTTGTTAGGACTCGAACACGAGTCGAAGGCACCTAACCAACTAACTATAGATCTATAAAATAACAACCAAGAAGCGATTAGACCAAGTAGAAGACAAATGATTTACTAGCAACAAAGACCCGATGTGCGTCAGGGGTAAAACCTGCAGGGGAACTTTTTCACACAGCCCCTGCCAGTCAGCACTTCCAAATCACAGAGCAAATCAATGTGTCTTCCCTCGGACTGGTAGCAAATCTTGCGCTCAAGGGAGCTGTAGTGGGAATTGAACTCACAACCTTGGGCTGCTCTAACCACTAGGCCATTCCTCCTCCACTTTGCAATTGTTTAAACATGCAAATATATTATAACTAGTGTTTTAGCCTGTTACATTTGTTACTGTAACGGGTGCTAGAAAAGCCCTACCTATACCCTGATCCCACCCATGCCTAGCCTCTACCATGCCCGGATCCCACTACCTCACCTTTCACCATTTCCTTAGTCCTCTGTACCCTTTGGCCCTCATACCATTTCCATCTCTCCCTTTCCCCCTACCATCTATCTCTGACCCTGTTTCACCCCTTTTGCCATATTTCCCTTTCCGGTCCCCTCCATCCTTCCCCCAAGGCCAACTGTCTCTCTCCTGCCCCTTCCATCCTCCTTGAAGTCCCCTAATGCCACAAGCCAGCTCCAAAGAGGGATTTGCAGTACCCTCCACCCACTGTAACATGGAACCGACTGTCCAGAATTTTGCACTGGATTAGATCAGAGATCATTTCTGCCTCTGGAGAAAGGGGGGGGGGGGGGGAAAGATATTGCAGACCTGGGATATGAGGCCTGAGGGGGGTTGGCATCTATTTTGTATAATTAGATCGAGTCTGATGGCCTGGGGAAGATTGGTGTTTTTCTTTGCAGACCCTGATGAGTTGATGACAGGGTCATTACTCTTCCAGGCTGGTGCCCCAGCCATTGCCATGGTAACTCCATCCTCAGTGCCACATTCACTGCATTTCCCCAGATCAATGTTAATTATTCCAGGCAGAGGGATCCCATGGATGCAAGCTGGGCTTTTCAAGAACAAGCCATTTGAGTTCTCATAAGAAGAGGCAATTAATATTAGATTAGGAACCAGTTAGCCTAAACATTTTTCTTAAAAACACAAAATGGGAAATTCTCTTCAATACATTTGTCTCTTTATCAAGTATATAATTTCAAAGCTTTAATTTGAAACTGCACAGGATAGAATCCGACTGAAAATAATAGAAACCAGCAGAGGGAATGGTAACTCAAATGCAAGGCACTGATAAGAAAGGCAAAGAGAGCCCTTGGAAAGAAGATTGCATTGGAGGCAAAAACAGATAGTGAAAACTTTGTTTTAGCTACAGTATATTAAAAGCAAGAAGCAGGGAAAAGAATCAGTTGGACCGCTAGAAGGCTGAGGGGGTAAAGGGCGCTCAGGTAAGACAAGGCCATAGCGGAGAAATTAAATGAATTCTTTGCTTCGGTCTTCACCGAGGAAGATGTGGGGGAGATACCAGTGCCAGAAATGGTATTCAATGCTGATGAGTTAGAGAAACTGAAACAAATCTCTGTAACACTGGAAGTTGTAATGGGGACAATCTGACTGACAATTTGACTAACTGAACAGTAGCAAATTACCTGGACCGGATGGTATACAGTACATCCCTGAGTACAAATAGATTTGAAAAATGAACTAGCAGAGCTATTGTTAGTAATTTATCTTTAAAATCTACATGGTACCATAAGACTGGAGGGTGGCCAGTGAAATGCCAGCTTTTAAAAAGGGTTCCAGAGGTGATTAGGGAAATAGTAAACTGGTGAATCTGACATCGGTGCTGGGGAAAATGGTAGAGACAATTATAAAGAACAAAATGACAGAGCATATACATAAGCCTGGATTAATGAGACAAAGACAACATTGATTTAGTCAAGGAAAATCTTACCTCACCCATCTACTACATTTCTTTGAAGGGGAGAATAAACATGTGGATAAACCTGAACCAGTCGATATTGTGTATTTGGATTTTCAAAAGGCATTTGACAAAGTATCTCATGAAAGACTTCTGAGGAAATTAGAAAGTCATAAAATGTCCTTTTATGGATTAAGAACTGGTTAACATAGAGAATAGAGTTAAATGGTCAATATTCTTATCAATAATCTTATAGGTGGGAATAACTAGTGAGATAATTAAACTAGCTGATGACATAACGTTGTACAAAGTTGTTAGCTTGCAAGAAGACCTCGTGAGACTGGGAGAATGGTCATCAAAATGGCAGAATGGTCATCAATGCGAGCAAGCGCGACACTGATGCATGTGGGAAAGAGATAGCTGATAGGTGATGCAGGATCCCGCGTTACGAGTCACCACCCAGGAAAAGGATCTAGGTTTCATCACTCAGGATACATTGAACCCTCAGCTCACTGTGCAGTGGTGGTTAAGAAAGCAAAGAGGAATTATCAGGAAAGGAATGGGAAACAAAGATGAGAATGTTATAACGCCCTTGTATCATTCCATGGTGTGGCTGCATATTTCATTTATTTATATACTGCCTCTCAGGTTATCTACGCAGTTTACAATCAGGCACTCAAGCATTTTCCCTATCTGTCCCGGTGGGCTCATAATTTATCTAATGTACCTGGGGCAATGGAGGTACTCCGCACATGAAACTGTATGATAACCTCCTAGCGACGCTGGCAGCGAAACTTGACCCCTCCATCTCCAAGCTGCTGACCACATTATCAGACTTTAAAGCTTTCCGAAAAGAAATCGAAACATTACTATTCAAAAAATACATTCCATCATCTTAATCTTCCCCTTCTTCCTACCCCCTCGAACCTTCTCACCTCTGGTAACATCTCTTTAATGTCTCTGCACGTAACCTGAATCCATCTTTCTCCCAATGTAATGTAACCTACTAGAAAAGTCTCCTCAATGTCTCTATAGGTCCGAAACCTCAATATGTATCCTGTAACCAGCTTTCCTCCTAAGTAATGTAATCTCCTGGAAATATCCAGCTATCTTCTATTGTAATCCACTTAGAACCGCAAGGTACAGGCGGAATAGAAATCACTAATGTAATGTAATAAATTGCCCAGTGTCACAAGGAGCAGTGTGGGATTTGAACCCATAACCTCAGGGCGTCGAGGCTGTAGCTCTTACCACTAGGCCACGCCTTCCTCCCTTGAATACTGTGTGCTATTCTGGTTGCTGCATCTGAAAAAATATGTGGAGGGCCATTTTTGAAAAGGACGTCTTAAGTCCAACTTGGACATTTCCCGCTAAACGTCCAAATTTGGAAGCACAGAAATGTCCATTTTTGAACAGGACATCCAAATATTTTTTTTAACCATAAAAACATCCAAGTTAGAAACGTCCAAATCAGCATCATTTAGATGTGGGAGGGGCAACCATTCTAATGAACTGGCCACATGGCCATGCCAACAGAGCAAGGGCGCTGCTGTGAATTTCACATAAAGGGTGCCAGATATACATCTCACCATATATACCTCTTATAATTTATGCCGAGCCCTCCAAAACTCACCCCAAACCTACTATACCCACCTATCTACCACCCCAATAAGCCTTATGGCTGCAGGTGGCACCTATATGGCAGTAGAGTAGGGTTTTGGTGGCCTCACACTTTCCACCATAAATGTAGTGATTAGAGTACCTTATGGGTCTGGCTCCAGGGCAGGATTAACCAATAGGCCAAGCAGGCACGTGCCTAGGTCCCGATGAAGGAGGGCATCAACATTGGTTTTTCCAAACGGTGATGGGCCCCTCCAGCATTGATTGGCAACATGGGCCCCCCCTTGATCGGCATCGACGGAAAGAAAGACAAGCAAGCAACGCGGGTAAGAAAGGCAACGGGAACTGTAATTGTGCAAGCGGTGCTGCTTCCCCAAAGCTTCCCTCTGACGCAGCTTCCTGTTTCCGCCTGGGCGCATAGTGTGGTGGGGTGGGACAGGGGGCCAGTGTACTTGTGTGCCTATCTCACGGCTGTATCGAGATGGAAGCAGGATTAATTCGACGAATTAATCCTGCTTTGTCTGGCTCCTCCTCACTGGCTACTTAAAATACCTGTGTGATGCCCTACTAGGATTTCCTATACCAGATACTGCTCATCCAGAGACAGGTATGTACTCTGTTATTCAGAGTTTGAGGTCATGGGAGGGGATCAGTAATAACTGGGGGAGCGTGTGGGCTCATGGCTTAATCCCTCCAGCGCTCATCTGGTCAATTTGGGTACCTTGTTGGCACTTATATGCTTCCAAAAGAGGTCTAGCCCCAAACATCTAAGTTCCGTCCAAGGTTTGATTATTCCCACAAGACGTTTAAGTCTAGAATGTCCTAAAGCCCCCTTGACTCTGGAAACGTTTTGCTAGAAGTCCAGGATAATGGTTTGGATTATCGGCACTTGGACGTCCCAGCGATGAGGATTTAGGTGATTTTGGAGAATATTTTAGTTTTTTGATTATGCCCCTAATAATGGAATTAGAAAAGGTACAGAGAATGGTAATGAAAATCCTAAAAGAGATGGGACGACTTAGAAACATAAAAACAGACGGCAGATAAGGGCCACGGCCCATCCAGTCTGCCCACCCCAATAACCCTCCCCTACCTTTCTTTGTGAAGAGATCCCACGTGACGATCCCATTTTGTCTTAAAATCAGGCACGCTGTTGGCCTCAATTACCTGTAGTGGAAGACTATTCCAGCGATCAACCACCTTTTCGGTGAAGAAGTATTTCCTGGTGTCACCGTGTAGTTTCCCTCCCCTGATTTTCCACAGATGCCATCTTGCAGCCATGGGGCTTTTGAAAAAGAAGATATCCTCTTCCATCTCGATACGGCCGTGAGATATTTGAACGTCTTGATCATGTCTCCCCTTTCTCTGTTTTCCTCAAGTGAGTACAGCTGCAATTTATTCAGCCGTTCCTCCTACGGGAGATCCTTGAGTCCCGAGACCATCCGGGTGACCATTTGCTGGACCGACTCAAGTCTCAGCACATCTTTGCGGTAATGCGGCCTCCAGAATTGTACACAGTATTCCCTATGAAGAAAGGCCAAAGCAATTAGGGCTTTACAGCCTGAAGAAGAAACAGCTTAGGGGAGATATGATAGAGGTCTATAAAATAGTGAGTGGAGTGGAACGGGTAGATGTGAATGTTTACTCTTTCCAAAAATACTAGGAGTCGGGGCATGCAATGAAGCTACTAAGTAGTAGATTTAAAACAAACCAGAGAAAATAATTCAACTCTGGAATTTGTTGTTGAAGAATGTGTTGAAAGCAGTTAACTTAGCAGGGTTTAAAAAAGGTGTGGATCATTTCCTAAAAGAGAAGTCCATAAGCCATTATTGAGATGGACTTGAGGAAATCCACCGCTTATTCCTAGGATAAGCAGCATAACATCTTGCGTCCTGGGTTGGCCACTGTTGGAAACAGGATACTGGACTTGATGGACCTTTGGCCTGCCCCAGTATGGCAAGTCTTATGTTCTTATGTGCATTTGTTTTGGCTAAAATATTCGTTTTTACGGTGCATATTTGTTAACCACAACAAAAGGTATCCCTTGTTGTTCAGAAGAGAAAACTTGTGTGCACACAACAGTTGGTATATTTAATGCTCGCATTGGATGAAACTGAAAGTATACTAATAATTATTTTTGTTCACATAATTGTCAGATGTGAGGGTTGTTTGTGTTGGGAAATCCTGAAAGCACAGAACAGCTGATCGAGTGTTCCTGAGTGACTAGCTCAGCTATCGGGTCATCTTTCCTTTTATTAGCTGAGATTTGAGGACTCTTCTTGAGTGTCTAACAGGCTGAGGGATGCGTAAGAGGATGCATGAGGGTTCCTGGCCAGATGGGGGCTGACGGTGAGAGACAGAGAGAAAGCATTCAGTGTTGTCTTATAGATTCACTGCAGAGCTGTCATGCAGACAAGCAATTACTGTATTTTGAGTACAATAATGAGGTGGGTGTATCAGAATATAGAGGGGTTTGCAATTGGAATTCAGAGTGGCAGAGAGAGGCGGTGTCATTTGGTATCTTTTTGTCAGCAATGTGACAGGAAGGGGCTGTCTCCTGCGTGGTACCCATCACACCTGACTGTCACTTCCACCAAACCGTTCTTTGGCTGCGTGGCATCACAGGTGGGACCTGTAATGATTTATGGCTGTGCTGGCTTATTTATGAGAGTATGCGCATAACAAAACCATAAGCTACAAAAACACTGTCAAGTCTTTTGGGAATTGAGGAGAAAAAGAGTTCAAACTTATTTACTAAGTTTTCGGGAGGTGTGCGGGAAGAATGCAGGGCTGACCTGACCCCATGCGGGTTCCATCTGCTACTGCTGTGATGTACATGAAAACACGGCTCTTTCATCCTCTCGGGATCCCAGACAAATCAGCCACCTCCAGGGTGGAAAACTTTGTAGCATGTTTCTGAAACACATCATAACTAAAGGGGAGAAGATGCAGTAAATCCAGAATCTCTATGTATTGATAACGTGATTTCTGGAGCCATAAGGGCTCCCAGAAAATAACCCAGGTAGATAAAGGGAGTCAATGATTGAGGCACACAGAGATACAATGGAGAGATTGACATGGGGACAAATTTTTCCCTGTCCCTGCAGGAACTCAATTTTCCCGTCCCGTCCCCGTGAGTTTTGTCACTGTCCCTGCCCCATTCCTGTAAGCTCTGACTTAACCCCACATCCTCGAACACTTATGATTTTAAAGTATTTAAGGCTTGTGCAGATGAGGATGGAACTTTCAGGAATGGGGCAGGGGCAGGAAAAGAACTCACGGGGACGGGAAAATGAGTTCCCGTGGGGATGGAGGAAAAATTTGTTCCCGGGTCATTTTCAAATACAATGACTCTCCAAAGTCTTTGTGTGGCTCTGGGGAGGTGCTGTATCTCCCTGTGGTTTAATCACTGACTTTCTGTGTGACTTTTGGAAGTTAAAAACACAGAAACATGATGGCAGATAAAGGCCAAATGGCCCATCCAGTCTGCCCATCCGCAGTAATCATTATCTCTTACCTCTTCTTCTCTCTAAGAGATCCCATGTGCCTGTCCCACACTTTCTTGAATTCAGACACAGTCTCTGTCTCCACCACCTCTACTGGGAGACTGTTCCACGCATCTACCACCCTTTCTGTAAAAAAGTATTTCCTTAGATTACTCCGGAGCCTGTCACCGCTTAACTTCATCCTATGCCCTCTCGTTCCAGAGCTTCCTTTCAAATGAAGGAGACTCAACTTATGCGCATTTACATCACGCAGGTATTTAAATGTCTCTATCGTATCTCCCCTCTCCTGTCTTGTGATGTAGACCACCAACCATTTTAGCTGCCTTCCTCTGGACTGACTCCATCCTCTTTATATATTTTTGAAGATGTGGCCTTCAGAATTGTACACAATGTTCTATATGAGGCCTTACCAGAGTTTTATACAAAGCCATCCATTCCTCAAGTTTCCTACTGGCCATTCTTCTCCCTATGCACTCAAGCATCCTTCTAACGTTCGCCGTAACTTTTTCAACCTGTTTATCCACTTCACACCCAAGTCTTGCTTTTCTTTCATGCACAAAAGTGCTTCACCCCTAAACTGTACCGTTCCCTCCGGTTCTGCAGCCCAAATACACAACCTTGCGTTTCGTAGCATTAAATCTTAGCTGCCAAATCTCAGACCATTCCTCAAGCTTCACTAGGACCTCCCTCATTTCATCTACATCAAGAGTATCTACTCTATTGCAGATTTTGGCATCATCCTCAAAGAGGCAAATCTTACCCGACAGCCCTTCAGCAATATCGCTTAGAAAAATGATAAAAAGAACAGGCCCACGAAGCCAACCTTGAGGCACATCACCGGTAATATCCTTTTCCTCAGAGCGATCTCCATTGACCACTACCCTCTGGGGCCTTCCACTTAACCAGTTCCTGACCCAGTCTGAAACTTTGGGGCCCATACTGAGGGCACTTATTTTATTTATGAGATGCCTGTGTCTCAGACATTGACTTTACTATCACACAAATCATCACGCAGACATTTGCACCTGCTTGAAAGAAGATATTAGTGTGTGCATGTAATCACTCGGTCTACTCACATATATATTTACATCGCAGACCTATCTTTGCTACATCAAAACTAGCCCCAGTCTGTGTAAATGTTTATGCACCATCTTGTCAGTGCATGTAGCTAGATGCACTTTTTCAACCGAATAATTTTCTAAGAACATAAGAATTGCCGCTGCTGGGTCAGACCAGTGGTCCATCGTGCCCAGCAGTCCGCTCACGCGGCGGCCCTTAGGTCAAAGACCAGCGCCCTAACTGAGACTAGCCCTACCTGTGTACGTTCTGGTTCAGCAGGAACTTGTCTAACTTTGTCTTGAATCTCTGGAGGGTGTTTCCCCCCTATAACAGCCTTCGGAAGAGCGTTCCAGTTTTCTATCACTCTCTGGGTGAAGAAGAACTTCCTTACATTTGTACGGAATCTATCCCCTTTCAACTTTAGAGAGTGCCCTCTCATTCTCTCTACCTTGGAGAGGGTAAACAACCTGTCCATATCTACTAAGTCTATTCCTTTCATTATCTTGAATGTTTCGATCATGTCCCCTCTCAATTTCCTCTGTTCGAGGGAGAAGAGGCCCAGTTTCTCTAATCTTTCGCTGTACGGCAACTCCTCCAGCCCTTTAATAATTTTAGTTGCTCTTCTCTGGACCCTTTCGGGTAGTACCGTGTCCTTCTTCATGTACGTCGACCAGTGCTGGACCCAGAGCCCTTTTCTGTACGGAAGACAGACGTGTGAAAGATTCTACATAAAAACATCCCTCTATAACCATGAGAGAGGTCACAAGGTGGCTGATTTAATACCCAGCATGGCATCGGAAGACTGGAGGGTGGCCAGTGTAACACCAATTTTTAAAAAGTGTTCTAGAGGTGATCCAGGAAATTATAGACTGGTGAGTCTGACATCAGTGCCCGACAAAATGGTGGAGACTATTATAAAAAACAAAATGACAGAGCATATACATAAGCTTGGATTAATGAGACAAAGACAACATAGATTTAGTCAAGGGAAAAGTTGCCTCACCCATCTACTACATTTCTTTGAAGGAGAGAATAAACATGTGGATAACAATGAGCCAATTAATATTGTTTATCTGGATTTTCAAAAGGTATTTGACAAAGTACCTCATGAAAGACTTTAGGTAGAGGAAATTAGAAAGTTATGGGATAGGAGGTAATGTCCTTTTATGGATTGAGAACTACACTTCCCCTCCGTATTCCCAAATTTTGTACCTACGGATTCAGTTATTCGCGATTTATGACCAGAATTTTTTTTTTTCATTTTTCGGGCTATTTTTAGCCCTGAAAGCCCCCCTTAAGCCTTACCTGGTGGTCTAGCAGGTTTTCGGGGCAGGAGCGATCTTCCCAGATCGCTCACAGGAAATGGCTCGAGAGACTACGGGAGCTCAAGGCAGCCATTTCCTGTGAGCGATCTGCACGGGGCAGGAGCGTGGGAAGATCTCTCCTGCCTGAAAACCCGCTAGACCACCAGGTAAGGCTTAAGGGGGGGGCTTACAGGGCTAAAAATAGCCGGGGGGATAAGGGCACTTCTGCAGCTACTTTCTCGCCATGGAATGTGTATTTCCAACAGAAAGGGAAGGAAAGAGAGAGGGGAAAACCTGGGGGCCCCAGATCACAGCAGGATGCAACAGGTTGATTTTAAAATGATGGGTGTGGGGGGGGGGGGGGCAACGA
The DNA here is from genome assembly GCF_902459505.1 of Geotrypetes seraphini. Lineage (NCBI taxonomy): Eukaryota > Metazoa > Chordata > Amphibia > Gymnophiona > Dermophiidae > Geotrypetes > Geotrypetes seraphini. Next base: position 254,553,660 of record NC_047089.1, read on the forward strand.
TAGAAAGCAGCTCCTCTGTAGGCTGTGTGTAGGGTAGGCAGCTCTGCCCCAGCCACTGAATTCTGCCATTTTTTTTTTCTCTAAAATCCCTTGTTCCTTCTGAGAGCGTGATGATATTTGCACACGAGGCTATCGAGAGTCAGCCTTGTGCTCGTAAAACCCTTTTAAACAGCCTGTGCTATCCTTGTGCCACGTCTGTGACCTCAAAGCAAGGGAAAAGGCTTAAGGTTAGCTGGTTAGATGCTGATTGAATGGCTAAGGCTGAAAGAACAAGAGAAGAAAGAGGAAACTGAATCTTTGCTCGGTAAATATTATCACTTATTCCATCTACATCTGCTTGAATGTCAACATAGTCTTTCATGTGTGCAGTGCACACATTGGGAGCAGAGCTTTCCTTCCTCATATTAAGTGATTTTGTTATGTCTGATCTGATAAGGCCCCTTTGCCTCACTTCAGATTAAATCCATACCTTGTCTCTGGAGTTGGTAGACTCCTACACATCCTTCTGGATCCTGAGCAGAGAGGCAGCCTTAGAGGACCCCTCAAGGAATCAGTGAGTTCTTCCTCCGGCGGGTGGGCGGAGTGAAGCAGAGCGTGACGGCGCACTTTTCCATAACTTACAGAGGCCAGGATTCACTAACCTGCCGGATCGGGCCCGATCCGGGCAGGTCCGACCACTGGAGGGGAGGTGGCAGAACCAGGGGGAGCAGAGAGGACATGTCAGGTAGGCATTCGGGGCAGGCATACCCAGGGGTGCAGGACTGCGAGAGCCAGGGCAGGATATTGGTGCTGACAGGGCAGAGAGCAGGGCTTCAATAGAACAGGAGAGTCGGAAGTACGTTTTCAACTGCTCCCCAGCGGTCGCTTCTTCCGTTGATCGGCCAGCCCTGGTCCGATGTGAAATTTTGTGTAGTGAATCGGATCGCTGCCTACCTTGCATGCGTTTCTCCTCATTCGCATGCACGGATTCGAAGCGGATCGCAGGAGAGGTAAGTGAATCAGGCCGAAGGGAAATTTGCTCGTTACGGTACATGATCTGTTTGCTTAGTGAATCTAGCCCAGAGAGATGCCCCCAGCAGCACTAGGCCAAGCTTGCCGGTATCCTGGGCTACAGAACTGTGAGATTTGGAAATATAGTAGATTACACCTGGGGATGGATATCTCTGATTTTCCAGTAACCATCCTCCAGCAGGAAGGGAGTCAAAAAAATCCTTGTGTTTTTGGAGTGATGGTGTCCAGAAGGAAGAAACATCTCAGTGGAAATCAACCACTTGGACCTACCACACTAGAATCTTGTCTTCCTTAAATCCATTACAAAGACTAGGGGACACTCGATGAAATTGCAGGGAAATACTTTTAAAACTAATAGGAGGAAATATTTCTCCACTCAGAGAATAGTTAAGCTGTGGAACGCGTTGCCAGAGGGTAAAAGCGGATAGTGTAGCTGGTTTTAAGAAAGGATTGGACAAATTCCTCTAGGAAAAGGCCATAGTCTGTTATTAAGAAAGACATGGGGGAAGCCACTGCTTGCCCTGGATCGGTAGCATGGAATATTGCTACTCTGGAGATTCCGCATGGAATATTGCTACTCCTTGGGGTTCCGGAATCTTTTGTTACTCTTTGGAATTCCAGAATCTTGCTAGTTTAGGATTCTGAATGGAATATTGCTACACCTTGGGTTTTGGCCAGGTACTAGGGATTGGCCACCGTGAGAATGGGCTACGGGGCTTGATGGACCATTGGTCTGACCCAGTAAGGCTATTCTTATGTTCTTAATCCAAAACTAGATCTGATCCCAGTGGAGACACTGGGAAAAGGCACGGAACATATAAGCGTAGGAATTGCCGTTTTGTCTCAGACCTAAGATCCATCTAGCCCAGATGTGGCCAGTCCAGGTCACAGATGTTGAGGGATGAATAAAATTTTAGGGGTGATTTTTGATAATAAATTGAATTTTCATGATCACATCAGTAACATTATTAAAACTACCTTTTATAGATTACGTAAAATTCGATCTATTTCCAAATTTCTATGTTCAAAATCACTTAATATTCTTATTCACTCTTTGGTGATTTCTAAGATCGATTATTGCAACTCTCTCTTCAAGGGAATTGCGTTGAATGAAATAAAGCGTCTTCAAATTATTCAAAATGCTTCCATTAAGCTGATAACTAAATCCAGAAAGTTCGACCACGTAACACCGCTTCTTAAAAAGGCACACTGGCTTCCAGTTATTCATCGAATTACATATAAGCTTTGTATACTGACTTTCAAATCTCTTTGTAATAAAACTCCAGCATTTATATACAAATTATTAATTCCATACTCTCCAAATAGAGTTCTGAGATCCAATGAACAGAATTTACTGACTTCGTTGAAGGTTATTAATACAAGACGGCAATTTATTTTTTCGGTTACCGCACCACAGACTTGGAACGCCCTTCCAATATTTTTAAGGGAAGAACAGGAACTTGGAAAATTTAAAAGTAAGTTCAAAACATTTCTTTTCAAGGATGCCTTTGAAAATTAATTTTAATTTCCCATAGTCCTAATAAATTTCATTTTATAATTTTATTTTGTTATTTTGTTTACCTTTTGTATTTTTCCCTCATTGTTTCTACTTTACTTTATTGAATTGTATTTCACTCCCCTTTTACCCAATGTTATGAGTAGGTTAAGTTAAATTTTATTCCCTTGTCATTTTTTTTAATTTTGTTGTTTATTGTATTGTTTCCCTTCAAATGTAATTTTTAAACTGTTCATCGCTTAGAAGTATGATTAAGCAATTAATCAAAAAACTATTAAACTTGAAACATGTAGAGCAGTGGTCTCAAACTCAAAGCCTTTGCAGGGCCACGTTTTGAATTTGTAGGTACTTGGAGGGCCTCAGAAAAAAATAGTTAATGTCTTATAAATCTTTCCTTCTGGCCAAGTCTTAATAATAATATTGTAGTTTATAGCTAAAGAGACATATGATCACGAAACGGTTTTATTTTTCTTTTGTGATTATGATAAACATACTGAGGGCCTCAAAATAGTACCTGGCGGGCCACATGTGGCCCCCGGGCCACGGGTTTGAGACCACTGATGTAGATGAAGGTAAGCCAGTGGATATTGTCACAGGGAATCCCCTGTGAAGGCAAAGGAATCCTTGCAGTGCCCCAGAACTGATGAGCAAAGTAGGGAATTGTCCCAGGAGAAAACAGTAGATAAACCTAAAATTCCTTCTAGGGGACTGTCAGGGAAGAAAATGCCTTTGCATAGCAGTAAGTGAGAAGCAAGGTAACAGGACTACATATCCCATCAGGCCAAGGGCAGAAAATTCCTAAAGCCAGGACTGGAACAGCTCCAGGGCCTAGCAAATCCAGAACTGGTTTGAGCCAGCTCAACAAGCACCTGAGCTCAGAATTAGCCAGAACTAAGGGCACACCTGCACTCCAGCACAGGCAGCCACTGAGAGAGAAAAGGGTGGGGCTCCTAGTTGGAGGCAGCCACAAAGGAGGAACCCAACAGGGAGAGAGAAGGGAACCATAGTAACATAGTAGATGACGGCAGATAAAGACCCGAATGGTCCATCCAGTCTGCCCAACCTGATTCAATTTTAATTTTTTTTTTTTTCTTCTTAGCTATTTCTGGGCAAGAATCCAAAGCTCCACCCGGTACTGTGCTTGGGTTCCAACTGCCAAAATCTCTGTTAAGACTTACTCCAGCCCATCTACACCCTCCCAGCCATTGAAGCCCTCCCCTGCCCATCCTTCACCAAACGGCCATACACCGACACAGACCGTGCAAGTCTGCCCAGTAACTGGCCTAGTTCAATATTTAATATTATTTTCTGATTCTAAATCTTCTGTGTTCATCCCACGCTTCTTTGAACTCAGTCACAGTTTTACTCTCCACCACCTCTCTCGGGGTGGTGCAGACCTTCTCTGCCAGGAAACAGAAGTGCACCAGAACCTTATACTCCAGAAGGGCAGGTAGGACCTCAGGATGGGAAGGGTTTTGTTGAGGACTTCTACACAGATGAAAATGATATAGAAATTAATGAAGTTCAGAGTATGGAAGAAATGAGAGAGGATATTTCATACCCTACTGACCTTGATTTAATGGAGTGGGGCTGAGGAACAGTAGGGAAAGTTTGAGTTTATCAAGAGGAAATTGTTGGTGAATGATTCCAGACTAGCCACACTGTATTATTTAAAGCCTCCAGCTGAAAGGGTTTTTTTGTTGTTGCATGGAACTTGCAGGAAAAAAACTGCACAGCCTAAAACCAAGCAGGACTGGGGTTTGTTTTCCTGTGATGCATGAAATGCATGAAAATTGGTTACCTAAGGTACTGCTGGCCACAGGACACTGGGGAACTCTTTATTCAAAATCTAGTGGGATTTTGGTTGAGATTTTTGTACACCAAAATCTACAGGGCGGGTGCAGATCCCAACACCTCTGGGGGTATTTTGGTTAATAAAACCCCAAGGTGAACTTTTCCCCAGTGAAAGGGCTTACAGAAAGTCATAGTAGAATCTGGTTGAACAAGCCAGGTGGAAAACAGTGGCTGGGCCGGGAAGGGCCTAGCCCCGTGCGGCAGGTGTAGGCCTCGGAGAAGGCCATTATAAGGCTGAAATAGTAGCCGGTGGATGGCAGCAAGCCAAATAAAAGAGACAAATGGATTGTTCTTGTTTGTATTTTGTGCAAGGACTGTTGTTTGCTGGTATTTTTGGAACTCATTTATGAATTGCTACTAACTTGAGTTAGATGCACCAAGTCTGCTGTGAAGTAAAGATTTATTTTGTGGCATCCAGGTCTATTGCACTATTTTTGAACTCTATTGCAGTCCTTCCCAACTACTCATACCTCGCTTCACTCGGCCGAGGTCTGTGTGGCTTAAGGTATTGGCCCCTGGACACGTCCAATCGGCCACAATATTAAAGGGCTCATAATAATTTTTTTTTAAAGTCTAAAACCCCACCTAAATCGGTACTTGGACGATCTATAAGACAGGTAATCCAAGTGCCGATAATTGAAACGTATTTAAGACGTATCTTGGAACAGCTTAGTCGTTTTCAGCGCTGCTGTTAGCCCAGAGCTGAATGGAGCATTTTAGGAAGAGTGGGGAGGGCAGGATTTGGGCTAACTTAGACTTAGTCGTACTGCAAGTATAACCGAAAGTTTAATGAGACTTCCTAGACTGAACTTATACGTGGTGACTTAGGCGATCTAAAAACAGGTCAGACCTCTACACACTCCCCCAGTGATCACTGACACCCCCCCCCCTTCGCCACAAAATCTTAATAGACGCTTTATATATCTGTCTCCAGAACATCAGAACCTGGCCTAGGAAAGCCTAGTAGAGCTGCACAGAGGTGGCTTAAGTAGGCTGGGGATGGGCTAGTGACCCATGGAGAAGAGGACCCAGGCCCATAAGCCACTCTAACCACTGCATTCATGCTGAAACATGTTCACCCCCTAAACCCCTATTGTAGTGCCTTATAGATGGCACCTGCAGGCATAAGGGCTATTGTGGTGGTAGACAGGTGGGTCTAGTTGGGTTTTGTGGGGGCTCACCATGACCTGCAAGGAAGTTGTGGTGAGATGTTTATGTGGTACCCTTTTTGTGAAGTTCACAGCAGTGCCCTGTAAGGTGCCCCACTACTCTGTCGCCGTGTCTGGGTGGCCAGTCCATCGCTTTGCTGACCCCTCCCAGGTCCAAAAGGCTTTGTTCTAGGCGTTTTTGACTTGGACGATTTTTTGGATGAGATTGGGGTATAAAGAGAGACGACTAATGTATTAATGTCTAGTAGTATTTTATGTGAATTATGTGGATTTTATTATTTTTATTCGATTTGTTGTTTGCTGTAAATCGCATCGAAATATGATTTTGCGATCAAATCAAAGAATTTATTAAACTTGAAACTTGGTCTGGGCGATCAAACGGCTGGATGTAGAAGTAGACGAGTCTCAAAATGAAATTTTGGACGTATTTTTCGAGAATTGACTTTAAATGCTGCCGACTTTGGGTGTACCAGTGACTTAGGCCCAAAATGGACTTAGACATATTTTTTTTATTATGCCCCTCTATGTATCTGGATAGCAAAAGGCACTTGACAAAGTACCTCATCAGCAATCACTGAGGAAATTTGAAAGTTGTGGGATGGAAGGTAACATCCTATTGTGGATTAAGAACTGTTTAAAGGGTAAAAAACAGAGAAATACTGAAGGGAAAACACTTGGTAGATAAGGACAGACTGTTCACATTCTCCAAGGTAGAGAGAACGAGAGGGCACTCTCTAAAGCTAAAAGGGGACAGATTCCGTACGAACATAAGGAAGTTCTTCTTCACCCAGAGAGTGGTGGAAAACTGGAACGCTCTTCTGGAGACTGTTATAGGGGAAAACACCCTCCAGGGATTCAAGACAAAGTTAGGCAAGTTCCTGCTGAACCAGAACGTATGCAGGTAAGGCTAGTCTCAGTTAGGGCGCTGGTCTTTGACCTAGGGGCCGCCGCGAGAGCGGACTGCTGGGCACGATGGACCACTGGTCTGACCCAGGAGCGGCAATTCTTATGTTCTTATGACTGTAAGCAGGAGATGCCGTTATACAGTGAGGACTAGATTCAGTAAATGACAACCAAATTTGGGCATAAAAAAAAAAATCCATGTGAAGCTCCATTTACTCTATAAACAGGGCTCTGAGTTGTGCATCATTTACAGCAGTGTTTCTCAATACATGGTATGCGTACCCTTGGGGGTACACGGGCCGCTTGTTGGGGGTACGTGGCGTAGCCGCTACCGGCGGTTCTTCCCTGTTACTTCATCGGAGCTGCACTGATTCCCTCCTCCCCCAGCAGCGCTCCGTGCAGGGACGCAGGCAGTGACTCGCATGCTGCGTAGCTGACCCGGAACCTTCTCTTTTGCTCCGGTGCTCTGGTGCTCACCTATGGGGGTGGAGCAGTGGACCGGCAGACAGGCAGGAAGGGAGGGATCTCAGCAGTGACTTCAGCAGTGGGTGGGGCAGGCAGGGATCCCCGGCGACACGTGCAACTTCTGTGTATGGGTCGGCTTCGGGGGAACGGGGTGCAGGCAGGGCGGGCAGGGATCCCTAGTGTACAACTTAATTTTGGGACAAAGCTGGGAGGGGGAAGGGGCACAAAATCGACACAGAAGGAAGGAAATAGAAATGGAGAATTGACAAGCATGACTGTGTGCACATGGGAAAAGGAAGAAAGGAAAATTGGGCCGAGAGAGAGGAGTGAAGTAGAGATGCATGAGGAATAGAAGGATGAGAGGGAGAAATGTTGGATATGGTGGTAGAGCGGAAACACAGGGACAGATTGAAGGAGATGCAAGGGGGAGGAATGTTAGACATAGTGATGGAGAGAGAGATGTGGCATTGTGCTGGAGAGGAGTGATAGAAGGAGAAAAGGGCATGGGGCTGGTGGGCAGAGGTGAAAAATGCTGCACATGATCCGGGGGATGAGAGAGGGAGAAATGTTGGCAGTGGCAGTAGAGGGGGTGGGGGAGATGCCTGGATCTCTCAAGACAGATGGACAGAGTGAGAGGGAGACATGTTGCCAATGGGGGTGGAGGAGAGAGGAAGAAATGTTGGACTCACAGAGAGAGATGTTGGTTGGGGAAGGGAATGAGGTCCGGAAGAGAGGAAGCATGCATGAGGCAGAAATAAATATTGGATGCACAGTCAGAAGGAAGTGCAACCAGAGACTCATGAAATCACCAGACAACAAAGGTAGGAAAATGATTTTATTTTCAATTTAGTGATCAAAATTTGTCTGTTTTAAGAATTTATATCTGCTGTCTATATTTTGCACTATATTTTTCTATTTTAAAGTCATCTGCCTTGACCTGTTTGATCAAAAAATCCAAATATAAATGATAGTTACCATTTTCTCTGCTTACAGTGTGCTTTGTGTTTGTTTGTTTTTTTTATTTTGTGGCTTCCGTTATGTATTAATAAGATTATATTGTGTATATGAAAAATGGATGGAAGAAATTGCATTACAATTTGTACTATTGTTATGGGGGTGGGGTTAGGGGTGGAGCCTAGGGGTGGAGCCTGGGCATGTCTGGGGCGGAGTTTGGGCAGCGGCACTTGGTTGGTATTTGTTAGGCATAGGGGGTATTTGGCTTGAAGATGTTGAGAAACACTGAAGTACAGGACAATTATGACATCACAATCTCAGCTCTGGTTACCAGAGACTGAAACTCTTCACACCACCAGGGGGTGCTGAAAAGTTCTCAGCCCAACCAAGAAGAGATATGGTTCAATCAATGATCTGAAGCAATGTCGAAACAGAGAATTTTGCTTCTACAACTTAACGAAATAAGATAACACGCTTTTCAGCTACAGTGGCAAAATAATGCTCAGCATTCAGGAAGTTGGTTTTTGCCAGATACTTGTATGTATGTGTAAATTATTTTGATATCCTGTGGTCATTTCTGTGGTAGCTTAATTTATCTGATTTTGGTTTTAAAAGTGCAATTGTGTTTTTAGCATGTGTATTTCTGTGCATTTGTTTGACTTGATTTTTATGATTTATTAGACTCTCTTGACAAAGGCAGAATTGCCGAAACACTGTCAGGGTCGAGTCTCCCAGTTCACATTGCGCTGTCAGTCAATAAAGCGCATTCTGGACAGTCCACTGCTGAGCGATAGATATCTTTTCCTCCCAAGTCACTTAACCCTCTGTTGCCCCAGGTATAAAATAAGCACCTGTATCACTAATAATGAAACCCTAAGCGCGCATGCGCACTCCTACCTGCGTGATCCGTAGCTCCGTGGCCCTGCATGCGCAGTAGAAGGAGCCTGTGGCGTTTTGTGTGCGGCGGTTTTCTGGGTCCTTCTACTGCATGCGGAGGCACGGAGTTTGAAGTGGCAAACACCACGGCACCGACTCCTTAGAGGAAGCCGCCGAGCAGGGAGGAACCGCCGTTTGGGGAGCATCAGCGCAGTGGCAGCAGTCCTGAACCGCCAACCCCCCATTCCTTACCCAAAGCAGCAGTGGCAGCGCTGTAAACAGGCTGTTCGTGGCAAGCCCTTCAGAGCCTTTCCTCTGCCGCCTCACTTCGGATGCGGTAGAAGAAAGGCCCTGTCGGGGCTGGCCGCGAACAGCCCGTTTACAGCGCTGCCACTGCTGCTTTGGGTAAGGAATGGGGGGTTGGCGAGTCAGGATTGCTGCCGCTGCTACTGATATTTGGGTGGGGAAGGAAAAAAGATGCCTGACTGGGAGTTGGGGGCCTGGGTTGGTGAGGAGAGAGACATGGGATAGCCACTGGAAAGTGGAAGCCATAGCTGGATTGAGGAAAGGACAAGGGATCCCTTAGCTGGCACAGCTGGAAGGCAGCTTCAGTGAAGGTCTGGGCAGGGAGAGATACAGAAAGACAGACAGACAGTCAGACATCTACTCTAGCACCCGTTAATGTAATGGGCTTGCTTTGATTGTAATCACAGAAAGGCAGTATACGAGTCAATTCCCTTTCCCCTGAAAAAAGAGAGGTTTGGAGCAACATCTGGGGTGAGTGGAAATCACCAGCGGCCCCTGGGCCATAAAATGATGGACGTTGCTATATAACCAGATACTTAGCTCCAATATTCTGGTATTGACTGGCGCTATATATCCCATATAAGTTTAAAGCTTCTGAATCCATGGTGACTGCGGTGTTTAAATAACTATGAATTCTTTTTACAATCCAGAATTTTATTGATGGTTTTTTTGCATGAACGTTAAATTATTAAACCATTTTGACTTCTGCACTACTACTGCTTATCTATATATATAAAATCGGAGGTATGTATGTGTGTATGTGTGTATGTGCCGCGATCACGCAAAATGGCTTGACCGATTTGAACGAAACTTGGTATGCAGATCCCTCACTATCTGGGGTGATATGTTCTGGGGGTCTCACGGCCCATCTGCACACGTGGGCGGAGCTACAAACAGAAAATCAGATTTCACCCATTCATGTCAATGGAAAAAATGTAAAAAGCTGCCATTCTCACAGTAATTCAAAAACGGCTTGACCGATTTGAACGAAACTTGGTATGCAGATCCCTCACTACCTGGGTTGATATGTTCTGGGGGTCTCGCGGCCCACAACTCTATGTTGCTTGCTCAAGGCTGGGTTCACCCAAGAATTTATATGTTCTTGCTCCAGGAGGTGAAACTAAAAATGTTGTTTATAATCACGTTTTGCGTTAGTTGTATTGTATTCATTTTGTCAAATATTTCACATTATAATTTGAATATTGTACTTTTTATTAAGCTGTAAAAAATAATTTCATTCACCACTATAAAGTATCTTTATTTGAATCCATTTACAGTGTTATTGCTATAATTAAATACCCGTGCAACGCCGGGGCATCAGCTAGTCACTTATATAATGCTGGAAGGCCTATGCAGCACTGTGCATTTTTATATTTATTGATTTCTGTACCACCAGGCGCTTTGATAGATCTGTGGCGAAGTGGCGACATTTTCACCATGACATGAAGAGCTTTGCCCAGTGGCTGACAGAAGCTGAGAAAGTTCTGGTTGAGATGCAAGCTGGTGCTGGGAGTTTGGATCCGACGAAATCCACGCAGCAGCTGAAGGTAAGTGGGGTTGTTCTTGTTTTAACCGCATTACTACGCTCTGCTGGCATTCCAGACTTGTAAATAAGACTTTGTGCTCTGAATATCTTCTAAAAAAATATTCTTATGATTTCTATTGACGTATCCTGATTATGTCGTGATCAGATATGATATCATTTGGTGGAATTGTTCTGTTTAAGAAGTCTGTTCCCGTACGTTAAATTCATCCTGCTATTATTAGAAGTTTTTGTTCATTCTGCCTTATTACTGGTCTATATTATATATACTTGTAAATGTCTTAATGTGGTAGATATTTTGAATTATACGAGGTGGTTTTTGAAGAGTTTCACGTGTTTTTTTCTTCTTTTCCTTGAATACATATGTAACGTTCAATTTTTATGTAAACCGTGTAGGTATTGTAAGCTATATAAATTTTTTAAAATAAATAAAACTTGTAACCCATTCTGGGCTCTTACGGGAAAGCGGGCTAAAAAAATTGAATGACCCCTCTCCTAGACAAAACCACGCTAGCGTTTTCACCACTGGTGGCGGTGGTTACAGCTCGGATGCTCAAAGGAATTCTAGGAGCGTTGGAGCTGTAACTACCGCCACCGATGTAAACGCTAGCGCGGCTTTGTAAAGTAGGGGGGTGAATGAATAAATAAACATTTACCAGGAACATTTTTGTAATCCCATTTTTTTTTTTTTTAATAATCACTAGGTTTTAACATAAGTCTGTGGTTGATCATAAGTTAATAAAGGAAGGTGCAGTGGATAAGGGGGGATTTGGTAGTTGTTGCCCTTAGTAGACTTTTGATAAAGTTGAAGCAAAAAAAAAAAAAAACCCCCAAAAACACAGCTTGATGTTATTTTGAGATTGAAACCTACTTCCTGGTTTTTTGATGTCTGCCTAGTTTTATTTTTTTTTGAGAAGGCTTCAAAGACGAACAATTGGTTGATAGTTTGATGACAGTTTTAAATGGCTCATTCGATCAGGAAGTGTTTCCAGCTTCAGTTAAGCAAGCGATTAAGAACTTAAGAATAGCTTCACAGGGTCAGACCAAAGGTCCATCAAGCCCAATAGCCCGTTCTCATGATGGCCAATCCAGGTCACTAATAACTGGCCAAAACCCAAAGAGTAGCATCATTCCATACAGGATCTCAAAGAATAGCAAGATTCCGGAATCCCAGAGAGTAACAAGATTCTAGAACCCCAAAGAGTAGCAACATTCCATACAGGATCTCAAAGAATAGCAAGATTCCGGAATCCCAGAGAGTAACAAGATTCTAGAACCCCAAAAAGTAGCAACATTCCATGGTAAGCAGTGGCTTCCCCCGTGTCTTTCTCAATAACAGACTGTGGACTTTTCCTCCAGGAACTTGTCCAAACCTTTCTTAAACCCAGCTACGCTATCCGCTCTTACCACAACCTCTGGCAATGCGCTCCAGAGCTTAACTATTCTCTGAGTGACAAAAAATGTCCTCCTTCGGATGGTGGTGTCATCAGTATTTGTAGGTTAATTCCCAACTTTGAGTTTTGGAAGAAGTTTGTTGAAAATGTTGAACATGAACAGTTAAAATAATTTGTGGAGATTAATACATTTCTGAACAATTTTCAGCCAAGATTTCCTCACTTGTACAGTACAGGAGCTCTCCTGGTTTCTTTGTTAGGTGATATGTGTGAGCTGTTAGTTAAAGAACACTGATAGTGGTCTTTCCTTGGATTTGGTGGCCACATTCGATTACCGTCGCTTATTCATTATTTCCAAAAATACTAGGATTAGGGGACATACAATGAAGCTACTAAGTAGTAGATTTAAAACAAACCGGAGAAAAAATTTCTTCACACAACGTGGAATTTGTTGCCAGAGAATGTGGGTGAAATCAGTTAGCTTAGCAGGGTTAAAAAAGGGTTTGGGATAATTTCCTAAAAGAGAAGTCCATAGGCCATTATTGAGATGGACTTTGGGAAATCCACTACTTATTCCGAGGATAAGCAGCATAAAATCTGTTTTACTACTTGGGATCTAGGTAGGTACTTGGGACCTGGGTTGACCACTGTTGGAAACAGGATTCTGGGCTGGTGGTCCTTTGGTCTGTATCAGTGTGGCATGTTCTTATGATGCAGCTACAAGGTTAAGATCTGATAATTGTGGGTTTTCATTGGTTTGTCTCCTTTTTTTTTTTTGTAAAATCACTCAAACAGATATGTCGGAAACAAGAATACTGTGAGGGTTTGATTTTCAGGATATAGGAATCCTGCAGAGCTTCAAAACTTATCCCATTTGTATTTAATATTTCTTGCAGCCTCTATGTTCCGTATTGGATGCCTCAACCTTTGTTATGTTTTCACAGACGATATTTGGAATTTTTTTCCCTACTGAGAAAAGTTGGTGAATGTTGTTAAGGAGGATCGATGATGGGTTATCCATTATATCTGTCAGATTTTCTGCTCAGCTATTTGTTTAAACTAGACCACTGGACACGCAGTCCTAAACTTAAATGGAGATGTTCTGAATTTAAATTAGGATTGCTAATTATGTGACCCTGCTTAAACGGATAATGGCATGGCAACTATTGATGAATATTGACTTCAGTGTATTTTATTTGACTTTGGTCTTCAAGTGTGAAATAAATGATATGTAGGGGTGGGGGGGGGTCTTTCTTCTGAAGTAGCAGCTATAATTCCATGCAAAGTAACCTACATGAATGCAGTAGGTAAGATTGGAACCGCCCAACTGGGAAGACCAGATTGGGGTAGATTCTACCTAGGATATCGTAAATTAGACGTTGGAAATAACAGGATTTAATTACAGAACTTATGTGATTATGGAATGTCAATTTTTAAACTCCTAAAATTTTTATTGTGGTAACAGTCAATGGCCAATTGTTGCCAACTCAGCCATTAAGTGAAACCGGTGCATGTTAGTAACTTAGCTCTGCTTAGTGGTGGGGAGTTTTCCTTTGATTACTCCCCTCACCCTCCCCACACACACACCTCCCTCCACCATGTCTTTTGTGGCTTTCCAGCAGAGTATGGCACAACTCTGGACATATTAAAAACATAAGAATCGTCTTACTAGATCAGACCAATGGTCCATCTAGCCTAGTATCTCGTCTTCACGGAAACACAATTCAAATTACAAGTACCTGGCAGAAACCAAATAGTAGCAGCATTCCATGCTGCCGATCCAGGGCAAGAAGTGGCTTCTCCCGTGTCTGTCTCAACAGCAGTTTATGGACTTTTCCTCCAGGAACTTGACCAAACCTTTTTTAAAACCAGCTAGATTAACCACTCTTACCACATATTCAGTTGCAGATATCTCTCCTCTCATGTGAAGCTTTGTGGCAGCTGAACTCTGCCTGCTGTTTTTGAAATCCTCCAGCTTGCTGGAGTCTCAAAAATCAGGGGATTGTGGAAGTCCAGCTTCCCACCTATAGATTTCTTCTCTCACTCTGTCCCAATACCTTCAAGCTATCAGCTGGGATTAAAATGACCCATGGAATTAACCCCGTCACTGTTGGCAGAGGCGAGTGAGTCAAGCAATTTCCTTTGAGTTCCAGTGGCACAAATGAATCCACTCCAAGTTTTGTCCTTGGCTGCCTGCAGTCTGAGCTTGAATCCCATGGGCCAGCAGATTTGTTTCCGTTTCGGATTTAACTCCAACTGGAGAAGGAGAACTCCAGAATAAGCCAAAGACGTGGAAACCTTATTTTCGTGAGGCCTCTAAGGTGGAGATGGTTTTATGCATGTCTTTGATTATAACTATTACTGGTGGTTTATGTAGCGTAGGGCTCCTTTTACAAAGGTTCGATAGCGGTTTTAGTTTGCACGCTAGCCGCTACTTGCCTCCTATTGAGCAGGCGGTAGTTTTTTCGGGTAGTGCGTGCTAAAAACGCTAGCGCACTTTTTGTAAAAGGAGCCCTTGGTATAGTTGACAGGAATGAAAACAGTGAACCACAACAAATATTTGTATACCAAAATGCCAATGGACAATAAAAGAGATTAGTTTTTAAAACATATTATGTGCCTTAAAAAAAGCAAACAAACATGTTTCTAGTGCATAGAGAGATATAGGGTGTGTGAAATTTGCTCTAAAAGGCATTTATGTGTAAGGTATATGATATTCAGTGGGAAAAAAATGTTGACTAGAATTCTCGACGATAAAAAACCCAAAACATTCATTTATCCAGAAAACAACCACTTTTGGAAGTGAAGGGGTTAACATTATCTTCATCAAGCACAAGCAAATCCCTTTCACCAGTGAATGAAACTCAGTTGGCAGATAGGACATTTTTCTTCTACATGGGTAGGGTCAAACTTTGGTGGGTGGCTTAGGGGGGGGGGAGAATTGAGGCGACTCTCTCGGGTCCTATGTGGCTTTTACTAGCTGAAGGAAGAGGCAGTGTGTAAAAAGACAGGAGTAAGGGCTGGTATCATTATGAACTGCAGAGTGCCCCGGAGCGTGTTCACTCAGGTAGGAGTGGTTGCTGGGGTCTGGATGGAAAGGAAGTGCTGGGGTGAGATACTTCTCAGGTTTAGTTTGGAGAGGAGGAAAGGGGGAGAGTATGCTGGGGTCTGAAGGGGAAGGAAGTGGGTGGGGGAGGTACTTTCTGGGTTTAGTTTGGAGAGGAAGAAAGGGGGAGAGTGTGCTGGGGTCTGGAGGGGAAGGAAGTGGGTGGGGGAGGTACTTCCTGGATTTAGTTTGGAGAAGAGGAAAGGGGGAGAGTGTGCTGGGATCAGGAGGGGAAGGAAGTGGGTGGGGCGGTACATCCTGGGTTTAGTTTGGAGAGGAAGAAAGGGGAAGAGTGTGCTGGGGTCTGGAGGAGAAGGAAGTGGGTGGGGGAGGTACTTCCTGGGTTTAGTTTGGAGAGGAAGAAAGGGGGAGAGTGTGCTGGGATCTGGAGGGGAAGGAAGTGGGTGGGGGAGGTACTTCCTGAGTTTAGTTTGGAGAGGAAGAAAGGGAGAGAGTGTTCTGGGTTCTGGAGGGGAAGGGCGGGCAGTGGGCGGGAGGTGGGCCTACCTACACCTAGGTGTACAACAGGTATAACCAAAACCGTAGGCAGGTTGCCTAGTCGGCACTTATACCTTTTTGACAGACAAAGTCAAACCAGGTCTAAGTACCGAAAAAGGGGCCGCTGAGCTGATTGTGGCTGCTGCGATCAGCTCAGCGTCCCCAGCATCCTGCCTACCCCTCCACTGCAAGCATCGCGGCAGGAGAGGTGGCTCATCTCCCCTACCGTAATGCCATCACTCCTCTACCCGAACTGCCGCGACCCGCGACAGGAGAGATGCCCATGTGCCTAAGGCCCCGCCCACAGGAGGGGCCTAAGGCTCCCGGGCCTATTCTGATTGGCCCAGGCGCCTTAGGCCCCCACCTGTGGGCGGGGTTTCAGATGGCTGGGCCAATCCGGCCCCATTCTGGAGCCAGCTGGCCTGCCGGACGGGGCAGGCTTGGCACCCGTCCGTCCGGCCAACGTTAAAGGTACGGGGGAGGGGGTGGGGGGGTCGGTGGGTCAGCCGGAGGGGTCGGCGGGGGGGGCAATCGGGGGTTCTGGGGGGATGGTCGTTGGGGGAGGGGGGTTGTTTTGAGGGCAGGAGGGCCTGGGATCCCTCCTGCCCGTATTGTAGTGGGGGGTAGGGGGTCGGAGGGGGGGTCGCCGGGGCCAGGAGGGCTTGGGCTCTCTCCCGGCCCGTTCGTGTCAGCGAGGGGGTCACCGGGGACAGGAGGGCTTGGGCTCTCTCCTGGCCAGTTCGTGTCGGAGGGGGGGTTGCCGGGGCAAGAGGGCTTGAGCTCCCTCTTGCCCCGATGTCATTGGGGGGGGGTCGCGGTTTGACGGGGCACCCTCTTGCCTGGATCGTTGGGGGGGATTCTGTAACCGGTGTTGTTTTTGACAGACACCGGTTACAGAATCCAGCTTTTAGGCCAAGGACTGGCTCCTCCTTCACCTAAAAGCCCTTGTGTTGGACGTTTGGGGCTTAGGCGTTTTTTTGGTTCATTATGGGCAAAAAGTGTAGACGTCGTGGGGATGTACTTGTAGACGTTGTGGTGATCTGGGCATTTAGTAGAGGCAGGCCATAATCAAAACAAAACTACTTTTGGACATTTGTTTTGATTATGAACATTTTCCTTGCTTCTGCTTTGAACGTTTAAGGACTTAGGCCAAAAGGGAACTTAGACGTTTTTTTTATTATGCCCCTCTATGCTTTTAGCAGCTTTTAGCAGGAAAGCAGCAATTTTCTGGAAGTAGCGATTTTCTCCAGGCATGCTGGGAAGCAGCGTTTCTCTCTATGGATGATGGGAAGCAGCGATTTGAAGCATTGATTTGGTGGGAGAAACCATGGAAGCAGCGATTTTCATAGTGAATGTTGGTAAACGTTAAACTTTTTTGGGTACAATAAAAGGAAAGGAACTTTAATCATGATGTAATTTTTGGGGGGCGTAGTCAGCATGCGAAAAATCGCAAATAAGTGAAACCGCGAGTGCAGAATCCGCGAATACGGAGGGAGAAGTGTAATTGACTATGCTGATCAAAAACCAATTAAAAGGTTGTTCAAAAAATGGAGATGCCCTTAGACACCTCCAAAAATGGTGCCTTTGTCTCAACTGAAGCGCCTATGGCCTCTGTAGGCGAGGTTAATGCCAGAAGTGGCCTTAGGCCACCAGAAATGTAGGCCTTTAAAACCTTGGTCTACGTTTCTGGCACCTCCCTTTCATGTAGATGCGAAGCTACAAATGGAGCCGTTGCTTGATTCACCAACGACCGGCGGCCATTTTGTAGATGGAGTTCATGGAAGGAAGAAAAGAGCGGGGAATATGGAAAGGAGAGAAAAAAAGTGGAAGACAGTCAAAAATGAAGGCAGGAATGAGGAAAGGGAGTGGGCGGGCCTTTTGTCCTGGAAAACCATTTTTTCTTCAAGTAGAGAGAACTGATTTCACTGCAAATCATTCGCGGGTCTCAATTTTTTTTTAAAAACTGCGCTTGGCTAAACTAAAGTGAACTAATGGCTGAGGTAAGTGTGAAACTTGTCAGGCTGTGTGAGCTTTTCTGTGTCCACTTTTGCAAAGACAAAGAAGTCAACCCGCTTCACCTTCGTAGTTTCATTAGACAGTATAACGGAATGATGAGGAGGGAATATGAACCATCGCTCCTCATCCTACATTTGTACTGGAAAATCAATAGCTGTGTGTATCCTCCCTCAAGGATTCTATTGCCGTTCTACGAGGTATTTAATTCTGCTTCATTGCACCCAGTGCGTGCATTACTCTTCCTTCCTAATTTAATATATCCGTTAAAACTTTTTTCAGTAATTTGTTGATTTCTCTAATAAGCCATTAAACTGCCTCTTGGTTGTGAGAAATATCAAACATTCTCTTGATGTATGTAAAGCCTCGGCCCGGGCAAACTTGACATTTTACATCTAATCGTGAATGCTGGAATTGGTTTCTGAAGGTTACCTTGTTCATCAGTTCCCTGGGCCAACTTTCAAAACGGATTGCATTCGTATGCCTCCATTTTGAAAATCCCTCGTGACCCACACAGCAAAAAGTGGGTATTTTATAAAGGCATAAGAACATAAGAATAGCCTTACTGGGTCAGGCCAATGGTCCATCAAGCCCAGTGGCCACAGTGGCCACAGTGGCCACAGTGGCCAATCCAGGTCTCTAGTACCTGGCCCAAAACCCAAGGAGTGGCAACATTCCATTCAGAATCTCAAAGAATAGCAAGATTCTGGAATCCCAGAGAGTGACAAGATTCTGGAACCCCAAAGAGTAGCAACATTCCATGCTACCGATCCAGGGCAAGCAGTGGCTTAAGCCCCCCTCATGTCTTTCTCAATAACAGACTATGGATTTTTCCTCCAGGAACTTGTCCAAACCTTTTTTAAAACCAGCTACGCCATCCGCTCTTACCACATCCTCTTGCAACGCGTTGCAGAGCTTAAGTATTCTCTGAGTGAAAAAATATTTCCTCCTCTTGGTTTTAAAAGTATTTCCCTATAACTTCGAGTGTCCCCCTAGTCTTTGACATTTTTGGCCGAGCGAAAAATTGATCCACTTGTACCCGTTCTACTCCATCTTAAAAGGGTAGGAGGCAAAGGCATGCACTGATGTTTAGAACAGGCGCCCGTTCGCACGAGTGATATCATAAATTGACATTTGCGTACTTATGTGCTAGATGCTAACTTATAAAATTGGCGGGCTAGTTACGTAACATAGTAGATGACGGCAGATAAAGACCCGAATGGTCCATCCAGTCTGCCCAACCTGATTCAATTTACATTTTTTCTTCTTAGCTATTTCTGGGCAAGAATCCAAAGCTTTACCCGGTACTGTGCTTGGGTTCCAACTGCTGAAATCTTTGTTAAAACCTACTCTAGCCCGTCTACACCCTTCCAGCCACTGAAGCCCTCCCCAGCCCATCCTCCACCAAATGGCCATATACGGACACAGACCGTGCAGGTCTGCCCTGGATTCTGTATAGGTTGCCCAAGTTCAGGCGCATCTCCCAGATCTGCGTATAAACTAATCAATTAGGCGCTATCAATTAAAGTCAACAAATACATAATTGGCAGTAATTAGGAATTACATGCGTGTCTGCCCTATGCCCTAGTCTATACTACGAGGACCTAAATTTCAGAATGTGCAACTCAAAAGGAGGAGTAGCAAAGGGAGAAGCCAATTGTTCCCAGAAATTAGGCGCAGTGTTGTAGAGCGGTGTTCCCCCAACCTATTCGCACTCACTGACTGGCAAATTGGCTATGTGAACTGGGGGAGGTGGAAACCAGTAGATTCTGGGGTTTTCCTTACCCTCATCTCACTGTCTGTCCCTTCCCCAAGACCTCAACATGATTGCACTGAAAACAATGGCATGTTCCTGGAGCTTCCTGCACTGCTTAGTAGTGCTGCCCGATTCAATGAAAAATATTTTGATTTGATTCACCCTGTTGAATCGATTTTTCGATTCGATTCACTTTCAGTGACACAGCTTTTTAAGTTTAAACATTTTATTTAAACAAGGCAATATCAAGGAATTTGGGCAGCACTACCATATTCCCCCTCCCCAGCCCCTCCCCCCGATTCTCAGCTTTCCCAGAGCATCCCCAAAGAAATAGGCCCCATATTCCCCCTCCCCAGCTCCCCCCCCCGATTCTCAGCTTTCTCAGAGCATCCCCAAAGAAATAGGCCCCATATTCCCCCTCCCCAGCCCACCCCCGATTCTCAGCTTTCTCAGAGCATCCCCAAAGAAATAGGCCCCATATTCCCACTCCCCAGCCCCCCCCCCCCGATTCTCAGCTTTTCCAGTCCCCAAAGAAATAGGCCCCATATTCCCCCTCCCCAATTCTCAGCTTCCCTAAAGAAAGGGCCTCGGCTTCCACCTCCACGCCCCTCCCCCCCCCAATTTCATGGCCTCAGGAAAAGAAGAGAGCACTGCAACAGAGAGATCCTTAACTTACGCTGAAAGTTAAATGCAGGGACTCGGGAGGAGAGGAGAAATGCTTTCAGGAACGAGCCAGCCAAGAGCCAACAACTATAAAAAAAAACAACGTGCTTCCAAGTTGCCGCGGATCGCACACTCGCACAGGCACATGCCAACGTCCTTTCTTCTGATGTAACTTCCAGTTTCGCAAAACCTGAAGTTACATTAGATGAAGGACTCCGGCGGCTGCAGCAGAGGGAAAGCCTGAACGTGAACGAGTCTCAAGGGGGGGTCGACCTTGAATTGGTGAGTTTGATTTTTTTTTTTTTTTGTGCAAACGAATCGATTGAACCGATTCACCCGAGGTGAATTGATTCGAATCACGAATCGGCGCTTAGTGTCATCGATTGTAGCAATATAACTGGACATGCCTGTGATATACAGTCAAATATAAAGTAGGAAAATCACAT
Source organism: Geotrypetes seraphini (assembly GCF_902459505.1). Lineage (NCBI taxonomy): Eukaryota > Metazoa > Chordata > Amphibia > Gymnophiona > Dermophiidae > Geotrypetes > Geotrypetes seraphini. Next base: position 254,574,133 of record NC_047089.1, read on the forward strand.
TTCTAGTACTCTAGGTGTGTCATTCTGGACAAGCAGTAATCTCCCCATGGCTGGCGAGCATTTGCAGGAGGAATCCACTCTGGATTTTTTCTGTATCCCTCCTACTTCAGTGAGAGCTCTACCTACAGTTTTTCTCTTCTGCACGTGAGCCTGAAAGAGTGTTTATGTTCAGCTCTGCTCTTTTCTGTATTTTTATTCATTGAACTTGGGCTTCGGTGCATTTTGCCGAGGGAGAATCGCTACCATGGCTTTGTAAAAGGGGCCCTTGGATTGTTTTCTGATCCTGTGCAGAGAGAATGATACAGGGACAAATTTTCCCTATCCTCATGGGATCTCTCTATCCTCGTCCCATCCCCATGAGCTCTGTCCCTGCCCCCATTCCTGCACTTTAAAATCATTAAATGTTCGAGACTTGTGCGGTTAAGGCAGAGCTTGCAAGGAATGGAATCAGGGACGGAACTTGCAGGGAAGAGATCTCACAGGAACGGGACAAATTTGACCCCATGTCATTCTCTAGGAATATACAACAAACCCTGGAGGATCAAAAATTCAAACAAGAAAAATATATTTAGGCTGATGCCTTTTTCCGAGGTGAATTACAGTCGGGTACTGTAAGTATAAACCCCTGTTTCTGTAGGCTCATAATTTAAGGTTGTGTCTATAGCAACAGAATAATCCTTACTGAAAGGAGCCCTAATAGACTTGCCCAAGGTCACAAGGAGTCACAGTGGGATGTGAGGCCTAGGTCTCCTCTCTCTCTCTCTTTTTTTTTTTTTTTTCTCTACGGTTTGCTGTGCTAACCACTAGGCTAATTCTCCTTTCTAAATTTTTAAAAAAAATGAAATATGGAAACGGGAATATGAGCTATTTATATTATCCCAGGAAACAAAAACTTTGATAAAGTGTAATCCTGTATCTTCTTAATGAAGGTTTTTTTGTACTAAGGCTTGCTGACCGATTACATGACATTACAGTAGTGATTTCTATTCCGCCGTTACCTTGCGGTTCAAGGCGGATTACATAAAGGATCTATCTGGCCATTTCCAGAGGAGATTAGAGAATAGTTGGATTGGTTCGTAGAGATGAGGTGGTTCTTGTGGGCGTTGGGTTGTTTTAGAGAGTAGAGAGGAACAGAATATAATGGGCTGCTAAATCAATTAAACACACACCAAATCGGTTAGCGTGCCTTTTAGTAAAAGGACCCCTAATTTATTTAATTCGATTGGATCCCATCCTCCCCAAGTCGCCCAGAGCAGGTTACAAGATAACATGCATAACAGTTAGCAAACGCGACACATAAGCAAAATACACTCCCAGTTTTTTTCTGCTATTTATCAATCTCGGCATTTTTGTGCAATGATATGTAATAAGAACCTAAGGTCCATCAAGCCCAGTAGTCCGTCACTAGTACCTGGCCAAAACCCAAGGAGTAGCAACATTCCGTACAGAATCTCAAAGAATAGCAAGATTCCGGAATCCCAGAGAGTAACAAGATTCTAGAATCCCAAAGAGTAGCAACATTCCATACAGAATCCCAAAGAGTAGCAAGATTCCAGAGAGTAGCAATATTCCATACAGAATCCCAAGAGTAGTAAGATTCCAGAATCCCAGAGAGTAGCAACTGATCCTGGGCAAGCAGAGGCATTCCCCCATGCCTTAATAACAGACTATGGACTTTTCCTCCAGGAATTTGTCCAAACCTTTCTTAAAACCAGCTATGCTATCTGCTTTTAACCATAACCTCTGTTCCGTCCAGGTTGTTTTGCAAAATATTTGATTATCATTGCAAGATGTCCATGTCCTAACTCACTCTTGAGACTGCCCAAAGCCCACCCATGACATTCCTCCACCATGCCCATCTCATGCTATGAACATACCGAGGCTGGAACACCTTGCTAGATGTACAGAAAGCTTTGTTTATCGGCACTTTGGACATCCTGGACATGAAAAATGTCTAAATGCCAATTTAGGCGGGTTTTGGGAAGTCTGGACGGAGACCGATTTCCACGGATATAAATGACTCGTACGTTCTAAGCATCCGGCGGTTTGCAGTGAGGACAGTAGGTTTATACCAACAGAATTTCCATCTTCAGTACAGAATAATGCTGTAATGTATCACCTTCGTGGGAAGATTCTGCAGGAATTCCAAAAGCTTTTTTTTCTCAATAAAAGACCTAAGATTTGACATATCAGTGTGGGTTGTGATAAATAGCAGAAACCTATTCTGATTCCTTGGCGTCTCTTTCTTAATGCCTGGATATGTCAGAAGACGCATGAGACTGTTTGCTTGGCTGGGCATGTTGCAGGAATTCAATGGGAGCTTCCAATTTCAGACCTGATGTGCGGAAGGTTTATTGACTAGGTGATCCTGATGAAGAAGGATTTCTAAAGAATGCTGCGGGAGAGACAACTGATTCTGTGCAATACGTTCTAGTGATTTCCTAGGGAATACCAATTTACATGTTCTAAGAATTGAAGGATCCATTTTTGAGTGATTGATCTAACATTGACATTTTTGCAATGTCAACTAATGCTTAAGTGTAACAGAATTGTAAATTACATTACATTACATTACTGGCTTATATTCCGCCTGTACCTTTCAGTTCTAAGCGGATTACATCAGAACGATAACTGGACATTTCCAGGAAGAGAAATACAATTACAATTAAAGGCGTAGGTCTAAAGCAATTTTGATGAGAGGATTCTAAATGGGGGTGAAAGGGGAAAAGGAAGGGATTAGGACGTTTTGGTGAATTTCTTGAATAGTAGGGTCTTGATTTATTTGCGGAAAGCCTTGAGGTCAGTTGATGCTGTCAGTAGGTTGGTGATGGAGGGGTCCAATTTAGCTGCATGTGTTGCAAGTAAGTTGCCATACATCTTTTTGCGTTTAGTTCCTTTAAAAGGGGGGAAGGAGAAAGGGGATTGGGTTCTCCTCTGTCTGTTTGAGAGGTTCCTGTTTAGATGGTTGTTTAAGTGGGAGGGTGCCGTTCCGGTTAATGTTTTGAATAACATGCAGTATAGTTTGAATTGGATGTGGGCTTATATTGGAAGCCAGTGTGAGTCTAGGAAGGCGTTGGTGATGTGGTCAAATTTTCCAAGGGAATAGATCATTTTGAGGGCAGTGTTCTGCACGGTCTGTAGTTGGTTATTCGGTAGGTGGGACAAGAAAGGTAGAGGATATTGCAATAATCCAATAGACTTAGGACTAGGTATTGAACTAGGAGTCTGAATTGTTCTTTTTCAAAGAATTTTCGGAGCCTTATTATAATTTAACCAAATTTGTTAAGAGTTTTTGCAAGTTTTCTTAGGATTCAGATCAAGATGTATCAAATGCGGCATCCTAGCTCCAGTCTGGGTCACAAGTATTTAGTAGATACCGAAAACATCTCTCTTTCTAGGGATAAAAAAGTGACTCTTCGATATATGAAATAGAGTGCCAAAATCATTATTTATTTATTTATTTATTTTTTATAATTCTTTATTCATTTTCACAAATTACATTAAGTGTTAATATTTTCATTCACAGTAACAATAAATGCATCACTTATAACAATCATTGGTATATTACATAGATTCTTATCCCTATCCCTCGCCCATCCCCCCAACCATATACTCCATTATTGTATGATATATGTAATAATAAAATACCCCCCCTCCCTACCTCATAAACTAATAAACATAAGGGAAATAATTTTACTTAATCCTGACAATATTTTGTTAATGGTTTCCATACATCCTGAAATTTCTTAAAATATCCCTTTTGTAACGCAGTAAATCTTTCCATTTTATAGATATGGCATAAAGAATTCCACCAAAAGTTATAATTTAATCTCCAAAATCAAAAGAAACGTCTAAGTCCAATTTGGATGTAGGGCACTAGTTACACAAAGTCGTCAACAGCAAAATGTCCATTCTCAAAGTAGGTCTAAAATATATATATATATATATATATTTTTTTTAATTGTCTTCTGTACATCCAGGCTTTTGATCATCCAGACTGCCACTACGTCTATCTTTATATCACATTCTCGACCAAATACTTGTCCAAGTCCCAAACGCCCAAAACAAGATCTTTTGGATGTGGGAGGGGCCAATTTTGTAATGGACTGGCCACCCAGACATGGCAACAGAGCAGAGGGGCACCTTATAGGGCACTGCTGTGAACTTCACAAAAAGGGTGCCACATAGACATCTCACCAGAACTCCCTTATAGGATATGGTGAGCCCCCAAAACACACTATGCCCACCTGTATACAACCCCAATAGCGAAAGATTAGAGAAACTGGGCCTCTTTTCCCTCGAACAGAGGAGATTGAGAGGGGACATGATCGAAACATTCAAAGTACTGAAGGGGATAGACTTAGTACATAAGGACAGGTTGTTCACCCTCTCCAAGGTAGGGAGAACGAGAGGGCACTCTCTAAAGTTAAAAGGGGATAGATTCCGTAGAAACGCAAGGAAGTTCTTTTTCACCCAGAGAGTGGTAGAGAACTGGAACGCTTTTCCAGAGTCTGTCATAGGGGAAAACACCCTCCAGGGATTCAAGACAAAGTTTGAAAAGTTGCTTCTGAACAAGAACGGGCCCTGGTAGGGCTAGTCTCAGTTAGGGCGCTGGTCTTTGACCTAAGGGCCGCCGCGTGAGCAGACTCCTGGGCACGATGGACCACTGGTTTGACCCAGCAGCGGCAATTTTTATATTCTATATGACGTTTCATAGTCTAAAGTGCGTGAGGACAAAGGCGCGCCGACAACCGAGCGCGGACAACTGAGCGCAGGACTTCATCGCGCCGAAGAAAAAACGTATTTTAAAGGGCTCCGACGGGGGGTGTTGGTGGAGAACCCCCCCACTTTACGTAATAGAGATCGTGCTGGCGTTGTGGGGGGTTTGGAGGATTGTAACCCCCCTCATTATACTGGAAACTTAACTTTTTCCCTGTTTTTTAGGGAAAAAGTTAAGTTTTCAGTATAATGTGGGGGGTTACACCCCCCCAACATGGCGGCAGCGCGATCCCTATTAAGTAGAGTGGGGGGATCCCCCCCCACACCCCCCCGTCAGAGCCCTTTAAAATACAGGTTTTCTTCGGCGCAGTGAAGTCCTGTGCTCAGTTGTCCGCACGCCTTTGTCCTCGCACGCTTTTGACCCATCACCCTATAGGACAGTACAGTAAGGTTTTGGAGGGGCTCACATTTTCCATCATTAATGTAGTGTTAGAGTGGTCCTCCTCGCTATGGCTCAGTAGCCCTTTCCCCCCCCCCCCCCACTACTTAAGCCATTTCTGCGCAGTTCTGCTAAACTGTTCAAAGTTGTTAAAATGCATGCGGATTGTGAAAAATTGCAGGCGGACCTTAGGAAATTGGAAGACTGGGCGTCCAAATGGCAGATGAAATTTAATGTGGACAAATGCAAAGTGATGGTCATTTGGAAGAAAAACCTGAATCACAGTTACTGGATTCTAGGGTCCACCTTGGGGATTAGCGCCCAAGAAAAGAATCTGGGTATCATCGTAGACAATACGATGAAACCTTCCACCCAATGTGTGGCGGCGGCCAAAAAAGCAAACAGGATGCTAGGAATTATTAAAAAAGGGATGGTTAACAAGACTAAGAATGTTATAATTCCCCTGTATTGCTCCATGGTGTGGCCTCACCTGGAGTATTGCGTTCAATTCAGGCCTCCGTGTCTCAAGGAAGATATAGTGGTAGTAGAAAAGGTTCATAGAATAGCGACTAAGATGATAAAGGGGATGGAACTCCTCTCGTATGAGGAAAGACTAAAAAGGTTAGGGCTCTTCAACTTGGAAAAGAGACGGCCGAGGGGAGATAGGATTGAAGTCTACAAAATCCGGAGTGGAGTAGAACGGGTACAAGTGGATCGATTTTTCACTCCGTCCAAAATGACAAAGACTAGGGGACACTCGATCAAGATACAGGGAACTACATCTTTTTTTTTTTTTTTTCAGTTCAAAGATTTTATTGATTTTATCCTACAAAAGTACAAAAATGTTAACAAGGCATGATACAGATGAGTTGTACGAAGGAAAAGGAATCATAAAATATTACCTATGCAATACAACAAGCTGACCCAGGCCTATCCGGAAGGATATCAGCACAGCCTGCAGCCCTACCATTACATAATATTATCCAGAGCACAGAGAGACATGGGAACATATTCCCAACAGTTGTTGAAAAACTTACTAATTGGAAAGATTTCTCTAAATTGGATTCTAACATCTGGTGGAATATGCTGTGTTTGTATGCTAAATATGAAAAAATATTTGCCATTTGTGGTGGTAATTTGGGTAATTTAATTGTGGAATGTTTGTAATATACATATATTTATCTGATTGTGTTATAATTTGAGAATAAATGCAACTTCCCAGGACTAATTAGAAGTTCTTATTATAAGTATTGTTATTTGTATACTTTTAGGCTTGTTCTTTTGCATTTGCATGTTTATTTGTTTAAAATTTCAATAAATTATTTAGGGGGGGAAAAAAAGAAGAAATTATACTTCCTGTGAAAGGTGATGGGTAGAGCAATAGTTTCTAAACCTGTCCTGGAGGTCCCCCAACCAGTCACGTTTTCAGGATATCCATCATGAATATTGATTAAATCGATTTGCATGCAAATTTCCATCATGCATATTCATAGTAGAATGAGCCATCCTGGGGTACAGGATTAAATAGTTCTGAATATTTGTCCCCCAGCTACAGACGGACATTAGCAGAAATGAAATAATATTCGTTAGGGGTCTATTTTCTAAAAGTTCCATCTCGTCTTTAGTTTAGAATTAATATTTTGGGAAGTTGCTACAGTGCAGTCGAGCAAGACGATGGGCCTCCTTTTACAAAGGCGCGTTAAGCGTTGTAGCGTGGATTTAGCATGCGCTAACCTCTAACGCGTCCATACGATAACTTGCACGCGTTGGCGTGTAGCGCGTGGTAACATTTAGCGTACGCTAAAAAGCATAGCGCACCTTTGTAAAAGAGGGGGAATATGTGATGGGCAGTTTGAGACCACTGTGCATTGCGGTGTGTGCTAGAAGCTTCTAGAATGTTGTGATCACTTCTGATATATCAGGGGTATGATGTTAGTCTTGGGGGGTGTTTATATCACGATTGTGCTTGTTTTCTGTAATCCACTTAGGTATAAGCATAATATAAGATTTTTTTAATAAAATAAATATATGACATTGTCAGTAGTGATAGATGTTAAAATGTACAAAGCAGTGAAGGTGTAACCGCGTGGATGGTGTGCCAGTGCAGGCTCCCAGGCTGACAGATGTCTCTCGAGCTATTTCGGTGCCTGTTGTCACTTGCTACCTGATCATGTTCCTTCAGCAGTTTCCCCAGATACAGATTTAAGGCTGTGTGGTGAAAAAACTCAACAGCTGCATAGATTAGCAAAGTCTGAGAAACATATGCTTGCAGTATCAGGAAGTAAGAGGGAGTGGCGCTGTGGTTAAAGCTACAGCCTCAGCACCATGAAGTTGTGGGTTCAAATTCCACGCTGCTCCTTGTGACCCTGGGCAAATCACTTAATCCCTCCATTGGCCCAGGTACGTTAGATAGATTTTGAGCCCACCAGGACAGACATGGGAAAATGCTTGAGTACATGAATAAATCCATGTAAACCGTTCGGAGCTCCCCTGGGAAAACGGCTTAGAAAATTGAATAAGTTAATTTGGGAATTTTCTACTATTCCAGATGATATATTAGCATCTTAGAGCAGTGGTTCCCAACCCTGTCCTGGAGGAACACCAGGCCAATCGGGTTTTCAGGCTAGCCCTAATGAATATGCATGAAGCAAATTTGCATGCCTATCACTTCCATCATATGCAAATCTCTCTCATGCATATTCATTAGGGCTAGCCTGAAAACCCGATTGGCCTGGTGTTCCTCCAGGACAGGGTTGGGAATCACTGTCTTAGAGGATGAGTTCCTCCTGATTATCCAGTTTCACCAAAAATCAGCTATGAGTTGGTTCTTTAAACAGTTTTGCATTTAAAAAAAAAAAAGATTAAATGAACTAAAATGGTTGGATATGAGTCACTCTTCCTTTGAGATATTTTCCTGCATCCATCTGTGTTCATGTGTTAATTGAAAGATCCATCATTTTGCTTATGAGTTCTTAAGGAGGTCCATCTTTAAAAATGCTGGAGAATGATTGCGTTAGGTCCATTGGCCCCATTTCAGATGTTGGAACCACCAGGGCAGCAGGAAATCGGCTCGCCTCCAGCCCTCATTTGGTGGAAATTTTGGGGAATAACCTTTTATGTGCCAGGGAGGGTGAGGATGTTAAGCATTAAGAATCGCAATTTAGCAAAGAAATGGAATTGTACCACCGAGATACAGGTCTTTGAGGCTCTGAATCAATTTAGGAGCTGGGTCTACTGGCAAGTAATGATTAGAAGTCCTAGCAGAAAGGTTTGGCGATTTAATTTCACACAACTAGACTTTTACGCATTCTTTGGGGATATCTTGGCATTAATAATGATGTTTATTTTGGAGACTTATTGTATGTTGTGATCCTTGGAAGAGAGAGAGTAACAAGAGTAAAGGGATTTAGACACTGAGAGAGGTGAAGCTTCTCCATTCTCGCATCCTATTAGGCGTTCCAAGCCCCAACCCTGGCTCACCCCCCGCTTCCGCTACCTGCGCTCATGTGCCCGTTATGCTGAATGTCTCCGGCTTAAATCCCGTACGCACGCCGACTTCATACACTTCAAATTCATGCTGACATCATTCCGGTCTGTCCTCCTGCTGGCCAAACAAGAATACAATATCCACTTATCCTCTTCTCTTCGCTCCAAACCTTGCCATCTCTTTACCACACTACTCGACGCACCCTCGCAGCCTGTTCACACCTCAAATTTCTCCCCAATTACAGTTCTTCGCCTTGAGCTCTCAACCAGGCTGCTTCCCCTCCCCCTCCCTCCATCTGCTCCTTCTACTAACCTCCCCTCAACACCTACCACCTTCTCCTCTTTCTCTGAGATCACTGAGGAGGAAACCACACATCTTCTCTCATCCTCCAAACCCCACTACCTGCTCCTCCAATCCGATTCCCACTCGCCTACTCGGTGCTATCTCACCCTCTGTCATCCTTCCTATCTGTCACATCTTCAACCTATCGCTCTCCACTGCAGCTGTCCATGATGCCTTCAAGCATGCAGTTGTCAGTCCCTTTCTCAAGAAACCCTTACTGGACCCCATGCGTCCCTCCAACTATTGCCCCATCTCACTCTTCCCCTTCTTGTCCAAGTTACTTGAATGTGCCGTTGCCTGGACTTCCACTCATTCCATGCTAGTCTGGTTTCGCTTCAGTCAGGCTTTCGCCTGCTGCATTCCACAGAAACTGCCCTTACCAAAGATTCCAATGACCTGATCCAGGCCAGATCCAAAGGCCTACTCTATCCTCATCCTTCTCGATCTGTCTTCCGCCTTTGATACTGTTGATCACCGCCTACTCCTTGATACGCTGTCCTTGTTGAGATTCCGGGGTTCTGCCCTCTCCTGGTACACTGCAGAATATTCTGGCCAAAGCAGTACGTTCAAATCTATGTGCATTGCCGAGTCGCACCTAAAACTTAATTGTGTAACAAGTCAATCAGTTCTGCTAATTGCCTATTAAAAGCAATAATTGGCACCATCATTACCTCAAATTTATGCGCATTTATTACTGTTGGCACATATAGAATAGTGCATTGAATTTCAAAAGGGGGCATGGCCAGGGAAAGAGCCAGCGTGGGTCATGGGCATTCCTAAAAGTTAGGCATACTATTATGGAATATGCACGATACACTTACAACTTTGGCGCAGATGTGTAGGCCTGGTTTTCATTGGCATAAAAGCCTGTGTCTAAATGTTAGTTGTAAAGACAGGTGCTAGAAAAGGTTCAAAGAAGAGCGAGCGGGATGGTAAAGGGGATGGAACTCCTCTCGTATGAGGAGAAACTAAAACGGTTAGGGCTCTTCAGCTTGGAAACGAGACGGCTGATGGGAGATGGGATTGAAGTCTAGAAAATCATGAGTGGAGTAGAACGGGTACAAGTGGATCGATTTTTCACTCCATCAAAAATTACAAAGACTAGGGGACACTCGATGAAGTTACAGGGAAATACAGGAGGAAATTTTTTCACTCAGAGAATAGTTAAGCTCTGGAACGCATTGCCAGAGGATGTGGTAAGAGTGGATAGTGTAGCTGATATTAAGAAAAGTTTGGACAAGTTCCTGGAGGAAAACTCCATAGTCTGCAACTGAGACAAACATGGGGGAATCCACTGCTTACCCTGTATCAGCATGGAAGGATGAAATGTTGCTACTATTTGGGATTCTGCCAGGTACTTGTGTCCTGGATTGGCCACCGCTGGACTTGATGGACCATTGGTCTGACCCAGTATGGCTGTTCTTAGGTTCTTAGGATTCTATAAACTATACCTACCTCCAGAATTTACCTGTATGTGGATAATGGTGCCTCAAATCTATTTATTTGAAGGAATTTTTTGTACTGTCATATCAGAGTGATTTATGATTCAGAATAGAAACAAATAACCAACAGGACAATTGGTGTGATCTAAAATGACCCTGGATGTGATGGGGAGCTTGGAATCAGGCTTTTAACCCTTAACCTCTATTCACCTGCTCAGTACCCACGTCTCTTAATCATTCGCACCATAAGTAATTCTCTAACCCTTACGTGTTCTGTCTTGAATAGATCATAAGCTCCACTGAGCAGGATATTGTCTCTTTCATGGTTTCTGTGCTGCGTTGCTTTTAGCCAGCGATGACAATAGAAATGATTAGTAGGGTACAATTAAAAAATGGCATTTGTTTCCTGTCTAAACGCTGTATTTAATTTTGAATGACATTATCCCATGCTGTATGGCTGTCATGAATCCCACTTCCAAATTCCAGACTCACTCCTAGAAAAAGTGGGAGGCTGTAGCACCCGTGTCATCTCAGTGATGAATAAGTCAAAGTTTCATGGTTTTGGGGTGTTTTTTTTTATTTTTTAATGTTTCAAACACAGCTCTGATGTTTCAGCTGTTTCCAGCAGCCGGCAGTCCTGGCTGATGAAAGTGTGCGATGCCTCTTGAAACCCGTTTTACAAAATGAAAATCAAGCTGAATTGGTTTGTCAGACTTGGAACCGTTGGACGCTCGGGGGGGGGGGGGGGGAAGAGGGGGGGAAGGAAGCCTCAAGTTTTGACTTGCCATTCAACGCTCAGCTCTGTATGTGAATATCAGTCAGATAGCAAATGTTTCAGGAGAGTTAAAATCGTCAATCTCCTGGTCACTGGAATGTAAATTATAAGTGATCCAGGCTGAATGACCTGAAAAAGAGATTAGAAAGGGAAGGTAGCAAAAGTTAAGAAGTTCTTCTTCACCCAGAGAGTGGTGGAAAACTTGAACACTCTTCCGGAGGCTGTTATAGGGGAAAACACCCTCCAGAGATTCAAGACAAAGTTAGACAAGTTCCTGCTGAACCAGAACATACACAGGAAAGGCTAATCTCAGTTAGGGTGCTAGTCTTTGACCTAGGGGCCACCGTGGGAGCTGACTGCTGGGCACGATGGACCACTGGTCTGACCCAGCAGTGGCAATTCTTATGTTCTTACAGGTGGATCGATTTTGATGAAAAAAAAAAAATTACAAAGACTAGGGGGACACTCGTAGTTACAGGGAAATACTTTTAAAACCAATAGGAGGAAATTATTATATATTTTTTTTCACTCAGAGAATAGTTAAGCTCTGGAACGCATTACCAGAGGATGTGGTAAGAGCGGATAGTGTAGCTGGTTTTAAGAAAGGTTTGGACAAGTTCCTGGAGGAAAAGTCCATAGTCTGCTAATGAGAGAGACATGGGGGAAGCCACTGCTTGCCCTGGATCGGTAGCATGGAATGTTGCTACTCTGGGGATTCCGCATGGAATGCTGCTATGACTTGGGGTTCCGGAATCTTGCTACTCTTTGAGATTCTGCATGGAATGTTGCTACTCTTTGGGTTATGGCCAGGTACTAGGGACCTGGATTGGCCACCGTGAGAACGAGCTACTGGGCTTGATGAACCATTGGTCTGACCCAGTAAGGCTATTCTTTTGTTCTTATGTGTGCTCAGAACTGCAGTAGAGGGAGGACGAAAGGTGGGGTTGGGAGACTAGTTTCACTTGGTTGACTGAACTCTAAAATGAGACAATATGATCCCAGTATTACCAGCGCCCAACGAGGCTTTCCACATGCATCTCACTTCACCTTTGTTTCTCTCCTGCTGTGTCATGAACCCCAAAATCATTTTTTTATTTGTTAATTTAGCTCTTCCAGCAACTAGGTTCAACGTGCAGAATTTAAGTAATCCTAAAATCTTAATTGACTTCAAACATCTCCTTACGCCATTGAGCCTCCTGCGATTTCAGGTGTGCCGCGGCACACTGGGGAGGAGGGGAGTCTTGAGCCGCGGACACTAGGTTTAGTGTGCCCCGGCTCGAGAAAGATCGCGAGACACTGCCTTACACAAAAATGCCTCCTTAAACTTCAGAACTTCTATATGTGGTGTCTGATATGATCATTTTGTGCTGTACGTCGCCTTGAACCTTTATAGGTATAGCGCGACACACAAATACCAGATTAGATATCCTGTCCTCACAGAAGAGCTCAGAACAGGCATAGATATTTAAGTTTCAAGTTTATTAAAAATTTGATTAATCGCTTATTCAAAATTCTAAGCGATGTACAAAAATTAAAATTACAAATTTCAGGGGGACAGAACAAACAATTTGGACTAACCAGACAAAAGATACCAAACAAAATGGGGAAAGAAATATAATTGTTGATAGTAATAAGACAAATAAGGAAAAAACAACAGGGAGGGGAAAATCGGAGGACCTGAAATAAGTCAAAAAATAAAAATTCGTTAAGATCCTAATCTAGCTTTTAACTTGCTCTTGAATCTGTCAAGAAGGCGCTCTTCCCTTAAATAAATGGGGAGGGAAATCCAAGTTTGGGGCGCTTTGACGGAGAAAATAAATTGTCGACATGTGTGATTGTTTCTGAGATCGGAAACAATTAATAAATGTTGGTCGTTTGATCTAAGTATTCCAATTATTTTGGGGGTTTTTTTTTAGGCCACCACCGGTGTTATGTCCTGGATATAGTGGTGCAGTAAGGTGGCGGAGACGGACCGCGCTGGTGCCTCTTCTCCTCTCGAACCTTCTGTGTACCTCCTTAAACGTTCACAGGCGTGAGGAACATCTTCTACTTGCTGGCTGTGCCGGCCTCGTGTCCCTTCTGACATCACTTCCTGGTCACTGGACCAGAATGTGACATCAGAAGGGAGCCGTGGCCGACGTGAGCAGCGGGTGGAAGATGAACATTTCAAGAGGTGCGCAGGGGGCGGGGCGCTCAAGCAACGGGGAAGTGTGGGGTGCGCACGACGGAGAGATGCAGGGCACCCACCACCCCAGCTGTTAACCACCCTTGCTATGGCATTGCATGGGCGTCGACACTGAATGTGGCCAGCTGTCTTATCTCGTTAACCTCTTCTTTTTACAAAACTGTAGCGCAGTTTTTAGCTCTGGCCATGACGGTAACAGCTCCAACGCTCATAGGAATTCTATGAGCATCAGAGCTGTTGCCGCCATGGCTGGCACTAAAAATTGCGCTATGGTTTTGTAAAAGGAGGGTGGGGGGCGGGGCAAGGGAGATATACAGCACTTTACCGCCTATGTGAAACCAGATCAAAATAGGACTGAATTTTATGGTGTCCAATTTGTCCCGTTAACTTAAGCAGTTCCCAGCCAGCCCCCAAATGGCTGTTTTTCAGTGTAGCGGTTCGTTCTGACTTTCAATGATGTTTCCCGGTTAAGCAGTCCTGGACAACCCCTGCCCAAGTGATTTAACTGGCCAGGGGCCTCTCCGTTTTGAATATCGGCCCAGAAATGGTTAGCTACGGTTTCCTGTTTTATCACACAATCGCTTCACTGTTCCGTCAGATCCACCGAGGCCAAGACTAGGTCTTAGTGCAGGGGCTGGGTCTCTCCATGGAGGGGGGGTCTCTCTTCGAAAGAGCTGTTAAATCATGGCTCCTCCCTTCAGGAGGAAATTCTCAGTTGCAACATTGTGTCTTTCATCTGCCTATTGTTTCAGTGTGTTGTCCCTTTATGCTATTAATGTATTATACCGCTATGTGTTATGTCAATTATTATGTTGTAATAATTCAAGAGTGTGGATTTTTTTCAGGTGATGTTTTCTCCTTTTTTTTGTGTATTTACGTTTTGTACATCGTGGATTTGATTTTTCCCGCAGCACGTCGCGTTCAGCTGTTTTTGTAAGGGGTTGGTTAATAAATCAACTTAATTAAAATTGGAATGTGGTCAAGCTTTGTTTGAAAGTTAAGCAGCGATTGAATGTGTCCAATTGCATTCTTTTTGAAAAGATCTCGCACGTAGAGAACTGCCCAGTCCTGCCGTACAGGGGAGAGGTAATTATGTCTAGAACGAGCACAGCCCCTCCCCTCCCCCCCCAGTCCCTCTGAGGATCACGACTGGCTTTAATTGAAAGCGGAGTAACATCTGCTCGGGTGTCCTTTTCTACTTATGCTAAAAGTTTGAAATTGACTTTTCTATACAACCAGATTTTTCTTGGCCCCTGCGAGATTTTCTGCAAAATGGATTTTTAATTCAGAAGCAGCATATTGTGATTAAGTGCCCCTGCGAGGTTCATGTGTCTGTTTTTCGTAGCAGAAATTGATCTCGGATCCGTTTATGGCTCCGGCGAGAACTATACAGTAGTGTAATTTTCACATTGAAATGTAACGCTTTACAACTTGCGTCGATCATGTTCGAAGGAAAGATTTTAGCAGCTGGATATAGGCTTGCTGAAATATTCCTACTGATTTGGGAACGAGGCGTAGAGCTTCTGTTTGAAATGAAACACGGGAATGGGCAGACAAGGCCTTGGCCCGTCTTCCGGTGTCATGGAGCCTCCCTGATTCCAGGCTTTGCCTTCTTAATCCTCCCACCCAAGCTTCCCCTGACTTTACTGCTCACTTCCCTACAGCTGGAAAACCCTTATGCCCGCCCCAGGTTTTAAGAACATAAGAACTGCCCTCACCGGATCAGACCTTCGGTCCATCAAGTCCGGCGATCCGCACACGCGGAGGCCCAGCCAGGTGTACACCTGGCGTAATTTTAGTCACCCATATCCCTCCATGCCTCTTGTAAGGAGATGTGCATCCAGTTTGCTTTTGAATCCTAGAACGGTGGATTCCGCAATAACCTCCTCTGGGAGAGCATTCCAGGTGTCCACCACTGCTGCGTGAAGCAGAAGTTCCTGATATTTATCCTGGACTTGTTCCCCCTTAGCTTCAGTCCATGTCACATTTCTTAAAGCTTCAGCTCTAGCTGCCCTTTCTGTAATAGATCAAGAATTGTCCTTTGGTGGTGTTCGTCAGCATGCCATAGTCTTAGTGCCCTTGGGATGTTATTGTGGCTTGAGCAGGATATACAGAGCTAAGACAGGTTTCATATACACAAGCGATACAGAAAAAAAGAGTGGAAAAGGACCTCCGATGCCTGTGTAAACTCGCAAAGTAGCGTGTGCAGGGACAGGTTTTCTTTCATAGGTCAAAAAAACCTCTCTAGTTGATCAAATACATATTTTATTCTTTTAAAAAAAAATAAAATACTTATTAAACACGATCAGCCATTTTTCTCCCATATCTTTATTCATTTTTAAAATCCAACATCAAGTGCAACATATTATCCAACAAATGTAGAAAATAAATAGCACTTAATTCCATCAAATGATATAATAAATACGTATCCTTCCCCTCCCCCATCCTTTCATACAGTATAAAGATAAGCAAGAGTAATACAGATGATCAAGACCAACAAATTACAATCAAATAATAATTTAGACATATCCCCCCTCCCCCACCCCTCCTGGATGTGTATAATCAAAAGGCTAAAACCAATAATTAATCTTTACAAAATTTTGTCAATGGGTCCCAAACATCCTTAAATTTCTTATAATGTTCCAATTGAATTGCTCTCATATGTTCAAATTTGGTGGGAATCCTTGGGCCATACTTACAAAAACTATAGTTTAACCCAGGGGTAGGCAATTCCGGTTCTCGAGAGCCAGAGCCAGGTCAGGTTTTCAGGATCTCTACAATAAATATGTATGAGATGGATTTGCATGCACTGCCTACTTGAGGTACAAATTTATCTCATGCATATTTATTGTGGATATATCTGAAAACCTGACCTGACTCCAGCTCTTGAGGACCGGAATTGCCTACCCCTGGTTTAACCTGTCACAATTTTTCAAAATAAGCTACATGGCAACTCCCGTCATGGTGAGATGTAGTCTATTATTATATGAAGTTATGGGAGTCTTAGCGATCAATAACGTACCAAACAGAACTATATCATATGCCAATGGAACTTCCAATATGCTACGATCAGCCATTTTTTGAGATGAAATGCGGTTAAAAGCAGAACGCACACCTAATGCAGACCCTTGATGAAGCCAAGATAATTGGTGAAACGGGTCCCATCGGGCCGAATTTGATCCGGACTAGCACACAGATAAGTGCAAAAAAATTTTCATGCTGATTGTGTTTTAAGTATTTTTTTAGAAAAAAGAATAAAAATATGTATTTGATCAGCTAGAGAGGTTTTTTGGACTTATGAAAGAAAACCTGTTCCTGCATATGCTACTTTGCGAGTTTACACGTGCCAATACTAGCGCAGACATTGGAGGTCCTTATCTTCTCTTTTTTTCTGTATCAGTTGTGTACAGTACTCTCCCGATATTCGCGGGGGTTCTGTTCCGGGAACCCCCGCGATTCTTGAAACACTGCAGGGAAGGCAGCAGAGCCAGGGGGAGCAGAGAGGACATATCAGGCAGGGGTGCGGGTACGCAAGAGCCAGAGAGAGAGAGACCCATCACTGAGCCTGCCTGCAGCCACACAACTTCCCCAGTAATTGTCCCTACCTGCACGGACACCCCCCCCTCCCGAGACATTGCAGTCTCCGGCTCTACGGAGACGGGTTAAGAATCGGCCTCGACCCGGCCGCAGCCACCTCTTTCTCTAAGTTTTTGGGCAGGCAGATTGGGGTAGCGGGAGGCGTTCGGGGCTGCAGGAGATCGGGGCTGACAGGGCAAAAAGCAGGGCTTCAATAGAACAGGAGAGTCGGAAAGACGTTTTTGACTGCTCCCCAGCAGTCGCTTCTTCAGTTGATCAGCCAGCCCAGTCGGATATGAAATTTTGTGTTGTGAATCACGGCCCTGCCTACTTTGCATGCGTTTCCCCTCATTTGCATGCACGGATTATAAGCGGATCGCAGGAGAGGTAAGTGAATTGGGCCGGAGGGAAATTTGGTCATAAAGGGGTCGCAAACTGATCGGTACATGATCGGTTTGCTTTGTGAATCTAGCCCTATGTGCCGTTATTTCTGTGGCGTTTCACTGTATGCGGTTTGGCTTTCTTGGCGGTTCAATTTAACCTTTATCAACATATTTCTATTTTTAGTTTGTGATTACTTGAGGGTGTATCTGTGTTCTGTGTGTATGAAAGACGTAGTTTTCTGTTGGCGTTGACTAGCCTTGTTTGACGAAATGCATCGGGCATGGTTCTTGGGAGGACCTGGAATTAACCTGATTTGAATCTCCTTATTTTCTGCCGATTTTCTTTTGCTTCGCATTGGATTCTTTGGTGGACCGCTTGCCTTGTTTTGTTGCAAATTAACAAACATGGAGTGGAACGTACCAGAGGAGTTACAGCAGGGGTGTCCAATGTCAGTCCTCGAGGGCCGCAGTCCAGTCGGATTTTCAGGATTTCCCCAATGAATATACATGAGGTCTATTTGCATGCACTGCTTTCATTGTATGCTAATAGAATATAATGCATATTCATTGGGGAAATCCTGAAAACCCGACTGGATTGCGGCCCTCGAGGACCGACATTGGACACCCCTGAGTTACAGATTTGGTTGTTTATATATACATATGGGTTACAGTTGGTTGACGTAGAGTGAGGCAATCGAGAGGTGTTGTAAGCTTGGTTATTAATATAGACATATTTTGGATAGTATTACTGCTTTACAATATATTTGAACACTTTTATATATGTATGGAAAGAGTTCTGAGTTAAAGTCCTGGGTAAGTAGGTGAGAAGGGAAGGAAGGGGGATTTGTTGAGAATTGTTTGGGGGTTGCAAAGAGGAAAAACTGTGCACTGGTATGCTAATCTTTTTTTGTTTTTGAATTTAAAAAAAAGAAAAGAAAAGAAATACAAGTGGAAATAAAGAAGTAAATAAGAAAACAGATAAATGTGGGCGGAGCGGGGTGGGACAAGGCCAGGGAGCCCCAGTATACTTGTGTGCCTAGGGTCCCTGGAAGAATTAATCCTGCCCTGCCCGCGGGGACCGAGTCATTCTCTAATGCTGGATGTTGGGAAGGGGATTAGGGGTTGGAGGAATGGCTTACGTTAACTTTAAGAGTGAGCAGTTGAAACATGAGGTCCTCTATCTCTGCAGTATTCTTGTCGTAAAAGGAATGATTCCATATACTGAAAGATTTTCTTGGTCGTGTTGCACCAATCCCTCTTTGCTTTCTTTTTTTCTCTCTAGTACTCGATCGATATCGTTAGATATGGTACCCTTGGATTTGATGGCTTCTCTAGAAATCCCAATGTTTCTCTAAAGGTGAGATACCTTGCAGGACTCGCTTCGGTCCATTGCAGCCTTGTGGTTGTAGTGCACTCTCTTAAAAGTTCCTCGAGACTAAAGCAATCCTAAAAGCAAAATCAGTATGATGGGTCTTCAGAATGAACACAGTAAGCCTTGAAGCTTGCAAATCTGCACTTTAATATGTTTAGAGGAGATACAATCGGGAAAGGAGGGTTTTGTGGGGTGGGTTTTTTTTGCTAATAGTCCTTTGGTGACTGGAAGGGCCAAACAATAAATTCTCCTGCTGCATCTCTGTCTTTTTAATAGAGTCTGAGCCTTATCAGCTCCCAAACATACTCCGATGAGAAGCTCAGTGAAAAGAGCTGAAATGTTTTGATTCGTCTCTCATTATTGTGTTCTTTTATTGTGTTTGCAGCAAAAAAATAATAACAACGGAGCTGTTCAATAGGCCAGAAAATAAAACTATTTGTTATTCAAAGTGAGATAGGAGGCCACGTGGGAGGCTGAAAAGGAGGAAGAGCGTGATAATCCAGATATAATGAAGCATGTCGAGTTCGCACAGCCTCATTTTCTGTGCCTGAAACTCATTATTCCTTTTCAGACATGCGAAGAGTCTGAAGTAAAATTAGTCCCCTGGAGTAAAAATGAGCTTTGACTAGGTGCGAGACGTGAAAGAAGGGCAAGAATTCAAAATGGCTGCCTCACGTTTCTGTCTCCACCTCATCTCATTTGCATACTTGTATAAAACGTAGATTCACTCTGGCTCCACGAGACTGAAAAGAGGAATCCCAGCACTCTGTTCTCCTCCTTAAGTTACCTATGTGGGACGGGCTCCTCTTTACCGTTCTTACCGTTCTTCATTTCCCGAGCTTTATTTAGATGGTGATGTAATGTTCTCTCTGATGCCCCTGCGAAAAGGAAAAAGAATTCACTCCCTCAATGGAATCGCTAAGTGGCTCCTTTTACAAAGGCGCGTTAGGGCTTTAACGCGCGGAACAGCGCATGCTGAATTGCCGTGCACGTTACACGTTAATTTCGTGCGGGCGCTAAAAAGGCTAGCACACCTTAGTAAAAGGAGCCCTAAAGTTTCCTCCAGTGGATCCATTCCCTCAACATCAATCTACGCTGGGCCTCGCCTCGTTATCTTTCGTAATTATTGCTAGGAGTGATTGCGCTCGATCCTGTCGTCACTGAGATCTATGGCCTACAGCAAGTTTTCGAGAAACCATTAGCGTATATAGCGCAGGACCTGCTCCATCCCTCTTTCCTAGGCTGATCACTTTCTTCTCACTCCTCAATGGTCTTTATCTGTCTCATCTAAATCCTCATGACCTAAGCAAGTCAGCAGCTGCCTCTTAGTCATCTCCCTGCTGTCCTTCTTGAAATGAAGCTCTTTGATATCCTTTTGACTCGGTCACACCCTTCAGGACTTTATTCTTGTAGAGAACGCTGCCCTTACCCCTCGAATCACCAGGGTTGGTGAGAGGAAAAAGACCCTCCAAGAATCTTTCTTTTGGAAGAGACGGTTCGAGGCCATTTTCAGTGGCATGGCCTAGTTAAGTGCCCCTGAATATCGGTGATCATTTAGCTCAGGATGGTTTAAGTGGCTGCTATACTCACAATTCCCCTCTCCTAAAGTCACTTCATTGGCTTCCAGTCTGTTTCCAAATACAATTCAAACTCCTTTTTACTGACCTACAAATACAATCACTCAGCTGCCCCCTCACTACGCCCTATGATCCCCCCGTGAGCTCCACTCAGCTAGTAAGTCCCTCCTATCTGTACCCTTCTCCTCCTCTCCCAACTAGTCCAGACTCCGTCCCTACTACCTTGCTGCACCATATGCCTGGAACAAACTGCTTGAATCCACTACAGCAGGCTCCATCTCTGGCAGTGTTCAAGTCCAAATTAAAAGCCTATATCATTAAGATTGCTTTTGACTCCTAACTCCTCTCACCTCGGATTCTACATCTCCAACCCTCTGTCATGTTTGTCTGTCCAAGTTAGATTGTAAGCTCTTCCAAGCAGGGACCATTTATAAATGTCAGTCCAACTCTTTGAGAGTGCTTTTCACTCCTAACTCCTCTCACCTTATATGTCATGGCTGTCTGTCCAAGTTAGATTGTAAGCTCTTCTGAGCAGGGACTGTCTATAAATGTCATCCCACCTCTTTGAGAGTGCTTTCGACTCCTAACTCCTCTCACCTTGGGTTCTGCATCCCCTACCCTCAATGTCATGTCTGTCTGTCCAAGTTAGATTGTAAGCTCTTCTGAGCAGGGACCGTCTATAAATGTCAGCCCACCACTTTAGAGTGCTTTTGACTCCTAACTCCTCTCACCTTGGGTTCTGCATCCCCTACCCTCAATGTCATGTCTGTCTGTCCAAGTTAGATTGTAAGCTCTTCCGAGCAGGAACTGTCTATAAATGTCAAAATGTACAGTGCTGTGTATGCCTTTCAGCACTTCTTTCTCCCTCAACGACCACCTCAACTCCTTAGCAAAATCATGCTTTTTCAGCCTCCACATGCTGAGGAAAATAAGATCCTACTTTCGCCAAAAACATTTCGCCGTCCTCGTCCAATCCATCATCCTCTCCAAACTTGACTACTGCAATGCCATTTACTTATGCCTAACAAAAAAAAAAGTCTTCAAAGACTCCACCTTATCCAGAATACTGCAGCCCAGTTGATCTTTGCAAAACGCAAATCTGACCATGTCTCCTCACTCCTGTCCAATCTTCGCTGGCTCCCAGTGATTTCCAGAATCCATTTCAAATGCTTCTGCCTGGCTTTTAAGATCATTCACGGCATCCTTCCTTCCCTAATCCCACTATCCTTTAACTCCTCGAGTCCTGACTCCACCAGACCCGCCCAAAGATATAAACTATCCTTCCCTTCTCTACGCGGTATTCTCTATGCAGGTAAACTGGGAAAATCTCTTCTCTTCAAAATCACAGGTCTCTGGAACGACCTTTGCAGTTAGATATCCCGTTGCAGAACCTGGGCTTTCTCCAACTATTCTTCAAGCAACTGAAAATTTGGCTCTTCTCTAACATGTAATTCTGTTTTCCCCCTTACTCTTCCATTCTATATATTAGCTCATATAAACCTTTTCCTTTCTCATCTTATATTTTAAGTTCTTATAAACCGTGCTGAGCTCCACTTCCGTGGAGAGGATGCAGTATATAAACTTAAGGTTTAGTTGCAACACTTGGTGCCGCTGTCCACAGGAATGGTGGTGCTGAATATATATGTATAGTGTGGTGGCCATTGTAAGAATCTGCCTTTAGCGTGATTCTATTGCTTTATAACAGGGCATCCACATTTGCAAGTGTGCAGAATGCTGTCACTTTCCTGGGTGCATGTACATGTGTATATATAAATTTTTAATCTTAAGTCTGTTTTAATTTTTATGTAAAGTTTTTTGTTTTTGAGAAATAGGTAATTTTATTGCATGTTTTATCAATTTTGTAAACCACTCTGTTATTATATAAGGAAGGGCAGTATATGAAATAAAATAAACCATATTCTCTGAGTCAGTATTTTTTTTCAACCTTTTTACACCTATGGACCGGCAGAAATAAAAGAATTATTCTGTGGACCAGCGGTTCAAGAACACTGGGCTAAGTCGTGGGCCAGACCCCGCCCATCTCTACCCAATCTCCACCCCAGACTCCACCCCCATAATAGTACTAATTGCACCTTGCACATCCCGTGCCTCATCTGGAAGCCTTCCCTCTGACGTTGCAACGTCAGAGAGAAGGCTTCCGGTTCAGGCGCAGGATGCCCGTAGGAGCCGCTGCCCGTGGCTTTGTGTTTATTGTTTATTGTTTAATTAGTTTCTTGATTAAACGCTTTATCGATTCTGCAAAGCGTTGTACAAAACACTAGATAAAATAACATTGCAACAAACAGAATTACCATTAAAACAAACTTTTAAAAAAATGAAAATACAAAACTGTTAGACGAACTACAACACGTACTAGGTTAAATAAGGACGCACTAACAAAAGATACATGAAGGAAAGAGGGAGGAAATACAATAATTATAGTAAATGAGAGAAACATTAAGGGAAAGAACAAAAGGGCAGGACTTGATGGAGAAAAAAGAAGGAAAGAAAAGAGAAAAGAAAGAGAAGAAGAGAAAAAAAAAAAAAAAATTAGTTAGGAAGAGGGAGCTGGCTCGAAGATAACGCTGCATCGATCGCACCGTGGACCTGCGGTTGAAGAACACCGTGCTGGCCCTGTGGACCGGCACTGGTCCATGGACCGGTGGTTGAAGAACACTGCTCTAAGTCATGTATAAATGTAGACGTCCACATGGGCAGAGCACGGGAGGGATGTGAACAGCGCTTCCACTTATTTACACAACATAGATTACGGGGAGTCCACCCTTGTCTATGGGTGGAGTGAGTGTGACCATGTGCTTTGACGCTTGCTTATGCCGCTCAGTTGCTCTTATAGACTGGGCTCCCACTACACAGTATTGCCGTGCTGAAAGGAGACAACCAGTAATGGAATTACCTCCTTTTATTTTTTTGGAACTCTTCCAAATCCTTGTGACCTGGATTGCTCTCTGCTGAAAATAGGATACTGGGCTAACCCACTATGGTTCGGCGGTCTATAGGTAGTGTCATTGAATAGTGACAGAATATATTTTCCAGCTGCCATAAACCCATTTGGATAAACAGCCTGTTACAATTAACGATCAATATTTTAGGTTTAGGTCTTATATTGTCATCAGATGGCCAGTTTCTTTGATTTTAAGGAAACATCTGACAACAATATAAGACCTAAACCTAAAACGAGATCGTTAATTGTAACAGCTCATTTCTTGATTTATTATCTAGTGGAAATGTTAATGATGTAGATATAAATTTGTATTGTGGTTTTGAATGTTGTATAATTTATGTAGACCACAAAATGGTAGTATTGAACAATCTTTGTAGATTATTGAATTATAATATTGTAAACTGCTTAATACTGATGTCATAGTGGAATGCCAATAGCAATAAATTTAATCAAATCAATTTAAGTGTCAAGACCAGCAGGCAGCTGGGATTTAACCAGTGCTGGGTATGAGCCTCCCCCCTGTAGGAGGAGCCTCGTCCTCTGTGCTTTTTCATGGGATGGGTTTGCCCTCCTTCTTCTAGTTCTGTGTCCGTTTGGTCCTTGCTGGATCCAGCCCAGAAAACAGGACTTTGTAATGTCCTGTTTCTGGGTTGGATCAACACTGGGTCGTTAACTACGATTCTCGTGACATCTGCGGCTCCTGTGATTCCCATGTTCCTTGGATCTTGCATCTCTCCGGAGTTTCCAGATGACTGCGATTCCTGTTCCCTATGCTCCCTTCTTCTGGGCCAGTATTTCCATTCCAGCTGGCCTTGTCTCATGCATCTGTGGATTCCTTCACACTAATCCTTCTCATGTTCTATGGCTACTCATGCATGCCTACAGAAGGGAGGCTGCGAGAACTTGCCCATTGTACCTTTGCTCTGAATATTAGGCTTGCACAAACTCCAATTAATTCAGAGTGCTGTTGCAAGCAATTTAATTAACCATATCAAACCATTTCTACAAACACTTCACTGGCCATCAAAACAATAGAAGGCTAAATTTAAAATTGTATGTCTGATCTTCAGAGACCTTAAAGCAAATTAGCCAGTCTTCAAGAACAGAATCTCTCTCTTCACACTTCCAAGGTCACTAAAGCCCTCTCACATAGAATCCCTAACCACTACCTCTCCAAAAGTCATTGCATGATGTGACATCTGTCAACGAGCCTTCTCTGGAGTACATGTGGCACTCTGGAATTCACTTCCAGAAAGGCTTTGTTCAATGCAAGTCAATGTCGCTGGTTTTAAAAAAGGTTTGAACAAATTCCTGGAGGAAAAGTCCATAGTCTTGCTGTTGAGACCGACATGGGAGAGTAGCATGGAATTCTGCTACTATTTGGGATTTTGCCAGGTACTTGTGTCTTGGATTGGCCTCCGTAAAGATGGGATACTGGGCTTGATGGACCATTGGTCTGACCTAGTAAGACTCTTCTTATGTTTTTAAGCAAGTGAAAGCTGGGAGCCTTTAATGGAAGGAGAGACTAAGTTGGTAGTCTCACACACCCAAGGTTTAATTCTGGCTGTACATGCTATGTTATTCAAGTTTTATTAAAACATTTTTTTATAGCGCTAATTCAAATTTCTAAGCGGTGTATTCACTCCTACCCTAGCTGAGATCATATTCAAGCACCTTTCTGACTCCACACGCAACTTTCTTAGTTAGTCACCCTTAGGACCCTGTTTTACAGAGCCACACTAGCGGCTCACACGCGGCAACAGCCCCGAAGCCCTTTAAGTCTCTATGGGCTTCGGGGCCGTTACTGCGCTTCAGCCGCTAGTGTGGCTTTGTCAAACAGGCCCTTACTTTCTAACACAAGGTAAATGACGGCAAATAAAGATCTGCATTTTCCATCCAGTCAACCCAACAAAACGGCCAGATCTGCACCCGTCCCTCTATGCAGTTGATAGTCATTCATGAGTAAACACTGGTTGGAAATTTGCCATCATGCCAACCATATGTAACCCTAGTCCCGCTCGCACACAGTCCGTGAGCACCAGCCAGCTCATCGGGTTGGGCACCCGCGACCAGGCCTTACTAAAAGAATTTATGTGGGAGCAGTTTTTAAGTCTATTGGGCTGGGCACAGGCCAGCGCCAGATTTACTGTGGTAGGTCAAAAGATTGCACTCTCAGGGTTCAGTCGCCATACACAGTCCTTTACTTAATCACTTACCAAGGTAAGACCAAGGTGCAATTGATAACTAGAACGTTCTTGATTGCAGCGTCAATGTATAAGCTATTGTAGAATTTCTTCTAAATTGATTTGCAAACCATTCATGATCAAGTCACTTCCAGAACACGCAGTTAGAATCCACAATCTCGTCATGCCTCTATCCTGCCAAGCTGAAACATTCCACACAGACTCTGCAAAACGCAGAGTCTTTTCACTCTAGTTTCCCTTTAAAGATGGGTCTCCTCATGCTCTGTACTTTGTCCTCTCCTGGTGACCCCTTGGAAAAGGAAAGTCCTCTATAACTCTTCAGTGAAACTCTCCAGGTTCCACTTTCTCTCTCTGTTGTCTGCTCTTCTGCCAAACCCTCCACAAGCCGTTAGTTCGTTCAGGAGTCTCCCTCAGTTAGGGTTACCAGATTTTCCCGAAGGAAAATCCGGACACGCTCCCAGGCTCACCCAGTTCTGTCCATGTCCTGCCCTCGGCTCTGCCCCTAGCCCCACCCCTTAACCTGTCCGTGTGTCGGGATAGCATCCACGCGTGCACGGATGCAACGCAATGTCGTTGCCTGTGCACGTGATTTCACTGCATCGCATCCGTGTCATTCGCGGATGCCAACCCGACATCAGAAACTTTTCAAGACCCGGACAAAGTACCGGGTTTTGAAAAGCCGTCCAGACTCCTGGACGTGTCCTCGAAAAAGAGGTCCTGTCCGGGGGAATCCAGACATCTGGTAACCCGACCCTCAATACTAGAGCTCTGGTGGGAGAATCAGGATAACCAAAAGCTTTGATCTTACTCCTCACTCTCCTTTTATACTTTTCCCACTCAGGCAAAGGGACCTCCAACTTTTGCCACCTTGTTCTACTATCCACAAGCACATAATCCGTGACTCCCTAAAGAATCCTATGCCTCCTGCTTGATGATCACTGGAGGGCTGAAAATATGGCCCAAAAATGCACAAAATCCCATAAATTGGTATACAGAAAGAGAAAGGTAGGTTAGGATTACCGTAAGTGTATTTGCTATTTACCAAGACTGACGGTTCCGAGTCTCAATCATCAACCCTTCTACCACCTCCTCCTAAAGCTCAAAATTTTTCTGTTTTTGTTTTACATTTTTTAATTGTTAATTTAGCAAAAAAAATCCACTTATCTTAAATATGCAGAATTTTTAGCAAGCCCGACGGGACCCATTTCGCCATCAAAATGCGGTCAGAGAAAGGTAGTCCTAAATGAGGAAGGACGCACGATAAAAATTGCAGAATGTCCTGTGAACCCTTCAAAAAGCCATTTTGATGGCAAAACGGGTCCCGGCGGGCTTTGGTAAAAATTCTGCATATTTTAAGATGTGATTTTTTTCTTGCTAAATTAACAATTAAAAAATAAAATAAAATAAAAACAGAAAAATTTTGAGTATTAGGAGGAGATGGTACAGGGGTCGATGATTGAGACTCTGAACCAGTCGGTCTTGGTAAAAAGTGAATTCAGTGTTCCCCTGCGAATTCGTGATTCGCGGATTCAGTTATTCATGGTATTTTCTAATTGCCAGGGAATGAGTCTGCAAATCAGCCTTCTGCACAGCTGAATCCTCTTCCTCTCCCCTCTTCCCCTCTTACCTCCCCCCCCCCCCCGGGTCAGCCAATCAGCTTCCTGCACAGCCAATTCCTTCTCCTCTTCCCTCCCCCCCCCCTCGGTCAGCCAATCAGCCTTCTGCACAGCTGATTCCTCCTCCTCTCCCCCCACCCCTCGGTCAGCCAATCAGCCTTCTGCAAAGCTGATTCTTTCTCCTCCCCCCTTCCCTGGAGCATACCGGGTATGATTTACTGTACCCGCTGGCGCCCCAGCTGCCCTCTCCTGCCTTTTTACAGACTCAAAACCGCATCTGAGTCTGTAAATTCTCTTTCTGTATACCAATTTATGGGATTTTGTGTGTATTTGGATTGTTCCCGTCTTATCCCAAGAACCATCTTTTTTGATTCAAGACAATAGTTTAATGAAAATATGCCCCCCCCCCCACATACTCTCCCCGTGGTTACTGACCCCCCTCCCACCTCCAAATATCTGCTTGAAACAGTACAAATCTGTCTCTGCCAGCTGCAGATACTTTGACCAGGCCTGGTGGGCAGAGAAGAGGTCCTTGGCCAATGTGCCACCCTAAGTCCACTTGTGGTGGAAAATGTGATTCTACCAAAACCCCACTGTACTGCCTTATAGGTGACACCTGCAGGCCTAAGGGCTATTGGGGTTATAGACAGGTAGGTACAGTAGGTTTGGAGGGAGTTTTGGAGGGATTGCCATATAAAGTACAAGAGTAATGGTGAGATGTGTACCTGGCACCCTTAATGTGAAGTTCACAGCAGTGCCCCTAGGGAGCCCCACTGCTCTGCTGGCATGTCTTTGTGGCCAGTCCATTAAAAATGCTGCCCCCCCCCCCTCCTACATGCAAATGGCTTACTTTGGATGTTTGGGGTTTTTTACCCATCGATAATGACAAAAACATTGGACTTTTAGCTGGGCCATTTTCGGGACGCTACGATCATGGCAACAAAATTTCTTAACTATTCCCTCTTTGAAAATAATCGGGACTAGAAGAGCAACTATGTTTTCAGTACAAGCACCCCAACAGTGGAATAATATACCAATCTATTTACGTAACGAATCATCCTTAGACAAATTCAAACGCGGCTTGAAAAGCATTCTTTATAAAGATGCATTCAATACATAGATAGAACATTCCAATAAACGCAGAATTAAATGAACAGGACATCAATATGGAAATTATAAGTGCTTTTATAATCTAATCTTCTTACTTTTCTCATGCTAAAGGCCTTCCTCTATACTTAAACTGATCAATCTTTCTCAATATTACCTAACTTTTTTTTTAATTTTTTTTAATATTAAATTTTTTTAAATTTTTTGAACTATTTCAAAATAATTAACGCCTTTCCATTCAATTTTTTTATATTCTCTCTCAAATGACCCTATCCTTGTGTGCAAACCTTAAATGTTCCTTTTGTTTTTTGTTTATTTTATAAATTGTATAAATTGTATTTCTACCCTTTACCTATTTGTTCCAGTTTGTATCAATAGAACAAAATGATTAGTCTGTATAATTATGTCTTATTTGTATTTGTCATCCCTGGCTTTTATTGTATATTAGAATTATGTAATACGCATTGAAATACTGGATATTGCGTACAATCAAAATTTATTAAACTTGAAACTTGAAAAAAAAAAAGATAAATATCTTTCAGGTTCAAAAATGGCCATTTCCTTCGCCCGATATTTTGGACTTGGATGTCCTATGGAAAATGGCCTCAACACTAACAATGGAAAAAGCCTCTGATGTTGTCAAACCAACGTTATAACTGGACTTTTCACACAATTGCTTATATAGAGAGAGATTTTTAGATCAGTTTCAGCAGGTGATAAGATATCATTCATCGAACTCAGTGCGTATTTTTTCTTATGTTTTCTGTAGGAGTGCTTACAATAATTTAAAGTGCTTTGTGCAATAAATATATGAAAAACCAGCCCAGCACTTATCTTAATTACTGCCTGTGCTGCTTGCATGGAGCTTTATGATGGCCCAACGGGACCCGTTTCACCAAAATACGGGGGGTCTCCGTCTTTGAAAACAGCCACGACGGAAAAGGTTCGCATGCACAGTTCTCCTATTTTCAAACACTCCACCCAGGCTCCCCGGCGGGGTCGCGGAGGCGGCGGGAGCCTGGGTGGAGTACAGTGGAACCTTGGTTTACGAGCATAATTTGTTCCAGAAGCATGATCGTAAACCAAAATACTCGTATATCAAAGCGAGTTTCCCCATAGGAACTAAGGGAAACTTGCTTGATTCGTTCTCACCCACCCCCATCCTCTAAGGCCAGCGGCGCTGCTCTGCCCCCCCCCCCCCAAGAACTAGCATTGCTCCCCCTGCGTGATCCGCCATCTCCCCCCCCCCCCGCTCGCATCGCACCTCCTCCCCGCCGCGATCCCCCAGGCATCCACCCAATCAAATTCCTTACCCGAAGGCCTTGAGCATGCGCAGATGCTCAAGGCCCAGTGTGAAGGAGGCAGATTTTCAGGCACCTGCATGTCCTGTGCGTTGGTGCCAGTGCCAATGGGGGTAAGGAATTTGATCGGGTGCATGCCTGGGGGATGCCGGATCGCGGCGGGGAGGGGGGTGCGACGTGAGCGGAGGGTGCCGGATCACAGGGGGGGGGGGAGGGTGCCGGATTGCGGGGGGGGAGGGGGCGCTCGTAAATTGAGGCACACTCGGTTTCCGAGGCGCCGATTTTGCAAATGTTTTGCTCGTCTTGCAAAACACTCGCACACCGGTGCACTCGCAAACCGAGGTACCACTGTATTTGAAAATAGGAGAACTGGGCGTGCGTCAAACCTTTTCCGTTGTGGCACAAAGCACTTTAAATTATTGTAAGCACGCATAAAGAAAAGTTAAGAAATATACGCACCGAGCTCGATGAATGATATCTTATCACCTGCTGAAACTGATCTAAAAATCTATGATCGATCAGTGCAGGTATCTGAGACCTCCAAGCCATATATTTATTGCTGAAATGGTCTGTGGTCTATGTTCGACTTATTCTTGCTGTACGCTGCCTCGAGTAAACGCCTGTAAAAAGGCAGCAAATAAATCGTAATAAATCTGCTTAACCTGTGTATTCTCAGGTTAGTGAAGCTTAAACCTCCTTTGGACCTGATGTGCTGTGGATTGCTTGTTACAGGGGGGCCAGTCCCTTGGGGCTTCCGAAGCCTTCCCTGATTCCTCTCACAATCACGCATTCTAGAAAATATTATTTTATGCAGCGAACATAATGACACTCTTTGCGTCTTGAAAGGCTCAAAGATGGAGACAGCAAACTACAGACCAGTGAGTCTAACATCGATAGTGAGCAAACTAATGGAAACTCTAATCAAACACCAATTAGATAAGATCCTGGATGAGGAGAATCTACGGGATCCCCGACAACATGGATTTACTAAGGGGAGATCCTGCCAATCCAACCTGATCAGCTTCTTTGACTGGGTAACGGGAAAGCTGGATATAGGGGAGTCCCTGGACATCGTGTACCTGGACTTTAGCAAAGCATTCGATAGCGTACCACACCGCAGGTTACTGAGCAAGATGAGTTCTATAGGATTAGGTAACACATTGACGAAATGGGTTGGGAGCTGGCTTGGAGGTAGGCTCCAAAGGGTGGTGGTGAACGGCACCCCCTCCGAAATGACGGAGGTGATTAGTGGAGTACCACAGGGCTCAGTCTTGGGCCCAATCCTATTCAACATCTTTATAAGAGACTTGGCAGAAGGGCTTCGAGGTAAAATAACATTATTCGCCGATGACGCCAAACTGAGTAATGTAGTGGGCAAATGCACAACAGACGAAGATTCAGTGCCCGACAACATGATGCACGACCTACTCCTACTGGAGCGATGGTCTAGGACATGGCAACTCAACTTCAATGCCAAAAAATGCAAAGTTATGCACCTGGGCAGCCAGAATCCATGCAAGTCTTATACCCTTAATGGCGAGATCCTAGCAAAAACGGTAGCAGAACGAGACTTGGGGGTAATCGTCAGTGAGGACATGAAGTCTGCCAATCAAGTGGAGCAGGCTTCGTCCAAGGCAAGACAAATCATGGGCTGCATACGAAGGGGTTTCGTCAGTCGTAAGGCGGAAGTCATTATGCCATTGTATAGATCCATGGTGAGGCCCCACCTGGAATACTGTGTGCAATTCTGGAGGCCGCATTATCGCAAGGATGTGCTGAGACTGGAGTCGGTGCAAAGAATGGCCACCCGGATGGTCTCGGGACTCAAGGATCTACCATACGAAAAACGGCTTGACAAATTACAGCTATACTCGCTCGAGGAGCGCAGAGAGAGGGGGGACATGATCGAGACGTTCAAGTATCTTACGGGCCGCATCGAGGCGGAGGAAGATATCTTCTTTTTCAAGGGTCCCACGAAAACAAGAGGGCATCCGTTGAAAATCAGGGGCGGGAAACTACGAGGTGACACCAGGAAATTCTTTTTCACTGAAAGAGTGGTTGATCGCTGGAATAGTCTTCCACTACAGGTGATTGAGGCCAGCAGCGTGCTTGATTTTAAGGCCAAATGGGATCGGCACATGGGATCTATTCACAGGGCAAAGGTAGGGGAGGGACATTAAGGTGGGCAGACTAGATGGGCCGTGGGCCCTTATCTGCCGTCTATTTCTATGTTTCTATGTTTCTATGTTTCTATGATCGAGCATTTGGGAAGAAATTCTCTTTCGCAGACGCAAACATACACGCAGGTGTGACGCACATGGGGGCCACATTCTGTAAATGGTGTCTACACTGGCCAGCGCCTACAAAAACATGTCAGTCGCGCTTAGGCGCCATTAACGGAACCACGGCGACTGGCGCCTAAGAAAAAACACAGGCGCTGGTAATGTAGGCCAGAGTTTTAAAGACCTACTTTTCCGGGGCCTATGTTTTATGGAGAATTGCGTCTTGTAGGGCATAAGGTCAACTCCGCCCTTAACCACACCTCCTTTGACCTTAGCTGACCCTAGATGCCAGGCTTGAAACATGATTCCAACATCTACATTTTTTAAAATGAGATTTTAATGCGTTTTTAACGCTGATTAAAGCCAATTAAAGCAGTTAAGTTTGGTGCCTAACATACAGCGCACTTTGCAGAATATGGCCCATAAAAGTCTAGAATGGTAACATATAGGCAGACGTCTATGTATCCACCTATAGCTGCTATTCTTATGTCCACATGGTCTTTTTTTTAATTTATAACAATTTTATTGAAGGAATCAAGTAAAAATACAATAAAATAATACAAAGAGATATTCATTACAATTAGATTCAGAATAATAATATTTCCAAACATATTTATATCATACCTCCAAATTAAATTTCCATATGAGCTAATCCATTCCATTCTACACCCCCCCCCCTTGATTCCATTCTCTTTCCCCCTACTCTTCCCCCTCCCTAATGAAATCCCCTTCCCGGATGAAAGCTGACAAAAATGAAGAAGTAAAATAAAGATCTGGAATCAAATTTAGACAACCTTAGTTTCATTGTAAATCATTAAGAGTTAAACTTCTTGCTTTAGGTCAGG
Organism: Geotrypetes seraphini; assembly: GCF_902459505.1. Taxonomy (NCBI): domain Eukaryota; kingdom Metazoa; phylum Chordata; class Amphibia; order Gymnophiona; family Dermophiidae; genus Geotrypetes; species Geotrypetes seraphini. The sequence continues at coordinate 254,606,747 of NC_047089.1, forward strand.
GGTCTCAAAATCCCACCTTGAGGGCCGCAATCCAGTCGGGTTTTCAGGATTTCCCCAATGAATATGCATGAGATCTATTAGCATAGAATGAAAGCAGTGCATGCAAATAGATCTCATGCATATTCACTGGGGAAATCCTGAAAACCCGACTGGATTGCGACCCTCGAGGAGGGACTTTATAACACCCCTGTTCTAGGCGATCTCCGAAACTCCCAAGTCTGAAATAAAAATAAATGATGCACCTTGTTCCTCCAATGCCAGAAGCTGGGAGATTCTTTCTGTAACCAAAATGGCATAATACATTTATGTCCAATCGTACACGGTTTCTGAAATAAAAGACATTTCCTTTGACCAAAAACTACTCCCCTCGGAGAACCCCCATATTATTACCCTATTATTTTTGAGTTCCACGTGGTCTTTATCTTGTAAGGTAGGTTCTTAAATATCTTTAAAGAACCAAAAATGTTCCCTCCTCAATCTCCCCCTCATTGGATAATGAAAAAAGCCATGCCTTCCATTGGGCCTCGCTTGCAAGTGATATCGCCATCATACGAGGTTTTCGTGCTTAATTAAAAGGGATCTTCATCTCGTTTTTCCTTCAGAATGCACTGATATTTTTTTTTTTCTGAACCGTAATCCTGTGAAATACGATCCGAAGAGATCAGTAAACAGCTGGGCGTGGAATCGGTCAATACAGTAAATATGGCCTTGCAATTATCTTTGGTTTTGGAGCCCATCCTCCCAAAGGAGCTCAATTTCTCTATCTGTCCTGGCGGTCTCACAGTCTGTCTAATGCACCTGAGGCAGTGGATGATTAAGTGACTTGCCCAGGATCACAGGGAGCAGCACAGGGTTTGAACCCACAACCTCATGGTGCTGAGGCTGTAGCTTTAACCCCTGCACCACTCTAGAAATCAAAGTGTAGCAAAAGTGAGCCAAGTCTAGAACAATGAAGCCATTGTGACATCACTGATGAGGTTGGCTCTTATTGGTGGAATGAGGCATTGTGACATCACAGCATCAGCTCTGGTTACCAGAGACAGACACTTTGCACTTATTCAATTTTCTATGTCATTCTCCCAGGGGAGCTCAGAACGGTTTACATGAATTTATTCAGCTACTCAAGCATTTTCCCTGTCTGTCCCGGTGGGCTCACAATCGATCTAATGTACCTGGGACAATGGGGGGATTAAGTGACTTGCCCAGGGTCACAAGGAGCAGTGTGGGATTTGAACCCACAATCTCAGGATGCTGTCCTCTTTCTAACACTGGCTCCAGTAAGTTTCTTGGCGGCAGAACAGTTGTTTTTGATAAGATGTAGCTGCGTACTTGGAGAGCCAGCCATTCATTTGGACTGGTTTTGTTAGAAAGAGGTTTTGTTACGGAGGAAGACGATTCTGGAAGCTTTGCTGCATGTGATCAGCATCTAATATACCCAAGAATCCAGTGGAAGAACTTCTCACGCTGCACGGTGAATATGTATCATGGAATAATTGTCCGGTATGGTCGTTTCCTCATGGGTACGACAGCACTGTTCCATCATTGATGTCCCTGTGTCTGTACACTGCCCTGCTGAGCAGGAGACTCCAGTCCAGAAGCGTTCCGGGCCAGGTTTTTACTCAGCCCTTTTCACACACAAAGTTGGCTGCTGTTGCATTCAGCATCCAGGCACCTCTCCCCCCCCCCCTCCCCGTTCCTCTCTCTGTCTCTCTCTTTTCACACTGGCTATGGCAAAGCCCTCTGCAGATGCTCTGCTGAATCCTTCTCTGAGGTAAAAAAAAAAAATCATCCCTGGGACCCAGCTGATCCTGCACATCTCATTTCAGGTAAGGGAGACGGAGGCAGCGAATGCCTGCGCCCGAGAGACGATTAACCAGACAAAGCAAATGGAGGGTTATTTTTATTCATTCTGGCAGCACCTTGAGTCTTGCCTTGCTGATGCAGGAGGTGGGAGGGGACGCCTTTGTACTTGAAACTGGAAGGTCCAGATGAAGCGGTTATCATTGATGGCTAGCTGATAGTCGCCGCAGCGTGCCATGGTGAGAGGAGCCCCCTGGAAACACGCCCTTAAATGATCTCTCCCGTCCCAAGTTCGATCCAGCTGCATGAAAATTGGCAGGGAAGACATGCAGTTTCATGGCCGCAGGGAGCTTTTTTTTGGAGCCCTGGGCTTCCTGCTTCCCTGACCTATTTCCCACAGCTGGTTCAGAGGAATCCCTTAGAGGTGATCTTTCATGCGACGGTCTTGCCTTCAGTCTGTCTTTTTTTTTTTTTTTTAATTTCAAAATAACCCAGCAGGGATTACAATAATGGAGTCTGGGAGCAATTGACCATTTTTTGCTTAAATCCTGTTTCAGTCCTAAAATAGTAGTAGAATTATTATTATTTTCTGGAAGGTAAATTACATGTGTAATCACAGTAAACTTTTTACTGTATTTCTGTTAGACGGATATCTGAGACGATGAGATTTGAATTATGGTTTTGAGTTTTATAAGTAAAAAAAAATCTGACTTAAATTAAGAGGGCATCTGTAACATCAATAATTATAATAAAAGAAAGAAGCATATTTTTATAGTCTGCTTTCTGTTGGTCATTGATTGGAATTTATGTAACGTTCTGAGTGTGTTAATGCCTTAAAGCTGAGTAAAACACTTTTCGTTTCTGTACAGAACTCTGAACCACAGGCGCAAATCCCGACATACCGATATGAAGCAAAGTAATGAAAAGAAAGCATGTCACCTGTAAGGCAGGTTGCCCACCCAGTAGATCAAAGGGTTTTTTTTGTCTGTTTGTGTTAAAGAAAATAATTGTTGCAATTTCTCGAGGGTGTATTTGGAAGTGAAAGGAGGACTGAGGACTTGACCCGCCATCGCCATGTGCTTCAGTCAGCCTTTGACGAATTTGCCAGCGTGTATATTGTCTGTGCATCCTCTGTAATTCAGAGATTGAAGGTATCTTCTGATCTTGAAGTTTGATTTCTTCTTTAAACCCGGCGTTGCTGAGTCGTTCCTTCACGGAGCCGATGAGGAGAGGATAACTCCAGAAACTTGGTCACAGATTAGTCTCCGAAAAGCTAGCCCAAACGACTCGTTGGTTGACCCTTATTTCTGGATACCATTTGACCCGCTGACAGTTCGGGCAAGGTAGGCGAGACTTAGCAAACATACACATTTTTTTTGTTCAGGGGCTATTCTAGACTAATTGACCTAGAAGAAAGCACAGTTTGGGTACGTACAACCTCGTTATACATGGGATGCATGCATGCAAACACTGTTTCCGGATTCCCTTTAGAATCTTTTCATTCTGAACTGTAGGTGCAAAGTTGAAAAAGGGGGGATTTGAAATGCTTTCGCAAAACTCTTCTTAGAATCCTCTTGCCCTTGCTTTGTCGAAGCGTCTACGCTTGAGAACGTCTCTTCTGTTTGAGCGTCGCTTTCTCTCCTCTTGCTTGTGTTCAGCTGTTTTATGAGGATTACCTTTCCAATGGGCCATGGCTAGTAGCAACACTCATTATAAGACATGTGAATTTTATTGTCCCTGTATTGCTTCTCGTGTGGTATTTATGGAATCTGGGAAAATGGATTCTACATTTAAGTATTCAGATGGCTTATAGAGCTGCAGATTAATATTTTCAGTGGCTTTTCATTATAGTGTCTCCTGCTTAGCTACTGCGAGGGTTTGCAGGAAAGATGGAGTGCTGTAATTACCCAGGTGCACATGTTCATTAATCCTTCCTGGCTAGGAAAAGCTTTGAGTTCTTCTCCAGTGCCCCGTTTGGAAAGCTATAAATATCTGAATTGTGTCAGCCCAGAAGTCGCACAGAATGCTGGCTCTTTTTTTGAGTTCAATTTCACGCACTGTTGCTTTGGTCTTGTGAGGGACTGCTTTGCATTCTTTACAATGGACATTCTTCCTTTTTCCTTGTAAAAGTTCAAAAAAAACCCTGTTAGATCATTGATTGATTCTCATAGCCATTACCCGGCAGAACATGTCACAGGAAAATCAAATTGAGTTTTCTATCCTTCGCTTGGTTCTCGGTGATGACCCCGGAGATGCATGTCGACACGGTCTTTTTTGCACCACTGTTACAGAGAGAACAAATTGAGAGTGCAGTACATTGAACGTGATCTAGGAAGGATTTAGGGAGAACTTGGGCAGTCTCGGCACACTCGGAACACCCCATCAGTGGTTCCATTTTCCAGTGTCGCCTTACTGGAGTCACTCTGACAACGATGCAAAGATGTAGACAAAACCCCCATCTACAGGAATATCTTGGGGCAAGAGTTAAATATTCAAAGTGGGTGCAGTTAGCTCTAGTATTTGAACGGTGTTGCCAAAATCCTCTCTAACCACCACAGAACAAATAATAATAGCAGTAGGTCAGAGATAAAGCCCAATTTTCTGCCATGTGAGGTTTAACATGGGCCGAGCAAAAGATATCCTAAATTAAAGTGAATGGATTTCGGTTGTGGCACCTTTTCTTTATGCAATGCTAGCTCAAATGGCTGAACACACTTGTACATGAATGTACGGTTATTTACTCAAATCCTATGGCTGCTGGACATTCTTGCATGTACACACACAAATGGCAGAATTCTAAAACACACATTTGCAAAATATGTCCCGTCCATTCACAACATGTATGTTTCTATAACATAGATCCCCCCCTTTTTTACATTTTGGCTGTTGCACACATAAATGATAATTTACATGTGTACCTGTGAGCAGTGCCCATGTACACACACTTGCCAATGTTGCCCCTTCCAGTCACAGCATGCACACTCATAAATGATAAATATCTCTGATTTACACATGTACACGTGTGCAGTGTCCATGCACACACACTTGCCAAGGATTCCCTGTCCAGTCACTGCATGTACACTCATAAATGATAGATATTTCTGATTTACACATGTACACGTGTGCAGTGTCCATGCACACACACTTGCCAAGGATTCCCTGTCCAGTCACTGCATGTACACTCATAAATGATAGATATCTCTGATTTACACATGTACACGTGTGCAGTGTCCATGCACACACACTTGCCAAGGATTCCCTGTCCAGTCACTGCATGTACACTCATAAATGATAGATATCTCTGATTTACACATGTACACGTGTGCAGTGTCCATGCACACACACTTGCCAAGGATTCCCTGTCCAGTCACTGCATGTACACTCATAAATGATAGATATCTCTGATTTACACATGTACACGTGTGCAGTGTCCATGCACACACACTTGCCAAGGATTCCCTGTCCAGTCACTGCATGTACACTCATAAATGATAGATATCTCTGATTTACACATGTACACGTGTGCAGTGTGTCCATGCACACACACTTGCCAAGGATTCCCTGTCCAGTCACTGCATGTACACTCATAAATGATAGATATCTCTGATTTACACATGTACACGTGTGCAGTGTCCATGCACACACACTTGCCAAGGATTCCCTGTCCAGTCACTGCATGTACACACATAAATGATAGATATCTCTGATTTACCATATTTTCACGCATATAATGCATGCGTTATACACGATTTTACAAACCGAGTATAACCATGCGCGTTATGTGTGAGCTCGTTATACAATTTTTTTTCTCATTGCGATCCGGAATTCCCCCTGCGAACCGGTATCCTCCCCCCTGCTTGCGTCACCCCCCCTCCCCCGCGATCCTACATCCCCCCCACGCACCGCAAAGACATCGCTTACCCGATTGGGCACCAGCACCAATGCACAGGACGTGCCAGTGCCAGTGCCCGAAGATCCTCCCTCGTCTGGGCTGGGCTGGGCGGTGCGAGGGACATCCGAGAGAGCGAGACCAGAAGGCTTTGAGCATGCGCAAATGCTCAAAGCCCAGACCAGCCCAGCACAGGGAAGAGGGAGTATCGCCCAGCCCAGCCCAGGCGAGGGAGGATCTTCGGGCACTGGCACTGGCACGTCCTGTGCATTGGTGCTGGTGCCGGTGCCCAATCAGGTAAGCAATGTCTTTGCGGTGCTGGGGGGGATGTAGGATCGCGGGGGAGGGGGGGTGACGCGAGCGAGGGGGAGGATGCCAGTTTGCAGGCCAGAAGAGGGAGTAAGCGGGGGTGGCGGGAGGAGTTTATAGCAGCATGCGCGGTATACGCGTGTGCGTGCTATATAGATTTTTTTTTACAGCAATGCTTTGTTCCCGCGCGCTATACGCATATGTGTGTTATACACGTATGCACGTTATATGCGTGAAAATACGGTACACTCATAAATGATAGATATCTCTGATGTACATGTGTGCAGTGCCCCTGTCCAGTCACTGCATGTACACTCATAAATGATAGATATCTGATTTACACATCTACACGTGTGCAGTGCCCCTGTCCAGTCACTGCATGTATACTCATAAATGATAGATATCTCTGATTTACACGTGTGCAGTGCCCCTGTCCAGTCACTGCATGTACACTCATAAATGATAGATATCTCTGATGTACACGTGTGCAGTGCCTCTGTCCAGTCACTGCATGTACACTCATAAATGATAGATATCTCTGATGTACACGTGTGCAATGCCTCTGTCCAGTCACTGCATGTACACTCATAAATGATAGATATCTCTGATTTACACGTGTGCAGTGCCCCTGTCCAGTCACTGCATGTACACTCATAAATGATAGATATCTCTGATTTACACGTGTGCAGTGCCCCTGTCCAGTCACTGCATGTACACTCATAAATGATAGATATCTCTGATGTACACGTGTGCAGTGCCTCTGTCCAGTCACTGCATGTACACTCATAAATGATAGATATCTCTGATTTACACATGTACACGTGTGCAGTGCCCCTGTCCAGTCACTGCATGTATACTCATAAATGATAGATATCTCTGATTTACACGTGTGCAGTGCCCCTGTCCAGTCACTGCATGTACACTCATAAATGATAGATATCTCTGATGTACACGTGTGCAATGCCTCTGTCCAGTCACTGCATGTACACTCATAAATGATAGATATCTCTGATTTACACGTGTGCAGTGCCCCTGTCCAGTCACTGCATGTACACTCATAAATGATAGATATCTCTGATGTACACGTGTGCAGTGCCCCTGTCCAGTCACTGCATGTACACTCATAAATGATAGATATCTCTGATTTACACATGTACACGTGTGCAGTGCCCCTGTCCAGTCACTGCATGTACACTCATAAATGATAGATATCTCTGATGTACACGTGTGCAGTGCCCCTGTCCAGTCACTGCATGTACACTCATAAATGATAGATATCTCTGATTTACACATGTACACGTGTGCAGTGCCCCTGTCCAGTCACTGCATGTACACTCATAAATGATAGATATCTCTCATGTACACGTGTGCAGTGCCCCTGTCCAGTCACTGCATGTACACTCATAAATGATAGATATCTCTGATTTACACGTGTGCAGTGCCCCTGTCCAGTCACTGCATGTACACTCATAAATGATAGATATCTCTGATTTACACGTGTGCAGTGCCCCTGTCCAGTCACTGCATGTACACTCATAAATGATAGATATCTCTGATTTACACGTGTGCAGTGCCCCTGTCTAGTCACTGCATGTACACTCATAAATGATAGATATCTCTGATTTACACGTGTGCAGTGCCCCTGTCCAGTCACTGCATGTACACTCATAAATGATAGATATCTCTGATGTACACGTGTGCAGTGCCCCTGTCCAGTCACTGCATGTACACTCATAAATGATAGATATCTCTGATTTACACGTGTGCAGTGCCCCTGTCCAGTCACTGCATGTACACTCATAAATGATAGATATCTCTGATGTACACGTGTGCAGTGCCCCTGTCCAGTCACTGCATGTACACTCATAAATGATAGATATCTCTGATGTACACGTGTGCAGTGCCCCTGTCCAGTCACTGCATGTACACTCATAAATGATATGTCTTTAATTTACACGTGTACCCGTGTGCAGTGCCCATGCACACAGATTTGCAAATAATGCACAGTCCAGAGTGTGTATTTTTCCACTACAAGAGGTCATTTACATACAGAAATAGTGACTGTTGCACAGAAATAACTCAAATGCTGCCATTTACCCATCATCCTGCTCCTTACTACACAATTACTCTGCTTCTTACTAGGCAAATAACTGGATATCGAACACTTTAGATTTACCCATGGTGCCCTCACCCATCAGTATAGCAGTGCCGAATATACATAGTTTTATAAACACCGCAACGGCTCATCCAGTACATTTTCTCCTGTGAGGCAAAGTGCCAGACATTCAAAAGGAGAAGGAAGTCCAATATTTCCCCCTCTCAAAGTACGTAAGTAAAAATAAAAACACATGTAGTTTTTAACAAAAGTACAGAAAAGAAAAAATAACCTTACATAAAAGTGAAAAAGTTATTGCCTACTATAATACTTTTTGAGTAAAAACTAAAAGTATTTTGACTAAAATGAATGCAACTATTGTTAATGTTTTTATCCCAACAATTTTGTTGCTCTACAATTCAATCCACTTTGCTTTGAGTAAAACTACCTTTTGAAAATGACGGTCACTCGTGCAAGTGCACTCGTGCGTCATAATGAAACAGGCAAGGGATTGCTCAGTCTGGCTTGCAAATAGTGATCGGGAAAACCTCCTTCTGAAACGCTTGAATTTGGGGCCCGTTTTGCAAAGCTGATGCAGCCCATTCACTTCCTAAGGGCTGCCTCACATTTGCCGCACTGAGACTTTGGCATTGTGAAAGGGGCCCTTTATCTTCATCATCATCATTAGTGTGGTCTGATTCAGCACTTGCCTCTTCATCTTCGTTACCATAATCATGCTGGCCAGTTACAGAGAAGGCTTTCATAAAGTTACAATATTTCATCTGATGATAAACGCTGTTTTGAGATCTTAAATAAACTTTATTCACTTTTCTCTACCGTTCTCCCAGGGGAGCTCAGAACGGTTTACAAGAATTTATTCAGGTACTCAAGCATTTTCCCTGCCTGTCCTGGTGGGCTCACAATCGATCTAATGTACCTGGGGCAATGGGGGGATTAAGTGACTTGCCCAGGGTCACAAGGAGCAGCGTGGATTTGAACCCACAACCCCAGGGTGCTGAGGCCGTAGCTCTAACCACTGCACCACACTCTCCTCCAATACAATATCAGACGTGAGCCAAGTCTAGGACAATGAAGCCATTGTGACATCACTGATGAGGTTGGCTCTTATTGGTGGAATGAGGCATTGTGACATCACAGCATCAGCTCTGGTTACCAGACACAGACACATTTTACACATTCATTTTTCCATACCGTTCTCCCAGGGTTTACATGGATTTATTCAGACACTCAAGCAGTTTTCCTTGTCTGTCCAGGTGGGCTCACAATCTATCTAATGCACATTAGGTGACTTGCCCAGGGTTTGAACCCACAACCCCAGGGTGTTGAGGCTGTAGCTTTAACCACTAGGCCACACTCTCCCCTTTGATTATTAATATTCATTCTTCAGCTATTGCCCTGGACACATTACCTTTGTCTCTTCTATAGTAACTGGGGTCAAGGGAGTTAGGTTAATCTTTCTTTGGCACATGGAGTAATTCCGGATAAACGTAGAGACCTCGCTTGGAAAAGGGGAATAATAAGAAGTGTGACATGGGCGTCGTAATGGGGGAGGTCACAGGAGCCCTGGCTTCCCCAAAAATTGGCGGTTGGAGGAGTCGGTTACGGGTGGCTCTACTCCTCCTCCCACTCGCTGTTCATTTTAAGTCTTCGGGCAGCCGTTGTGCGGCGTTAACGAGTCTCGCTGCAAAATGAACACTTCTGGGGCAGGCCTACTCGTTGACGCTGTGCAGCGGCTGCCCGAATGCTTACAATTACAGCAACCAGGAGGGGGAGGGGGAGTAGTAGTAAGCTGGAGAAAGAGGTCATGCTTTAGGATCCTGCTGGGAGGAGATTTTGGGGCCCCCCCCCAACAAAAATTGTCCGCTGCCTATGAAGTGTTACCGTCCAGGGTCATAGCGTTCCGACTGAATAATTTGGTTCCAAAGCAGCATCTCTTGCGAAGATGCCAATACAGCCACCGGCTATTTCATTTCGCGGAGACACGGTTGGGCTCAGTTAGCGATGATACTCTTGTCAACAGCGGCCAGGGTTACGATGCTTTGACCTTATGGCTGCCTTCGACACAATCTCTCATCATAAGTGACTTGATTTGTTTGGCAATTTTGGCATCTGTTCTTGTGTATTAAAGGGGTTTCAGTCTTATTTGACCAATGGAATCAGGTCGGATCTGTCAAGTCAATTCTGAGTCAGGGAGTTCCTCAAGGATCACTCTTGTCCCCTTTTGACTTGAATGTCAGTTTCATATTGGGCTGATGATTTTACACCTTTTTGATATACCCTTCAATCCTTAACCCTACTCCCCTCAGCCCCCCCCCCCCCACCCCAGCAATGATCGTGGCAGGAGAGATAGCCAATCTCTCCTGTGGCAATCCATACCCCCCCCCCCCCCGATCGGATCGGGCAGGAGGGAGTCCAGGCCGTCCTGCCCCGGCGACCTAAGACCCCTTGACACGATCGGAGCAGGAGGGAGCTCAGGCCTTCCTGCCCCGCCAAAACCACCTACCCCCCCCCCACCCCACTCGACACGATCGGGGTAGGAGGGATCCTAGGCCCTCCTGCCCTTGACGCACCCCCCTCCATGATCGCACCCCCCCGAACCCCCCGCTCAGCCCCCCCAAAACTCCCCCCGTTACCTTAAAAAAAGTTGGATGGATTGACGGGTCCCAAGCCTGTTCATCTGGCAGGCCTGCCATCCTTAGAATGGCGGGCCTTAGGGCTTGATTAGCCCAGGCACCTCAAGCTCCGCCCTCAGGTGGGGCCTTAGGCGCCTGGGCCAACCGGAATTGGCCCAGTTGCCTTAGGCCCCTCCTATGGGCGAGGCCTTAGGCACATGGGCCTAACCCAGCCCATGTGCCTAAGGCCCCGCCCACAGGAGTGGCCTAAAGCAACTGGGCCAGTTCCGGTTGGCCCAGGCGCCTGGGCCATCAGGGCCTAAGGCCCGCCATTCTGAGGATGGTGGGCCGGATGGACAGATGGGCTTGAGACCCGTCCATCCATCCAACTTTTTTTAAGGTAAAGGGGGGGTGTCGTGGGAGTGGAGTCGCGGGGTCGGCGGGCGGGGTCGGTGGGCGGGGGGGGTTCGGCGGAGCCATCTCTCCTGCCACGATCGTTGTGGTAGGGGGTAGGCAGGTTGCTGGGGCCACTGAGCTGATTGCGGCAGCTGCGATCAGCTCAGCGGCCCCTTTTTCGGCACTTATACCTGTTTTGACGTGGTCTAAGTCAAAACGTCTAAGTGCCGACTAGGCAACCTGCCTCAACCTTTGGTTATACCTGCTGTACGCTTATGTCTAGGTCGGCCCACCTCCCGCCTTTCCCCTCCTCTAAAAACGCCTCTTTTCACTCTGTGCGTTTAGAGGCAGGGGAAAGGCCTAAGCTGGTTTTAGATACGTCTAAAACCAGCTTTGGTTATGGGTACTTGGACGATCAGGCTTTTTGATTGTCCAAGTACCCATTTAGGCCACTTTGTAGACTTTTTTTTTTTTTTTTAATTATTATTATGAGCCCCATAGTTTCTCTTCTAATCTCCTGTATAATTTTATTAATATTTTGGTTAACTGAGTCGAGCCCTCCTGTTGAGATGAATCGGTATAAAAACAAATCAAAGATTAGATTGAAGAGTGGACTAACGCGGCCAGCACGGCTTTTCACTCAAGAAAATGTTGCGGATGTGTGAGCAACAAAAGCAGACATATTTTTCCTAGGATCTAAGAATAGAGCGTGGTTTGAGATGTGCTGACATCTAAACTTCAATTAAAATGACTGATATAGCAGCTGACATTTTAAACTATTAATGTATATATGGAGACCTTCGTAGAGGGAAGAGTAACAGCAAACACAGAGCTTAGTGTGACTTTTCTGCAAATTCTAAACCCTAGGATTAATAAAAAGCAGCATTGAATATATTCTAGTTATGAGAAGCATATTATGTATTCATTTGATTGGGTGAATGACTTAGCACAGTTTTGGGGTTCATTATACAGCACGGAGATCTCTTCGTTCAACAAATTAACATCTTTTGAGTGTTCCTTCTTTTAGGGGCCCTTTTATTAATAATAATAATAATAATAATTTTATTTCTTATATACCGCCAAAGCCGTAGTAGTTCGAGGCGGTTTACAACAAGAAGGGCTGGACAATCAGCGAATACAAATACAATTAATATATGTAAGCAGGAAATAGGTACAATAAAAGGGGTCAAATGTACGGTGAGCAGGAAGCAGAGGGATAACAAAAGAGATCTTGGGGGACAAGGATCGGGTAAGAGGTCTTAGGTTACAAATCGGTTAAATAGGTTAGTTTTTAATAATTTTCTGAAGTTTAGGTAGGATGAAGTGCGCTAAACGCTAAGATGCCCATAGGAGTAATCTTTAGTGTCCGTCAAATCGGTGAACCCACCTTAATCAGAGGACTCCTTAGGCAGCTATTTCACCCACCCTCTGGAACTCTCTTCCCATTTAGCTTCGCGAAGAAAAATCGTTCTCCATATTCAAAACTCTTTTTTTTTAAAAATATAATTCTTTATTCATTTTCAAAATTACAACAAGTGTTATTATATATGTTCAATCACATTAACAATAAATACATCACTTAAAACCTATCATTGGTACATTACATAAACTCTTATCCCTCCCCTACCATATATTCCATTATCTTATAGAATGTGTAATAATAAAATATCCCCCCCTTCACTATTAAAATGATAAATTTAAGGGAAACAATGTCAACTAATCGGTACAATATCTTGTTAATGGCTTCCACACATCCTGAAATTTCCTGAAATAACCCCGCTGTATTGCAATAAATCTTTCCATTTTATAGATATAACACAAAAAGTTCCACCAAAAATTATAATTTAATCTTCTCCAATCCTTCCAATTATATGTAATTTGTTGAATGGCAACACCAGTCATTATAAGTAATAATTTATTTAATCCATATTCAAAACTCAATTGAAGGCATTCTCTTTTTTTTAATACGCTCAATTCCTTTTTAAATCTTTTCTTTATATTAGGGTTTCCCCTTTTTATTTCCCTGACTTCCCTATGCATATTTTACTGTAATCTAACCTTATTGGGGGCTTTTTCCTGTAAGTGTTAAGTTTGTTTTTACCTTTCCGATTTATATTCATTGTAAACCGCTTAGATTTTAACTCTGGTTTTATATTTGAGGTATATGAAATTGAACTTGAAGCAGCCAATAGTCAGACTAGTGGCAGGATAACTGTACAGAGTTAGGACAGCTTTTTTGATGTCCCAAATTTTGTGAGCTTGCTTAGCTAGTTAGCGCACCAAATATGGCTCCTAAGTAGCGTTCTACCCCCCAGACCACCCCTAACCTATCTGGTTATATACTGGGCAGTTAGCGGTGGAGTAGCTTAATGGTTAGTGCACTGGGGACCTGGTGAAGACAGGAGAGTGGGTTAGATGGACCCAGTATAGCTGTTCTTACGACTTCCACTGCAGCTCTTTTGACCCTGGAAAAGTCACTTAAACGTACAAAACTTAGCTTGTGAGCCCAATGACCCAGGACCCTGTTTCCACAGTGTCCGATCCAGGTCACAACTACCTGGCAGAATCTCAGAGATTCTGGAACCCTAAAGAGCATCAGCATCCCCAAAGTCCGGAACCCCAAATACTAGCAATATTTCATGCTACCGTTGTGGTGCAAGCAGTAGCTTCCTCCATGTCTCTCTCAATAACTGACTGTGGACTTTTAGTTTAAATTTTTTTATACCGTTTTTTTTTCATTCAGAGAATCGTTCAGCTCTGGAACGCGTTGCCAGAGGATGTGGTAAGAGCGGATAGCGTAGCTGGTTTTAAGAAAGGTTTGGACATGTTCCTGGAGGAAAAGTCCATAGTCTGCTAATAAGAAAGATTTGGGGGATCAGCTCTGGTTACCAGAGACAGACACTTTTCACACATTTATTTTTCTAAACCGTTCTAGAGCTCAGAACGGTTTACATGAATGTGTTCAGGTACTCAAGCATTTTCCCTGTCTATCCTGGTGAGCTCACTATCTATCTAACGTGCCTGGGGCAATGGGAGGATTAAGTGACCCTTGCCCAGGGTCACAAGGAGCAACGTGGGTTTAAACCTACAACCTCAGGGTGCCCAATACTGTCCCCTTACAATACCTAATGCCATCATACACATGGCTAATGCCAGAAGTAGTGTTAGGGTCCTAAAGAGCCTCCGTAGCCACAATTCATGTGAAAGGTAAGCCTTTAAAGCCCAGGCCTACATTTCTGGAACTTACCTTTCCCGAAGCTGTGATTCTAGAAACGGTGCCGTTGTGCGATTGACTTACGATTCACGGCTATTTTTTTAGACAGTCGCCAACAGCTGTGCTATTTATAGAATCTGACCCTCTCTTGTTGGGTTTTTTTTTCGGGGGGAGGTTTAAGGTAAAATAATAAAATGTTATGCGTGTAATTCACATGTTCTGTGACTTGATGCGTGTAAATGTAGTCCCTTCCCCTGCTGTACCCATATGAACGCATCTCTGATAATTACACATTATCCCCCCTCACCCTAAGCACCCTGAGTAACTTCCTAAGCCCTTACCTGTTCTATTGTCTGTTAATTTAGATGGTAAGCTCTACTGAGTAGGGACCATCAGCACTATACAAATGTTAAATAATATGGCGTCTATTTTGGCACACTCCTGAGGGGTTCAAGAAGGGATTAGATGATTTCCTGAAGGAAAAGGGGAAAAAGGGTACAGATAGAGGATTACTATACAGGTCCTGGACCTGATGGACCTCTGGTCTGACCCAGCGGAGGCAGATTAATTGCCTAATGAGCCCATTAGCATCAGTTGTTGCCTGCTACCAACCAATCATTGAAGCTAATTGGCACCCCTTAAAATCGGCGCCCACACACCTGGTTGCACGCTATTCTATAAGGCAGGGTGCCTAACCCTTCTAGTGCGCAAGTCAAAAGGGGGCGTGATCAGAGAAAGGGCAGTCTGGCGCCAAACATTGGGAATCGGCGCTAGGCGTTAATCTATAAAGGGAACACATACTTTTATAGAAAAACACTTACTACTACTATTTGTCACTTATATAGTGCTGAAAGGCGTACGCAGCGCTGAACATTTTGACCTTAAATAGAAGGTCCTACTCGGAAGAGCTCACAATCTAACTTGGACAGACAGACACGACATATAGGACTGGGGATGCAGAACCCAAGGTGAGAGGAATTAGGAGTCGAAAGCACTCTCAAAGAGGTGGGCTTACATTTATAGACAGTCCCTGCTCTGAAGAGCTTACAATCTAACTTCTACAGACAGACGTGACATAGAGGGTTGGGGGATGCAGAACCCATGGTGAGAGGAGTCAAAAGCACTCTCAAAGAAGTGGGCTGACATTTATAGACAGTCCCTGCTCAGAAGAGCTTACAATCTAACTTGGACAGATGGACATGACATAGAGGGTTGGGGGATGCAGAACCCAAGGTGAGAGGAGTTAGGAGTCGAAAGCACTCTCAAAGAAGTGGGCTGACATATAGACAGTCCCTGCTCTGAAGAGCTTACAATCTAACTTGGACAGACAGGCATGACATAGAGGGTTGGGGATGTAGAACCCAAGGTGAGAGGAGTTAGGAGTCGAAAGCACTCTCAAAGAAGTGGGCTGACATATAGACAGTCCCTGCTCAGAAGAGCTTACAATCTAACTTGGACAGACAGACATGACATAGAGGATTGGGGATGCAGAACCCGAGGTGAGAGGAGTTAGGAGTCGAAAGCTCTCTCAAAGAGGTGGGCTTTTAACTGGGCCTTGAACACTGCCAGAGACGGAGCCCGCCGTAGGGATTCAGGCATCAAATTTGGACTGCCATTTACCCAATTCTTCCCATAGCATTTTATCACTAATTACAGAATAGCAGTTAAGTGAACCTCTTTCGTGCAAAAACGCTAGTATTCATTAAATTTAAGCGCACATATAGAATGAAGGGATCGTGTCCACTTTTATGTCATGTATGTGTGTTTCTGGAGGCAGATGAGGAATTGACTGAAGACTGACACTTTTGTGCAGATTTTATAAAATATATGCACAACCACAGATTTTAATACACAAAGCTACTCCTTCCTCCGAACAGGTGCAATATCTCACCAGAACTTTCAAGGGTCCAGTGTCATAAAGGCACAAAGGCTCAGACGTTGTCCTAATCAAACAGGTCAGCAGATACGTCCGTGATGCTGTAACATCTGAAAAAACAAACAAACCCTTTTTTCATAGCAGATCCCTATTTGTGGAATAAGTTACCAGCATTGATCTGTTTCAGCCACATCTGAATTTTAGGGAAAAATTGAAAACTCAATTATTTGTTTAAGCTTATCTGTGATACAATGATATGGAGATATTAAAAATATGATGTTAACAGTTATCGTGAACGTATGTTTATTTAAAATAGTTATAATTCACTTTTATCCAAGGCGGCTCACAGAGTATATACATACATAATTCCAATTTAAGTAATAAGTGAGTTATAAATATAGGCCTGGTATGAAATTGCCCTCCATATGTGCCTCAGCCTCTGTGTTTTTCATTAATGATTGATAGGAAGCATCTTTGAATCTTAAATCGTGTCAAAACGGAAGCTTTGTCTTGCTGACTTTTTCAGCCTTCAAATCGCGGCCTCCCCTCCTCCTGGTGCAATGCGAGGAGGGTGAGGGAATTAAGCCCAGCTCGGAGATGAGAGCGGAAAGGACGTTACGTTCATCACACCTTCGCCGTGAGGCGGGGGCTGCTGGCTCAGGTCCCCACATCGTCATCTTAGTCCTAGTTCGGCGGAGAGAAACTTTGGGGACATTTCCGCTGGGCTCAGCACACCTGTAATGGAGATGAATGGCATTGTGTTTTGAGTCATAGTTAATCATAAGCATTTCTCTTCTTTACAGCCCGCGCAGGAAGATGTGGCTTGCTGTGGATATTATTTTTCTGATCTATTGTGTCGGCTCCGGCTCTTCACTTTGCAGGAGCTGGTGAGGTTGAGGGGTAACCAGGTGGCTAAGGCAGAAGAGGAATAAGCGGTCTGTTGCACTTCCAGCTGGTTCAGTTTCACAGTGAGATCTTATTTTGAGCCCCAACTGTGGCGGGGAGACAAGTGTCTAATGTAAATCGGCCCCTCGGTGCTTCGGAGCTCACCAATCTCCTCCGATATTCTAGGATGTGCATTTGTTAACATGTATACGGATCATTTTGGTGCCTTAGAAATTAAAACAAAAAAGAAGTGATAAAGATGAACCAGAAACAATCAGATCCACAAAGGGTTAATCAAAAAGGAGATGAATTCAATTTAATTAAATGAAGGAAAAAATCTCAGAATTTCTACTCCAAGAATCATAGTTATATTATCCATGTAAGGAATTGTGGCGTGGGTATCTTTCATCGATCCAAAACCTTCATATGCTAAAAATGACTTTCTTTGTCAATTTAGAAAATGTGATATTTACTACTCAATCATTATTTAAGTTAATTCTTCTTTTTTTTCTCTTTATATATGAAGTTGTTGGTTTTTTATATAGACTTTTTAAAGAGAAAACTTATTTTTTGAAAGAAATTAACACATAAGATCACAACCAACATTAATAGTTGCAAACAAAAAGCTTTAATTTTGTGTCAAACGGCACTATAAAAGCTGCCGCTATAGCCCCATTTAGTGTATCCAACAGGGACCCGTTTCGCCACTAACACGCGGCTTCTTCAGGGTATATGGTGTGTTAACGTTAAGACTATAGCCCTAACTCAAAATTAAAGCTTTTTGTTTACAACTAATCTAATCTAATCCTTAGGTTTGTATACCGCATCATCTCCACGTTCGTAGAGCTCGACGTGGTTTACAGTAGGAGAAATAAGGAACTACAACAGAGGGTTAGAGGTAGAAGTGTGAAGAAAATTTAGAGGACTTGGGATGCCAAGATAGAAGAGTTTCCTTGATTCCTAAGTTGGAGGGAGACTTTCATTTTTTGAGAAAAGCCAGGTTTTCAGATGTTTGCGGAAAACTTGGAGAGAGCTCAAGTTCCGAAGAGGGGAGGTAAAGTTGTTCCAGAGCTCAGTGATTTTGAAGTGGAGGGAGGTCCCTAGCTTTCCTGTGTGGGAAATGCTTTTTAGCAAGGGGAAGGATAGTTTTAATTTGTGGGAGGATCTGGTGGTATTAGGGTTTGAGGAATTCCAAGAAAGAGGGATAAAGGGAGGGAGGATACCATATAGGATTTTGAAAGCTAAACAGGCGCATTTATAGTGGACCCTGGCGATTATCGGGAGCCAGTGGAGCTTGGCCAGGAGCGGGGAGACATGGTCAAATTTACTTTTAGCGAAGATGAGCTTGGCCGCGGCATTCTGAATCCGTTGGAGTCTGTGGAGGTTTTTCTTAGTTAGGCTTAAGTAGATAGAGTTGCAATAGTCCAATCTGGAGAGGATGATGGATTGGACAAGGAGGGTAAAATGTTTTTGATGGAAGCAGGATCTAACTTTCCTCAGCATGTGAAGGCTGAAAAAGCATTTTTTTTACCAAGGATTGGAGGTGGTCATTGAAGGACAATGTGGAATCAATGATGATGCCCAAGACCTTGCTCGAGAACTCAAGCTGCAGAGAGGAGCCAGAGGGTAGTGGGATGGAGGTGGGTTTAACTATTAATGTTGGTTGTGATCTTATGGTGTTATGCACCCTTCTATTAAGGGTGTTAAAACCATGGGACATATCTCTCAATCTTTTGCATATATTTTTGCAACTATTTGGAATGTATTTCCTTACGAAATTAGATTTCTTGTCTCACTTCATCTATTTAGGAGATCCCTTGGCTGAATATAAAACTGATCTTATCTAGTATTACCGAGAGAGGTGGTGGAGAGTAAAACTGTGAATGAGTTCAAAGAAGCGTGGGATGAACACAGAAGATTTAGAATCAGAAAATAATATTAAAGATTGAACTAGGCCAGTTACTGGGAAGACTTGCACGATCTGTGTCTGTATATGACCGTTTGGTGGAGGATGGGCTGGGGAGGGCTTCAATGGCTGGGAGGGTGTAGATGGGCTGGAGTAAGTCTTAACAGAGATTTTGGCAGTTGGAACCCAAGCACAGTACCGGGTAAAGCTTTGGATTCTTGCCCAGAAATAGCTAAGAAGAAAAAAAAAATAATAATAATTTAAATTGAATCAGATTGGGCAGACTGGATGGACCATTCGGGTCTTTATCTGCCGTCATCTACTATGTTACTATGTTACTAAATAGATTTGACTCCCTCTAAGTCCTGTTGTTCTCCTTGTATAATATAACAATAATATAAACCAAATCGAGCCCCAATATTTGGGGATGACTCGGTATATAAACTTAAGGATTGGATTGGATTTCCAAAAATACTAGGACTAGGGGGCATGCAATGAAGCTACAAAGTAGTAGATTTAAAACAAACCGGAGAAAATATTTCTTCACACAAAGCGTAATTAAACTCTGGAATTCATTGCTGGAGAATGTGGTGAAATCAGTTAGCTTAGCAGGGTTAAAAAAAAGGCTTGGGGAAATCCACTGCTTATTCCTAATAAAATCTGTTTTACTCCTTGGGATCTTGCCAGGTACTTGGACATTGTTAGAAACAGGATCCTTGTCCCAGTCTGGCAACTCTTCTAGAATACAATTTTTTGGCTTACTCATAAAAAGAAACGCATGAGGTGTGCTGCGGAGATGTTGAAGGCTGGAGGGTGCTCCATCTGCACAGAGGGGAACATCCTCCTGAGCCATCTGAAATGATTTCAGGAAACATTCAAAGTCGTTAAGTCACAGCGGCGGAGACGTATAATTAATCGGGTTTGTATGCTTTTGCTGTAGTCAGCTGTACATTGAAGAATTAGTGATGCAACCAGGGAAAGTCTCTTTCAGAGGCTCTGCTGGATTTTTGCATCAATTTACCTTCTGCTTTTCTATCTTCTGTTGAAAAATGATTTCAGATTATTTATTTAAAAAAATGTATAAACTTCTTCATCAAAGTGGTGCAGATAAAAACATGCATAATATCAGGACAAAACAAATGAATCAAATGCAAAATCAAAATTGCATTTCAATCTGATGCTGTTTCCAAGTTTGCCCCAGACAGGGGAAAATGCTTTAGTACCTGAATACATTTAAGAAAACCGTTCTGAGCGTCCCTGAAAATGCACGCCATGTAGCCAGTCATCTCCCACTAAATATGAGCGCTTGGCCGGCTAAATGGTACACTATCAAAAGGGCGCCTACAATCCCACGGCGACATTTGCGTGCAGGACATATGCGTACCATTGCTTCCGCCGCTTATATGGCTTTCCATTAAGTCCTAACCCACCTCCCCCAAAGTACACTGAAAACTCCCGTTTTCCTTTCTGTTTTTGCTGTTTGGGAGTTTCCAGTGTAGTGGGGGTGGGGGGGTGTCCCGTCCCCCCCCCCACCCCTCACAGCGCTTAAAAGCTGCGGAAGTGGCGGCACGCATATGTCCTGCATACAAATGTCACGGCGGGATTGTCGGCGTGCCAAAGTCCGGTGCGCTTTTGACGGGTCACCAGCTAAATGCCATTTCTGGCCACTTAAATTGGGCTGATAGTATTTAAGATTGTATAGAAACATAGAAATAGACGGCAGATAAGGGCCACGGCCCGTCTAGTCTGCCCACCCCAATGACCTTCCCCTACTTTTCTCTGTGAATAGATCCCATGTGCCGATCCCTTTTGGCCTTAAAATCAGGCACGCTGCTGGCCTCAATCACCTGAAGTGGAAGAGTATTCCAGCGATCAACCACCCTTTCAGTGAAAAAGAATTTCCTGGTGTCCCCGTGCAGTTTCCCGCCCCTGATTTTCCACGGATGACGGCAGATAAAGACCTGAACGGTCCATCCAGTCTGCCCATTAGTTATACCCATTACAAATACCTGATTAAATTAACTTGTCTCTTCTTTGCTATTTCTGGGTCATAGGCTGTAAAGTCCACCTGGTATCGTCTTAGGTTCCAACTGCTGAAGTTGCCATCTAATCAAGCCATTGTGACATCACTGCTGAGGTTGGCTCTTAGGCATTGGTGGAATGAGGTATTATGACATCACAATCTCAGCTCTGGAATGTTGCTACTCTTTGGGTTTCTTCCAGGTAACATAGTAAATAGAAACATAGAAACATAGAAATAGACGGCAGATAAGGGCCACGGCCCATCTAGTCTGCCCACCCCAATGACCTTCCCCTACCTTTCTCTGTGAATAGATCCCACGTGTCTATCCCATTTGGCCTTAAAATCTGGCACACTGCTGGCCTCAATCACCTGAAGTGGAAGACTATTCCAGCGATCAACCACCCTTTCAGTGAAAAAGAATTTCCTGATGTCCCCGTGCAGTTTCCCGCCCCTGATTTTCCACGGATGCCCCCTTGTTGCCACGGGACCCTTGAAAAAGAAGATATCTTCTTCCACCTCGATGCGGCCCGTGAGATACTTGAATTAGAGAATGACACGGTGACGGTTTACCCGCGGCCACCGCATTTAAGCCGCGGGTCACCGCCGAAAACGGGGAAGAAAACTAGCAGTCGCTGCGGTGACGGGGACAAGGCCATTCACCGACCGCGGAAACGGTGAACAGGTTTGTCCCCGCGGGCCAATGTACCCCCTTCTAGGAACCGCTATTTCACCGTGCTCCTCATTTGTCATTTCAACCCTTCCTGCCAATCGCAGCAGAAGGGTACCCAACCCCTCCTGCCGGTCCTCCCAATGGCCTCCCCAAAGATCGCCGGCAGGAGGGTACCCAACCCCTCCTGCTGAACCCCCCCCCCAACGAACCCTCCCACCCCGGAACCCCCTTAGTCTTACTTTTCAAGTTGGACCGGACAGCTCCTCGCTCGTCTGGCCAGCAGGCCTGCCTCCGTCCAAATGAGGCGGGCCCGCCCCTCCCCTCCCCTCCCCTGCCTCCCAATGGCCTCCCCTAAGATCGCCGGCAGGAGGGTACCCAACCCCTCCTGCTGGACCCCCCCCCAACGAACCCTCCCACCCCGGAACCCCCTTAGTCTTACTTTTCAAGTTGGACCGGACAGCTCCTCGCTCGTCTGGCCAGCAGGCCTGCCTCCGTCCAAATGAGGCGGGCCCGCCCCTCCCCTCCCCTCCCCTGCCTCCCAATGGCCTCCCCTAAGATCGCCGGCAGGAGGGTACCCAACCCCTCCTGCTGGACCCCCCCCCAACGAACCCTCCCACCCCGGAACCCCCTTAGTCTTACTTTTCAAGTTGGACCGGACAGCTCCTCGCTCGTCTGGCCAGCAGGCCTGCCTCCGTCCAAATGAGGCGGGCCCGCCCCTCCCCTCCCCTGCCTAACCCACAGGATCCTAGGGCCTGATTGGCCCAAGCACCTAAGGCCCCTCCTATAGCGGGAGTGGCTTTAGGTGCCTAGACCAATCAGGCCCTAGGATCCTGTGGGTTGGGCAGGGTAGGGGCGGGCCCGCCTCATTTGGACGGAGGCAGGCCTGCTGGCCAGACGAGCGAGGAGCTGTCCGGTCCAACTTGAAAAGTAAGACTAAGGGGGTTCCGGGGTGGGAGGGTTCGTTGGGGGGGGGTCCAGCAGGAGGGGGTGGGTACCCTCCTGCCGGCGATCTTAGGGGAGGCCATTGGGAGGCAGGGGAGGGGAGGGGAGGGGCGGGCCCGCCTCATTTGGACGGAGGCAGGCCTGCTGGCCAGACGAGCGAGGAGCTGTCCGGTCCAACTTGAAAAGTAAGACTAAGGGGGTTCCGGGGTGGGAGGGTTCGTTGGGGGGGGGGGGTCCAGCAGGAGGGGTTGGGTACCCTCCTGCCGGCGATCTTAGGGGAGGCCATTGGGAGGACCGGCAGGAGGGGTTGGGTACCCTTCTGCTGCGATTGTCGGGAGGGCCGTTGGGGGGGTCTACAGGAGGGGTTGGGTGCCCTCCTGCCGTGATCGCTGGGGGGAGGGGAGACTTGCAGCCGTAGCCGCGGTCACTATGCTAATCACGGCAGCATTTAAAGTACATGTCGTGTTTGTTTTTGCATTGCTAGCCCCAGGGGTGGTGGAAGATTAGTGATTGAAAAACTGTATGAAAAATAACTATTTTAAATTTAGTGATCAAAATGTGTCAGTTTTGAGAATTTTTATTAATTAATTTTTTCTCTGCGTGTTTTGTTTTTGTATAGTTATTAACTAATATTTAACTAAGTTTTAAAGTTTTAAAGTTTTAAAGAATGTTTCCTTTATACGTAAATAAAGAAAAGTGAATGGGATTGCAGTGGCGGTGACGGGGCGGTGAATGGGGTGGCAGTGGCGGTGACGGGGCGGTGAAGAGGATGGTGAGACGGGGACGGGGCGGTGATGGGGTTGGTGAGACGGGGACGGGGCGGTGACGGGGATGGTGAGACGGGGACGGGGCGGTGACGGGGACCAATTTTTTCACCGTGTCATTCTCTAACTTGAATGTCTCGATCATGTCACCCCTCTCTCTGCGTTCCTCGAGTGAGTACAGCTGCAACTTATCCAGCCGTTCCTCGTACGGGAGATCCTTGAGTCCCGAGATCATCCGGGTGGCCATTCTCTGGACCGACTCCAGTCTCAGCACATCCTTACGGTAATGCGGCCTCCAGAATTGCACACAGTATTCCAGGTGGGGCCTCACCATGGATCTATACAATGGCATAATGACTTCAGGCTTACGGCTGACGAAACTCCTGCGTATGCAACCTATGATTTGTCTTGCCTGTGATGATAAATGATCAGAATTGCCTTTGCGGTTGAATACGTACCAGTCTTTGTGCAATTTACGTTCTAGTTGGCCTAGAACTAGTTCTAGTTGGCCCACCCAACAGTTAAAGCACGCGCACGATTTCCTCGTCTTCCCGTATTTTGTTGGTTTACTGGAGCAACTCTTGTAATATAATCTATTTGGGATCCTATAAGAAAATCTTAAGAAGATTGAGGTTAATTCAAAATACAGCTGTCCGATGAATTTGGGGCTTGAAAAAGCAAGACCATGTTAGGCCTTATTATTGGCAATTACATTGGCTACCCATTGAAGCAAGAGTACTATTTAAATTTGCTTGCATCTGCTTCAACGTGATATTTGGATTGTCTCTAATTTACGGTACCTTTCCTCTCATTTGCAGTTGCACTGATCTGCTAAGACCACTCGAAGTTTTCGCTTATTTGCCTCCCCTAATCTAAAACGTTGTCGATATAAGATGTTCCTGCCTTTCAGGCAGGCAAATTGCAAGCTTGGTTAGGTGAAATTATCCCTCAAGCCTTATCCTACTGTTCATTTAGGAAATCAGTTAAGATCTATCTGTTTGATAAATTTGTTACTTGATTTGATGGTAAAAGGGATGGAACTCCTCTCGTATGAGGAAAGACTAAAAAGGTTAGGGCTCTTCCGGCTGGAAAAGAGACAGCTAAGGGGAGATAGGATTGAAGTCTACAAAATCCTGAGTGGAGCAGAACGGGTACAAGTGGATCGATTCTTCACTCTGTCAAAAATGACAAAGACTAGGGGACACTCGATGAAGTTACAGGGAAATACTCTTAAAACCAGTAGGAAGAAATTTTTTTTCAGTCAGAGAACAGTTAAGGTCTGGAACGCGTTGCCAGAGGATGTGCTAAGAGCGGATAGCGTAGCTGGTTTTAAGAAAGGTTTGGACAAGTTCCTGGAGAAAAAGTTCATAGTCTGTTGTTAAGACATGGGGGAAGCCTCTGCTTGCCCTGGATCGGTAGCATGGAATGTTGCTACTTTTTGGGGTTTCGCCAGCTGCTAGGGACCTGGGTTGTCCATCGTGAGAACGGGCTACTGGCCTTGATGGACCATTGCTCTCACCCAGTAAGGCTATTCTTATGATTTGTGTACTTTTTATGCAATTGTATGTCTTCACTGATTGTCCAGTTCTCTTTTATGTAAACCGCCTAGAACTCCTGGTGTTGACGGTATAAAATAATAAAGTTATTATTATTATTAAAAGTGTTAGTGAAAACCAAATGAGCGGCTGTGAATTAAAAGAAAGCAAATAGGTGAAAAAGGCCCATTGTCATGAAAAGAGGACTCCTCGGTTGTCCTGCAGAAAACTGTCACCTGAAAGATCGCAAGAACGCTCGTTTGTATTTGCGGCAGGCTTTCTTACAAGCCTTTCCACTACTGCATCATCCCCAGCCTCCTGGAGTCGGTTCATCATTTATTAGGGCATTGTTTCCTAAATTCTCCTAACTAAATAAAGGGTCACGATCGTTGATCTTCTCTGAAGTTGACTGAACGGAGATTTGTCATGGGTCAAAAGTTAAAGCGACAGGTGTTCTGTTGTTTGGCAAAAACATGCCAGTTTTGGTGTTTTGGACCCGACAGATATTTGACGAGTTCTTTACTCTTAGCTGATCTAAGGCTAAGCGATTTTTCTATCTGAAGATCTGAGCCAGACACTTCATAAATTAATGGTGTTTTCCACTGCTTTGATGTACAGGTTATGAGGGCAGCTTTCCACAAAAAATCCTAAAAGCAAGGTTTTATTCTTAAAACAACACCTCCAGACTCCGCTGTCATTAAGATAGATATTCTAAAACAGGCTAGAATGGATATCCAGCTACTGCATGCATACAAATGTATACATATATGTACACAGTGGGGCAGATTCTATAAACGGGCAGGTGTCCTTCCGCTGTCTAGCAGCCAATCAAGACACAGGTTAAAAAGAAGCAAAAACCGGAGCCATTTGTCGCGGTTGAGGGAGACACATTGAGACACTTAAGCTCACCCAAAGGCCAGGCGTGGTTTTGCCCAGAAGTGGCCTTGGGCAAGTTTAAGCAGACCTAGGTATCTCCTTAGGGCCGCAACAAACACCTGAAATACACACCAGCAAAATGCTGGCCTACATTCAGGGCCGTATTTAGATGAAAAGAGGCCCTAGGCTATTCCACTTATGAGGCCCTTTCACCTCCCATTTTTAAATTTGTAAATTACGTGAGAGATAATAAAATACATCATTACTGTGATATATATCAATATGTTAAATGAAACATGTTGTTATTGGTATTAACCTTTATAAAAAATGTGACACGGATCTTGAGGCCCTAGGCTGAAGCCTAGTTAGCCTATAGGACAATCCAGCCCTGCCTACATTGCAAACAGATGTGGCTGCTAAGCTGATCACAGCAAGGGAATCCACCCCCACCTCCCGCAAAGTTGGCCGGAAGGAGGGATGCCCATTCCCTCCTGCCCCTGAACCCATGGAACTTCCTGAACCCCTCACCAACTGAGGACACCCCCCTCGAGACCCCCATACACCTGTATACACCTCTCCCCCCCCCCCAGAGGGATGCTTAAACCCTCCTGCTGGCATGCCTGCCACTCCATTCTGGGATGCACCAGGAAGGAGCCTAAGGCTCTGATTGTCTCAGATGCTTAAGGCCCCTCCCATAGGAGGGGTCTTAGGCACCTGGGCCAATCAGAGGTCACTCCCCATGAGGGCCTTAGGTATCTGATCAATTGAAGTCTTAGGCCACTCCCACTACATTCTAGAATGCATCAGTAAGGAGGCCTAAAACTCTGATTGGCCCAGGTGCCTAAGGCTTCTCCTATGGGCATCCCTCCTGCTCAGCTCTCTGGGAGGGGCTCAGGGGTTTGGGGGCAGGAGGGCATGGGCATCCCTCCTGCTGGGGCACTTCAGGGGTTCGGGAAGTTCTGGGGGTGTACCAGCAGGATTGAGTGGGCATCCTTCCTGCTATCTGATTTCTCAGGGGGAGCGGGGGGGGGGGTTCCTGCCACAGCTTCTCAACTGATCATGGCATGTAGATTCCCTTGTCATGATCAGCTGATGGCAAGGAATCCCTCAGGCATGATTCTGTATCCAGCGCCTGTGACATGGACGCATGTTATTGAATTTGGGTGGTTAGGCAGGGTTAGTCATCTGTCCTATAGGGACACCAGTCTGTGATTCTGAGCCACAATATACATACATGTACACACACACTTTCATATATGGCCTACCTTGGACTGCTGTCTAACAGTTAATAATCAAACAAATGGAGAACCTGCAGTCACCAGGCCTTTATTTCTCTTCGGGGGTCTTTCACTTCCTGCAGCCAAGACCAAAGCTGTGAGTAACAGCCTACAAGGACCTCCAATACGTTTCCCAGGCCTTTTACAGAACTTTGCCACTTGGAATGTAGCCCTGAGCTTCCCACAGTCTCTCTCTCTCTCTCCCCCCCCCCCTCCAAAACACACACACACACAATCTTTGCTTCTCTAGTTTTTCCATCCCTTCAAGATCCTACTGTCAGCTTTTTCTTAGGAGTTTTCTTCCTTCTCGTGCCATCCTCTGATGGTCACATGTGTCCAGCGGTATTTCAAAATCTCAAATTTACAAGTGGTTGCAGTTGAAGCAGGCCATTCAGAAGGGGTTCCCTGGTTGGCGAAATTTTAAAAATCATTATAGCTTGCAGGTCCTATACTTCCAGACAGATTTGCTAGGACGTCAGGCCGCTCGGTGGTATAAATTAATATCTGAATTCTTGGATAAAAAAACTTTAAAAAATGGTCAGAGACATTGGAGCATTGAGCTAAAGCAGCATATTTCTGCATCTCAATGGCCACAAATTTGGACTTGGAGGTTGGGATGGATGTACAGCGTCAGCATCTATAAGACAAATCTGGTTTTTCTTTTTAGACCCCGGTTAGGTTACAAAAGTTGGACAGTTCTAAATCTAATAGACATAGGAACACTGGATCATTTACTGTTCTATTGTCCTATGATACTCAATTTTTGGAAGTTGATTTGGGGACATATTAAGAATAATCTAGAATCTGCGATTCCACTGACAAATGAGGCAGTCCTGTGTGGAACTATACTGCATGGACAGATATAAATACCGGCTTTTCTTAATTATGACAGGGACAGCTATGCAAATGATCACCCGTAACTGGAAAAATTGAGACCGTCTTAATTTCACTTTTTGATGGGCGAGCTTATGTTTAAGTTATAAATATGAAAAAATGAATGCTGAATTGCTAGGGAATACTAAAATATTTAAATTGGTATGAGGTCCATTGACGTCTTTTGTGGAATTCTTGCAGTTTTATCTTTGCTGGTATAGTATTTGCACATCCAGGGGGGGGTATATTTTTATGTGATTCCTTGGTGTAATTTTGGTTGGTTGGGGGGTATTTCTGGGGTATTGCTGTATTGACTAATTGAATGTAAGCGCTTATTGTTATGGTATGTATATTATATTGCACTTTTTGACCGATGTGAAAATTCAATAAAGTTAAAAAAAAACCAAAACAAAACAACCCATCATGTCCTTTCTCGTTTCCATTTTCCTCTTTACAGCAGCCTCTGCTCGCCTCCCTTTGTAGACTTTAGCCCCCAATATCCTCTTCTATAAAGCTACATTTTTAGAAACAATACTATTATGGTCACTGAACCCTCTCCGTTCCGAATGTGCAGCTGTAGATCTGAGCATTGAGTACGCTGGTTCCGCCAGAGCTTACTTAGGGGCCCATTCTCACAGTACCCTTTTTCATGCACCTAAAAGTGGCACACCGTGTTGAATTTAAAATATATTGCCTTGCCAGCCTGTACCCGGGAGACTGAGCTAATGCTAAATTTAGCCTGAGTCGGAGGGAAGAGCTGGAGAGCGTTGCAATCCATGCGGAGATATTGCTTCTCGTGTCGTTTGTGTGCGCCTCAGCTGTTATGACTTGCATATTTTGGCAGTAAATCTCATCTTATTCATGGCAACGAGTGCCAGTGCCAACAAAATGTTAACATTGAGCTAGCTTTAGGAACGACTGTACACAGGTTGATGGTCCTTAATGTCTCTGTTTCCTTAACTACTCGCTGCAACGTTCCAAGGAGGATTGCTCAGCAAGCAGACAGTTTGCTTTATTTTAATTAGAATGATTTAATATCTTTGTTGGTATTCATTCTCTATTTCTGCCTGCATTTCGACTGTTCTGCATAGCATCTGTGCCCGGTGCAGTGAAACTTTATTATAATGAACAGCTACGATGGATTTGGTCTTATGCATTTATGAGCTTACCTGTATGTTGGCACCTGAACTTCCTTCCTATAAATCCCAGTGGCGGTGAGCAAATGAGGCCTTAGAAGACTGGGAGATTAAGAATCTAAGTAGGAGGCGACGTTTAATGTGAACGGTCCAGCCTGTCTGCCCTATAATTACATGCATCTCAATTTCATTTCTTCTGGGCCACAGACCTTAGAAGTCCCCCCGTACTGTTCTTAGGTTCTAACTACTGGGATTGCTATCCAAACCATCGCCTTTACCAGATTCAGAACATGAAAGTTAACCCATTCATATTCTAATTAGCGATCTGCTGTGTTCATCCCACACTTTTTTGAATTCTGTCACCGTTTTCCTTTCCACCACCTCCCTCGGGAGGGCATTCCAGGCATCCACCACCCTCTCTGTGAAAATATATAGGGAAGAGGAACCCAATCCTGTAGCTATATGATGTAAGGTTTCACATTAGGGGTTAGCACTAAACATCACAAAATCCTCAACAATGTTATTCCCATCCAAGGAAGGAATTCAATTGCAATCCCCCATCTGCCTTAATTCTATACCAATTCACGTAACTTCTACGAAGATTTTGAGTGTCATAAGAACATAA
Source organism: Geotrypetes seraphini (assembly GCF_902459505.1). Classification (NCBI taxonomy): domain Eukaryota; kingdom Metazoa; phylum Chordata; class Amphibia; order Gymnophiona; family Dermophiidae; genus Geotrypetes; species Geotrypetes seraphini. The sequence continues at coordinate 254,636,471 of NC_047089.1, forward strand.
GAATAGCCTTACTGGGTTAGACCAATGGTTCCATCAAGCCCAGTAGCCCGTTCTCACGGTGGCTAATCCAGATCGCTAGTACCTGGCCAAAACCCAAGCTGTAGCAGTGGCTTCCCCCATGTCTTTCTCAATAACAGACTATGGACTTTTCCTCCAGGAACTTGTGCAAACCTTTCTTAAAACCAGCTATGCTATCTGCTCTTACCACGTCCTCTGGCAATGCGTCCCAGAGCTTAACTATTCTCTGAGCGAAAAAAAATTTCCTCCTATTTAAGAGTATTTCCCTGTAACTTTATCGAGTGTCCCCTAGTCCTTGTAATTTTTGGTGGAGTGAAAAATCGATCCACTTGTACCCGTTCTACTCCATTCGGGATTTTGTAGACTTCAATCCTATCTCCCCTCAGCCGTCTCTTTTCCAAGCTGAAGAGCCCTAAACTGTTTTAGTCTTTTCTCATACGAGAGGAGTTCCATCCCCTTTATCATCTTGATCGCTCTTCTTTGAACCTTTTCTAGTGCCGCTATATCTTTCTTTCTTTCTGAGTTTTGAAATTACATACCAAGTATACACTTTTACAGAAAGTTGGTTAGACAAGATATTACTTTCTTTAAAGTATAATCATATTACACTTTACATAATCATATCACTCCTATAAACAGAAGAAATAAAAATGTTGGCTAACTCGACTCAAGTCCTCTATATTAAATCCAAGATTTCACATGAGCGAGAAAAAAGAAGAATATAAATCTATATATTTAGGATGTGCTATACATAGAGCTGAGGTAGGAGTGACATATTTAAACTATGGAGCACTTGATTTTTTTCCCCATCCAGTGGTGTAAGAGTCAGTAAGAAGATGAAGAAATTGGATATCATAAGCATAAAAAAAACCCCAAGTGAAACCAAGAGATTGATGTAATAATGTAAGTGTAAAATTCTAATAGTGGAGTTGACTGGATAAGAAATTTCATTCAAAACTAAGCTATTTTCTGTATAATTGAAGAAGCAAGAAAAAAACATGTCTTGTCGGAATTAAGCTTTGCTTTAAATTGTTCGACATTGAGTATTGCAGTATTAATAGTCTACATAGCTTGAGATAATGTGGAAAAAAGTGGCATCGCAATGGTGATGTCATTTATTCCCTGAAGAGGACAAATAGATGTTAAATAATAATGGAATGGGGAGAGTGTGGCTTACTGGTTAAAGCTACAGCCTTTGCACCCTGGGATTGTGGGTTTAAATCCTGTGCTGCTCCTTGTGACCCTGGGAAAGTCACTTAATCCCCCTCATTGCCCCAGGTACATTAGATAGATTGTGAGGCCACCAGGACAGACAGGGAGAAATGCTTGAGTACCTGAATAAATTCACGTAAACCATTCTGGGAGAGCAGGATAGAAAGTTGAATAAATAAATAGTGTGAAAAGTTTCAGCCTCTGATAACCAGAGCTGGTATTGTGACATCATAATGCCTCATTCCACCAATAAGAGCCAGCCTTATCAGTGATGTCACAATGGCTGGATTATCTTACACTTGGATCACTTTTACTACATTCTGATTTCTAGAGCGGTGCAGTGGTTAAAGCTACAGCCTCAGCACCCTGGGGTTGTGGGTTCAAATCCCACACTGCTCCTTGTGACCCTGGACAAGTCACTTAATCCCCCTATTGCTCCAGGTACATTAGATAGAGTGTGAAACCACCATGGTAGACAGGGAAAAATGCTTGAGTACCTGAATAAATTCATGTAAACCAGTGTTTTTCAACCTTTTTACACCTATGGACCGGCAGAAATAAAATAATTATTAGGTGGTTGAAGAACACAGTTTGGGGCCTGATGCACATGCTGGCCCTGTGGAGCGGCAGGAAATTTCTGTGGACCGGCACCGGTTCATGGACCGGTGGTTGAAGAACACAGTTTTGGGCCTGATGCACATGCTGGCCCTGTGGACCGGCAGGAAATTTCTGTGGACTGGCACCGGTCCATGGACTGCTGGTTGAAGAACACTGATGTAAACCGTTCTGGGCTCTCCTGGGAGAACAGTATGGAAAATTGAATAAATAAATCAACCCCCAACTGTCACCTGACCAAGAAAAAATGTAGTAAGTGATGGTGAAGCCAAATGTAGATTTGAAGAACTGCTCCTTCTTGGGGTGGTGAGTTGTTTGCATTGGTTATACTGTGTAGGAAGTTGCTTTTTGCTTGCGAAGATCCCATGCTGTGGATGTCGGTGTTGAGTGCAACATTCGTTACACACCAGATTATACGCGTTAAATTTGCATCATGAAAAGTTTCATTCAGAGCTCAGAAAGGAAGATAGCGAACTGTGTCTTCATTTTTCCCAAGTATGTTTAAAAAGCACCAGTGTTATTAATTCTTTTCTAGTTACCTAAATAATTGTCTTTGGGGTTAGTTTGGTTTTCTGATCGTACGGGGGATTTCAGCGTGTGAAGTAGAGGCTGAGGCTGTCCGTGCTGGTCGCACTGCGCAATGGCTTATCCTGCAGGGTCTGTGCTCTTGTGTTTTTTTTCTTTTGATGTGAGACAGGAAGGCAAATGAGATTTTCTTCCTTGTCGGGGTGCCTGAGTGAAATTCCTTTAGCCCAGTGGTCTCAAACATGCGGCCCGGGGGCCACATGCGGCCCGCCAGGTACTATTTTGAGGCCCTCGGCATGTTTATCATAATCACAAAGTAAAATAAAACAGTTTCTTGATCTTATGTCTCTTTAGCTATAAATGACAATATTATTATTAAGACTTAGCCAAAAGGAAAGATTTATCAACCTCATGCCAATCGTCATTTCTTTAATAAGACATGAACTATTTTTTTCTGAGGCCCTCCAAATACCTACAAATCCAAAATGTGGCCCTGCAAAGGGTTTGAGTTTGAGTCCACTGCTTTAGCCTATTATTTTTTGTTGGGAGAAGGAATTGAAGAAAGAGACAAAGCTCATACAGAAGGGATTTGATGCGTTCCGTCTACTGCAATGGTTCCCAACCCTGTCCTGGAGGACCACCAGGCCAATCGGGTTTTCAGGCTAGCCCTAATGAATATGCATGAAGCAAATTTGCATGCCTATCACTTCCATCATATGCAAATCTCTCTCATGCATATTCATTAGGGCTAGCCTGAAAACCCGATTGGCCTGGTGTTCCTCCAGGACAGGGTTGGGAATCACTGGTCTACTGGTACACCTAGAAAGTAGCGTACGTTGCTCACAAGTGTCCTGGATTTCTTTTTTGGCAGTTTAATTTCAGCAAGTGGTACAATAACTCTGATTAAAGTGCTGTAGGACATATAAAAAAACAAAACGACAACAACAAAAAACAGTAGAATGATATCGATAAACACAACGAGGAAAAAGGACCTCAAATTCCCCTAGTGCAATTCCGGTCTTCGAGAGCCAGAACCAGGTCAGGTTTTCAGGATATCCACCATGAATATGTTTGAGATGGATTTGCACGCACTGCCTCATTGAGATGCAAATCTATCTCGTGCATATTTATTGTGGATATCCTGAAAACCTGACCTGGCTCCGGCTTTCGAGGACCGGACCTGCCTACTCCTGCCCTAGTGTCAAAAAAAACTGAGTTTTTGCAAAGACAACGTATTGGGGTGTAGGTTCTTATCATAGGTCAAAACCCCATTGTGATACCAGAACGTGAAAAATATTTCTACAATTTTCTATGAATAATCCTCCTCATGGGTGAAAATGTGAATCTTTTTCTTAGACTTTAAGTGAAAAACGATGCCACTAATGCCAGTGATCTTCCTGCTCAAAAAACTGAAGTGGAAAACCCACAAAACTCTCAGTCATTAAACAATGCTGTGGAGAAATAGAAAACCACTGGGATTAGTGGCATCGGTTTTCACTTAAAGTCTAGGAAAAGATACACATTTTAACCCACGAGTAGGATTATTCATAGAAAACTGTAGAAATATTTTTCACGATCTGGTATCACATCGGGGTTTTGACCTATGATCATAACCTACACCCCAATACGTTGTCTTTTCAAAAACTCCTGGGTTTTTGACACTAGGCGAATTTGAGGTCCTTTTCCTCGTTGTGTTTATCGATCATTCTACTGTTTTTGGTTTTTTTTTATATGTCCTTTTGAAGTGATTACACAGTGGTTCTCCCTTTTATTTCAATCGATTAAAGTGCTGTGTCACACAATGAACTCGGGTTTTAATGGTAGAAGGAGTTAGGAATAAGAGGTTAGGTTTTTCTTTAGCTAACCTAAGTTTTTTTTTTCCCCAGAATTCTAAATTGTCGTCATGCCGTGTGAGATCATTTTACAGAAGCAAGAATTCTCGGATCTTTTCCAGATAAGCCCCGCCATCCAAAAAAAATTATAAAAAAGAGGCGCGATCTGTAGAAAGTAAAGTGGGGGGGTTCCCCGCCCACCCACCCCCACCCCCGTCGGAGCCCTTAAAAAAATGGTCGACAGTTTATCCTATTTTTTGATAATGTTAAGTTTCATATCCTCTTTTTTATAATCTTTTTTGGGTGCTCCGACGGGGGGGCGTGGGGGGGACCCCCCCCCCACTTTACTGGCAAAAGGTAAAAGGCAAAAGGTGGCGCTGGCAAAAGGTGGCGGGGCTTAACTTTCGGCACGTCCACTTTTTCCATTAGTGGCGGGGCTTATCTGGAAAAGATCCGAATTCTCTACAATGGATTTAGTTAACATCTTCACAGCTTGTAAATGAGGCCAGGGCTATGCCCTGAGCATTCATGGGCATGTTATTTGCAAGTGGCCCCACAGCGCCAGGAGTCCCGCATTTATTGCAGCCGTGGACCCAGCATTCTTCTTGCGCTGCTTAATGAGGTCTTTTAAATACCCAGTTCTCTGCAGCAGTACCGAGGCACGTGAAGCGCCAAGACAAGCTGCCTCCACCTCCCAGAGCCTCAGCATGACGGGTGGGAAGTGAATGGAGACAGAGAATCTAATAAGTGGGAATATAAACCTGGATCGAGTGATTGCTAAAGGGGGTAAGGGATAGGAACTGTGCATAGGTGAGCTCAGCGTAGGAGACAGATTTAGGCTTAGAAGAGTGCTGGGGGGGGGGGGGGTGAGCTTTTGCTTCTGTTGAATGGTGGCTCTAATGAGAATTTGGGGTGTCCTGCATCTAGGCTCTTTCCAGTACGTTTTGACCGTTGGGCATAGTTTTCTTGTGCAGTGGGGCTGTTTTAGAAATCGCTAAAGATTTTCACTTTAATATTCAGTCTTCAGTGGTCAAAGCTTTTTTCAAATGCCAGTTGCTAAAGGTTTTTTTAACCTGGACATTCAGTGCTGGGCCAAATCCCAGTACTGAATAGGTGAGATTAATGTGGCCACCAGGTTTTATCTGGGTACCAGCAATACTTACACTGGGACCCGGACAAAGCGAGCTGGTTGGCTGACTGAATATCGCCGCTAAATGGGTAATTTGGAACTACCTGGATCGTGCTGCGGTGGTCTGCCCTAATTTTCAGAAGCACTTTGTGGATAAGAACTTCTAATATAGCACTGGTAACTGCTATTGAGCCAGGCAGGAGACTCTCCAACCCAGTTAAACTGTTTTAAATATCTACCCTTTGATATTTTGGGAACATACAGCTCCCCTCCCCCCCAACCATCCTGTGTTAGTATGTCTAGAGCAGGGGTGTCAAAGTCCCTCCTCGAGAGCCGCAATCCAGTCAGGTTTTCAGGATTTCCCCAATGAATATTCATGAGATCTATTAGCATACAATGAAAGCAGTGCATGCAAATAGATCTCATGCATATTCATTGAGGAAATCCTGAAAACCCGACTGGATTGTGGCCCTCGAGGAGGGACTTTGACACTCCTGCTCTAGAGTCTACAGCAGAGCTTCCCAAACTGTAGGTCGGAACCAAATCAGCTTTGAGGTTACAACCTAGGCATAGCCTAGGGTGGAGACGCCTCTCCCCTGCCCTCATCGCCCTCTCTCCTTCCCCGAAACCCCCTGCCGCTCGCTGGCTCCCGTCCCTTTCCCCCACTTTCCTAGTGCCTAAATGTAGATGTCTTTCATACAGCGCAGTAAGCAATCTGAGTTGAAACCCAAATAGTTACCATCCATCAACCAGTCAGGTTAACGACAGTGAATATGCATGACATAGATATCAAACAGTGGAAGTAGTACAGGTATAATATCCTTGATCCACAATTTTAAAAATCGAAAAACTAAAAAAAATATATCTATTTTGTAACATCGATGCATTACTACCGTAATTTGTACAGAAAAAGCTCACTTTTAGCATCGAAAAGGAAAGCTGGCCCAAGGTCACCTTAAAGAATTTATTATTTACATTGGTGTACCTCTGAGGTGTCGCTGGTGGCCACAGCGATTCATATTCATAGCCTGCTGCAGCCCGGCAAGCTTCGCTGGGGAGGAAACAGGAAGTGATGTCAGCAAGGCAGGATGTGGCAGAGAAAAACCTGTGGGGGGTCGCAGCAGGCAATGAATATGAATCACTGCAGCCACTGGTGACACCTCCATTCCAAAAACCGAAATATTCTAAAATGAGAAGTCTCTGGTTCCGAACATTTCGGATGAAGGATCGTGAACCTGTACATTTATTTCATTCTGGATATCCTGAAAACCTGACTGACTGTGTATTTTCATACAGGAGCAGGAAGACTGTTGTTAAGAGGCTCCAGGAGCTGAAACTCACCCTCTCCCCCCGCCTCGCTCATGTGACGTTCTGTTGCATTCTGCATGATTCAGATCATGCCATTCAAATCAAATCATAACCATATGCTACATTTTCCAGAAAGAATCAGCGCATTCAATCTGTTAACCTTTATTTGTTCCCATTGGGCTTTTGATGTTCTCGTTAACGAGTAGCTCCCTAATCTTGTTTTCTAGAAATAGCTCCAAATGCTGCATCACCTATCAGAAAAGTTTGCATGACATTTTCCCTAGTAATAATAGTTAGATTTAACATTTATGCACCGAGCAAGAAATAATCCTGACCTGAAATGAAGCAATGCAAAAGGATTCTTTTAAAACAAACAGAAGAGATTTTTTTTTTTTTTTCACTCGGTGCGTAATTAAGCTCTAGAAAAAGCACAAAGTGAACCACAGGGCTCCTTTTACGAAGCTGCGTTAGCGGTTTTAGGGCACGCAGCTTTTTAGTGCGTGCTAAACCTGCGCTATGCGGCTAGAACTAACGCCAGCTCAATGCTGGCGTTAGCGTCTAGAGCAGCCGTTAAAACAGCTAACGTGGCTTCGTAAAAGGAGCCCACAGTGTAAAAAACATTTGGATAAGTTCCTATCCATCCAAATTCTACACTTTCCCCTCCCCATTCGCGGTTTCCGCACTCGCGATTTCACAGAATTGCAATTTTTGGGGGGGAGGGGGAAAAAAAACAAACCCATATTTTTGCCTTCTCCCCCGGCATCCCAGCCTTACCTGGTGGTCTAGCGGGCTTTCGGGACAGGAGCGATCTTCCTACGCTCCTGCCCCGTGTAGATCGCCAATAGGAAATGGCTGTAGGGAGTTGCCGTCGTAGTCTCGAGAGACTACGGGGACTCCCGGCAGTCTGCACGGGGCAGGAGCGTAGGAAGATCGCTCCTGCCCCGAAAGCCCGCTAGACCACCAGGTAAGGCCGGGATGCCGGGGGAAGGCAGGAGGGAGGCGGTGGTGGGTCAGAGCCAGATATTCGCGGTATTTCCCTATTCGAGTTCCGGCTTTGCCCCTATTCCCCGCGAATAACGAGGGAGATGTGCATTTTTAACAATGTTTTAGGATGCTGTTACTTCTTAGTCTAGTGTTGTAACAGGAACTGATGCTTTGGCGGTAAATAAAAATAAACTATTATTATTAAGTCCATAAATCAGAGCCCACCAAACTGTTAGTTGAGACCCCAAATGGGGTGTCACAAAACTCATGTTTAGAGTCATGACCTGAGTAGTTTAGGGGTCTTATTGGACCCCTCTTTACAATTCCAGGGCCACATTTTTTTAATGGTAAGGACAATGTTTTTTTTAAGATCCATTTATTTATTTCAATTTATATCCCATTCTCCCAGGAGCTCAGAATGGGTTACAGATGGACATTCACAATCAGTTTTAGGACAGACAAGCATGACAAGGAGAGGGATACAGTTAGATAAACACAGATCTTATTCTAGAGTCTTGGCTAGTCATAAAGAGGAGAGCATATGTTCATTGGTGGCCCAGTCGGCAGAAGAGGAAAGTTTTCACTGATTTTCAGAAGGTCATTAGGGAGTCCAGTGACCTTATCTGTGCGGGAAGCTGGTTCCACAACTGGGGGAGGAAGTGGTATTGAAATTACAAGATCTGCTTTCTCCATCTAATTTCTGCCAGGTAATACAATGTTTTGTTCTACCACATTTAGACTACTGTAATGCTCTTCTGTGTGGACTTCCAAAGAAGTCATTAAGGGCTCTACAGGTAGCGCAAAATGTGACGGCATGAGTTATTGGCAGTATCTCTCAATGTGATCATGTTTCTCCCTTCCTCGCTGACCTCCATTGGTTACCAGTATTTTGGAGAATCCAAGTCAAAATTTTGGTTCTTGTATATAAAGCCATACATCAAAATATACCAAAAGTAGTAGCCTTTTTTCTGACGTTACATGAACCTTCTCGTACCTTAAAATCTCAATCACAGCAATTATTAGTCGTTCCGTCAATACGATTGATAGCAAAGGTAATGGATCGCTTCGGTATCTTTAATGTGATAGGGCCGCAATTATGGAATGCTTTCCCAGACACTCTTTGATAGATCTCATCCTTCATATCTTTTCGCAAGAATTTGAAGACCTACTTTTTTCAAAGGGCTGTCTCAGGCTTAAAGATGTAGAATTGTTTCACTGTTTTTTATCCTGTATGATGAAGGATTGTATTAGGTAATGCGTTTTTTGTCCTGTTTTAAGTAATTTATATGAATGTTTTTATGTAACCCGCATAGTTCTTTGGATATGTGGGATATAAATGTTTTAAATAAATAAATAGGCCTAGAAATCCTTATACTGCATTTCTAGTGTGTGTGGGGGGGGGGGGGCACACCTGTATTTGGCTCTGATTATGAGGCATTGCCACAGAAAGATTGATAACCTACCACCATAAATGGTAATTAAAGTGGATCTGGGAAAAGTCCCTGGGGTTAAAGAACATGTACTCTTGCTACTTGTTGGGATTTTGAGAGGTACTTATGGCCTGGACTGGCCACTGTTAGAAGATAGATGGACACAAGGCAGTATGTATGCTCTTCTTATCCTACACCTGTGGAACATATCAGCGATTAAAAGAAATAAAAATGGTGGAACACCATTAAATAATACTTTGCTGTGTATTAAATCTATGACCCCTTTACCCTTTGGTAGACTTGAGCATTGATCAAGTGTTGAACATATGAGATCCTCTACTTCAGTGGTTCCCAACCCTATCCTGGAGGACCACCAGGCCAATCGGGTTTTCAGGATCGCCCTAATGAATAAGCTTGAGAGAGATTTGCATATAATGGAAGTGAAAGGCATGCAAATTTTCTCCATGCATATTCATTAGGGCGATCCTGAAAACCCAATTGGCCTGGTGGTCCTCCAGGACAGGGTTGGGAACCACTGCTCTACTTAATCCATCCATAAAGAACCAAGAAAGAAGGAACGTTGAGCATTGCATCTTCTGTACATATTTATAGACCATCTTGTCAGTTGCACTCTGAATGGGTCGACTTGACAGGATTTTTTTTTTTTTCTGTAGCAGGACTAGTTATAGAATTAATTACCTCCTGATTTGAGAGTCATTGTATCATATTTACATTTTGCAAAAGGTTGAAGATTGATTTATTTAGTCAGGTTTTTTCTGACTGAGACATGGAATTTTATTTATGTACATTAACGGGTGCTAGAATATATGTGTGTGTGTCTGTCTTTATTTCTTTCTCTGTCTCCTTAGCCGCTTTCTGTATCTGTCTTTCTTTCTGTCTTTCTTTTGGCTGTCCACCAACACCTCTTGTGTGCTCCCCCTGTCCATTCTCCCTTCCTTTTACCTCCCCTGTGTCCACCAACACCCCTTCACTGCTCCCCTTATCCAGCAGCAGCCCTTCTCCCTTTGTTTTACCTTTCCCTGTCCATCATCACCTCTTTCCTGCTCCCCCTGTCCAGCAGTAGGCCTCCCTTCCTTTTTCCCCCCCCTGTCCTATGTAATACCTGAGTGCTTTAGCTGTGCTGCCTTGAAAGAGGGCCAAGGCAGGCGCCACTCTGTGAAGGCCTCCTCCTGGCAGCCGCTGCTCCGCACCGCTGCGTGCACCTGAAACCGACTCCTCCTGGCAACCTCCGCACCGGCGTGCGCGGCCGAAACTGACTCCTCCTGGCAACCTCCGCACCGGCGTGCGCGGCCGAAACTGACTCCTCCTGTCAGCCGCTGCTCTGCACTGCCACGCGGGCTTGAAACAGACACCGCGGCCTGCAGCTGCTCTCCGTCCTGGCCCTGCGTCTGCCCTCCGCCGACAGCCACCTGCCTCAAAGCCCTGCTCCCGGCAGCCGCCACTCCGCGTGTCCTGGAGTCCTGGTGTAGCGCATGCGCACTCTTGCCGCCACAGCCCGACAGATCAGGGATCAGGGAAGCACGCTGTGAGAGTGCGCATGCGCGCTTCGCATTTTATTATATAGATTTATTTAAAAATGAATATCCCGCTTATTGGCTATGCGGTTTATAAATTACGTACACATTATCTTGAGCTCCCCACGATCCATAAAAGAACAAACAAGTGTGACACGAGATGGCAAAGTAGTCAAACGCATTTTTTACAAGTTCTTGAGCGTCATCCTCCCCACACTGGATCGCAAAATCCCAGAAAAGCATGAGCAGACATTAGCAGGACAAATTTCAACAATATTAAAACAGGAAGACAATAGTAGTCGGATTCATTTTCCAAATTATTCAGGAGAATTTGACTTTTGTTATAAAATTTTAGTGGTTCAGGGGTCCTTACATTAATCTGTGGCAAGCGCTAACCCGTGCAGAGTAAAAGGCGCAAGCGTGAGACATACTCAGGCGTCTTATGGGAGCTTTGGGATCGGCGCATGCTTCCCATGTGCTAAGAAATAGGCTGAGAGTAGGCATGCACTGGGCTTAGCGGTTAGCACAGCTGCATCACTGCATGCCAACTGATTAGCACATGGTTAGAATGTGAACCCATAGGGCCGTGTTCTATATATGGCGCCTTAATCGTGCCTATCAGTGCCTAACTTGCTTTAATTGGCGTGGTAATTGACCCTATCATTTAAAACCAATGAGAAAGGCATTAAAAGAGTAGACGCCAGAATCACGCCTACAACATGGTGAGGCCAAAGTAAATGTGGCTATGGGCGGAGATGACATTAGGCGCCACTAGGCCCAATTCTCAAAAAAACTAATGTTGGCCTTTAAAACACTGGCCCTACATTACCGGCACCTACATTTTTTCATAGGCGCCGGTAGCTGCGATTCTGTTAACGACAGCTAAGCATGATTGACATGGATCTGGCACCGTTTTTCAAGGTGCCACTGATTTAGGCACGGTTAACAGAATCCGGGCCTTAATGCCTAGAAAATAGGCGTCGAGATGTGCTCAGGCGCTAATGGCCACGCTCTAAAGGGGAAATTAACACACGGCCATTGATATGGAAAATGGGGCCATTTTACTGCCACACTAAAAGTGGCTTGGAAGGGCGGGAAAGACCCATGCTGGGATGGTGTTGGCCACTTTTTAGGGCAGCTTAGTAAAAGGGCTTCTGGGTCTTTTAGGTAGCGTCACCAAATGTCCAGATTTCTCCTTTGGGGGACATGTCCGGGTTTTGAAAAGCTTGGAACAAATCACTGTCGGGCAGGCAGCGGGGGGCGGGGCTAGGGTGGGGTTGGAGGCGGGACTGGGGCATAATGGGGCGGGGATAGTTGGAACTGTGCAGGCCTGGGTGTGGGTCTAGGGTCCGGATTTTCCAAATGGAAAATCTGGTAACCCTACTTTTAGGACATAAGGATACTAACAATGATACGGTTTTGTATTTTTGTTTCCATATGTATTGTTTGTCTTAGAATTTATTGTTACGTATTTGTTGTGGAATTGTGAGATAATGTGGGGTGTAAGTTTTGCCGCTGGGAGTTTGAGATATATGCTTGCCGTATGGACATGAATAACTAGGAAGACTGGATAAGATAATTACAATTTGTATTATGAATTTTATGTGGTTTGATTGGCTTTGTTAGGTGCAATATTATACTTTATGTATTTGATGTTTTAATGTGGATTTTGCAACTTGACAAGCAAGGACAGGATAAGTATCCTAGAGATGTTGGTATTTTTCGGTGGTCATGAACTAAGCAATTTTGAAATCCATTCCCACAGACAATACAATGTTATACCTATGGAAATGGACTTTTTGAAAAAAATGGCCGCCTTGTTAGCAGGTGAAAGAGCTTCTAATTCGCATTCTGTTACCGCACTGGCGGAGACGTTGCAGAGGGATTGCCCAGACGTATCTATTCTCACATCCCTATACTTTATTTTGTCTGGAAAATATGCCGCACAGAAAAATAAGATGTAAATGTTGCCGATCATTTTTTACCCCGAAGAATTTCCAAAGTGTTCTCTTCTTTTGAAAGCCAGAGCAAATTCCAGAGGCAAAAGGCACCTTTGGCCTTTGCAGCAGAGAGACCATTATGAAAATTTCCCTCAGCGTTCACAAGCGTTTTATCACGGTACCAAACTGGACAAAAAAATATAACCCTTTGGACAATATTGAAGCCAATAAGTCCAATCACAAATCCAGCATATAACTGGCTAACACTCTTAATCCCTTGGGGAGAATGCTTGAACTGAAAAACTACTCTGATTACTGAAACTCTTTAAATAATGGACCTCAGTATGAGCCCTTGGTGGATAAACTGGAACATCTTATCTGGAGTGGGTAGAAACCTGAAGCACGTTCCATAAAACCATCGACCTGAACAATCTCGCATCCCATGACCAGAACTGACAAGTCAGCACAATTTCCAGGTTCTTCACCGAGGCTGTGAAACTGATTAATGCATGGTCTGTTTATTATCATTTTATGGCTACATAAATAAAAGGGTAGAGCAATAATTTAGCAAGTCCTAATTTTATGATCAAATTATCAGAGCGAATTCCCCACGCTTGGGCTGAAGTACTCTCCGTACCTGAATGTAACTTGCCATGGGCTATAAATGAAATTAGAACATTATTTGAGAGGTGGCAGAGCCCTATTGTGGATTAAAATAATTTAAAAAAAAAGGAAACATTATAAGGCTAACTAGTCAGTTCTTCACACGGAAAACAGGAACGAAGTCCTGTGCTGTTACCCCTATTCATAAATGATCTGGAGAGAAAAGTGACGCGTGAATGATCAAATGTGCCGATGACCCCCAAATTATACAGTGTTGTTAAAACGGCTCAGGGTTGTGCGGATTTGCGGAAGGGTCTTGTGTGACAAGGAGATCGGGAGTACGAATGTCAGAAGCAACTTCAAGGGTTCCTTTTACAAAGGCGCGCTAGGGCCTTAACGCACGGAATAGCAAGCGCTAATCCCTCCTTTTGAGCAGGCGGTAGATTTTTGGCTAGCGCGCGCTAATCCGGTGCATGCGTTAAAAATGTTAGCGCACCTTTGTAAAAGGAGCCCCAAGTGACACATGTAAGGAAATCATCCCAACTGGTTCTGAGTTTAGGCGTCTCCACCCAAGAAAAATGAGTAATTCGGAATCACTGCAGACAATATGTTGAAATGTCAACAGAAAATGAAAATCAAAAAGGGATGAAACGCAAAACGGATAATATGATTAGCCTCTAGCATTGGAGGAACCAGTCGCATCGTTTACTTTTGTTTGAGATTTGGGAGGTTCGGCGATCGTCTAGAAAGATTCGTCTTTTTATGGAAGTTTGGGATCCGTATATTCAAAACCTTTCACCTAGAGCAGTGGTTCCCAAACCTGTCCTGGGGGGATCCCCAGCCAGTCAGGTTTTCAAGATATCCCTAATGAATATGCATGAGAGAGATTTGCATATAATGGAAGTGACAGCTATGCAAATCTCTCTCATGCATATTCATTAGGGATATCTTGAAAACCTGACGGGCTGGGGGGGTCCCCCAGGACAGGTTTGGGAACCACTGACCTTGAGCAAGAAGTTTAATTCTCAATGATTTACGTTGAAGCTAAGGTTGTCTAAATTACATTCCAGTTCTTTATTTTTGTCAGCTTTCATCCGGGGAGGGGGAACTGATTGTGGGATGGAAGAGATAGAATTTTTAAAAAAAAATAATATATGGATTTGAATTTTAACAATTGTGAATTATTATTTGTAAAGAATATCTTTTTGTATAATTTATAGGTATTTTTACTCTATTCCCTTAATAAAATGTTTGAACATAAATAAGGGGGGGTAGGGAGGGAGGAAAGGGGGTTATGGAAGGGGGATGGGGGAATGTATAGAGGTATAAGGTGGGTAATATGGAAATATATTTTGGAGGAATGATAGAAATATGTATGAAAATTAGTATTGTGAATATAATTGTAATAAACATCTTATTGTATTATATTATTGTATACTTCTTTGATTCCTTCAATAAAATGTTATAAATTAGATCCAGAGCATGACAGCGCATTGAGTGTTATGAAGATAGTTCTAGAACTAGGCGTCTGGTAGAACCCTAGTCTATAAAGGAATATAGGCTCTCAACCAAGTCCTCGGGACAAACCAAGGGCTCCTTTTACGAAGGTGCGTTAGCCACTACCGCCTCCTTTTGAGCAGGCGGTAGATTTTCAGCTTGCACGCGCTAATCCAGTGCGTGCGCTAAAACGCTTAGTGCACCTTCGTAAAAGGAGCCCCAAGGCAATCTAGTTTTCAAGATAGCCACAATGAATATGCATGAGATAAATTTGCGTTCAGTGTCTCCATTGCATGCAAATCTATCTCATAGATATTCATTGTGGGTATCCTGAAAATCTGAATAGCTTGGTGTGCCCAAAAGACTGAGTTGAGAACCCCTGCTCTATAGGATTAGTAGCATGGAATGTTACTACTCTTTTGGGATTCTAGAATCTTGTTATTCTCTGGGATTCCGGAATCTTGTTATTCTTTGAGAATCTATATGGAATGTTGCTACTCTTTTGGGATTCTAGAATCTTGTTATTCTCTGGGATTCCGGAATCTTGTTATTCTTTGAGATTCTGTATGGAATGTTGCTACTCTTTGGGATTCTAGAATCTTGTTACTCTCTGGGATTCTGGAATCTTGTTATTCTTTGACATTCTATATGGAATGTTGCTACTCTTTTGGGATTCTAGAATCTTGTTACTCTCTGGGATTCCAGAATCTTGTTATTCTTTGAGATTCTATATGGAATGTTGCTTCTCTTTTGGGATTCTAGAATCTTGTTACTCTCTGGGATTCCGGAATCTTGTTATTCTTTGAGATTCTATATGGATTGTTGCTACTCTTTTGGGATTCTAGAATCTTGTTATTCTCTGGGATTCCGGAATCTTGTTATTCTTTGAGATTCTATATGGAATGTTGCTAATCTTTGGGATTCTAGAATCTTGTTATTCTCTGGGATTCCGGAATCTTGTTATTCTTTGAGATTCTATATGGAATGTTGCTACTCTTTGGGATTCTAGAATCTTGTTACTCTTTGGGATTCCGGAATCTTGTTATTCTTTGAGATTCTGTATGGAATGTTGCTACTCCTTGGGTTTTGACCTGGATTGGCCACTGTAAGAATGGGCTACTGGGCTTGACGGACCTTTGGTCTGACCCAATAAGGCTAGTCTTATGTTCTTAGTGTAACCAAGTCTCTTTCGGTTCTCTTATTCCTTCAATTTCGAGCTTGCTTTCAGTCTCTTCCTTCCATCCATTCCTTAAGCAGTTCTCTAGACGATCCGTCCTGTGTTACCTTTACTAGTATCTTCTCATTTAATTATTGCAATATCATCTATTCTGCTCTCTAAAACATTTATCTCAAAGGTCTTCAAACGGTCCAGAATACCACCATTTGCTTACATTCGCATGTGCCTAAATCGGATCACATTTTACCTCCCACTGGCTCCCAATACCCTTTCGTATTTATTTCTTGATTCTTACCCTTGTTCTTGTAACCCTCCTTAGCTTTCAGTTCTTCTCTCTCCTTATACCCCAGCTAGGGCCTTGCATTCATCTCTCTCCAATCCTTTAACTCTCCTTCCTGTTTGGAATGTATGTGCCATTCTACCTTTTTTTTGCATCGCCCCTTCTCTCTGGAATGCCCTCTCCCCAGACCTCATTCACGTTTCCGTGCCCTTCCCAAGGCCCACTTTTTTCTCCAGGCTTTCCCATTTTATACCTCCCGAGGGGTCTGCCTTGAACCTCTATCCTGGGACAGACCTGGCTTTCTCTAGCAATTTTCAGTCGGTGCCGTCCCTTTAAGCTGATTAAGTTGCTGTTCCTTTCTTAATTATGGTTTTTATTGTACACCACTCTGATTCCCCTGACGGGTGGTATATCAACATTTTAATAAGCTAAACTAAATATGGACTTAAAAGTTGTGTGCCAACACCTAACTTGGGCATAGAGCTGGTGTATTAGCTCCTACTGTATATGCTGAAGATACGTGTGCAATTTCCAGTATTTTGCAAACGTCATGCATAGGTTTGCTCCCTTTTTGAAAATGCTTCCATAGCTTTTCAGTGATTTTTGGTTTCTCTGGCATGTTAGTTGGACCGAGCGACCCCTGATGCAGGCGTTCCTCAGACGCCGAAACACAGTGCTGCGTCGGGTCCACAGCTTCTGCTTCTGAAATAAACAAGTTGGTCTTACATCGGTGATCTTCAGTGGAGTGTTCATTGTCCGTTCCCACTTCCTTTTGTACGGCTCCCTTACAAATACATGCTATGCAAGCTCAGTGCGTTTGTGCAAGCATACTCATGCAAATGTCATTGCGCATGTAAGCAGTGTGTAAATATCAGCAGGATGACAAAAATCACAGAAAACATGGAGCCGCTCCCTTACAAAAAAAAGGTCAAAGATTTCGGACCTCTTCAGCACGGAAAAGAGATGTTCTATCAAAGTTATCTAAGCGGGTTACAATCAGCTACTCAAGCATTTTCCCCTATCTCTCCTAGCGGGCTCACAATCTAACGTACCCGACTGACTTGCCCAGGGTCAGAAGGAGCAGCATAGGATTTGAACCCACAACCTCAGGGTGCTGAGGCTGTAGCTCTAACCACTACGCCACTCCTTCCTGATGAAATCAGGCGTGGTGTTAAACAAAGATTGGTAGGTGAACCTCTTCAGCCAGCCAGTGAACTGAAATGTAGCTTGCAACAGCACACAATTAAGCTAGAGGGTGGGGTGAAAATGATTAAGACAGCGGGGTGGGAAAAAGTTTTGGAGAAGTTCGCATCAAACGTTTTGCCCAGGTAGGCTTGGCTGTTTTTTTTAATCTTTATTGATTTTCAAACTTTGACAGTGCAATACAATTAATTAATTGAACATAAAACACTGCATAAAACGCACTATTAATTACACAAGTAATACACAAAACAATCATTTTCTCCCACTCTCCTCCCAATTATTAATACAATAAGGTATAGTATGTGATTACAATCTTATAATTAAGTAATTTTAATCCTCAAAATACATTTCCCACCCCCACCCTGGATGTGTAAGAGAAAAAGGACAATATTATAATATTTTCTTTTTTTAAAAAAAAATTACTTTATTTATTTTAAAGCCATAAGTAAGTGCAAAATATAATACAATCATATAACTCTATAAAAGCACTTAGATACAATTACAATTATAATCTATGACCAAAAGATATATAATCCCCCCCTAATTATATGCAAAAACTACGCTCAAATTGAAAAATACATTCCAACCCGCCCTTCCACCCTCTCATTCTGGACGTGTATGACCAAAGGGCAAAATCAGCAATCACTCTTTGCACCATTTTGTCAATGGCTCCCAAATCTTCAGAAACTTCTTAGAATGTCCCTGATCTTAAAAACGTGACAGAGAGACCGACTCTCACCAAAAGGAATAGTTCAGTCTATCCCAGTTTTTCCAGTTCCTTAGAATAAGCTGTATGACAACCCCTGTCGTAATAAAAAGAAGTTTATTATTTGGCTTTTAGCTCTCATCAAAGTGGCAAATTGTGTCATATGCTTTTCTCTTGAAATGAAACTATGAGAAAATGAATCTGAGTTTTGCATCTTCCTGGAACTTGTAACCCAGACTGGTCATAATCAGAGATGGATTGTTGGATTCAATCGAACCTGGTCTACCAGCATGGCTTTTCTTACATTCTTTAGTTTGTATCTTCACGGACACTGAATATACGTAGAGGGGACCCTGCTCCCTCTAAGCTCCCTCTAGGGCAGACATGGGCAACCCCGGTCCTCGAGGGCCGGAATCCATTCGGGTTTCAGGATTTCCGCAATGAATGTAATGTAATGTAATTTATTTCTTATATACCGCTACATCCGTTAGGTTCTAAGCGGTTTGAAGAAAATATACATTAAGATTATAAATGAGAAGTAAGAAGGTACTTAAAAAATTCCCTTACTGTCCCGAAGGCTCACAATCTAACTAAAGTACCTGGAAATTAATAAAGAAGAGAAAATAAAGATGGTTGAAAAAAGAAAAATTCTATGTGAATGAATATGCATGAGATCTATTTGTACGCACTGCTTTCAATGCATATTCATTGGGGAAATCCTGAAAACCTGATTGGGTTCTGGCCCTCGAGGACCGGAGTTCTGCTCTAGGGGGTAGTGCTTCAATATTATGTTGTGAATTGGTAGGGACAAGCAGATTCCCTGGAATCCTGCAGAGCATATCTGTCTCTCAATACTGAAAATGTGATAGGGAAACAGCGCCCCCCACTGGCAGGACTTTAGGTGGAGGATTCCTGCTCAGCTTAGGGTAGTGGTCTCAAACTCAAACCCTTTGCAGGGCCACATTTTGGATTTGTAGGTACTTGGAGGGCCTCAGAAAAAAATAGTTAATGTAAATCTTGCTTTTCATGATTTTCTCCTGTATATTAGATGCTATAAACCGAGTCGAGCTTTATTCTCATAAAGATGTCACGGTCTATAAATTTGAGGTTTAGTTTAGATGATCATATTTCTGGAAAACAATCTCTTGCGATGAACGTCTTGGCGGCTCATTGGTTGACAAGTGTTCTACATATTTCAGGAATCAAATTGAAACAATATGCTTGAAATTAGCATTCTAGTACTTAGCAGAAACGGATCCGTAGAGTAAATCAAGTGATGTTTCATAACTCATTTCCTTGATTCTCGTTTTCTCTTATTTCAGGCTGTCATATATTACAGATTATTAGTATTTCATGCATATTGCTTTGCAAAAACTGTGCGCACTGAACATCTTGTCAGGCTTCCACAGACCCTGAGCTTGCGAGCAGGATGAGATCTTAGTAACTATTTTTGTGAAAAGGATATCGGCGGAGACCTTGGATATTTCCTGGGGGAATTCGTCGGGGTTTTTATGGACTCTTAAAGAGAGAGAAGATGAATGAATAAATTGTTCTGTGTTAAATTGGAAAATAAATGTGAAGGTCCCTTGTAGCCAGCAGATGATCACAGTTTTAATTAGAGATGTGTTTGGTGAGAGAGAGAAGGTCTAATCCTGTATCGATATCTCTGAGATTAGGCTTTTCTTTAATATACGAGGAGCTACCTATGCTATAAAGGACGAATGTATGCTAAAATACCCTGAACAGATATCTCTCTTTTTTTTTTTTTCTTTTCCCATCTTTTTCTTTATCATTGAGATTTTTATGTGAATCGTCCTGAAATATAGAAACATAGAAATAGACGGCAGATAAGGGCCAAGGCCCATCCAGTCTGCCCACCCCAATGACCCTCCCTATCTATCGCTGCGAATAGATCCCACGTGTCTATCCCATTTGAACTTAAAATCAGGCACGCTGCTGGCCTCAATGACCTGAAGTGGAAGACTGTTCCAGCGATCAACCACCCTTTCAGTGAAGAAGAATTTCCTGGTATCCCCGTGCAGTTTCCCGCCCCTGATTTTCCACGGATGCCCCCTTCTTGCCGCGGGACCCTTGAAAAAGAAGATATCTTCTTCCACCTCAATGCGGCCCGTGAGATACTTGAATATCTCGATCATATCTCCCCTCTCTCTACGTTCCTCGAGTGAGTAGAGCTGTAACTTCCCTAACCTCTCCTCGTATGGGAGATCCTTGAGTCCCGAGACCATCCAGGTGGCCATTCTCTGGACCGACTCCAGTCTCAGCACATCCTTATGGTAATGCGGCCTCCAGAATTGCACACAGTACTCCAGGTGCAGTCTCACCATGGATCTATACAGTGGCATAATGACTCCAGGTTTACGGCTGACGAAACTCCTGCGTATGCAACCTATGATTTGCCTTGCCTTAGATGAAGCTTGCTCCACTTGATTTGCAGTCTTCATGTTTTCACTGACAATCACCCCTACGTCTCTTTCTGCTTCAGTTCTTGTCAGGATCTCGCCATTTAGGGTGTAAGTCTTCCCAGGTGCATGACTTTGCATTTTTTGGCATTGAAACTGAGTTGCCAGGACCTAGACCAGCGCTCCAGTAGAAGTAGGTCATGCATCATGTCGTCTGCCATTGAATTTTTGTCTGTTGTGCTTTTGCTCACTACATTGCTTAGGAGCATTAGATTAGAAGACTTAGGTTGTCCCATCCCTAATTTTAATCACTTAGGGCTCCTTTTACGAAGCCGCGTTAGCGGTTTAACGCACGTAATAGTGCTAAACTGTCGGCCGCGCTAGACGCTAACGCCAGCATTGAGCCGGCATTAGTTCTACCCGGTACTGTGCTTGGGTTCCTACTGCCGAAATCTCCGTTAAAACCTACTCCAGCCCATCTACACTCTCCAAGCCACTGAAGCCCTCCCCAGCCCATCCCCCACCAAACGGCCATATACAGACACAGACCGTGCAAGTCTGCCCAGTACTGGCCTTAGTTCAATATTTAATCTTATTTTCTGATTCTAGATCCTCTGTGTTCATCCCTCGCTTCTTTGAACTCCGTCACCATTTTCCTCTCCACCACCTCTCTCGGGAGCGCATTCCAGGCATCCACTACCCTCTCCGTAAAGTAGAATTTCCTAACAGTGCCCCTGAATCTACCACCCCTCAACCTCAAATTATGTCCTCTGGTTTTACCATTTTCCTTTCTCTGGAAAATATTTTGTTCTACATTAATACCCTTCAAGTATTTGAACGTCTGAATCATATCTCCCCTGTCTCTCCTTTCCTCTAGGGTATACATATTCAGGGCTTCCAGTCTCTCCTCATACGTCTTCTGGCGCAAGCCTCCTATCATTTTCGTTGCCCTCCTCTGGACCATTTCAAATCTTCTTATGTCCTTCACCTTCTTACGTCCTTCACCAAACTGAACACAGTACTCCAAGTGGGGCCTCACCAATGACCTGTACAGGGGCATCAACACCTTCTTCCTTCTACTGGCTACGCCTCTCTTTATACAGGCCAGCGGTCTTCTGCCTTGTCGTACTGTTTTTTTCGCCTTTAGATCTTCAGACACTATCACCCCAAGGTCCCTCTCCCCGTCCGTGCATATCAGCTTCTCAGCTCCCATCAGTAGCACACAGTCTTGTATTTAAGCTGCATTTCCACATTGATGTAAGTGATCTGCAGAACCATTCTCCTTTCCTGCTGCCTCCAGATCCCACTGCCATGACCAAGCTCATTACTGCTACTCAGTTAACTGCTTCTGACAAGGCAACTTTTTGATCAATGAGACTACGGGAAGGGGGAACAAAGATTTTTCTTTTTTTTCTTTGTCATTAAGAACAGATAATCGTTGATCACCCAGCTCTGTCTTTTTAATGCTTTCTTGATAATCGATGGCTTGCACGCCTCAACACAGCAGATACTGTGCAAATACAGAATATCAGTTACTCTAAAAGCCTGAGAACGGAAGAAGAACATTGGGTTTTTTGTTTTTTTTTCTTTATTCACCTCCTGTACCAGAGGGAAACACTACTAGCTCCACTTCTCTTTAATCACAGAAACGACTTTCTTTTCAAAAAACATATAGTAGTCACGCTATTCATGTTAATGATCAATTTTGCTATTTTAATTGGAGGACCCACGTTCACGCTGCTAACCAGCTAGAAATAGCTCAATCCCTGTGTATTTAAATATTCTATCGGATGTCAGCAGTGGTGCAGCGTAGCCAAATGCAGCGCATTATGTATTCCAGATTAATTCTTCAATTCTTCCTGAGCCACAGGCTCCCCTTATACCTCTGCCAGAAGACAAAGGACCAATGTCATTAAATTCCTATTCATCAGTCGGTCCTTCATTGTTACCGAGTTCACACATCGTGTTGAATGTGAGAGTATGACGCTCCATGCTGGGCATAGCTTTTATGGCTCTGACTCTCCTGGATTCCAGATAGCTTTATTAAGGAGGGCCGTGGAAATTCAGCTGCATCCAAATAGGTGATCCTTGTGCTTTCCGGTCTGTTGGAACAACGTGACGGTCTTCTTCAGAACATAAGAACATAAGAAGTTGCCCCCGCTGAGTCAGACCAGAGGTCCATCTTGCTCAGCGGTCCGCTCCCGCGGCGGCCCATCAGGCCTAGTGCCTGAACAGTGATCCCTGATTAATTTTGTAACTTACCTCTAATCCCATCCCTATAATCTACCTCTACTCTTATCTGTACCCCTCAATCCCTTTGTCTTCCAAGTACCTATCCAAAGCTTCTTTGAACCCCTGTAGCGTGCTCCTGTTTATCACATCCTCCGGTAGCGCGTTCCATGTATCCACCACCCTCTGTGTGAAAAAGAACTTCCTGCCTCTCTCGAAACAGTTCCTAATGCAGTGCCTTGGTATTTATCACAATCTATGACGCTGATTGTCTTCTTCCATTCAACAGGCTTTTAGAGTAACTGCTGTTCTGTATTTGCACAGTATCTGCTGTGTTGAGGTCTGCAAGCCATCGATTTAGCTGGGTGATCAATGATTATCTGTTCTTAATGACAAATAAAAAAAACTTTGTTCTCCATCCCGTAGTCTCATTGATCAATAAGTTGCCTGTTAAATGAGAACATAAGAATAGCCTTACTGGGTCATCTTCATGGTGGCCAATCCAGGTCACTAGTACCTGGCAAAAACCCCAATAGTAGCAGCATTCCATGCTACCGATCCAGGGCAAGCAGTGGCTCCCCCATGTCTTGTCAATGGCTGGCGTAGTTTGAAATTCCTAAGGGCTCCATGTGGTGCCCATAATGGAGTAGATTCTGTAAAGGAACCTAACGTTAAGCGCCTGCATACAAGGCAGTAAACTATTCTATAACGGCAGCTCTTCCTGACCTAAGTCCAAATTTCCATACCTAACTTTAGGTAGAAACATTTATGCCAGCCAAGTAGGTACATAAATGTTAGTATTCTATAAAACTATGCCTAAATGCTGGACACACCCTTTATCCACCTATGCCCTTCCCTTTGGCCACACCCCTTATGGAGTTGCACACTATAGAAATATGAGACACACTCCATATGTGAGGAGGAACATAAGAATTGCCACTGCTGAGTCAGACCAGTGGTCCATCATGCCCAGCAGTCCACTCACGTGGCGGCCCTCTGGTCTAAGACCAGCACCCTAACTGAGACTAGCCCTCTGTTCACTGCATGGAGCTGCTCTTGTCTCTGAAGTCATCGCAACGGGGAGCCTGTCATGCACACTGTGTAGACTCCTCCCACTGCCAAGAGTAGAGAGTAAAAAGCTACTGTATTTTTCACACTATAAGATGCACCTGACCATAAGACGCACCCTAGATTTAGAAGAGGAAAACAAGAAAAAACATTCTGAACCAAATTGTGTACTAATATATACCAGGCTCTGCACCCAGCCCCACTCACTCCCTGCCAGGCTCTGCACCCAACCCCACACTCCTTGTCAGGCTCTGCAACCTGTCCCCCCTCCCTACCAGGCTCTGAACCCAGCCCCCTTCCCTTCCTGCCCTACCAGGCTATGCAGCTAGTCCCTCTCCTTGCCAGGCTCTGCACCCTGTCCCCTGCCCTGCACCCCCTCTGGTGGTCTAGTGGTAGGCCAGGACAGGGTACAGGGCAGATCTAAGTGGTAAGCAGTCCTAGTTCCTAGACAGTCCCAGCCCCCACCCCGGCACCTTTAAATTCTGGTGGTCCAGCGGTGTATCAGCAGGAGTGAGCTTTCCACGCTCCTGCCCCTCCTTCGCAGGATGGCTGCTTCCTCATTATCTCAGGGCCAGCGGCGCACAAGGCAGGAGCGAGCTTTTCGCGCTCCAGCCTGGGCCTGCGCCGCTCCCTGAATGGTTGCCGTCAATTCTCGCGGGACTTGCGAGAACTGACAGCAGCCATTCAGTAAGCATGGGAGTGTGTGGTGTAGTGGTTAAAAGCTACAGCCTCAGCACCCTGAAGTTGTGGGTTCAAACCCCAGATGTTTTTTGTGACCCTGGGCAAGTCACTTAATCCCCCCACTGCTCCAGGTACATTAGATAGATTGTGAGTCCACCAGGACAGACAGGGAGAAATGCCTAAGTACCTGAATAAATTCCTGTAAGCTTTCTGGGGAGAACAGTACAGAAAGTTGAATAAATAAATAAAATGCTTGTTTCCGAGGGGTCTCCTCGAGGGTCTCTCATCCTCAGCTTTGGAACGCATTACCCATGCACTTAAGAGAAGAAGAAATACTTGAGCGATTCAAAGGCAAATTGAAAAGCCACTTATTTAAAGACGCCTTTTTACTGCAACTCCTCAGGGTTCCAGGCATTTCTTTTTGCTTTGTTTTAGCGCCCTCATTCCATACAAGTACCTTCTTCCCCTACTTAACCCCTACCTAGTTGTTTGTACCTTACATGTCTCTCTATCTTCCCCTCCCCCCCCTTCCTGTTCCAATTTTTTTATCTGTCCTACATGTGAGGTTAATTTATTATGCATATGTGGGGGTTTTTTTGATAGACAACTCTATGAAATTTTAATAATATTTGAAACTCGATGAAGGAAGTCCGAACCTGCTTTAAATTTTCTGCCGTTTCTTCCCTCTTTTGCGGTTAATGGTTCTCACACTTGAGGACCAACGAGACAGATATTACTTATTGATATGTATTCATAATAAGCAAACTTTGCCCTTTAGTTTAAAAAAACTCAAGTGGGAAGGTTCACGTTGAATCATGGAACGTGAAGGCTTCTTCCCCAGGGTCCCAAGAAAAAAAGTTTGAAAACGACTGAACTAGCCTCTAAATTGTGGGAAGATGCAGGACTGGTTGCATGAGAGGAAAAGTCATCCATTGGTACACGTGGTCACTCGTACTCTGCTGCTGGCATGTTAGTGTGGTATTTGAACAGTCAAGGCTTGAGAAGGAAGAGAAATTCTATAATAAAAACCAAATGAGACGGTGGTTTTGAATTTTGACACTTGCAGCGATATAGAATGGATATTTTAAATGGGACAGACTTAATGATCTCAATCTGTATACGTTGGAGGAAAGGCGGGAGAGGGGAGATATGATAGAGTTGTTTAAATACCTACGTGGCATAAATGTGCATGAGTCGAGTTTCTTTCATTTGAAAGGAAGCTCTGGAATGAGAGGGCAGAGGATGAAGTTAAGAGGTGATAGGCTCAGGAGTAATCTGAAGCAATAGATTGTTACGGAAAGGGTGGTAGATGCATAGAACAGTCTCCCGGTAGAGATGGTGGAGACAGAGACTGTGTCTGAATTCAAGAAAGCCTGGGATAGGCATGTGGGATCTCTTAGAGAGAGAGGAAGAGATAATGGTTACTGCGGATGGGCAGCTCTATGACCTCACAATGCAGGTGCACAGAGCCTTAGCCTATAGGAAGAGGAGATGCAAATGTTAAGAGACTTAGCCAATAGGGAGAGGGGAAATATGATAAGAGACGTTCAAATACCTATGTGGTGTAAATGCGCATTTGAAAGGAAACTCTGCAATGAGGACATAGGTAGAAGTGAAGAGGTGACAGGCTCAGGAGTAATCTGAAGCAATAGTTTGTTACGGAAAGGGTGGCAGATGCATAGAACAGTCTCCCGGTAGAGGTGGTGGTGACAGAGACTGTGTCTGAATTCAAAAGGGCCTGGGATAGGCACGTGGGATCTCTTAGAGAGAGGAAGAGATAATGGTTACTGCGGATGGGCAGCTCTATGACCTCACAATGCAGGTGCACAGAGCCTTAGCCTATAGGAAGAGGAGATGCAAATGTTAAGAGACTTAGCCAATAGGGAGAGGGGAAATATGATAAGAGACGTTCAAATACCTACGTGGTGTAAATGCACATGAGTCGAGTCTCTTTCATTTGAAAGGAAACTCTGCAATGAGGACATAGGTTGAAGTGAAGAGGTGACAGGCTCAGGAGTAATCTGAGGAAATACTTCTTTACGGAAAGGGTGGTAGATGCGTGGAACAGTCTCCCGGAAGAGGCGGTGGAGACAGAGACTGTGTCTGAATTCAAAAGGGCCTGAGATAGGCACGTGGGATCTCTCGGAGAGAGAAAGAGATAATGGTTACTGCGGATGGGCAGCTCTATGACCTCACAATGCAGGTACACAGAGCCTTAGCCTATAGGAAGAGGAGATGCAAATGTTAAGAGACTTAGCCAATAGGGAGAGGGGAAATATGATATGAAACGTTCAAATACCTACGTGGTGTAAATGCACATGAGTCGAGTCTCTTTCATTTGAAAGGAAACTCTGCAATGAGGACATAGGTAGAAGTGAAGAGGTGACAGGCTCAGGAGTAATCTGAAGCAATAGTTTGTTACGGAAAGGGTGGCAGATGCATAGAACAGTCTCCCGGTAGAGGTGGTGGTGACAGAGACTGTGTCTGAATTCAAAAGGGCCTGGGATAGGCACGTGGGATCTCTCGGAGAGAGAAAGAGATAATGGTTACTGCGGATGGGCAGCTCTATGACCTCACAATGCAGGTGCACAGAGCCTTAGCCTATAGGAAGAGGAGATGCAAATGTTAAGAGACTTAGCCAATAGGGAGAGGGGAAATATGATATGAGACGTTCAAATACCTACTTGATGTAAATGCACATGAGTCGAGTCTCTTTCATTTGAAAGGAAACTCTGCAATGAGGACATAGGTTGAAGTGAAGAGGTGACAGGCTCAGGAGTAATCTGAAGCAATAGTTTGTTACGGAAAGGGTGGCAGATGCGTGGAACAGTCTCCCGGTAGAGGTGGTGGTGACAGAGACTGTGTCTGAATTCAAAAGGGCCTGGGATAGGCACGTGGGATCTCTTAGAGAGAGGAAGAGATCATGGTTACTGTGGATGGGCAGACAGGATGGGCCATGTGGCCTTTATCTGCCGTCATGTTTCTATGCTTCTATCCTGAAACCCAAAGGCTTTATTATATCTGTATCTTTAATCAAACATGCATTATAACCTGTCATTTGCATTCTTTTTAAAATATTGAGCCCAATATTTAACGACAGAAGTCAGTCGTCGTCTGAAATGCTGGTCACCAAAGTTAAAATGGAAAGTTGTAGCCAGATATTGGACAGTACTGACTGATTATCTAGTTTCTTCTGCAGCCTGAAAGTGCCGTCTGGTTAACCATCTGAATATGCCCACCAATCGGATATCCTCCAGCTCCACCCATGGACTATCCCAGGGGTAGGCAATTCCGGTCCTCGAGAGCCGGAGCCAGGTCAGGTTTTCAGGATATCCACAATAAATATGCATGAGATAGATTTGCATCTCAAGGAGGCAGAGCATGCAAATCCATCCATGGTGGATATCCTGAAAACCTGACCTGGCTCCGGCTCTCGAAGACCGGAATTGGCTACCCCTGGACTATCCAAATAGTGCCAAGGTGGTCAGAGGGCATAGTGAATGGCACTCTCCGGTTATTTATTCAATTCATTTCCTGTCTCGTTATCCCCAAAGAGCTCAGAACGAGTTACAGGTTAAACATACATCGTTTCAGTACAAGTTTACGATGCAAGTTTTTATCCTAACCTGACACATACCAGGGGTCTAATAGTTATCCTTACAGTGCAAGGTTTTCAGTACAAGTTTTATCCGAACTTGACACCACAGACAGTTTACAGGTTGGGTTTGCCATAGCTACAGTGCACGATTTTACAATCCAAGTTTTCCTTACTGGTTCTGGTACCAATATACATTTCTTTGTAGTCCATCGGTCAAGGGCAGGGGTTTAAGTGAAGAGATATGTTTTTCTAAAGCTGAGAAGTCCTTCAAAGGATCTGATCTGCGGGGGCAGTCGATTCCATTGGCTCGGTATGAACTTGGAGTAGGACCGTTGGTTGGCAGTTGAAGGGCCTGGCCAGGGGGCGTTTTGAGGCATATTTCATCACAGGAGTGGAAGGACCGGTTCGGCACGTACAGAGGAAACGTAGCCGTCACATAGCCCAGCGCCATGTCGTGTAAGGATTTGAATGCTACAGGCAGCCAGTGAGCTGACACTAGAACTTGGGAGACAGGGTCGTGGGCACTGTTTTTTAGAAGCCTGATCGCCGTGTTTTGAACACACTGGAGACGTCATACATTCTTTGCCATGAGACCATTGAATAGTGCATTGCAGTAATCCAAGCGGGAAAGTAATCTAATCTTCCATTTGTGAGTCACACAAACCTATAGAAGCTCAAGGCGACAGATCAGCGAGGAAGTGGGAAAGTAGTAGGGGGGGGGAGCATGGAGAAGCGAGGGGAGGGGCCTAGAAGTAGGGGTGCCATACAGAAGCTGAAACAGTTAATTGTCAAAGAGGTGGGTCTTCAGGTTTTTCCTAAGGCATAGAATAGTCGGGCGATGTCAGACTCTGAAATGTAGTTCCTTATTTTTCGGAGTTGTCGCAGATAGTACAATGAGGAAGATTCCACCTGAGAGAGATGGTGGGAAAGCAACAGGTTGCAATCTCCAGCATTTATCCAGGTAGGTGCACTGCTGGCCTCATTATGGACCTCTTTGACGTAGCTTGATAGTATGGACTAACACAGTAAATGCTCTGATGACCATAGGGATTGAATGGGCATCAGAGTATTTGCAGCACCGCTTTGTAAAAGGGGACCTATGTTTCTACAAGAATAAAGGGTAGATGAGTTTGAGAGGCCATATGACAACCAGTATGTGAATATTCTTTGCGTCTATAACTATAGGGGATCACCAATCGCCTTTTCTTGATCTTTGAATATTCTGGGAGCAATTTTTGATTTTACTTTTTCCATTTCATGATCACATTTCCCTAGTAGTATGATGTATTTTCAAAACTGAAAATGATTGCTTCAGATTTTAATTCATGCCCCCATTATAAGTAGGCTAGACTATTGTAATGGTCTACCACTTGACATTGTCTTCAACTCATACAGACTTCGAGAAAAACACTTCTAACTGTGATCATTTTATACCTCTTATTAAAACAGAACACTGGTTTCCCATCACACATAGAATCACTTTTAAATTACTTTCCATTGTCTGTAAAACTCATCATTCCGGTTTACCTCCCTATCTCTTCTGCCATCAGATCCCGTACAAACCAAGTAGATGCTTGCGTTCTTCACAACTGGATCAGTTATGTATCCCCTCTCTACACCAAGCCTCTTACGATTTTCAGTATTATAGGTCCCACTCTTTGGAATTCACTTTCCTTAGCCATCAGAGCAAATCATTCATATTCTGAATTCCTTATAGTTAAAAATCTACCGTATTTCTTCAAAAATTCCTTCTATGTTTAATTCAGTTCTTCCTTGACACAGGGATACTATTTGACAGACGGCATGTTTTCAACGGCAAAACAATACAGTAATTCTTTCATTTCTCACTGTCCTTATGAAATGCAGTTCTACCCTTTAAATGCCTATATTTAATCTGAGTTTATAATTTCATTGTAAACCACTTGGATGGCTGTGGCCCTTGGATGATATATATGAAATTTTTATAAAACTTAGAACAACTTGTGTAATGTCAAGATATGGGAGATTCTCACAAAAATAGAATGTAAACAAAGACTAAATCAAAATAAACATTAACCAAAATCCAGTGAGGTGGACTCTATTGACTGTGGGGTGTCAGATTGACCACATGAAGTGAAAGCCACTTCAACGGGTCTGTCAATTCCTCATTCATCCCCTACAGACAGTATTCTTTGTGAATTTTTTATATGCTTTTTTTTATTTATTTATATATATTATTCTTTTTAAAACTTTCATTTCTAACGTTGTTCATAATAAGTTAAGTAATAAATTAAGTATTAAAGGTGACTTAGCTTCTTTCAGTTAGTATGTAAATCATACTGTTTGGATATGCTTTCTCCAGTGTTTTACATAGAACACTCCCCTCTGCCAACGCGTTTCGCCGGTCTTTATCAAGGCATGGGGTTCTGGGGAAAAATTTCAAAGCATATAATGAAAACCTATCATTCAACTAAAAAATAACACTAAATTACAGAGTTAAAGAGCATAACTGCGGCACATACCTGATGCGTGAAATGTACCTAGATTGCGTATCAACAGCATCCAAAAGATGGCCGCGGCATTTTTTTCACACTGAAATAGAGGTTATTCCTGACGTCAGACTGACGTTAGTAACTAAGGTCAACTTGGGCAAGCCAATCAGCTGTTTCATTTAACCCCTCTGGAGCCATGGAGTTCAACATGAACATCCATCGAAGTTCTTTTAAATTAAGATTTTTTTCTATGTTACCTCCCTCCCACCCTGCTATGATGCTGTCCAGCATTCGCCACTTTAGGTCTTTTAAAGTATGATTGCACAATTTCCAATGATGAACCAATGGAGACGTTTCATTTCGAGTATGGACCCTGGACTTATGTTCTGTCAACCTTACTTTTATAGGTCTTAAAGTACGACCTACATAGAGTTTAGGGCACGGGCACTGAATACAGTAGATAACCTGACTGGAGTTACAGTTAGTTAGAAATCTGGAGCGATACACAACCCCTGTAATGGGATGGGTCCACAATTCCCCGGGGATCGTGAAAGGACACCATTGACACCGACCACATGGGAGGTGACAACCCTCAATCTTAGGTGTCGGGTTTCTAATAATGCTATGATTCACATGTTCTCCTATATTTTTTTGTCTCTTATAAGAACAAATCGGATAATTTTCCAACAAAGGGTTCGCTAATCTGGCAACATGCCAATGTTTTTTGATGGTCTGAGAAATTTTGAAAGCCAAAGTAGAATATTGTTGAATAAATGCAATGTTCTCATCAGGAATAGACAATCCACTCTTCTCCTGTAGCAGCCATTCACGATGAGCATACTTCGCCCGAATATAGGCTCTTTTAACTACATCGTGTGGATAACCGCGCTGATAGAAGCGCTTCTTCATAATTTTGGCTTGCATACGGAATTCTTCTTTGGAATAGCAAATCCTACGTAAACGTAAAAATTGGCTGATGGGGAGGCTCCGCCGAAGTCCAATAGGGTGGAAACTGTGAAAACGAAGCAAGCTATTACGATCAGTTCTTTTCCGATAGAGGGTAGTAATTAATTTCCCTTGATCTTTGATGATTCGAAGGTCTAAAAAAGCAAGCTCGTGGGGGTCCTTGGTGGCTGTAAATTGAATATTGACATCTATTGAATTAAGGTCCTCCACGAACTTGTAAAAATTAGCTGCAGACGATGACCAAATGCAAAAGATATCATCAAGATATCGCTTCCAAACGACCATATGTTTGAACAGTGGCATGCAATAGATCTTCTCTTCCTCCATACGAGCCATGAATAGAGTAGCTAAAGACGGAGCCAAGGAGGCCCCCATGGCAATGCCATGTCGTTGTAAATAAAACTCCTCATGGAACCAAAAATAGCTCCTAGTCAGAACTAGAGTTGCCATTTCCATTAAAATATCAGTGGACAGATGAGGACGTATAGTTTGGCGATTGAATATTTCATTAAGCAAAGTGAGAGCTTGGTCTGTCGGGATCATCGTATATAAGGCCGTGACATCAAACGTAGCCAACAGCCATTGATCTTGTACATCTTGAATTTCCGTAAGTATTCTCAACATGTGAGTAGTGTCTTTAATATACGATTTCACTTTCTGTAGTTCTGGTTGAAGAAAAATATCTAAAAATTTTGATAAAGGCTCCAGGGGGGAGTTTTTCATCGACTCAATAGGTCGACCTGGAGGGTTTGTCAAGTTCTTGTGAATTTTTGGAAGAAAGTAAAGCTTTGGTGTAACATACCATTTAGGATTTTAAAAGTTCGCTTCACGTAAAGTAAGCATCCTTGCTTTATATGCTTTAGATATCAACTTGGATATGGTTTGTTTAAGTTCCACAACTGGATCCTCTTCCAGTTTTTCATAAAATTGAACTTGATTCAATTGACGTTGAGCTTCACCAACATAGTTTTCTCTGGATAAGATGACGACAGCTCCCCCCTTATCAGCTCTTGTAATAATAAGGGAGGTATCCTTTTTAAGTTCCTGAAGCGCCGTCCATTCAGCACGGGATAAATTATAATCCCTGGACAGTCGTTTATGTTGTTGTTCAAGTTCTTCCACATCCGTCAAAATAAGATCTCTAAATGTCATTAAATGGGGATGAAGCGGCACGGCAGGGCACCATCCCGATTTCCTTGCTACAAGAGTGCCATCATTAGTAGGAGGATGTTCAAGAAAAAACATTTTTAAATGTAGCTTGCGCAGGAGGCTGTATATGGATAAACGAGTCTCAAAAGGATCATAAGAAGCGCTAGGGACAAAGCCCAAGCCCAGTTCCAATACTGCTTCCTGATTACGGGACAAAGGCTTAGTCGTTAAGTTCACTATGGTACCGAACCAACCTTCCATAGTGAACTTAACGACTAAGCCTTTGTCCCGTAATCAGGAAGCAGTATTGGAACTGGGCTTGGGCTTTGTCCCTAG
This sequence comes from Geotrypetes seraphini, assembly GCF_902459505.1. Classification (NCBI taxonomy): domain Eukaryota; kingdom Metazoa; phylum Chordata; class Amphibia; order Gymnophiona; family Dermophiidae; genus Geotrypetes; species Geotrypetes seraphini. The sequence continues at coordinate 254,669,383 of NC_047089.1, forward strand.
CGCTTCTTATGATCCTTTTGAGACTCGTTTATCCATATACAGCCTCCTGCGCAAGCTACATTTAAAAATGTTTTTTCTTGAACATCCTCCTACTAATGATGGCACTCTTGTAGCAAGGAAATCGGGATGGTGCCCTGCCGTGCCGCTTCATCCCCATTTAATGACATTTAGAGATCTTATTTTGACGGATGTGGAAGAACTTGAACAACAACATAAACGACTGTCCAGGGATTATAATTTATCCCGTGCTGAATGGACGGCGCTTCAGGAACTTAAAAAGGATACCTCCCTTATTATTACAAGAGCTGATAAGGGGGGAGCTGTCGTCATCTTATCCAGAGAAAACTATGTTGGTGAAGCTCAACGTCAATTGAATCAAGTTCAATTTTATGAAAAACTGGAAGAGGATCCAGTTGTGGAACTTTAACAAACCATATCCAAGTTGATATCTAAAGCATATAAAGCAAGGATGCTTACTTTACGTGAAGCGAACTTTTAAAATCCTAAATGGTATGTTACACCAAAGCTTTACTTTCTTCCAAAAATTCACAAGAACTTGACAAACCCTCCAGGTCGACCTATTGAGTCGATGAAAAAACTCCCCCCCTGGAGCCTTTATCAAAATTTTTAGATATTTTTCTTCAACCAGAACTACAGAAAGTGAAATCGTATATTAAAGACACTACTCACATGTTGAGAATACTTACGGAAATTCAAGATGTACAAGATCAATGGCTGTTGGCTACGTTTGATGTCACGGCCTTATATACGATGATCCCGACAGACCAAGCTCTCACTTTGCTTAATGAAATATTCAATCGCCAAACTATACGTCCTCATCTGTCCACTGATATTTTAATGGAAATGGCAACTCTAGTTCTGACTAGGAGCTATTTTTGGTTCCATGAGGAGTTTTATTTACAACGACATGGCATTGCCATGGGGGCCTCCTTGGCTCCGTCTTTAGCTACTCTATTCATGGCTCGTATGGAGGAAGAGAAGATCTATTGCATGCCACTGTTCAAACATATGGTCGTTTGGAAGCGATATCTTGATGATATCTTTTGCATTTGGTCATCGTCTGCAGCTAATTTTTACAAGTTCGTGGAGGACCTTAATTCAATAGATGTCAATATTCAATTTACAGCCACCAAGGACCCCCACGAGCTTGCTTTTTTAGACCTTCGAATCATCAAAGATCAAGGGAAATTAATTACTACCCTCTATCGGAAAAGAACTGATCGTAATAGCTTGCTTCGTTTTCACAGTTTCCACCCTATTGGACTTCGGCGGAGCCTCCCCATCAGCCAATTTTTACGTTTACGTAGGATTTGCTATTCCAAAGAAGAATTCCGTATGCAAGCCAAAATTATGAAGAAGCGCTTCTATCAGCGCGGTTATCCACACGATGTAGTTAAAAGAGCCTATATTCGGGCGAAGTATGCTCATCGTGAATGGCTGCTACAGGAGAAGAGTGGATTGTCTATTCCTGATGAGAACATTGCATTTATTCAACAATATTCTACTTTGGCTTTCAAAATTTCTCAGACCATCAAAAAACATTGGCATGTTGCCAGATTAGCGAACCCTTTGTTGGAAAATTATCCGATTTGTTCTTATAAGAGACAAAAAAATATAGGAGAACATGTGAATCATAGCATTATTAGAAACCCGACACCTAAGATTGAGGGTTGTCACCTCCCATGTGGTCGGTGTCAATGGTGTCCTTTCACGATCCCCGGGGAATTGTGGACCCATCCCATTACAGGGGTTGTGTATCGCTCCAGATTTCTAACTAACTGTAACTCCAGTCAGGTTATCTACTGTATTCAGTGCCCGTGCCCTAAACTCTATGTAGGTCGTACTTTAAGACCTATAAAAGTAAGGTTGACAGAACATAAGTCCAGGGTCCATACTCGAAATGAAACGTCTCCATTGGTTCATCATTGGAAATTGTGCAATCATACTTTAAAAGACCTAAAGTGGCGAATGCTGGACAGCATCATAGCAGGGTGGGAGGGAGGTAACATAGAAAAAAATCTTAATTTAAAAGAACTTCGATGGATGTTCATGTTGAACTCCATGGCTCCAGAGGGGTTAAATGAAACAGCTGATTGGCTTGCCCAAGTTGACCTTAGTTACTAACGTCAGTCTGACGTCAGGAATAACCTCTATTTCAGTGTGAAAAAAATGCCGCGGCCATCTTTTGGATGCTGTTGATACGCAATCTAGGTACATTTCACGCATCAGGTATGTGCCGCAGTTATGCTCTTTAACTCTGTAATTTAGTGTTATTTTTTAGTTGAATGATAGGTTTTCATTATATGCTTTGAAATTTTTCCCCAGAACCCCATGCCTTGATAAAGACCGGCGAAACGCGTTGGCAGAGGGGAGTGTTCTATGTAAAACACTGGAGAAAGCATATCCAAACAGTATGATTTACATACTAACTGAAAGAAGCTAAGTCACCTTTAATACTTAATTTATTACTTAACTTATTATGAACAACGTTAGAAATGAAAGTTTTAAAAAGAATAATATATATAAATAAATAAAAAAAAGCATATAAAAAATTCACAAAGAATACTGTCTGTAGGGGATGAATGAGGAATTGACAGACCCGTTGAAGTGGCTTTCACTTCATGTGGTCAATCTGACACCCCACAGTCAATAGAGTCCACCTCACTGGATTTTGGTTAATGTTTAAGATATGGGAGAGCCATGAGAGAGAGATCTGCCAGGTACTTGTGACCCAGACTGGCCACTGCCGCAGACAGGACGCCAGGCTTGAAGGACCATGGTCTGAGTCAGCGTGGATTCGCTTTTGTCCCTCTAATTAAATCACATTACAGAGTTACTTTAGTTAAATGTGATATATTGCCTTTTGGAGAACAGTAGAGCCGTTTACAATCTTTGACAATTAAAAGAGAGAGGAGGAGGAAGCTGGACAGAGCCATTCACAAGGGCGGTGACAGACCAGGTGGTAGAGCAGATCAATCTTGATGCAGTCAGCTTCCCAGGACAGGAAGGAAAAGGCCAGCATGCGCAAAGATCCCGGTAAGCCTGGGCACAAGGGAAAACCTGGAAACAGGAACCCTTTCCCACTGGAAGAGCTGATAATGTCAGTGTTTGTAAAGAGAGAAAGAAAGAAAGATCTTACCTTGTAAGAAATAGGTAGGGTAAACCCAGCACGAGCCAAGCAGGGGGAGGGGCAATTCATCAGTGTGCTTGAGGTTCGTAATCAAGGCAGCCTGCCTGACCCTGGATTTCTCCATCACCCAGGGGGAGGAGAGGGCCAGAGAATATACTCTCTTAAAAGGAGCAAGGAGGTTCACTCGTAAAGGAGGTAGGGTTACCAGATTTCCTCTTAAAAAAAAAAGAGGATAAATGGCCCCACCCTATTCTGCACAGCCCCGCCCCATTCTGCCTTTAACCCGCATGTCTCCTTAACCGAGCTTGGGGTTGTGTCTGGATGTCCTCTGTGCTTGCTTGCGCACACGTTGATGTGATAATGTCATGCACATGCCTGTGATGTCATTACTTTGATGGTCGCACATGCGCAGAGCAGATCCACGCACGGCCTCAGGCTTGGGGCCTTCCAAATCCCGGAGAAACTTCCGGGTTTTGGAAATCCCTCTGGGCACCCGGACAGTCCTCTATAAAGAGGACATCTGGTGACCCTAATAGGATGGGGGAAGGTTTCCTCAGAGGCCAGAGGGAAATAAGGAGTTCCCAGAGGTAGAGAAAGAGCTCTCTGGGAAAGGGGGAGCCCCAACCCGCAGTCTGCCTAAAGAAAAAGGGATTCCCCCTGAACAGGCGCTGCTAGACCCTCCAAAGTAATTTGGAACGACCTCACACTGACAACCCAATTGCTGTATAGAATGTAAGTTTATTAGTTATAAACAAAAGTCAGCTTACGTGTAATAAATTCACAGCAAATTAGGCCAACGGCTTCTGTTGTGTGCGATCCGTTCTGAACCTTAACTCAGCCATATGCTACTTTTATACTCTTATCACAGTAGCCCAAAATCAAGGGTACCACCTGCTTACAAATTACATACTCACTTTCTATAGGATTGTCACAATTGTTATTTCTGTTGATTGGAGTCATATTGAAGCATGATGTCACCTGGTGCCAAATATGACTTCTCTGTTTCCCATGACAATGCATTCTTAATACTAAGGTCAATAATTCCTCCAGGGCTTGATGGTAGATCTGTCGGCTATTTTCACCTGCGGTTAATATGACTTTTGGTAAGTCATCGTGACCTGCAGTTATATGGTTTGGTTTCTTCTTGTGACCCTTGGAAAGTCCCAGAATATCCAATGCTGTCAGTGTCAGGAGATGTTTGCCAGCTTCTAGGGCAAAGATGAACTTCTCTCAAAAACATATTTGTTCTGACAGGGAGAGAGATGATTTTTGCATTGTTCATAAGGTATTGGGTAAGTTCAATTCAGCAGCACAGTATCATGGCTATGATAACAGAAGCAGCACATAGAGTACTAAAGATTCTCAGCCCTCACCACAATCTACTCAGGCCTGCTTGGGCTTTCCCTCTGCTAGAGTCCTTCCTTCTGATATAACTTCCTGTTTTGCGAAACAGGAAGTTACATCGAAAGGAAGGACTCCCACAGAGGAAAGCCCAAGAGCAGGCCTGAATTGGTGAGTCCAATTTTTTTTCAAAACATATTGATTTGAATTGATTCAGCCAAACTGAATCAGTGAATCGATTTGAATCGTAAGTCAGGCAGCACATTGCCAGAGGTTGTGGTAAGAGCGGATAGCACAGCTGGTTTTAAGAAAGATTTGGACAATTTTCTGGAGGAGAAGTCCATAGTCTATTACTGAGAAAGACATGGGGGAGGTAACTACTTGCCCTGGATCGGTAGCATGGAATGTTGCTACTCTTTGGGGATTCCGCATGGAATGCTGCTACGACTTGGGTTTTGGCCAGGCACTAGAGACCTGGATTGGCCACCGTGAGAATGGGCTACTGAGCTTGATGGACAATTGGTCTGATCCAGTAAGGCTATTCTTATGTTTTTATGTTCTTAGCACTAGTAAGGAGCAGTCCAGTCCTAGGAAGTGAGGAATAGGGTGCAAGCAAAACAAACACACACTAGCAACGTTTATCACCTTGAGGGGGCTTTGAAATAATACTCTAAATAAGTCTTTATGAAGTTTAAATTAAAATCACTCTAATGATATTGTTGGTGGTAAACAAGCTGAACAAGATATGCACAAAGTTTTTATTATCTCGGTGGTGAAGTGTGAGATGAAGCAAACATTTGATCCTTCGGTGCACCATTTTGGACTCTCTTAATTTTCAACAGGAGCTTCTTGTCTAACGTGTGAGCCTGCATGACATTGAAATGACCTTGGTATAATTAATTGTGTTCTTGTACAAGCTTTCTCCCCTGTATACCACGTCATAAATGATGATGGTCCATTTGCACTATGGGGACATGTAGTTCTAAATGTAATTTATAGCGGCATGTAGATACAAGCTTTGAGTGACGGTTCAATTTAAATAATTCTTGTTGAGTTATGATGCATGCAGATTATTATCGGATGAGCTTGTAAAGATGCTGAGTTGCTGGAGAAATTGTTCACAGATATGAGGTTGTTTTTGTCAAAAGAATTGTGGGTCAAAGTGGATACAGGGGGTAATTTCATAGAGGTCACCTAGTTTAGCACTGGTATAATTGCCAATATACTGTAGAATACTAGTATAAATATAAATGTGTATCATTTTATGCGCCAACATTCAGGCCCAACCGCTTCCACCATGTCAATGGCTGATGTAAATGTCCTTGACCAAATGTTGCAGTTATTCGCATAACTGTCTAGCCTCCGTGAAGACGGGATGCCGGGCTAGATGGACCATCGGTGTGTCCCAGTAAGGCTATTCTTATGTTTTTAGGTTCTGTAACCGAGGGGTGTGTAACCATGGTCTCTCAAAGCCATGACCCATTCAGGTTTTCAAGATTTCCACAATGAATATGCATGAGATACATTAGCATGCAGTGGAACCAGTACATGCAAATTAATCTCCTGCATATTCATTGCTGAAATCTTGAAAAATTCGACTGGGTTGTGGCTTCTGAGGACCATGGTTGCCAACCCCTGTTGTTAGAGGTGGCCATTTAAATCGCTTCTCTGTGTAAGAGGTGGGCATGCCCCTGAATTGCCTATGCCCCGCCCATGTCCACACCCTCTTGCAGTTACATGTTAAAGGAATTCTGTGTTAAGGCTGTAGAATTATGACTACAGTTACATGTGTCGCTGTAAATCAAGGTCAAGCACCAATTAACTCCAATTATAGCTGATTATTGGTAATTAGTTTCCATTAGCTCCTAATTTATACAACTGATTGACTACAAGTATTCTGGAATCTATGGGCCTGATTCTTTAAGTGGCGCCTAACTAGAAAAATGGCCGTCAAAGTGAAGAACCATTTGTAGACTCGGACCTAGCGGCACCTAATTGAGGTAGGCACCGGTAAATTAGGCCAGGGATTTCTTGGCCTAAAATACCAGCGCTTAACTCAAGCCATGCACAAACTCCACCCCTAACCACGCCTACTTTTGAGCTAGGCACCTCAGTGTAGACGCCTACATCCAAGTTCTAGGTGACTACCAAGTTAGACGCCTACCGGATAAATTAATTTTTTAAAATAGTTTTTTAAATCGGTTTTCAATGGCGCTTTCAATTCTCAGCGCCAATTAAAACAAAATTCAGGTACAGTAGAAGCTGTTTATGTAGAATCAGGGCCTGTTTGTACAAGTTTGCACACTAAGCACAAAATAAAGTGCAACTAAATTATAGCATGGGGGGGGGGGCAGTTTTTACCTTTAGTTCCCAACCAGCACATATTCATCCAGTGGCAGTCAGCGCTGTTATGTCCTTCTATTAAGGTGTACTAACTGATTTAGTGCGTTCTAAATGCCAAGATGCCCATGGGAATATTTTAGGGACAACGAACGACCTTTCCGATGAGGTTAAATACCTGGGAGTCATTTTAGATGACTGCTTTTCCTTTCAATCTCACATTCTTGCCATGGTTAAGAAGATTTAGTTTAAACTATGACGGCTGAGCAATCTTAAATCTTATCTGTCTGGTGCCAATTTCAAGCACGCTCTACAATCTGCAATGTTGTCCAGTTTGGACTATTGCAATTTGGTGCTGCTAGGTGTTCCCAAGTGTGTGATTCATGTGTTACAAGTTACGCAAAACTCGATTATTTGTGTTTTCTTTGGTATGATAAAGAAGGGGATCACAAACAGATCAGAGAAGGTTATCGTGCCGCTGTACCGGGCCATGGTGCGCCCTCACCTGGAGTACTGTGTCTAGCACTCATCGCCGTACATGAAGAAGGACACAGTACTACTCGAAAGGGTCCAGAGAAGAGTGACTAAGATGGTCAAGGGGCTGGAGGAGTTGCCGTACAGCGAAAGATTAGAGAAACCCGGCCTCTTCTCCCTCGAACAGAGGAGATTGAGGGGGGACATGATCGAAACATTCAAGATAGTGAAGGGAATAGACTTAGTAGATAAGGACAGGTTGTTCACCCTCTCCAAGGTAGGGAGAACGAGAGGGCACTCTCTAAAGTTGAAAAGGGATAGATTCCATACAAACGTAAGGAAGTTCTTCTTCACCTAGAGAGTGGTAGAAAACTGGAACGCTCTTCCAGAGGCTGTCATAGGGGAAAACACCCTGCAGGGACTCAAGACAACGTAGATAAAGACAGGTTGTTCACCCTCTCCAAGGTAGGGAGAATGAGAGGGCACTCTCTAAAGTTGAAAGGGGATCGATTCCATACAAACGTAAGGAAGTTCTTCTTTACCCAGAGAGTGGTAGAAAACTAGAACGCTCTTCCAGAGGCTGTCATAGGGGAAAACACCCTCCAGGGACTCAAGACAAAGTTAGACAAGTTCCTGCTGAACAAGGACGTACGCTGATAAGGCTAGTCTCAGTCAGGGCACTGGTCTTTGATAAGAGGGCCGCCGCATGAGCGGACCGCTGGGCACGATGGACCACTGGTCTGACCCAACAGCGGCAATTCTATGTTCTTATGGGTTAAGGACCACGGTTGTTCCTCCCCTTGCGCATTTCTGTTTTTTACACTTGACCACACTTTTCTGCCTTGCTTTTCAGCTCTACTGATTTACCTCCGACCTTTTTCAGTTGTAATTCAAGGCGAGTTACACTAGATATGTCCGTCTCCCTGGAAGACGCTCAATCTAAGTTTGTATTTGAGATAATGGAGAGTTAAGTGATTTGTCCAAGATCACAAGAAAAAAGCCCTGTAAAGAGTATCTGCATATGGCCCCGTCTCCCTTAACATCCGCTCCCTTGGCCAACTGCTGCTAAGAACAGTCCATTATGGCCACAGGTCATGGTGCAAACTCGATCCATTTCTGGTTTTCTAACTACCTTTCCTATGGTAACAAGGGCTTGCTGTTCAATGGCTTATTTTAAGATGGGAGACAGAGAACCTGGACTAGGATTACCAGATTTTCCTAAAGGAAAACGCGGTCCCGTGGCCATGCCCACAGGCCCGCCCAGTTCTGCTTGCTTCACGCGCCATTCCTCCCCCAGATGGCATCTGCGCACGTGTGACATCACCGTGTTGCATCTGTGCATGCCCCCTCCGGACGCAATTTTGACCGGAAGCCTGGGTTTTGAAAAGCTGTCTGGGGAAATCCAGATGTCTGGTACCCCTAACCTGGACTGAATGGATTTCTCCTGATTAATATGGAGTTAGTTTATAATGCTGTCTCTCTCATTGCATTTCCTCTTTCTCTCTCATAGTTTTTTCTCGTTATCGTGCCTCTTTCTTTCTGAATGTTCTCAATTTAGTGCCTGGAATAAGCTACCTTTCCTATCCCGGCTCTGAATGACGAATGTTTGGAGACGTATCTATTAACTGTTCAGTGTGAGCTGAAATACTGAGGGAAGAAAAAGCCACATCAGAGCGTCAGCTCAATTGATTGACTGCTGAAAAACATAAAAACTTCAAAAGTTCATTGTGTCCAGCTGAGATTCAATATATACTTGGTAGCAGATCAACGGAAGACACCAGAAGACTGCGTCTTGTATAGAATACAAAGCTCAAGGACACGGTGTTATTTACACCAGAGGGAAAGAAACTCCAAAAGAATGTGAAAAAAATATATATTCACTAAGGGTGATGGACCCCTAGGGCTGAACCTATAGGAGAGGGAGAATGCAGACATGCATGAGAGAAACACAAAGGAAGCTTAAACTAGGGGAAGGCCACAGGTCAAAAACAACCTCTGATGAGACCAAGTTAAGCTCTGGAACGCGTTGCCAGAAGATGTGGTAAGAGCGGGTAGCGTAGCTGGTTTTAAGAAAGGTTTGGACAAGTTCCTGGAGGAAAAGTCCATAGTCTGCTATTAAGGCATGGGGGAAGCCTCTGCTTGCCCTGGATCGGTAGCATGGAATGTTGCTACTCTTTGGGGTTCCGGAATCTTGTTATTCTCTGGGATTCTGGAATTTTGCTATTCTTTGAAATTCTGAATGGAATGTTGCTACTCTGGGGATTCTAGAATCTTGTTACTCTCTGGGATTCCGGAATCTTGCTATTCTTTGAGATTCTATATGGAATGTTGCTACTCTTTGGGTTTTGGCCAGGTGCCGGTTGCTAGTGGGCTATTGGGATTGATGGAAAGGAGCCAATTTTGTATTGAAATTTCCTTGTATTTGGGTTGTTCTTTTTGAAGGTGTTTCTTACAATTTCTTTGACTCCCAAACAACTTGTGAATTTCATTCTAGCTAAATAATAATAATAGTTTATTTTTTATATGCCGCCATACCCGGGAGTTCTAGGCGGTTCACATGAATCAATCATTATACATACAGTACAAATAGATATTTAAAACTGCAATCATCTAAAATTTCGGCAAAGTTAAAAGCTTACAGTGGAAAGATACAAACAATTTAAAATGAGATAAAAATTATTAAGTAAGTAATAAGATACATAAGGTTGCCAGTCTATTGAATAATTGAGTTTTTATCTGTTTTCTAAAATCAAGATAAGAGGAAGCTTCTAACGCAATTTTGGCAAGCCATGTATTCAATTTGGCCGCCTGAAAAGAAAAGGTTCTGTTGAGGAACCTTTTGTAATGACAGGATTTTATTGAAGGATATGCAAACAAGTGTACTCTTCGAGAGCTCTTATTGATGTAACTCGGGGTAAAGTAGCTTGGTAGCAGATACATGAGAACTTCAATAAGACTCTGGATTCCAATGGCAGCCAATGAAGCTTTTGATAGAACGGAGTCATATGCTGCCATTTTTTTAAACCAAAAATAAGACGAACAGCCGTATTCTGAACTACTCTCAACTTTTTGAGAATTTTCTTAAAAGCACCCAAATATATGATGAAAATGGAAGATTGAGTTAACAAGCGAAAAGAGGCTTCATCGAAGTACTTTTTGATGGTGTGGAGCTTCCAAAGCACTGAAATGCTTTTTTTAAATATTAAGAACATAAGAAGTTGCCTCCAGTGGGTCAGACCAGAGGTCCATCACGCCCAGCGGTCCGCTCCCGCGGCGGCCCATCAGGTCTATGACCTGTGAAGTAGTTCCTGACCATTTTTATAACCTACCTCTACTCCTATCTGTACCCCTCAATCCCCTTAACCTTTAGGAACCCATCTAAACCTTCCTTGAACCCCTGTACTGTGTTCTGGCCTATCCGGAAGCGCGTTCCATGTGTCCACCACCCTCTGGGTAAAAAAGAACTTCCTAGCATTTGTTCTAAACCTGTCCCCTCTCAATTTCTCCGAGTGCCCCCTTGTACTTGTGGTTCCCCACAGTCTGAAGAATCTGTCCCTGTCTACCTTCTCTATGCCCTTCAGGATCTTGAAGGTTTCTATCATGTCTCTCTAAGTCTCCGCTTTTCCAGGGAGAATAGCCCCAGCATTTTCAATCTGTCAGCGTATGAAAAGTTTTCCATACCTTTTAATTTTTTTTTTAAAGAGGAATTTAGTGATTGTATAACTTTTCTAGAATAAGGTTGAAAGTGGGTTGAGATAAGAGTGAGGTGGCAAGATTCCAGATTTTTTTGTTTTTCTTCCATATTGTAAACTGTTTAGATTTCTATTTTCCTAATTTTGAATATTAACTGAGTTACTTTGCTGAGATTTCTTTATCATGGATATATTGAAGTGATCATTAAATTTGAATTAATGGAAAAATAAAAGTGAACAAAAAATATATGCAACCTCTGACGGTACTGTCGTCGTATGCCAGACATGTTAAACTGTGGCCCGTGGATCAAATCTGGCCCGCGGTGTAATAAAATTTGGCCTGCCAGACAATTACGACTTTGCACTTAAGCTGGCCTGCCGGCAGACATTGGGTACAAGTGCCGCATCAGCTGTAGGTTCACGCGGCTTCCCGATCTCACGTTAAAGCAGCCTGCAGAGGATCTCTGGTCGGCTGTAGCAATCCTTGCAGGCTGCAGTAGCCTTAGCAGCACATTCCCTCTGCCGTGGTCCCGTACGTCAGAGGAGTGGCGGGACGACAGCAGAGGGAACGTGCTGAGGAGGCTGACGGCAGCCTGCTAGGATGCTACAGCTGGCCGGCGATCCTGTCCAGGCTGCTTTAATGTGAGACCAGGAAGCCAGGATGGAGGGAGGGAAGGAACAGAGGGCCAAATCTTGGACCAATAGGAAAGATGCCAGACCTACGGGGGAGGGAAGGGAAGAATAAAGGAGGAGACCTTGGCAAGCGAGTTATCAGAAGTCAACCAGAGCCTGGGACCACAATATGTCAGATTTGAAATGTGTATCCTGCCAGAGCTGGTGTTAGACAGCAGGCGTGAACTAGGACCTAAAAGAGAGAGGAAAAGTCTTTTTTATTTATTTTGTTTACATCATAGAGCCGGCGTGGAGTTGGAGAGGTTGTAACCCTATACTTCTACTAAGACTAAGGGCTCCTTTTATTAAGGTACGCATTTAGTGCACGCTAAATCGGTTAGCGTACCTTACTATAGAGGACCCCTAATTATCTTAATAAAAAATTTGGCCTGCGACTTAGCCTAGATTTCGGCTCCTTATGTGATTCAGTTTGACACCCCTGGCATACGCAGATGGACCAACTAGATGGTCCAAGTGGCTGTCTTCTAGAGCAGTGGTTCCCAACCTTGTCCTGGAGGACCACCAGGCCAGTTGGGTTTTCAGGATATCCCTAATGAATATGCATGGGGCAGATTTGCATGCCTGGCACCTCCATTATATGCAGATCTCTCTCGTTACATTCCATTACATTAGTGATTTCTATTCCGCCAATACCTTGCGGTTCAAGGCGGATTACAAAAGAAGTTATCTGGCCATTTCCAGAGGAATTGAAGAGTAGAGCGAGTTGCTTCAGAGACTTGGGATGAGTCTCGCGGTGTTAGTTTGTCTTCAAGGATGTCTTGAATAGGATGGTTTTTATTTCTTTTCTAAACGATTTGTAGTCTGGAGTCGTTATCAGTAAATTGGAGAGTTGGTAGTCTAGTTTTGCTGCTTGAGTGGCTAGAAGGCCATCGTGTGTATTCATTAGGGCTATCCTGAAAACCCGACTGGCCTGGTGGCCCTCCAGGACAGGGTTGGGAACCACTGTTCTAGAGTTTCTCACCTACTATATACCATGTCCTGTCTAATATTTCAGAAATTCAAATAGCCAGTATTGATTCTCACCCTCTACCTAATCAAGACTTTGCTTGTGTAGTGAGCTTCTCTTTTTGGACTTTGTTAAGCAACTACTCAATTCTTCTTAAGCCTGGCCAACTCCAGTTTTGGAATGGATTGACGCAAGAGTCGTACACGCCCACTGATGGTCTGCCCTGGGCGTGGTCTTACCCCTCCTCCTCTCTGCCCCTCCCCCTCATTTCCCTACCTACCCGCTTGCTCCCCACTCCTTTCCTTTCCACGCACACCCCTTGCCTTCCCCATACCTTTTTGGTGCTATCTCTGATGTCACTTACAGGACCCACACTTAGGAAGTGACGTCAAAGGGAGCCGACGGCGACATGGGCAGCATACTGCTTATGCCAGGGAAGTTTAAAAGGTACGGGGAAAGGGAAGGGGGTGTTCATGTGGCAGGGGGGCAGGGAAGAGGGCGGGGAGGGGCTCCATTCGTCCTTATTACGCCACTGCATAGACGGCTACTGTCTGTGGCCCTAGTGAGCTCATAATCTAAGTTTTGTACCTGGAGTAATGGAGGGTTAAGCGACTTGCCCAAGGTCACAAGGAGCAGCCGTGGGAACTGAACCCAGGATCTTGGGCCACCATTAGGCCTATTGCTCCACTCCTTGAGTACTGCACTCATTCTTAAAGGGAAAGTGCAGCCAAACGTTCGCTTTGAAAATTGCTGTAGAGTTTCTCTTTCTGGGAAAAGGAGAGCTATTTGCATTACTGTCCTCCCGCATGAAGACCTCCTAATATACCTCTCCCCCCCCCCCTTTAATAAAACTATAGCCCGGTTTGTAGCGCTGGTCATGGCGGTAAGAGCTCTGATGCTCATAGAGCGTCGGAGCTGTTACCGCCACGGCCGGCGCAAAAAAAAAAAAAACGTGCTATGGTTTTGTAAAAGCAGTGGGGGAGGGGAGGGTTTAGTTAGAAGCGTGTGCTGTGGAAGCCAGAATGTACTTTTAGCCAGGTTAAAGGAGTCTGATTCAGCCAGTTCTTGTATTCTAGTAAATTGCTACTTCCTTAAATTCCTTGGTCCAATAAACTGTGTGACAGAGACGTGTTATCTAGAAATTGTTCGATACCAGGAAGCGTCGGGTTTGTAGGACACCTATAAATAAGGGTTAATGTCTAGCTGATTTTTGACTGTGGAACCACAAAAGAAAACACCTATTTAATTCCCAGAACCGAGCTCTTCTTTCCCACCTGCCTTTAGCCGTCAGATTTGCAGCAGACTGCTTTTGAGCTGCAGGAACCTAATTCCCGTCTTCTCATCAATCAGCTGGTTTTCTCTGGGCCCCCCTGAGAACATGTGTCTGTCTCCTGCCAGTCAGCAGAGCAGCCATGTGGTTAGAGTCTGCTGGCAAAGAAATGTTTAAAATCTATAATGTAAAAAAATAATGATTTTCTAATGCATTTACAAGAGAGCTGTATCAGTGGTTTAACTCCCAGGAGCTTGCAACCGCCTTTAATCAGTTGGTGTCAATTAAATAAATGTTTGATAGTGATATGGTAACTGCCTTCCCCGTGTCCTCCTGGGTATCGCCACAGCCTGCACTGAATACAGAGTCTCACCTCCTTGCAGCTTCCTCTGGGCACTTTTTTCTTTTGCTAAGAGATTTCTGCCATTACGTAGGAACAGAAGCTGGAAGTTGGTTTTAAAAATCTATTAGCCATTAGCAATCAAACTGTAGCTGAATTCATATCCGCTATAATAATTCTCTTAGCTCGCATGCGCACTTCAAACCTGGTGGCTCCGTGCGTCCGTAGCTTCGTGGCCGGCAGAATGTTAAAGAGTGCGGCACATGGACGTTCGGAGCTGACATCGGGGAGAGAAGGAGGTGGCGGCGACTGAGCTATGGAGCTAGGAGAGGGAAGGCCACAAGCACTGCCGCTCCCTGGTCTCATGGCCTTCTCCTCTGCCTCTACTCTCCCCTCTGGGTCATAGCACCATTGCAGCTCGCAGGAGCCGCGCTCTCTGCCCGCCCGGCAGCGAACCAACACCCCTTACCTTAGAATTTGAGTTTGTTGGGCGGGTCAAGGATGAGGATTTGTTTATTCGCTACCATGGCGCTGGAGGCTGATGGCGCTGCCGCAGAAAGGGGGGTGGGGTAGGGGGCAGCCAAAGGAAGGGGAGCGGGGTGCAGGAGGGAGGGAAAGAGACAGACAGACACATAGACAATGGCCAAGGAGAGAGAGAGAGACAGAAAGACAGACAGACACACAGACAGCAGCCAAGGAGAGAGAGAGGCAGAAAGACAGACAGCGGCCAATGAGAGACAGAAAGACACACAGACAGCGGCCAAGGAGAGAGAGAGAGACAGAAAGACAGAGGCAAATGAGAGAGAGAGAAAGAGACAGAAAGACACACAGACAGTGGCCAAGGAGAAAAAGAGACAGAAAAACAGACACTCACACAAACAGACACTCGCACAGACAGCGGCCAACAAGAGAGAGAAAGAAAGAGACAGAAAGACAGCAGCCAAGGAGAGAGAGAGAGACAGAAAGACAGACAGCCAGCAGCCAAGGAGAGAGGGAGAGAGAGAGACAGAACGACACATAGACACACAGACAATGGTCAAGGAGAGACACAGAAAGAAAGAAAGACAGACAGCAGCCGAGGAGAGAGAGAGAGACACATCTATTCTAGCACCCGTTAATGTAAAGGGCTTAAAGACTAGTATAAAATATTGTCCTTCTGAATGATTGGTTGTCTGTCTTTTATTCTAAAGCATATACAGTAAATATTTACAGAAGAAATGCTATTGGGAGCCATTTTCCTGCTTGTTGAAATTTTTTGTTGCCGTCCCATTTTCCATTTTCCTACCGAGCACCTGAACACTTCAGAGATTATGGGGCTCAAACCCGCCCAAGTCAGCATGTGAATGACCTAAAAGACAGGTTGTCTAAGAGCCGTGATCAAACATGTCTGGACATGTCACGGAACTTTTTATACCCCTTAAAGTCGCTGTGCGCCCAGAGCTGAAAGAAGGCATTTCTGGAGGAATGGTTAGGGCAGTATGTGGGCGGGATGGGGGCCGACCTAGACTTAGTATGCCTTGTAGGGATAATTGAATGTTTGACTAGACATCCTGGACGAAACTTAAAAGTTGCGAGTTAGACGAAGTAAAAACAGATATAAGTGCCAAAAAGGTAACCAGTTTTATTTATTTATTTAAAGTGACCGGATAACCCCTGCAGAGACAAAGTAAAGACCCCCACACACTCCCTCAGTGTTCACTGAGCCCGTCATTCATCCACAAAGATCGGAATAAAGAAGTACATAGCTGTCTCCAGAACATCAGCACCTGGTATAGGAGAGCTTCACACAGGTGTCTTAAGTAGTCTGGGGGGAGGAGCTAGTGAACCATAGAGAGGAGGACCCAGGCCCATCAGCCACTCTAACCACTACATTGATGGTGAAATATGTGCGCCCCCCCAATCCTACTCTACTGCCATAAAAGTGCTATTGGGGTTGTAGACAGGTGGGTATAGTGGGTTTGGGGGTGTTGGGGGGCTCACTATAACCTATAAGGGAGTTCTGGTGAGAGATTTTTCTGGCACCCTTTTTGTGAAGTTCACAGCAGTGCCCTATAAGGTGCCCCACTGCTTTGTTGCCATCTCTGGGTGGCCAGTGCTTTACAAGTTTGGCCCCTCCCATGTCCATAAGAACATAAGAAGCGCCATCTCCGGATCAGACCTTCGGTCCATCAAGTCCGGTGATCCGCACACGCGGAGGCCTTGCCAGGTATACACCTGGCTTACCCTATAGCCAACCATATCTCTATATGCCTCTCTCAAGGAGATATGCATCTAGTTTGCCCTTGAAGCCTAGGACTGTCGATTCTGCAATAATCTCCCCTGGGAGAGTATTCCAGATGTCAACCACTTGCTCTGGATGTTTGGGAATTGGACAAAAGTTTAATTGAAAATATGGTATAAAGACAGAAGTCCTGGACGTCCAGATAGACGATTCTTGGAATAAAAAATTCTAGCTGTATTCTATATGCCCAAAATTGGACAGACGTATGTTTCGATTATGGCCCTCGATGTGCACATAATGATGTTGAACTTTGCCTCCGACTGCATTTTTTATTTTTTTCTGCTCCAAAGGATACCGGCTTCTTCAATCTAGGCACTCTTTCTGATAGAATTTTTTAAAGACACCTATAGGCTTCTATAAAACAAACTAAAATACACGTCTCCCTGCCTTGTTAACCTTGCTGCCCTGTTATAAAGTTATCTTCCTCAAGTAGCCACTATCAGGGACATGATCTGATAGGACTGGACAATTTCCTAAAAGAGAAGTTCATAGGCCATTATTGAGATGACTTGGGGAAATCCACTTCTTCTTCCTAGGATAAGCAGCATAAAATCTGTTTTACTACTTGGGATCTAGGTAGGTACTTGGGACCTGGGTTGGCCACTGTTGGAAACAGGATTCTGGGCTCGATGGACCTTCGGCCTCTCCCAGTATGGCTGTTCTTATGTGAGCCAATTATAAGACAGTCAAGCCATTGTGACATCACTGATGAGGTTGGCTCTTAGGCATTGGTGGAATGAGGCATTATGACATCACAATCTCAGCTCTGGAATGTTGCTACTCTTTGGGTTTCTGTCTGGTACTTGGGACCTGGGTTGGCCACTGTTGGAAACAGGATACTGGGCTTGATGGACCTTCGGTCTGTCCCAGTCTGGTAACTCATTTGAGCCAAGGGGAGTGTGTGGCGCAGTGGTTAAAGCTACAGCCTCAGCACCCTGGGGTTGTGGGTTCAAACCCATGCTGCTCCTTGTGACCCTGGGCAAGTCACTTAATCCCCCCATTGCCCCAGGTACATTAGATAGATTCTGAGCCCCCCTGGGACAGACAGGGAAAATGCTTGAGTACCTGAATAAATTCATGTAAAACCGTTCTGAACTCCCCTGGGAGAACAGTATAGAAAAAAAATTGAATAAATTAAAAAAATAAATAAATAAAGTATAGGACAGTCCAGCCATTGTGACATCACTGGTGAGGTTGGCTCTTAGGCATTGGTTGAATGAGGCATTATGACATCACAATCTCAGCTCTGGAATGTTGCTACTCTTTGGGTTTCTGTCAGGTACTTGGGACCTGGGTTGGCCACTGTTGGAAACAGGATCTTGGGACTGATGGACCTTCAGTCTGACCCAGTATAGCAACTCTTATGTTCTTTTGAAAAAATCTAGATGTAAGAGATCATATTTCTTCAGGTTTGTCTTGTTTGCACTGGCCGACAATTAAAACGTGTTTTTAAAGCCTTAAGGGGGGAATTCATGAAGAGGCGCTAAGTGATTTAGCATGCGTTAAATGATAAGATGCCCATTATATTCGTACGCACTAATTGGTAGCACCCTTTGATGAATTCCCCCCCCCTTAGTGTTGGCATTTAAAGTGTTCCAGGGTATGGCACCAACATTAATTTCCAATACATTACGCTCCTGTATGATCATTGTGTTTCCAGAGTGAGACACTTTCTTTTATCTCAGCTAGATCTCTTTTGTCGGAATGTGTTCATTCTCGAGCTTATTCCCATTTTATGATTAAGTTATGGAATGGAATTTCTCCCTCTGTAAGATCGATTAATAAAGAAATAAAACAAACAAAAACAAAAATGCTACAAGGTCAAAGATCCTTTACCCCAAATCCTTGGACCAGGCATATTTTGTTTTTTTGAACTTTTCAAATTTTGGAATGGTAATATTAAGTCAGAAAAAGACAGACTATTCGCTATAATAAAACCCTTAGCGCGCATGTGCGCTTCAAACTCCGTCCGTGCCTCCGCATGCGCAGTACAATAATTCACCTGCCACCAATCACCCGTGCCTGCCTCAGCTGATTTCCTGCCTTCTGCCCCAATCTCTGGTCCCGGCTGACTTCCTGCCTTCTGCCTACGCTGCCGGGACGCCTTTTCTCACCCCTGGACCAACAGCGGCAGCAGCCACGGTTTCATAAAGCAGCCGCAGGGCATTTGCTAGGCTGGCCCACTTGGATAATGCAAGGCGGGCCGGCCTAGCAAAAGCCTGAGGCAGTCCAGGCTAGCGGATGCTGGACAGGGGGAGCAGGGAAGGGAGAAGGGGTACTACTGGATAGGGGGGAGCAGGGAAGGGGTGCTGCTGGACAGGGGGAGCAGGGTAGGGGTGCTACTGTATAGTGGGGAGGTAAAAAGAAGGGAGAAGGGCTACTGCTGGACAGAGGGAGCAGGGAAGGGATGCTGCTGGACAGTGGGGAGGCAAAAGGAAGGGAGAAGGGCTACTGCTGGAGAGGGGGAGCAGGGAAGGGATGCTGCTGGACAGTGGGGAGGCA
Source organism: Geotrypetes seraphini (assembly GCF_902459505.1). Taxonomy (NCBI): domain Eukaryota; kingdom Metazoa; phylum Chordata; class Amphibia; order Gymnophiona; family Dermophiidae; genus Geotrypetes; species Geotrypetes seraphini. The sequence continues at coordinate 254,688,413 of NC_047089.1, forward strand.
AAAGGAAGGGAGAAGGGCTACTGCTGGACAGGGGGAGCAGGGAAGGGATGCTGCTGGACAGTGGGGAGGCAAAAGGAAGGGAGAAGGGCTACTGCTGGACAGGGGGAGCAGGAAGCAAAGAAAGAAAGAAAAAGAAAGGCCTCAGTGCCCCATTGTGCTAATAGTTTACACATCTATTCTAGTACCCATTAATGTAACGGGCTTAAACACGTGAGACTATAAAATTTTCAGCAGACTTTTTTGTTTTTCAAAATAAGGCAAACTTTAAATACTTCAAGAACTTTGAACATAAACATGTTCCAAACTATGGGACTGGAGAAATACTTTCAAACATATATGAAGCGTCAAATGTCAGTTCTTGGAATTTTGGATAAAGGATATTCGTTCCTTTCAGCTTGCTGCCCTGTATGCCTGGAATATACTGCTTGAGTCCATCCACCACAAAGACTTAGTAGATAAAGACAGGTTGTTCACCCTCTCCAAGGTAGGGAAAACGAGAGGGCATTCTCTAAAGTTAAAAGGGGATTGATTCCGTACGAACGTAAGGAAGTTCTTCTTCACCCAGAGAGTGGTGGAAAACTTCCGGAGTCTGTCATAGGGGGAAACACCCTCCAGGGACTAAAGACAAAGTAGATAAAGACAGGTTGTTCACCCTCTCCGAGGTAGGGAGAACGAGAGGGCACTCTCTAAAGCTGAAAGGGGATAGATTCCGTACGAACATAAGGAAGTTCTTTTTCACCCAGAGAGTGGTGGAAAACTGGAACGCTCTTCCGGAGTCTGTCATAGGGGGAAACACCCTCCAGGGACTAAAGACAAAGTAGATAAAGACAGGTTGTTCACCCTCTCCAAGGTAGGGAGAACGAGAGAGCACTCTCTAAAGCTGAAAGGGGATAGATTCTGTACGAACGTAAGGAAGTTCTTCTTCACCCAGAGAGTGGTGGAAAACTGAAACGCTCTTCCGGAGTCTGTGATAGGGGAAAACACCCTGCAGGGATTCAAGACAAAGTTAGGCAAGTTCCTGCTGAACCAGAACGTACGCAGGTAAGGCTAGTCTCAGGGCACTGGTCTTTGACCTAAGGGTCGGCGCAGGAGTGGACTACTGGGCACGATAGATCACTGGTCTGACCCAGCAGCGCCAATTCTTATGTTCTTATATTCAAAAGTAAGCTGAAACCCCACCTTTTTGACACGGCCTTCAACTAAAACCCCTTCTCCCTCTGCTCACCACCCTAGCCAGCAGTTTAACCCTCCCCTCTAACTGTAACCCCTACTCTGGCATCCTGTTTGTCTTTCTTGATTTTTTAAATCAATGTCCCGCAAACTTTCTCGAGCCTCGAGCGTGGAAAATGAAATACTGTAGTAGATGCCGTGTCAAGACTGGAGGGAGTTGTGAGTGGTTCTGGGGCCATTTACAAGGGGCCGCTGTAAAGTTCAGTCTAACTAAGAAGAGAATGATGTGGAACTGTGAAACTTATGAGTTGTTCTACACATTTCGTTTCAGAGGCAAATGCATCTAGTAAATGGGCACAAGTGTAGGGAAACCAAGCCATTGTGACATCACTGATGAGGTTGGCTCTTAGGCATTGGTGGAATGAGGCATTATGACATCACAATAGGAGGGGCCACTGAAGAGTTCCCAGCCCAATCAAGAAGAGGATGATGTGGAGCCAGGAAGCTTACAAGTTATGACACTTGTGTTTCATTTCATAATATTGAAAGAAAAAAAGTGTCAAGAAAAGCGTGGAATAACTTGTAAGTTTCCTGGCTCCACATCATTCTCGTCTTGGTTGGGCTGAGAACTTTTCAGCAGCTCCTCGTATCTAATCAAAAGCACCTAATGCTCACGTGTCATTATTTAGATCAGAGGCTCCATTTTCCACACCGAATGTAATGTCCCCTCTCACACAAGCTTTGCTTTGGTCATTACATTTGCCAGTTGTCCATGTGTCTTTATTTTGTTCCTTCATGGGTGTGCTTTGGAAAATCGCCAGTATAGTTTTGTAAGGGGTTTTTTTTTTTTGTTTTGTTTTTTTTTGGGGGGATGAATGATCAGCTGCATATTTCCATGGACAGAGGAATTATCCTTGTATTGAGATGCTAGAAAGATCTGTAGGGTCTTCTAGGGCTTGGCTTTCATTTGGGGTGTGAGGTGCCAATATGTTGACTCGCTTCGTCCGTGCCTCGCGCATTGAGGAATCATAGTAACATAGTAGATGACGGCAGATAAAGACCCGAATGGTCCATCCCGTCTGCCCAACCTGATTCAATTTAAATTTTTTTAAAATTTTTTTCTTCTTAGCTATTTCTGGGCAAGAATCCAAAGCTCTACCCAGCACATGAGAATATAAAATTGCGTTGCGTCTGTTTGCTTTCGCATTGGATCGGCTGTCTTTTGAAAACAGAGCCTGGTATTTCAGCGTAGCATCAAAGATCTATAATAGACACCAAGACAATTTATGGAATCGGATGCTATTTTCTGTTCTAGTCCATTTAAAATACTCCAGGAAGCTTCAGTGGCCATAATGAGCGGAAAGCCTGTTTGTTTCATCGCTGATGAGCAGAGAAGCCTGGGGTTTGTTTTTTTTTCCATGAACTTTGTCTACCGGGCTAAGGATCAGTTAAAGCATCTTGCTGTTATCAGCATTAGAAAAGTGAACAGAAGTAATTTATGAATTCGTACATCGCTGGAGGCATCAGTGTTAAGCTGTACATTACATCCTGGGGATCTCATCCTGGCACGTCGTACATTAACAGTTGTTCCAGTCAAAGGTCCGAACAGTGGACTGGACTGCTTAACGATAGACCAGTGTATCGCAAACTGCGCCCCGGACGATTCCAGGTGTGCCGCGAGGAGGAGAGACGCCAGCACCAGCTGACTGCGTGCAGGGCGTACCTCTTGTACCGAGAGGCACGTCCTGTAGTCGGTCTCTCCTTCTGCAGCACCCCCCACCCCCACCAGCGATAATAGGAGACTCAGGGCCGCGGATGTCGAAGTAATGACATCATGCAAACAAGCATCCACTGTCCAATGAAAAGAGTTTAATTCAGGAAAATAACGCAAGCCCCGATATAGCAGCTCGTGGAGCAAATTGATTTATTTTATTTGTTTAAAACATTTTTAATCCGCCGTTATCCAAGGCGGCTCACAAGTTTCCATACATAATAAAATGAACATTTTAAAAGGAGACATAGAGGTAGAGAAAAACACAAAGTCACAGAGATTATATCATCACATCTTCAGCAGGACTACGTCTGAGCATTTATCAATTTAGTACACAGCTTTCCAATAAAAACATAACTCAAAGAAAGCTTGGACAAACAGTTGGGTTTTAAGAAACTTCCTGAACTGAAGAATATTTCCACATAAATGTAACGTTCCGGACAAAGCATTCCACATTGATGGTCTGGCTATAGAGAAACAGGAACTCTTTAGTCTCTTTTTCCTAAGGAAGTCCCTGATTGGCTCAGACGCCTCAGGAGCCTGAGACGTCTGAGCCAATCAGGGCCTTAGGCCCCTCCCTGTGCATCACATGATGCACTGGGGAGGGGCCTAAGGCCCAGTGGCATAGCAGGTTCCTCCTACTCCCAACACAAAAGGTATGGACACTGGGGCGAAGGCATCCCTCCTGCCATTTCAGCGTGGGGGGTTTTGGCACAGGGGTGGGGGGCTGATGGTAGGTTTTCTCAGGAAAGTGGGTGAGCTGGCGGGAGTCATGGCGGGAGGGAATGAGCATTCCTCCTGCTAGTTTTTTCAGGGGAGTGGGCGGCGGGCAGGGAGTGCGATTGTTTGCTTTTTTTAATGTTTAAGTCACGCAGAACATCTGTCCCATTTTAAAAAAAAGCAGAAGCCCTGACAGCAGTGACAGGAGGCTGCTGCTTCTGTCACTACTGTCAGAGCTCTGTGCACGTCTCAATCGCTCACGGTGAGTTTGCATGCAAATGATTTGCACCTCTTGTGCAAATCATTTGCATGCAAACTTGATAGTGAATAAATGGCTGTTTGAAAATTGGCCAAAGCGATTGACTCGTTATCTTTAGTGAATCTGGGCCTAAGTGACTTGCCCAGAGTCATAGGGAGAAGCGTAGGGTTTAAACCCACGACATCAGGGTGCTCAGGCTGTGGCTCTAACCACTGTGTCGCACACTCCTCCCTTTTGTGAGTTAACCTGTGAAAATCAACAGGATTCTCTTTCGGTAGCTCTGTGTATCTTTAAGTGAAAGGAAAAAAAACCCAAAACATCGGGAGCACAAATAATAAAGACGGTCTGTTAACGAGTGATTTTGGTAGGGTTATGGAGATATGGCCAGACATTAATGAGGTTTGTAAGTTAGTAAGATCATCAGAATGCCTCTTCCATAGATCTCAAATGCACTTTCCAGCCTTTATTGTCCCATCTATAAAACACCTTTCATACGAAGCGTCTCAAAGTGCCATTAAAAGGGTGATAAAACCTGTTAACAGGCAAATAAAGAAATAAAAATGACTTGCCGAGAAGGAAAACAAGCGGTCTCAGGATAAAAGGCTGAAATATACAGTGGATTCCTTTCTGATGCATTTATCCACTTCATTTTTGTCTGCCGTAAAACACGGCTTTGTCAGATTCTCATTCTGCTCACCAGCTGGGGCTGTGTTTTATCCTTGTACGCAGTAAACCAGCTCTGGGATTTTGGTAACGGTATGCGTTCCTTAACGTGCATTTGGTTTATTTACTTTTAAATTTCTTCTTTACCTCCAGAAAACTATGGAAGTAATCAGTAACGTAGTAGAGGTGAGCGGAGCCCCTCCCCTGCCCCCTCTGTAGCGCACGTGCCCCCTTCTATAACATTTCACCCAGATTGTGGGAATGCCCCTCATACTAGGGAAAAGGGAATCTATCCCTTAAATCAACAACTACTACGCCGAGGTTGTAGGAAAAGCGGATAGCGTAGCTGGTTTAAAGAAAGGTGTGGACAGATTCCTGGAGGAAAAGTCCATAGTCTGTTATTAAGAGATGGGGGAAACCACTGCTTGCCCTGGATCGGTAGCATGAAATGTTGCTACTCTTTGGGATTCTAGAATCTTGTTACTCTCTGGGGTTCCGGAATCTTGCTATTCTTTGAGATTCTGTATGGAATGTAGCTACTCCTTGGGTTTTGGCCAGGTACTAGGGACCTAGATTGGCCACCGAGAGAACGGGCTACTGGGCTTGATGGACCATTGATCTGACTCAGTAAGGCTGTTCTTATGTTTTTATGATTAATACGAAAACAAATCTTTTTCGTAGACGGGGAAGTAGGAAAATGGTAGTCATGAGTTGAGGTTGCAGGTTGGGAGACTTTGGAGCAAGGTCAGGAAATACTTTTTTGCAGAAAGGGTGGTGGATGCCTGGAAGACCCTCCCGTGGGAAGTTGTGAAGATGAAACAGTGATGACATCAAGAATGCATGGGATAAACATAGAGAAACACTATATAGAAAGTGGAAAGAGAAGAATTAAAGGAACCCGTTAGTTGTGAAGTAGGGCCGATGCCAGCAGACTTCCATAAGCTGTGCCCCAAAATTGGTAGGGAGAGATAGATATTAATTTATAATGCAGTGGAGTATGTGCAGAGTGCCAAATGCAACTCTGGCCACCTTGTGGACAGATTGGAAGGACCATGCAAGCATTTACTATTTATTAATTAAAATTTTTAGCCTGTCCTCGGAAAGGAGCTCAGAACAGGTTACAAATCGGGCATTCAAGCATTTTCCCTCTCTGTCCCGGCAGGCTCACAAACTGTTTAATGCAGGGCTACCCAAGTCCGGTCCTCGAGATCTACTGGGCTTTCTGGATATCTGCAATGAATATGCATGAGAAAGATTTGCCTGCACTGCCTTCTTGGTATGCAAATCTCTCTCATGCATAGTCATTGTGGATATCCTGAAAACCTGGCCTGCAGTAGATCTCGAGAACCGGACTTGGCAGCCCTGGTTTAATGTATCTGGGAGTAGAGGATTAAGGGGCCTAAATTAATTGAAGAAAGCCATTAGAAACGGTAAAAACCGGTGAGGTTGAAGCGCCTACCGGCACCTAAATAAAAGGCACCGGAATCACGTCTAGGCTACTGAACACCAAAGTTGGCATGGCCAATGCCAGAAGCATGATTCATGCAAAGATAGGCCTGGAAAACCCTGGTCTTCATTTCTGACACCTATCTTTCCTGTATGTAGAGTTACCAGGACCCAAAGACCCGCCCCCCCCCCCCCCCAGGCCCAGTTCCACCCATCCCCACACCGTTACACCCACACCATGCCCCACCCACCTAAGCCTGCTCATCTCGGTTGGGAGGGCATCCGCGCCCGCTTGGATGCGACGACTGCACGCATGACGTCACCGCGTTGCCTCCACATGTGCCCCTCCCAACACGGTCTGCTTTTCAAAGCCCATGGTAAATCCAGACATTTGGTAACCCTACCTGTAGGCACAATTCTGAAACCGGCACCGACGTGTGATTTTAAGTCAGCCGTGATATCGGCACCAGTTACACAATCCAGCCCTATGTGACTTGCCCAGGGTTTGAACCCGCAAACTCTAACCAGGGGGCCACACGCCTCTCTGTTGGTGCGACAGAGAAAGGCTTTTAAACCAGTCTTCCCTTATCTCAGCTCCTGTAAGAGAAGAAAATAATCTAGACCGCGTCAAAGCCTCAGAAGCCTGGGGTTGTGGGTTCAAATCCCGCGCTGCTCCTTGTGACCCTGGGCACGTCACTTAATCCTCCATAGCCCCAGGCACGTTAGATAGATTGTGAGCCCACCGGGACAGACAGGGAAAATGCTTAAGTACCTGATTGTAAAAACCGCTTAGATAACCTTGATAGGCCGTATATAAAAACCTAATAAAACTTGAAACTTAAGAGCCATTTATTTAAAGACACATTTAACATCCTTTCAAAAGAAGCAAAACACAGCGTTTGTTCTCTCCTATATTAATTGTATTGTGTTAGTTTAGTCCAGGGATAGGCAATTCCGGTCCTCGAGAGCCGGAGCCAGGTCAGGTTTTCAGGATATCCACAATGAATACGCACGAGATAGATTTGCATCTCAAGGAGGCAGTGAATGCAAATCCATCTCATACATATTCATTGTGGAGATCCTGAAAACCTGACCTGGCTCCGGCTCTCGAGGACCGGAATTGCCTACTCCTGGTTTAGTCCAATATGAACCACATCAGATACGCCATTTGCTTAAGTTGTTTTATTCTCCTTTTTTGATTGTATTGTTACTGGTGTTTTTATTTTTTATTCCCATTATATTTTATCTATAACTCGCTTAGAGGTTGGATAAGTGACAGAATCAAATTTTAGTAAAAACTTGAACCTTGGCATAGTAAGGATAAGTGGCAACTGCGGCAGTGACGCCCCGCCCTCTTTACCACCCCGGCATGCGGTTGCTGCCCATGCTGGTGTCGGCTTGCCCTTTGACCTCGCTTCCTAGACGCGGGTCCCGGAACTGATGTCACGGAGAGCGACGATGCTGACACGGGCAGCAACCTGATGTCGGGGAAGTAAAAAAGTTACGGGAGAAGGCAAGGGGCGCACGTGTGGCGTGGAGGGGAGGTGGTGTGCTGCGTCCTTAGGAAGACCGCGCCCGGGGCAGACTGCCCCTCCCCCCTGCACTCACTGTCTCTGCATCATCTCTCAGCTTCTTCAATTACTCTATGCAGTGATGGGTGACCCGTCAAATGCGCATACGACAATTGCGCCCCGACAATTGCACCCCGACATTTGCGTGCACGACAAATGTGCATACCCCTTAAAAGATTCAATGCGCCCCGACAATTCCGCTCCTTACTGCGCCCAAGCTACAGTACCTGAAAGGCCCTGGTGCCCCGACAATTCCGCTCCCATTAGTTTTGAGGGGTGGTGGGGGAACCTCCCAATACACTTCTTAAAGCATTCACTGCACCCCAACAATTCCGCTCCTTACTGCGCCCAAGCTACAGTACCTGAAAGGCTCTGGTGCCCCGACAATTCCGCTCCCATTAGTTTTGAGGGGTGGTGGGGGAACCCCCCCAATACACTTAAAAGCATTAACTGCGCCCCAACAATTCTGCTCCTTACTGCGCCCAAGCTACAGTACCTGAAAGGCTCTGGTGCCCCGACAATTCCGCTCCCATTAGTTTTGAGGGGTGGTGGGGGAACCTCCCAATACACTTCTTAAAGCATTCACTGCACCCCAACAATTCCGCTCCTTACTGCGCCCAAGCTACAGTACCTGAAAGGCTCTGGTGCCCCGACAATTCCGCTCCCATTAGTTTTGAGGGGTGGTGGGGGAACCCCCCCAATACACTTAAAAGCATTAACTGCGCCCCAAAAATTCTGCTCCTTACTGCGCCCAAGCTACAGTACCTGAAAGGCTCTGGTGCCCCGACAATTCCGCTCCCATTAGTTTTGAGGGGTGGTGGGGGAACCCCCCAATACACTTCTTAAAGCATTCACTGCACCCCAACAATTCCGCTCCTTACTGCGCCCAAGCTACAGTACCTGAAAGGCTCTGGTGCCCCGACAATTCCGCTCCCATTAGTTTTGAGGGGTGGTGGGGGAACCTCCCAATACACTTCTTAAAGCATTCACTGCACCCCAACAATTCCGCTCCTTACTGCGCCCAAGCTACAGTACCTGAAAGGCTCTGGTGCCCCGACAATTCCGCTCCCATTAGTTTTGAGGGGTGGTGGGGGAACACCCCCAATACACTTAAAAGCATTAACTGCGCCCCAACAATTCTGCTCCTTACTGCGCCCAAGCTACAGTACCTGAAAGGCTCTGGTGCCCCGACAATTCCGCTCCCATTAGTTTTGAGGGGTGGTGGGGGAACCTCCCAATACACTTCTTAAAGCATTCACTGCACCCCAACAATTCCGCTCCTTACTGCGCCCAAGCTACAGTACCTGAAAGGCTCTGGTGCCCCGACAATTCCGCTCCCATTAGTTTTGAGGGGTGGTGGGGGAACCCCCCCAATACACTTAAAAGCATTAACTGCGCCCCAACAATTCTGCTCCTTACTGCGCCCAAGCTACAGTACCTGAAAGGCTCTGGTGCCCCGACAATTCCGCTCCCATTAGTTTTGAGGGGTGGTGGGGGAACCCCCCAATACACTTCTTAAAGCATTCACTGCACCCCAACAATTCCGCTCCTTACTGCGCCCAAGCTACAGTACCTGAAAGGCTCTGGTGCCCCGACAATTCCGCTCCCATTAGTTTTGAGGGGTGGTGGGGGGAACCCCCCCAATACACTTAAAAGCATTAACTGCGCCCCAACAATTCTGCTCCTTACTGCGCCCAAGCTACAGCACCTGAAAGGCTCTGGTGCCCCAACAATTCCGCTCCCATTAGTTGTGAGGGGTGGTGGGGTAACCCCCCCAATACACTTAAAAGCATTAACTGCGCCCCAACAATTCTGCTCCTTACTGCTGTTAAAATATTCACTTCCTACAGTATCTGGAAGGCCCTGATTGGCTCACCCTACTCAGGCCCCATCCCTTGGGAGGGGCCTGAGCCAATCAGAGCCTTGATGCACCGGTGACAGGCCGCAGTTGTCATGTGCGCTATTGTCGGTGTACCGCTATGATGTGCTGGCTGTGAGTTACACAATAATCACATGAGACAACCCGAAAGGAGAGAGAAACGAAGGCTTGATTTTTCGCAGCCATTTTTTAAAAAACCAAGCAACAGCCGTGTCCAAGGGCAAACGAAAGAAAGCTAGAAAGGGTTAAGTGCATTAAGGGAAGCTGCTTCTGGAATTTATTTCGCTCATTATGTAGGGATGCACAAAAGGGGCTGCGACTGGTGTCAGGCGGTGGAAGTAATTATTTTCACTCGTGCATTGCAATTCATCAGTAGTCATGAACCTCCGTTTTAATGAACACATTTGCATTATAAAGCACATCAACGCAGAAAAAATGAGAACTCTATCAAGCACCATAAGGACAGGGATCCTTTACTCGTTGGTAGAAACTGTTAATTTTCCATAGTAAGCCCAGAGTCTGTTGCATGTCCAATAGCATGGGAGGATACTAGAGACACGCTGTGACAGCCTTTGAGACCGGAAAATGAAGGACCCTTTCTCGATTATGTCTTTCTGCACAGATGTCTCCAGAGTTTGCGGCAGATTGCGCATTCATGGTTGATGGCGGCCCTTGATGAGACCCAAATTGCCACGACTGGGCCTGTGCAGAACAAAAACGGAAACACAATGCCATAGACTGAATTAAAAAGATGCTATAAATCGCTGTGAATTTTCAATCATCTTTCTTTGACGACAGAACTAGCATCGTTCGAATTCTTAATAGGGTTTCGTAGTCATGATTTATCAAAGTCATCTGTTGGGACATATTTACAGGGACCCAAAGATGAAGGTCTGGTATGGCAAAATCACCCATCAAATAGCAATTACGACATGTTAAAACTCTATGGAGACCTATTACTAAAGATTAGTGAATGTTATCTGCCTCGTGACCCATTTATATCTTTAGGCCCTGGTCCTGGCTTTTCCCAAAGGATTCCAGACAGATAAACTCATTGAACCAGAAGACTCTGAGGGCAAGATTCTCAAAACTTTAACGCCGTCGCTAAACTGTATTTCGGTGGTTTAGCCTGCACGCATGTTAGCGACGGATTATCTGTCTTTAGCGAGGTTTCTAGCAGTCTCCGACAATGCCATGCAAATGTGCTCTCTAACATTGAAATGAGCCCTCCGGTGGATTATTAAAAATTGCCGAGGCATTATCGAAGAGCGGCATCGGCTTTTGGCGACATAAAAGCAGCGAAGAGTGCCGGGGTGCCGTTACAGTGCCAACACTTGTGTTTTGACTGTGGCTAATGAAAAAAAAAATATATGTGTATCTAAGGGTTCACAGTCATTCGCGCGCGGGACAAAGCCGCGCCGACATTTGAGCCCAGACAGTTGGGCGCAAGACTCCAGCGCGCCACCGGAAAAGTTAATTTTAAAGAGCTCCGATGGGGGGTGTGAATAGTGTTCACGTTGCCGTTGTGGGGTTGGAACCCCCCATTATAGAGGAAACTTAACTTTTTCCCGATTTTATTTTTAGGAAAAAGTTACGTTTTCTGTATAATGTGTGTGTGTGTGTGGGGGGGGGGAGTTGCACCACCCACACATATCCCCAATGGCAGCGGGAACTGGGGTTCCCCCCCACACCCCTCCCTTCATTGGAGCTCTTTAAAATTACCTTTTACAGCGGCGTGCTGGAATCTTGCGTGCAATTGTCTGTGCCGAAATGTCGGCACGGCTTTGTCTGACGTGCTTTTGTCCCGTCACCGTATCTAATATATTTAAAAGCGGAGGGTAGCAAAATCACGCTTCTTTTTAGTTTTGGGGAGAGACAGGCGTGTTTCATGTGCACTTGTTAAAAGCCAATGTTTCTTATTGAGCGCGTGTATGATACCCTTGTCTTGTTTGTTTCTGGCTGGGGGTCTTGATAAATTTTACATTAAAAACAAACTACAAGATTTACCTGAATTATAGTAGGCTGTTTTTGGGGGTTTTTTTTGCGAAAAAGGCATGTTTTATGGTTTGTTTGTTTTTAATGGCGTTTTTTTTCTGCGCATGTGCCCATCAGCGATGAGCACATGCAAATGTAGGAATTCTCCGCCGCTGTCTTCAGATCTTATTTGCATGCACAATTTTTAAAGAATGTCTCGGGTTTTAGATTCGGTATCAAAACGGCTACATTAGCAGACCGTCGCTTTTTAACGCGGGTTTTTGAGAATCCTGGCCCAAATTCCTTAAGTAAATCGCTTTTAATACAAAACTTAAAACAAAGCAATAAACACACAGTGTAGTTGCTCTTAAGGGATCTTCTACAAAGTCAAACACTCTGCTAGTGCATCTCAGATTTAGGGGGGGCCGGGAGTGTATTGCACTTCAGAACTTAGCAACACTGAACTGCCTAGAGACCAGCAGATTCAAAGGTGAAAGCAGATGGGGAATAATATTTTTCCTATGGCTATGTGCGAGCTGAACTGGAGTCCGAACAGGCAAGAACGGAGGAGACATCAACCCACCAATCATGCAGCAATATAATAATAATAATAACTTTATTCTTGTATACCGCAATACCATGGAAGTTCAATGCGGTTAACAATAGAAGAGACTGTACATTTACAGCGATGATACATATTACAGTGTTGTTACATTTACAGAGATGTTACATAAATAGCAGTACGTAATAAAAAGGCATATACTAAAGAAGAGACAGTACATATATAGCGATGTTACATGTTATAGCGGTGGTAAATGGAGGCAATGAAAAGGCAGGGCAATTAGATAAAACAGAGATTGAGAAAGAGAGGCCATAGTGGCTTGGGAGGGGGGCGTAGTCAGAGGGAATGGAGGCATGTCGAGGTCAGGAGGGTGCAGGGAAGGGGGGAAGGCAGCGTTAGCGGAATTTGTCGAAGAGGTAGGTTTTTAGTGACTTCCTGAACAGGTGGTAGGGCGGGGAGTTGGAGATGAGGGCGGTAAGGCAATTGTTCCATTTGCCCGCTTGGAATGCTAGGGTTCTATCAATGAATCTCTTGTAGAGGCAGCCTTTTAGGGAGGGAAAGGTGAATAGGTGGGCGTTTCGTGTGCGAGAGGGGCCTGCTATTTCAAGGTGCTCCGACAAGTAGATTGGGGAAGATCCTGTTAGAGTTTTGAAACAGAGGCAGGCGAACTTAAAGATGATCCTTGCCTCTACTGGAAGCCAATGGAGTTTGGTGTAGTAGGGGCTAACATGGTCGTATTTTTTGAGATCATAGATGAGGCGGACGGCCGCATTTTGGACTGTTCTAAGACGTTTGATGGTATACAATATACAACAGAAGCTTGAGTTAAAGAAACACCCACAGTTTGCATATTTCAAAATAAGCAATCTGTTCCCAAGAAAGTGGGGGCAGAACAGGCCCGGTTGCAGATAACCTGCTAATGGTTTAGTAAAAGACTCCCTGTATGTGTAAATTACATCTAACGCATGTTATTTCACCATAAGGTGCTTTAAAGATTAGATGCATCGCATGCAAAGACACCCAAAGGAACTCATTATTATGCTTCATAGATAAGGCATCTTTCAATTAACTTTCCTTCCTAGGAGAAACTTAAAGGAGCTGGATTCAAACTTTTCAAATTAAAACTGAGCAAAGATAAAACTAAGTTCTTACTAGATGGTGTAGAAAATCAGATTTGGAATGGTACCATTTTAAAAGTGAGTGGGCATCAGTTCTCATTCAAAGAAAATATTACATTATTGGGAATTATGTTATCCAATTTCTGTTTATTAGAATATCAAGCGATGCCGTGATCATAAAATAGTTTTTTAATGAAAGAACTAAGGAGATTTTGTTACCTATTAGATAACAATTCATTTGATCTGGTTGTGCAAAACCTGCTTCTATCTACTCTTGATTATTGTAATTATCATATAAGAACCTAAGACTAGCCTTAATAATAATAATAATAACTTTATTCTTGTATACCGCAATACCATGGAAGTTCAATGCGGTTAACAATAGAAGAGACTGTACATTTACAGCGATGATACATATTACAGTGTTGTTACATTTACAGAGATGTTACATAAATAGCAGTACGTAATAAAAAGGCATATACTAAAGAAGAGACAGTACGTATACAGCGATGTTACATGTTATAGCGGTGGTAAATTGAGGCAATGAAAAGGCAGGGCAATTAGATAAAACAGAGATTGAGAAAGAGAGGCCATAGTGGTTTGGGAGGGGGGCGTAGTCAGAGGGAATGGAGGCATGTCGAGGTCAGGCGGGTGCAGGGAAGGAGGGAAGGCAGCGTTAGCGGAATTTGTCGAAGAGGTAGGTTTTTAGTGACTTCCTGAACAGGTGGTAGGGCGGGGAGTTGGAGATGAGGGCGGTAAGGCAATTGTTCCATTTGCCCGCTTGGAATGCTAGGGTTCTATCAATGAATCTCTTGTAGAGGCAGCCTTTTAGGTGAATAGGTGGGCGTTTCGTGTGCGAGAGGGGCCTGCTATTTCAAGGTGCTCAGACAAGTAGATTGGGGAAGATCCTGTAAGAGTTTTGAAACAGAGGCAGGCGAACTTAAAGATGATCCTTGCCTCTACTGGGAGCCAATGGAGTTTGGTGTAGTAGGGGCTAACATGGTCGTATTTTTTGAGATCATAGATGAGGCGGACGGCCGCATTTTGGACTGTTCTAAGACGTTTGATGGTATTTTTATAGGATCCCAGGTAAATAATGTTGCAGTAGTCTAATATGCTTAATACCAGAGATTGAACGAGTAGACGGAAGGCTTGGTGGTCGAAGTAGCGTTTGATGGTGCGCAGTTTCCAGAGGGTACAGAAACATTTTTTCACCTGGACACTGGTATGGTCATCGAAGGTTAGGGTGCGGTCCAGGATGACTCCAAGGATTTTTATGGTGGGTAAGATAGGGTAATCTAGTCCATTCAATCTGAGGGAAGTGTTTGTTAATTTGTGGTTGGGACTCGCTAGGAAGATTTTGGTTTTTTCAGAGTTCAATTTTAATTTGAGTTTTGAGGTCCACAGTTCTAACTTGGTGAGGATAGATGCGATGAGTTTTTCCGTTTCTAGAGTGAGTGAGGTAATGGGGACAATGATGGTGATGTCATCTGCATATATGAACGATTTTAGGTTAGAGTTTGCTAGGCTTCGTGCCAGAGGGGTCAAGTAAATATTGAATAGGGAGGGGGATAGGGGAGAGCCTTGTGGGACTCCACAAGGGTTACGCCAGTGGTGGGAGAAGGCTCCATTACTGTGGACCTGGTAGGTACGGTTTAAAGATAGTGGGGTCCTGGTAGGGTGTGTTTAAAGATAGTGGGGTCACCAGCAAATGGAGGATATTAGTGTCTGCACAATGCGGTCGAAAGAAGAGAAAAGACCAGGACTTCAAAGAAATTGTAAACATTCACATGACTCAACACGGGCGGTGTTTCAGCCTTACTGGGTCAGACCAAAGGTCCATCAAGCCCAGTAGCCCATTCTCACGGTGGCCAATCCAGGTCCCTAGTACCTGGCCAAAACCTAAGAAGTAGCAACATTCCAACATCTCAAAGAATAGCAAGATTCCGGAACCCCAATGAGAGCAGCATTCCAGAGCTGAGATTGTGATGTCATAATGCCTCATTCCTGCATTCAGTTTCAAGTATATTTAATGGTCTTTAAAATTTTGCTTGGGTTAGCTCTTACATGTATGTCAATTGGGTTTAAACAGTGTCTAAAAACAATTGTGCTCATTGTACATTGCATTTTCTCAGTCCTAAGAGTCTAAAACGTAGGACCGCTTGTAATGCTACTTTTGCTTCTCAAGCTCCTGCGATCTGGAACTCGTTGCCAGTACATCTTAGACACATGCAATGTTGTTTGCAATTTCGAAAGGGGCTTTAAAAACCTATGTTTTGACAGCATTTCTGACTGAGAATTATAATTAGCTACATTTAGTGGATATTTTGAACTTGACTTATCTGGTATCCCTGGGTGTTCCTCTGTATTGTGATCCGCACTGAACTTTTCTGGGTTGCTGCGGAAAGTCCTATAATGTTTCTCGTATACCATCCATCCCTCCTGCCCCTTTTCAAATGATCCCACAACTCATCCCTACCACCTGACTCCTTTTCACTCCCCCCCATGAACCCACCCAAAACCTCACCCATTCTGGTACCTATCAGGGCTATCTCAAGGGTAGTTGAAGGGTGGCAAAGCAGCTTCCCTGGTAGCTTTCTGAGCCAAAATGGCAGCCTCAACCCCCCTCGTAGCAGTCTTGATGAGGCCACTGGCTTCGGCAGTCTCTGAAGGTGACTCTTGCTCCCATCTTACCCAGTAGTGGGTTTGTAGTGGATTTTGAGAAAGAATTGGAGTGTGTATTGTTCTAAAAAGAGGTCAGGGTTAGGGTGTGTTTAAAGATAGTGGGGTCACCAGCAAATGGAGGATATTAGTGTCTGCACAATGCGGTCGAAAGAAGAGAAAAGACCTGGACTTCAAAGAAATTGTAAACATTCACATGACTCAACACGGGCGGTGTTTCAGCTGAAAAGTCTGCTTCAGGAGTCCTTCTAAATGTGTCACCAATACAACATACAAGGAAGCTCGAGCATCCAAAATGAGAAACACTATTAGTAGGGTTACCAGATTTTCTAATCAGAAAATCCATACCCCCCGAGACCCGCCTCCAGGCCCTCCCAGTTCCATCCATCCCTGCCCCATTACGCCCCAGTCCTGCGCCCCGCTGCCTGGTCTTGTCGGGAAGGAGGGCATCCGTGCATGCGTGGTTGCCCTCCTGCCTGATGGCGATTTGTTGAAAGCTTTTCGAAACCTGGAGAAAGTGCCGGGTTTTGAAAAGCCATCCAGACCCCTGGATACATCCTCAAAAGGAGAATTTGTCCAGAGAAATCCGCATGTCTGGTAACCCTATTAGTAGGGTTACCATATTGTTCTCCTGGAAATCCCGGACAAATGACCCAACCCCGTTCTTGCCCTCACAAAGCCGCCTCTCTTCTTCCGGATGAGCTCCAGCCATGTCTGAAGGATCTGCAGCATGCGTGGGTGGGTGTGAGGTCATCCGCACATGCTCAGAGGCCCTCCAGATGTGACCGGAGCTTGACGGGGCTTTCCAAAACCCGGGCAAAAACTGAGTTTTGGAAAGTCCGTCCGGGAGCCCGGGCAGTCCTCTATATCCAGGTTTTCCTGGATGTCTGGTAACCCTAACTATTAGGTAAAATACAGCTGTCGCCTGAAGCTGAGGATGAAACAGAGAGTAAAAACAATAACACCAATGCCTAAGGCTAGTAGGCTGTGAAAACAGTGGGGCAACCATGGAGATTCACAGCTGTGTATTCCTCCTAAATTTAGCAGGAAGGAGATCTAGGATGTGGCATAGAATACGATGGCGGGCATCAGCGTGTCCATGAATATCTGTTTTCAAGCAGAGTATGAATTAAATCTATATTACGAAAATAACCCCCCTGGCAGTTCTTCCAGCAGAAATGTCACATCGTTGCTCGGTGACAATAATTTCTCTTGACAAGTAATATTTGGATATCTAAATCCCCAGCGGTGCCCATCCATACCATCTCGCTCAGTTCAACTGCCTGGAATTATCTGTCTAAAGGTCAGTTTTATGCAGGTGAGGGGCATAAAGGTGAACATGCTGGAAAGCCTCTGCTCGAGGGCGGGATGATTTGAATTTCAGGCTTTGCAAGGAGCTCTTTCTCCTGTTTCACATCTCTCGTCAGTGTGCGCACGAGACTGAGCTCAGCGCCACGGCTTGCTCTTTCTTTTATGAGGTTACCTAACTGAGTAATTGTATTTATGTAAGATTATATCCTGAGGTGTTAATTTGCAATCAGGCTTTCTCCTCTCCTGGCCTTATTGAATATTGTTGATTGACCTGGTTAATAACCTGGAGGTGGATTCTCAGACATTCAGCGCCACGATATGTAAACTAGACATAAAATCCATCCGTTTAGGGGAGAATATTCTGGCTAAATTCTTAACACCCCCCCCACCCCCCCACCCCCATTCACCCTGGTAAGGTTGTTTTTTACCCCAATGCTCTTTGTTGTCGTTGGATGCCATCAACTCGTTCTCGAGTCTTAGCAACTTGATGAATTGCGGAGCTAAAGAGAGATCGGTTTTCTGCTAGTCCGGAAAGGACCTCCAGCTTCATCCCCATGGTTGTTTTCAACATGTCGAGCCATCTGATTGCAGGTCACCCTCTTTCCCTGGTTCCTTCAGTCTTCCCAAATACAATATCCTTCTCCAGTGATCTCTCTCTTCTGATGGCATGACCAAAATAAGACAGTCGTAACGTCATCATTTGGGCTTCGAGTGACATAACAAAATCGATATCTTAGTTCTTCTGGTGGTCCATGGCATGCAGAAAATCCTTCTCCAGCACCAAAGCTCAAATGAGTCGATCTTTTTCTGCCTTGTTTCCGTAGTGTCCAGCTTTCACATCTGTAATTGACCACCGAGAATTGTTAAGAGCCTTTCCTAGGGCCTGAAAATCCACAGTTGTACATTACATTCGGGGGAAATTCTATAAATTGTGCCTAGTTGGGCACTGGGAGAATTCATGCTAAACTAGAATTCTGCACAATGTGTCTTTTATAGAATACTAGGGTTTTTTGTTGTTGTTTCTGGGTTCTAGCCCAGTTTCCTGTTTCAACAGTGGCCAATCCACGTCACAAGTACCTGGCAGAAACTGAAATTGTAGCAACATTCCATGCCACCGATCCAGGGCAAGCAGTGGCTTCCCCCATGTCTTTCTCAATAACAGACTATGGACTTTTCCTCCAGGAACTCCTCCAAACCTTTCTTAAAACCATCTACGCCATCCACTCTTACCACAATCTCTAGCAACGTCTTCCAGAGCTTAACTTATTCTCTGAGTTAAAAAAAATAAATTTTCCTCCTATTAGTTTAAAAAGTGTTTCCCTGTAATTTCATTCGAGTGTCCCCCTAGTCTTTGTAATTTTTAATGGAGTAAATAATTGAGTCGGTTTAGCGCAGTTCCCACGCCTAACTTCGGCCACCACACTTACACCTGATGAAACCTTGTGTAAATGCTGACACGCAGTTATTGGCGGTTGGTGTATAAGTGACCATGTGCTATAATATCGCGCCTACATTCTGGAAATGCTCCTTCCAGGGCCCCACCCTCTTTTGACTTGCACGCCATATAATTTGGGCAAGCATTTTATACGACAGGGCTCAGGGCAAATTCATGCATAAACCCAAATGACTGCCAGTTAGCACAAATTATTGATAGCTCATTAACTAACTATTTATTTAATTCTGTTTTCTATATTGTTCTCCCAGGGTATTCAAGCACTTTCCCGTTTGTCCTGGCAAGCTCACAATTCTAATATCTAATGTACCTGGAGCAATGGGGCGATTAAGTGACTTGCCCAGGGTCACAAGGAGCAGCGTGGGTTCAAACACACAACCTCAGGGTGATGAACTTGGAAAAGGGATTTGTATACACATCTCCCTCGTTATTTATGGGGGATAGGGGCAGAGCCGGACCGTGAATATCGGGCTCTGACCCACCCCCGCCTCACTCCCGCCTTCCCCCGGCATCCCGGCCTTACCTGGTTGTCTAGCGGGCTTTCGGGGCAGGAGCGATCTTCCTACGCTCCTGCCCCGTGCAGATCGCCAATAGAAAATGGCAGCCGTAAGTTCCTGTAGTCTCTCGAGACTACGGCGGGAGCTCACGGCAGCCATTTCTATTTAGCAATCTACACGGGGCAGGAGCGTAGGAAGATCGCTCCTGCCCCGAAAGCCCGCTAGACAACCAGGTAAGGCCGGGATGCCGGGGGGAAGGCAAAAATATGGGTTTGTTTTTTTCCCCCTCCCCCCCCAAAAAATCACGACTATGTGAAATTGCGAGTGCAGAAACCGCGAATGTGGAGGGGGAAGTGTACTGCCTTTTCATAGTTTTACAAACACATCCAAAGCGGTTTACCTTCGGGTACTTCAAACATTTTCCTTACCTGTCCTGGTGGGCTCTAATGTACCTGGGGCAGTGGACAATTCCCAGGGTCCCAGGAAGTAGCATGGGGTTTGATCTCACAACCTCAGAGCGCTGAGTCTGTTTCTCTAACTACTACTCCACACTCTCCTCTCTGGGATCTGCACCCAATTTTGGCGACCTATAGAGAATCCAGAACAGAAAGGCATCTATTTTTTGCATTCTGTATTTATTCCTTAGCAATCTGTTCATAAAGTTCCGTTCTCAAAGGCAAATTATCTAACATAAGACCCTAAGAATAACCTTACTGGGTCAGACCAATGGTCCATCAAGCTCAGTAGTCCGTTCTCACGGTGGCCAATCCGGGTCCCTAGTACCTAGCCAAAGAGTAGCAACATTCCATATAAAATCTCAAAAAATAGCAAGATTCCGGAATCCCAGAGAGTAACAAGATTTCTAGAATCGCAAAGAGTAGCAACATTCCATATAAAATCTCAAAAAATAGCAAGATTCCGGAATCCCAGAGAGTAACAAGATTTCTAGAATCCCAAAGAGTAGCAACATTCCATATAAAATCTCAAAAAATAGCAAGATTCCGGAATCCCAGAGAGTAACAAGATTTCTAGAATCGCAAAGAGTAGCAACATTCCATATAAAATCTCAAAAAATAGCAAGATTCCAGAATCCCAGAGAGTAACAAGATTTCTAGAATCCCAAAGAGTAGCAACATTCCATATAAAATCTCAAAAAATAGCAAGATTCCGGAATCCCAGAGAGTAACAAGATTTCTAGAATCGCAAAGAGTAGCAACATGCCATATAAAATCTCAAAAAATAGCAAGATTCCGGAATCCCAGAGAGTAACAAGATTTCTAGAATCCCAAAGAGTAGCAACATGCCATGCAACCGATCCAGGGCAAGCAATGGCTTCCCCCATGTCTAGTTATTCCATCATGTTCGAGAGTTTGACACTGTTCCTCGAGCTGCTTTCAGTGTAGTCCAGTAGATTGTACGCGATGGAATTCTTTTCCATGTAAACCGAAGATGGAATCCTCAGTATCTCGGTTTAAAAGGCTTTGAAAGCAGGATGACCATAGGGACAATTGTGGTGAATTTATTTTCATATCGATCGTGTCTCAGAAGTCCTGGATGGTTGTTTCCTTGTGTATCTCTGATTGCCCTTTGCTGTCTTGATATTAATTGGAAATCCATTGACTTGTTAAATGTCCATTTTTGGTGGCAGTTGGTGCTTTTTACAACATAGACGTGAAATACCAATTTCCAAGTCTTTGCCTCAACATCAGAAATGGGCCATTGTTGAGACTTCCTTCAATTCTGTAGAATTCTATTTTTCTTCTTAATTCTGTTAGCAAATCGGCTTCTCTACATACCTTTCTTCTCTTTTTGGCCTCTGAGGGATTTTCTCTTCTTTCTCTCCTTTCACTTCTGTTTCTATGCTTATTTTTTTACTTATCTTTAGGTCCTACTACCTTGTTTCCCCGAAAATAAGCCCTAGTCGCCGGCAGCAGCACTTTCCCTGCCCCCACACGCCCCCCGCCAACACTTCCATCTCTCCCTTTGATCCGAACCCTGACTGCGAGTCGAAATACCTGGAAACAAACGGCAGCCTGGGCAGCACAGGCTGAATCGCGGCTTGCCCTTCTCACTCCCAGCCTTTCTGTGCTGCATTGCTGATGACATCGATGCGGCAGAGGAACGTCCGGAACTGAGAAGGGCAGGCCGCGATTTAGCCTGTGCTGCCAACACTGCCAATTGTTTCCAGGTATTTCGGCTTGTGGTCTGTGTTTGGATAGGAGGGAGAGATGGAAGTGTCGCCAGGGGCGGTGCAGGGTGCACAGCTGGGGAGAGGGGATGGGAGGGATAAAAAGATGCACAGGGGGATGGGAGAGAGGGGATGAAAGATGCTGCACAGTGGGCTGGGAGGATGGGAGGGATAGAAGCTGCACAAGGGATTGGAGGGAGGGATAGAAGCTGGAAGGGTTCTGCACAGGGGAAGGGAGGTATAGAAAGATACTACACAAGGGGATGGGTGAGAAGGGAGTAAAGGTGCTGCACATGTGGGGGAGAGAAAGGAAATAGGAAGAATTGGGGTGGAGGAGAGGAAGGGAGAGATGATCATTGTACATGAAAAAAGACCTAGTGCCTTTTTTGGGCCCAAAATCAATATAAGACGGTGTCTTTTTTTCGGGGAAACATGGTATTTCTTTCTCCCTCTTCCTTTTTCTTCCCTTATGGTTTCCATTGGATATTTGTATTGACCGGATTGGAGAGTTTATTTCTTGTACATCTGATATTGTTCATTTGTATTGTTGTCCCTCCATCCAATTGTTATAAAGTTTCTTCTGTTTGGGATTTTTTTCTTTTGAATTTGGATAAAAAATTTTAATAAAATTTCATGTTAAAAAAACAAAAATGTTCTGCAATTTACATTCCCATAGTAACATTGTAAATGACGGCAGATAAAGACCGCCAAAAAAAAAACCCCAGTGGGAACGGACAATGAACACTGCACAAGAGATCAATGATGTGAAAAGCTCGTTTATTCCAATATGGGACCCACAGTTTGTGTATGTCCTATATTGGAATAAACAAGCTTTTTACATCACTGATCTCTTGTGGAGTTTTCATTGTCCGTTCCGACTTTTTTTTTTTGCGATTTTGAATCCGTGGGGTTTTTGTCCTGTTGGACTCTTGGTGCTTCTTTGAGCAGATCATGGTCCTTCCAGCCCATCATGGTCCTTCTAGCCTACCCAACAGTCACTTCGTTATCACGGTAAAATTGAATCAACTCTCCAGCAGTAGAACCACATTTTACTGGCTAAGTTCTACTGTAAGATGTCTTCCCCACCCCACTGAGATATACAAGACCTCACTCATACGATATGCGTAAATGTGGTATAAAATATGCATAATTGCTTCGACTATTAAAAAATCAAATTTCAAGTTTATTTAGGGTTACCAGACATATGGATTTCTAAAAGGACATGTCCAGGCTTTTCAAAATCCAGCACTTTGGGTTTTGAAAAGCTTCCAGCTAGGAGTGACGCCAGGGTGGCTTCTACGCATGCACGGATGCAATGCGGTGACATCATATGCATGTGTGTGATGTCATTGTATCAGACCAGCGCATGCGTAGATGCCCTCCCGACAAGTGAGCAGGTTGAAGGGCGGAATGGGGGCTTGACTTGGGCAGAACTGGGCGGGGGTAGGCCTGGGGGGCAGGGCCATGGGCCCAGATTTTAGTTCCGGAAAATCTGGTAATCCTAAATTTTTATTTATTCTTGATATCCCGCAAATCGTATTACAGCTAAGAAGCGAACAAATAACTAATAACATTAAAACAGTAATACAGTAAAGCCCCCACTTTTTTGGCTCACGAGCTACTTTTAAAATGACCAAGTCAAAATGATCGACCAGCAACAAAATTTAAAAAAAACACAAAGCACACGCTACGCAGAGAAAATAAGAATTATCATTTGTATTTGGGGGTTTTTCCAGAGGTTAAGGCAAATGACTTTATGCAATGTCACCTCAGTAACAACTATGCAGAAATAGGCAAATATACCCCCTCCCCTAAGCCGTAATAGTGGTTTTTAGCGCAGGGAGCTGCGCTGAATGCCCCTCGCAGCTCTCGACGCTCATAAGCTCCCTGCGCTAAAAACTGCTATTGTGGTTTAGTAATAGAGGGTCATAGTGCAAAATATAGACAGCAGATATAAATTCAGACACATTTTGATCACTAAATTGAAAATAAAATCATTTTTCCTCCCTTTTTGTCTGGTGATTTCATGAGTCTCTGGTTGCACTTCCTTCTTCTGACTGTAAATCCAATATTTCTGTCTCTCTTTCTTTCTGCCTCCCCCTGTCCTCCTTCTTTATTTCTGTCTTTCTTTCTCTCTCCCCTGCCCCTCCCCCCCTCCCCAAGCCACCAGGCCCATTTTCTCCCTGCTTCCCCGAGCGAGGCCTGGTGCATACAAGCGCCAGACCCACAAGCCTCCCCCCTGACATCAATTCTGACGTTGGAAAGGAAGTTACAGGCCAGCCAGGCAGTGATTGGCTGGCCCAGAATTTCCTCTCCGATGTCAGAATTGATGTCGGAGATGAAGGCTTGTGGGTCCAGCGCTTGTAGGCATCCGGCCTGGCTCGGGGAGGCAGGAAGAACATGGTTGCAAAGGCAACGCGATCGACTCGCGTTGACTTTGCGATCTACTGGTCGACCATTTGGGCACCCCTGCAGTAAACCATAAAATATCTACTAGGCAATTTGGATTGAGAGATCTTAGAGTTTGAGGCAGACTATAGGGTGTTAAGAATTTACTGAGAAATAATGGGTTATTTTAAATACTCATAAAATAATTTTGTATGAGCCGACCTATAGACGCCATTTATAGAATCTGGGTCATAAATGACCATTATACTATCAGGGATTGTTTTCATTGACAGTGGACAATGGGAGAGGCTTTATGATCCCTTTAAAAAAAAAAACAACCCTCCCCTCTTTTTTTAAGAAGAAAAGATACGGAACCAGCCTCAAGAGATAAACTGCATCTTGAGGAGAAGAGGAGCAACTAGAGAAGCCGGATTCAAATCCGACAACTTCTCCTTTATGAGTTTGGCAAGTCATCTAATCCCTCTATTGTCTCGGGTACAAGCTAGGATGCAAGTCCTCAGGAGATGGAAAAAATTACCCCTAGGATCTTAAAAGTAACTCACCTTGAGTTACTTCTGAAAACGGTTCAATCAATCCGGACATTCGTGATCACTTCTGAAGGGCCGTCCAAAACCTAACTGGATACCTTCAGCAGCTAGGTGGCATTTGTCTTGCCTTCTCAGCACAGAGTAAACAGTGGCTCCGAGATATTTTTTTCCCTAAACGTTATGTGATCTTCCTAAGATCAAACGGAGTTCTTTGAAGAACACAGACAGGAAGTTCAATGTTCACTGAGCTCGTTTTCCTCCAAAACGTCAGTGGGAATCGAATCTCATTATTCAGTTCCCAACTCTCTCTGAGTCTCAGGATCTAAGGCTTGCTTTGGGGCAAGAAGGAGCAAAAGTTGAACAGCTTGAAGGCACTTGACTCTAGTTAGAAAACATTTTCTAAAGAATTTGAGAACTATCGAAAAAAGGAGGAGGGTGGTCCTATGACTGTGGGTTTACTTTATAGTGTTTTGTTTTTTTTTTTCCAATTTTGCATTCAGATGCCAACGGCATACTTAAATGTCCGGAATATGAGCACATATACATGTAAATGGCAGTGTTTTCTTTGCACACCTAATGCTTTGAATGGGTGAACTCTAGGCTGGCTCGAATTTTACGTCTCTCTCTTTGACGTTTCACAGATTGCTTTCATTAATACGAGCTTCTTGCATCGTCATACTTGGGTAGGTGCGATTCATATTATGTGACAAAGGCCCAACTGGTATTGTTTCCCTTGGGAGAGTTAATTCTGTCTACCTTATATTCATACAGGCAAACAAAAAATTGTTGTTTACTTTTTAGGATAGGCATCTTTTTTACGTGCTGTTTTTACAGTACGTTTGAAATATAGCCAAATTCGAGAAAACGATTTCCAAACATGCACATTAAGAGGGGAATAATCAAAACTTTAAAACGTCCTAATAGCAGGGACATGCAAGGGCCGATAATCAAATCCGACTTTCTGGATGCTCAGCAGCACTTCTTCGCGGCTGTGCGTCCAGAGCTCAAAGGGGCATGCTGGGAGTGTGTTATGAGCGGGAATCGTGCAGGCTTCCACCTGCACATCCTGAACCAATAATCAAAGCTTTTCGCCATTTTGAGCCAATCAGGGACTTAGGCTCCTCACACTGTATCCCAAGATGCATTGCAAGGGGGAAGGCTCGTCATTTTCGGCACGCTTGCACAAGCCCTAAGAAATATTTGGTAAGGATGCTTGTGAGTGGCATAGTGCATAAGTGTCAGAAGATGGGAAGGCATGGGCGTGTCCAGTGGCATAGTAAACGAGGGGCGCTCCACCCCAGATGCCATCTTGGCGAGGGCGTACGTATCTATCCTACTCTCCGCCACCCTACCTGCTCCTCCCTCCCCCCCCCCACTGCCGCTTCCCTTCCCCCATACCTCTGTAACATTCCTGGCACGAGCAGCAACCCACAAGCTGCTGCCACACCAGCTTTGGCGCTTCCTCTGATGTCACTCTCAGGACCCACACCTAGGAAGTGACATCAGAGGAAGAGCGGACGCTGGGACAATAGCAGCTTGGGGGTTGCTGATCAGGCCAGGAACGTTGCAGAGGTACAGGGAAGGGAAGGAAGTGGTGCGCGGGGGGCGGGAAATGAACATGTAGAGGTGGGGAAACGGAGAATAGGGCGGGGAGGGCACCACTACCCGGGTGTGTCTCACCCTCGCTACACCATTGGGCATGCCTTCCACTTAATAAGCACAGCTTATAGAAGACTATTCATTGTACATTGCTTAGCAGTGCCCGTTTTTATCTGGCATAATGGGTACATTGATATCGGTTTACACTAATGTTTTATAATGGAATCTGGGCACTCCCCTGGTGCATTGTAGTATCCAAAAGGAGGTGCCCAGATATAGCACCGCTCTCGTTAATGGATGGATGAGAATGATAAGTCATCTCACAACTCTTCTTCTAACTTTGCGTCTGAACCAGTCGCCTTCTCTGTCGTAGGATGCAGAACAATGCAGTAGATATTACACCAGGCCCTAGAGTACCGATACAGGTGGGAAACCAGATCAAGCTACACATCAGAACAAAAAGAGACCCTCACCCAGAGAAAACCTGAAATGCAAACCTCTAATGAAGCCAGACTCTAGGAACAGTGCTCAGAAATGCCCTATCCTTCTGAATGGTCTGTCTTTCTTTCTCTCTCCCCTGCCCCCCTCACCCCCTCCCCAAGCCACCAGGCCCATTTTCTCCCTGTCCCCGAGCGAGGCCTGGTGTACAAACCTGATGCATTTCAGTTCCCAAAATTTTTCCTGTTTACCCCCAGCCAGCTCCCCATTCCTCCTTTTCAACTTTTTTCCAGTCCAATTTCCAATTTCTCTTTGCCCTTCCATAGTCTCATCTCGTTATGCTGTTCCTAGATCCCTCTTCCTCTTGATCCTTTATACCATCTCTCTATCCTTCCCTCTAGACACTTTTTTCACTTTCTCGCCCCTCCTTCCCTCTCAATTAAGCCTGCTCCCTCACCTGCCTCCTTGTTCCTCCCTCTCCTACCCACTACAGGCTCAACTCACCCCATCTCTCTTTTTGTTCCCTCCTTATTTCATCCACTCATCCTTACGAGAGTCTACACAACCACTCACATGATGCTCTTTCCCTCATCCTCACCCTCTCACTTCATGATCTTCCCCCTTCTTTCCACCACCCACTCAGTGCTTTTGCCCTCATTTTCACTTCCACTCATCCCTACCACTCCCAGCCCCTTTAAGCACTTCCCCTCCTTCCAGAAAAGTTCTGTGCTCTCCCCTCTCCATCCTGCTTCTCTCTCATATGCCACTCTCTCCAGTCCTTTTGTAGTTTTTCCAATCTCTTTCTTGCTCCCTAATCTCTTCTACTGTTGCTTCTTCTTCCTACTGCCCCCTCCCCCCAAATCCATTAACCTTTCTCCAGACCTGAGTGAGCTACTTTTTCATGACACCATTTGCTATGTCTTCACCCTCTGTCAGTTACAGGAGAAACATTCTTAAGACATTGTCTTCAGCTGCAGTGACACCATTCTCATGCCAAGAGGTGTAAGACTATGCCACTCTTATCACGAGAGTGGTTCTGCAGCAGCAGGAGATGATCTATAAACATTTTGCCTGCTACTGATGGAGGAAGGGGTAGGCTGGCCTCCCTATGCACTTGTCATACCAAGGGTTACCAGATTTTCCGCTTTGACAATCTGGACCTCCTAGACCCGCCTCCAGCCCCACCCAGTTCCACCCAGCCCTGCCACCGCTGCCTGTTCTCGTCGAGCAGGAGCACATTCTGGGTTTTGAAAAGCCACCCAGACCCCCCGGACATGTCCTCAAAATGAGGGCATGTCCAGAGAAATCCGGACGTCTAGTAACCCTAGTCATACCAGATAGCGTGGTAATAACCAGGCCAGCCATACTGAGTGGTAGCCTGAGCACGCGTAGTTATGGTCCACCCAAATGGCAGTCTCCCACTGAATGCAGAAGGCAGGTCTATAAACATATTACACTTCCCCATCCTTATTCGTGGTTTCGACACTCGTGGTTTCACATATTCATGATTTTTTTCAGGGGGAAATCCCCCCCCCCCCATAGTTTAGGATGTTCCCGCCTCCCTCCAGCCTTCCTTCTGGCATCCCGGCCTTACCTGGTGGTCTAGCGGGCTTTCGGGGCAGGAGCAATCTTCCTACACTCCTGCCCCATGTAGATCGCCAATAGGAAATAGCTACCGTGAGCTCCCGTCATTGTCTCGAGAGACTACGGGAACTCACGGCAGTCATTTCCTATTAGCGATCTGCATAGGGCAGAGCCGGATGAGAAGTTATTCACGGTTTTTCTCAATTCGCGGTCCGGCTCTGCCCCTATCTCCCGCGAATAGCAAGGGAGAAGTGTGTTACTTTCATTTGAAAACCTGTTTGGAAGCTGCCATAGCAAATATTACACACTTAAGAGGATTTACTTCTGAGCTTCTGCTACTGAGCTTAATTTGTTGATGGTACAATAATCTGGAATTCCAGGTGTAGAGCTCTGGCTTATTTTGTTATTCTCTACAATTCCAGACCTAGAACACTGGGCTGCTATTGCTGTTCTCAGCTATTCCATGAACTGCATCTAGTTTCTCCATCATCAGTTAGCATAGCAAGGTTTAAAAAAAGGTTTGGATAACTTCCTAAAAGAGAAATCCATAGGCAATTATTGAGATGACTTGGGGATATCCACTGCTTGTTCTTAGGATAAGCAGCATAAAATCTCTTTTACTACTTGGGGTCTAGCTAGGTACTTGTGACCTGGGATAGCCACTGTTGGGTACAGGATACTGGGCTTGATGGACCTTCGGTCTGTCCCAGTATGGCAATTCTTATGTTCTTATATGAGTCAGAGCCATTATGACATCACTGCTGAGGTTGGCTCTCAGGAATTGGTGGAACGAGGCATTATGACATCACAATCTCAGCTCTGGAATGTTGCTGCTCTTTGGGTTTCTGCCAGGTACTTGGGACCTGAGTTGTCCACTGGTGGAAACAGGATACTGGGCTTCGGTCTATCCCAGTAAGGCACCTCTTATATTCTTATGTGAGCCAAGTAAAGGACAATCGAGCCATTGTGACATCACTGGTGAGGTTGGCTCTTAGGCATTGGTGGAATGAGGCATTATGACATCACAATCTCAGCTCTGGAATGTTGCTGCTCTTTGGGTTTCTGCCAGGTACTTGGGACCTGGGTTGGCCATTGTTGGAAACAGGATACTGGGCTTGATGGACCTTCAGTCTCTCCCAGCATGGCTGTTCTTATGTGAGCCAAGTAAAGGACAGTCGAGCCGTTGTGACATCACTGAAGAGGTTGGCTCTCAGGCATTGGTGGAACGAGGCATTATGACATCACAATCTCAGCTCTGGAATGTTGCTGCTCTTTGGGTTTCTGCCAGGTACTTGGGACCTGAGTTGACCACTGGTGGAAACAGGATACTGGGCTTCGTTCTATCCCAGTAAGGCACCTCTTATGTTCTTATGTGAGCCAAGTATAGGACAATCGAGCCATTGTGACATCACTGGTAAGGTTGGCTCTTAGGCATTGGTGGAATGAGGCATTATGACATCACAATCTCAGCTCTGGAATGTTGCTGCTCTTTGGGTTTCTGCCAGGTACTTGGGACCTGGGTTGGCCATTGTTGGAAACAGGATCCTGGGCTTGATGGACCTTCAGTCTCTCCCAGCATGGCTGTTCTTATGTGAGCCAAGTAAAGGACAGTCGAGCCGTTGTGACATCACTGAAGAGGTTGGCTCTTAGGCATTGGTGGAACGAGGCATTATGACATCATAATCTCAGCTCTGGAATGTTGCTACTCTTTGGGTTTCTGTCAGGTACTTGGGACCTGGGTTGGCCACTGTTGGAAACAGGATACTGGGCTTGATGGACCTTTGGTCTGTCCCAGTGTGGCAAAATGATGAAATTTGCATGTCATCGCTCTCACACAGGTTCATGTTATTAGAGAAGATGACTTGATCCTGCCAGTACAAGGTGGTTCAGATATCCTTGGGTTGACTCATCTCTATCGGCCTATCTCAGCACATCTTCCTAGGCTTCTGGATCTATTTCAAGGCATCTGACTTCGTGGACAAATCTGGAAAAAGCATAAATTTTTCTGGCAAGAAAATGAGATGATAAAGAACTTCCCCCTCTCCTCCCCTGGGAGCTTTAATGATTTAATAGGTGACACCAAGTGAGATTCAGTTTGAATGCTAAGCATTGTTTGAATTCATTTTAAACAGTTAAATTAACCAACAGGAAACAGTGCAGTGGACAGACTGTTTGTACAGCCTGGGAGGCTATAGATGCCGTGCTGTGAAGATATATAGTGCAAAATAAAGACCATTTCTTTACCACTTCTTCTGGGCCTTTCACTTTGCTCTGTTTTCTTCCTACAGAGCAGCAAATAAAAATGGCCTCCCTTAGGTTCTAGACCAGTGGTTCTTAACCTGGGTTTGACCGAACCCCAGGGGTTCGGTGAGTCAGTCTCGCGGGTTCGGCGGAGGTCAAAACACACCTCCGACTCATATAGCGCTTCGGTCACGTTCAATCATCTATCAGTTACTCAGTGATTTTGATCAAGACTGATCGTGTACTCGGTTTCTTGATCTATCAATCTGTAACTAACGCCTTATATACATCAATCAATTCCTGATCAAAATTTGTGATTTAACTGATAGATGATTGAACGTGACCGAAGCGCTTGTCCATAATTGGCTGCAGGTGATCACGCAACATCGCTTGGCCTATCTGAGCTGCAGGGGATTTGATGCGCACAGTAGTCGAATTGTAACCGTTGTGATGGTACGTCGTGTGATACCTATCTTAAGATTTTAATCCCTTACTAACTATGTCGAGCAAAATACGAAAGTGGTCGGACGAATATGTACAATATGGATTCACATGTATAACGGAACGTGATGGGAGTCAGCGTCCTAATTGCATGATTTGCAATGCCAAGTTGAGTAATTCTAGTCTAGCTCCGGCAAAACTAAGGGAATAAAGAAGGGTTCGGTGAACACGCATATGAAACTGGTGGGGTTCAGTACCTCCAACAAGGTTAAGAACCACTGTTCTAGACTGAAATGATAGCAGAAGGGGTTAAAGAGAGAGACTTTTTGACCCAAACACTATAAACAATGCTTAACTTACACCCCCACCCCCTCCCTTTGACAAAACCGTAGCGTGGTTTATAGAATCGGTCACAGTGGTAACAGCTTTGACGCTCATACAATCCCTATGAGTGTCAGAGCTGTTACCGCCGCGGCTAGCACTAAAAACCGCACTACGGTTTTGTTAAAAAGGGGGTTGATTGGCAAAATCCCCTTAATAGCCTCAATAATTGCAAAAAAAACCCAAAACCCCCAAAACACCTGAATTGGGCGATAAGCACCTGCCCGATTCTATAAAAGGTAGGTGCCTATCACATGGTGCTCAGCGACACCTAAGTGGGCATTTGTGTGGGCCAAGCATGAGTGAGGCGCCGCTACGCGTGATTCTGTAAACGGTGCCCAAACATGATTGACGCATGGCTGGCGCTGGCCGATTTAGGCCGTTTACAGAATTTTATTAAATACAGGCCCTTTGCCAGCCTCATTCAAAACTACAAAATATTAGGGGTCAACGTTTCTTATGTTTAGTCCACTGTGCTGTCGAGCGTCAGAGCAGCATCGGAGAATTTAGCGCCTCAGGCTTGGGTGCAAACTTCTACCACGGCTTAGTAAAAGAGGGCCTGAATGAGGTAGGCTCTGTCCATCACAGGCTACCAGCAAATCCACCACAACCCAGAGAGAGAATCCTGATTCAGAACAATACGGTTTTGAGTGTGTAGAAACTCACACACATTGCATTTTTGCTAAAAATAAGAACATAAGAAATGTTGCTGCTGGGTCAAACCAGTGGTCCATCATGCCCAGCAGTCTGCTCACACGGCGGCCCTTAGGTCAAAGACCAGTGCCCTATTTTAGTCTAGCCTTACTTGCATATATTCTGTTCCAGTAGGAACTTATCCAACCTTGACTTGAATCACTGGAGGGTGTTTTCCCCCTATAACAGCCTCCGGAAGAGTGTTCCAGTTTTCTACCACTCTCTGGGTGAAGAAGAACTTCCTTACATTTAAATCGATCCCCTTTTAACTTTAGAGAGTGCCCTCTTGTTCTCTCTACCTTGGAGAGGGTGAACAACCTGTCTTTATCTACTAAGTCTATTCCCTTCAGTACCTTGAATGTTTTGATCATGTCCCCTCTCAGTCTCCTCTTTTCAAGGGAGAAGAGGCCCAGTTTCTCTAATCTCTTGCTGTACGGCAACTCCTCCAGCCCCTTAACCATTTTAGTCGCTCTTCTCTGGATCCTTTCGAGTAGTACGGCGACGCAGTATTCCAGGTGGGGGTGTACCACGGCCCAGTATAGCGGCATGATAACCTTCTCTGATCTGTTCGTGATCCCCTTCTTAATCATTCTTAGTATTCTGTTCCTCCACCACCACCACCTCCTTTTAACATGCAGCATGAGCTAAATTACAAGCCACCCATAGGATTAGAATGGGCAGCTCGGCATTTAGTGCATTCTGTTTGGCATTGCGGCATGATAAAACGTGTTTGTAGGAGGGGTGGGGGATAAGACAGCAAAGCTGGAAACAATTGAGCACCTGCTTGTGTTGAGGGCTGAAAAGCGTACACAGCCCTGTGCATTCAACATACAATAGATGGTCCCTGGCCAGAAGAGCTTAGAATCTAATTTGGACAGACAGAATACACATTTTGGGGGTGGGGGGGACTTTGGGGAGTTTCTTGCAGAGAATGATAGGATGGTCATAGTTAATTTTAGGGTGAGTGGGAATTAGGAGTTGAAAGTAGCGGATATTTGCAGACTGCTAGAGACGGAGTCATACGTAAAGGCTCAGGCAGTTTGCTCCATGCATACGGCGCAACAAGCTAGAAGGGTCGAAGTCTGGGGTTGGCAGTGGAGGATAGGAGGGGACTTGCCCGATGAACGGAGTTCACGGGTGGCAGCATAGGGGGAGAGAAGTGTAGATTGAGTGAGGTCACTTGTAAGTCGGTGAGAGGAGTTTGAGCTGTATTTGGAAATGGATGTGGAGCCAGAGAAGCGACTTGAGAAGAGGGGTAATGTGAGTGTGGCGGCTGTCACGGAATGTGTCACGGATTGGAGGGGAGAGAGATGTTTAAGGAAGAACCTTGGGGAGTGTTTGCTTGTACAACATAAGACCTTCATTAGAGGGGCCATTTTTTTTCTAATATCATTGTTGAGCATATATTCCATCTATCAACACTCTTACCTGCTTTTCATCCACTTGGTGGTAGGAGAAGCCTCTGGGCAGTGACGCCTAGGGTATGTTACACCCAGGGCCGATCCTTTTTTAACACTCCTTCCCCTATGCTCTGGCATCTCTCTCTTCTTCTTTCCTTCCCTCTTTCCCACCCCAACTCAACCCCATGGTTTGGCATCTGTTTCTTCCACACACCCCTCCCAATGCCCTGGGATCTCTCCCCCATCTCCCTCCATGCTCTGGCATCTACATTCATTCCTTTTCCTCCCTCCCAACCTCCCTTCCCTCCCCCATGCCCTGGCATCTCTCTCCTCTCTTCTTCTTCCATCTCTCCCTCTCCCTCCCCCTCCATGCTATGGCATTTCCTCTTTCCTTTCCCTCCCTTCCCCATGATCTCTCCTCTCCCTTCCATTCCTTATCCCTTCCTCCCAATTGGATGGCTTTCTTCCTTACCCTCCCTCCAATTGGGAACACAGTGCAGCTTTTCTCTACCTTCCCCCCCCCCCCCCCCGGATGGGTACCTCTCTTCCTCTCATTGTTGGCAGCCTTCACAACTCACTGCTCTGCTGTCATCAGGCCTTCCTCTCTGCTGGGTCCTGCCTACTTCCTGCTTTCATGAAGGCAGGACCTGGCAGAAAAGAAAGCCCGATAAGGGTAGAGCAGTAAAAGTTCATAGACAAAATCGCGGAAGACAAAGGCGCGCGCTGACAACTGAGTGCAAGACGGAGGCGCGCGCCGAAGAAAATGACAGTTTTTATGGGCCCCGACGGGGGATTTTGTTGGGGAGCCCCCCCCCCCACTTTACTTAATACAGATCGCGGCGGCGTTGTGGGTGGTTTGGGGGGTTGTAACCCCCCTCATTGTACTGTAAACTTCACTTTTTCCCTGTTTTTAGGGAAAAAGTGAAGTTTTCAGTAAAATGTGGGGGGTTACAACTCCCAAACCCCCCACAACGCCCCCACAACGCGGCGCGATCAGACACCCCCTTCGGAGCCCCTAAAAACAGTTATTTTCTTCGGCGCGCACCTCCACACTGCGCTCAGTTGTCGGCGCGCGCCTTTGTCTTCCGCGGTTTTGACCTGACACCGTGCCTCCCTCTTGATACGCCACTGCCTCTGGGTAGTTATCAGCAGTCAGATTTTTCAAGTCTCGAATTCCCTTCCAAACTTTGGTTGGACCCATTCAATCAGGCTGTTGGTAAATCTGAAGCAACGTAATTTAGCAAGTATGCAAATTTTGTGGAATTAGTGTGAATGTACTTGCCAAAGAATACTGTTGCTTCCTTCCTGCACATCCTTGGCTGTTGCTTTGTACTCTGACACCTTTGAAGGGGAAGTTTCTCCAGGCTGTGTCTATTTTTGTCCAGAACCGTGAATGTCGGGGGATTCTGGCTCACAAAGATAAGTGGTGGGGGGCAAACAGAGCAGCTAAGGCTTCATTAAGATGGCAAAATATTTGGAAGCTAGACCATTAATTTTTTACGGGCCTTGTTTCAGTTTTCTGTTTGCACTCAAGTTAATAAAACTGACATTTCGTTTGTATCTTGTGATCTCCATCTCTTTGTTTAACTGAACGTGACAGATCGGGGCTGTTCTGTATGGAGATTCAGATTTGCCGGATGGAGCCTGCTGTCTCCTGACCCATTTTCCTTTCATAAGTTAAAAAAAACAAAAAATATGCCGGTTTGGAAGCTGTAGATCGCACCGAAAATGTCAAAATGTAAAGGTTATCAAATGAAACTCCTTCGAATGATGAAGGACGAGGAGAGTCCTGGAGCAGGAAATGTCAGATCTGCAATTCCTCTTGGGGTTAAAATGAATTTGCATGCATCAAGTCAGCAAATCTTGCTCGCAAATGCTTTCCTAATTTTATTTTAACTCGCACTAACATAAGAATTCCCGCTGCTGGGTCAGACCAGTGGTCCATCGTGCCCAGCAGTCCGCTCCCACGTGGCCCCTAGGTCAAGGACCTGAGCCCTGAGTCTAGCCCAGGGGTGTCGGAGTCCCTCCTCGAGGGCCGTAGTCCAGTTGAGTTTTCAGGATTTCCCCAATGAATATGTATGAGATGGATTTGCATGCACTGCCTCCTTGAGATGCAAATCTATCTCATGCATATTTATTGTGGTTATCCTGAAAACCTGGCCTGCCTGTGGCTCTTGAGGACCGGAATTGCCTACCCCTAGGCTAGACCCATGTCAATCTGGCTTCCAACCTGGATATGGAACAGCGACAGTTCTTGTGTCTCTTCTTGATGATTTGCACAGAAACATTGGCAAGAGATCTGCCTCGTTACTGGTGTTGCTGGATTTCTCAGCAGCCTTCGGCACCGTGAATCATAATATCAGCTTGCAAGACTGGCAGAAACAGGAATCTGTGGCACAGTCCTTTCATGGTTGAAATCCTTTTTGGCTAGGGCAGGGGTGTCAAAGTCCCTCCTCGAGGGCCGCAATCCAGTCGGGTTTTCAGAATTTCCCCAGTGAATATGCATGAGATCTATTTGCATGCATTGTTTTCATTGTATGCTAATAGAGCTAATAGAGCTAATAGAGTGGATAACAATAAATAATTATATACCTTAATTTAGATCACACCTAGATTAAGGTAAATTGCATTCAATCTAAGGCCCATATGCTCAAAACTTGCTTTGCCTTTAACACTTGACACTTAACCAGTTTACTATCAAGAGTTTTTCAGCTAGCGATGCCCAAAATGGCTAATCGCGGCTTTTCCCTTGGTTTGTAGCAGCCTCCAATAATCGTATGTAAATGGATTACAACAAGTTCATCAGTATTCAAATGAGCTAGCCCAGATGATGCACAAAATGAAGCGTGGGCTTTAACCGCTTGAAAATCTCCAACAGGTCTGGAGGTGCTGGTAGTGTTAAAAATGTGCCAAACAGAAGTTGTTTTTTTATGGGCCCTCCCTTTCCTGGGATGGACTGGGAGGGGCCTAAGATTCTGATTGATTCAGGTGCCTAAGGCCAATCAAGGTCTTCGTTAGGCCCCTTCCAGGTGCATCCTGTATTGCACTGGGAGGGGCTTCTGATTGGTTCAGATTCCTAAGGCCCCTCCTGCTGGTTGTCTGGGTTGGGGGGAAGGGGCTGAGGCAGGAGGGAGTGGGCATCCCTCCTGCCAATTTTTTTTTAAGTTTGGGGATGTGGGGAGGGAGGCCATCATTTAGGGGGTTTGGGGGCTGCGGTCTTTCAGGAACCAAGGCCTCGACCAGTTCTCAATCTAGTTTGGATATTTGCTGATGGGGAAGGGGGAGTGGGGTACCT
Organism: Geotrypetes seraphini; assembly: GCF_902459505.1. Classification (NCBI taxonomy): domain Eukaryota; kingdom Metazoa; phylum Chordata; class Amphibia; order Gymnophiona; family Dermophiidae; genus Geotrypetes; species Geotrypetes seraphini. The sequence continues at coordinate 254,724,685 of NC_047089.1, forward strand.
ACAGGGAGGGAGGGAGGGGGTTTCTGTATATTTTTGTCTGGGAGGGGGGAGGTTTTGTAGTTGTCTTGTACTAAAAATGATGATGGTATGCCTTGTTCTTGTTTAAGGTCCTGTTTTTTTTATATTGACCTGTAAAGTTCTTTGCTTTCTGTTAGTCATCAATAAAAATCGTTTCAACATAAAAAAACAACAACTCTTCCTGCCCCAAAGAGCTGAGTGTCAGGAGGCTGCTTCAGGGCTACGCGCACGTGTCAGTCTCTTTCTCAAACAGCTGATAAGGCGGGATTACGGCGGACCTCCGTGAAACTCATTTGCATGCAAAATTGTTTCAGCGTCGATTGCCGTTTTCAAAATCGGCCAATTTACTGGCACTACAGCAGCCCACGGGATTTTTACGGCGATTTTAGGGCATCTGGCTCTGAGAGGGCAGTTCTACACCTGGGCGCCTCTCAGGTGCCTGAGGCCATGCAATAGGAGCACAGAACGACACCTGGATGGTTACATTCCATAACGGAATAGTAGTCCAATGCGTTTGAAAGAAGCAGCAATGCACGTAGCTTACAGTAAGTTACGTGCATAAGAGGGTGCCCCTCCCATGTCCCACCCAGGCCCCACCCATGTGTATATCCCTATTGCGTTCATGCCTTCTGTTAATTAGAATCACGCACCATGAAAAAGTGCTAATATTCTAGGCTTTTGGACGCACAAGGGGTGTCTAACTGTGGCTGATTAGCATATAGGATTGTAATGTGAGTGTGAAAATGCTGCTCTTGTGTCTGTCACCTTGTGCACGAGGGAAGTAAAGGCAGGTGCTGAGTTCTAGAATCGCACTTCACCTACCTTCTAATTTCGAAAAGAAGAGAGAGAGCGTTACAGTTGGTTAGTGACGGGAGTTGGCAGGATGGCACATAGGACGCCAATTCTGAAGCAATTCCTTTGGTTACCAGTTGTATTTCGAGTGCAACATAAAGTTGTTTCCGTGTCCATCAACGCGGTGACACTCCATGAATATGACATTATTGCATCATGTCCGTGTGCGCGCGGAAGTTGTCTGAGGGCAGGGCTGGAGTGCAGAATGGGGCGTGACAAGCAGAACTGGGTGAGCCTGGGGAGTGGTCATGAGTCCGGATTTTCCTTTGGCAAAATCTGGTAACCCTGTATGTGGCCAGTTATATCACCAATGCAAGCCTCCCCTGCATCGCAATGGCTTTTCGTGTGTGTAGTTCGTTGTTGTTTTTTTTTTAAAAAAAACGGTTCAAAAAGATAAACGCATAGAGCACAGACACACTAATTTTCCATAAAAACAAGGTAGACATTTTGCAGTTTCGTGTTTGCCACTGGATTTTTGTGCATTTTCCGCACAACATCTAAACTCGGATTTAGCCCTCGTATCAAAAATGTCCCTCCGCATCCCACTAAGAGGGGAGACATGATCGAGACGTTTAAGTATATTACTGGCCGTATCGAGATGGAAGAAGAGATTCTCTTTCTCAAAGGACCCTCAGCCACAAGAGGGCATCCGCTCAAACTCAGGGGCGGGAAATTTCATGGCGACACCAGGAAATATTTCTTCACCGAGAGAGTGGTTGATCCTTGGAACGAGCTCCTGGTGCAGGTGATCGAGGCAAACAGCGTGCAAGAATTTAAGAGCAAATGGGATGCCCATGTGGGATCCCTTAGACCAGGGGTGGCAAAGTCCCTCCTCGAGGGCTGCGGTCCAGTCGGGTTTTCAGGATTTCCTCAATGAATATGCATGAGATCTATTTGCATGCACTGCTTTCATTGTAGGTTAATAGATCTCATGCATATTCATTGAGGAAATCCTGAAAACCCGACTGGATTGCGGCCCTCGAGGAGGGACTTTGACACCCCTGCCTTAGACGGTTAAGCCAAGGGAACCTGCCACCAGGACTGGGATCCCTAGGATAGTAGACTTGGGGGTGGGTCATTCACCCCATTCACTTACCCCCCAATCAAAGAAGTAAAACGGAAAAAACTATACAACGGACTACTGGCCACTCAGGCAGCGAAGATAGACAACCAAGTTTCCAACCTATTGACAACAACCCCAGACTACAAGGAAATAAAAACTATACTCTTCAAGAAATCCCTTAATAAAGCTTAATACCATGATAAAGCTTAACCCCCCTCTTACCATCCCCTCCCTAACCCCAGATCCTACTTTTCCCTCTCTTGGAAACCTTCTCTGATCTAACGTTGTAACCCTTCTTACATAACTCTTTTTGTAATCCGCTTTGAACTGAAAGGTAGTGGCGGAATAGAAATCTGTAATGTAATGTCAGTAGAGTGGGCAGACCTGATGGGCTATGGCCCTTATCTGCCGTCATCTTCCATGTTTCTATGTTTCTAAGCTGCCTGCTCAAGTCCCCCATAGACTTCATTTTTTATTTTACACCGTTTTAGGGATAACGCCTTCCTCGATTGGCTGTTATCTACAGTTTCTTGTGCTGATTTACTTGACCTGAAGGCAGTCCACAGTGGCGCTAGAACACATTGTAACACGCTCTTCATCCCGCCAGCCTGGGCTCTCATGTTCAGGCACAGCGGTCCCAATTGCACCTGGACGCTTAATTACTTCGATCATAGCTGGCGTCTGAAAACTCAATTTAGGCTCTGGTTTAATCAGTTTCCAGGCGTACCTTTCTCTAGTGTCCTTATCCCACTCTGTTTCAATCACAAAGCAGCAAGCTCTAAATTTATTTAGAAAATAATGCCGCCCATTAAAGTAAATGAAAGCAGGCTTTGTGAGGCTCTGGAAAGGGCTAGCCGTAAAACCCACGAGGCATAAGCAAGAGTGATTTGTTTGTCATCATAATTGGTGACTCGTTGCCTGTTTTTATTGAGATGGGCCAGTGTTTATTCTTTTATTATCTTGCTCACGTCCACTTTCTTTCACCTTATCACTTCACCGTTTTACCTTTTCCAGTCAGACTCCTTTCCTCATGTACACATGCAGTACGTTACCATCAGCTTCACTCAGTATTTTTGCTCAGGACTCACCGCTGCTTCTTTTAGGACTCGCCATTTGAGCAGAACGAAGTGATGACACAAAGGTGTTCAACGTTGTCAAATCGCAAGAGGATTGTGAAAAATTGCAAGAGGACCTTGTGAGGCTGGAAGATTGGGCGTCAAAATGGCAGATGACGTACATTTAATGTGAGGAAGGCGTGGCCTAGTGGTTAGAGCTACAGCCTCAGCACCCTGAGGTTGTGGGTTCAAACCCCATGCTACTCTGTGACCCTGGGTAAGTCACTTAATATCCCCATTGCTCCAGGTACATTAGATAGATTACGAGTCCGCCAGGACAGATAGGGAAAATGCTTTGCTGCCTATATCTAGAAATGCTAAGCCATTGTAGAAGGGGCCTGGCTTGCAGCCTGATCAGTGATTCTACAGACAGAAAAGGTAAATTCTGCGTCACTGGGGAATTCTGCACAAATTCTCTGTTGCACACTTGCATAGAATTCCGCCAGGAGTATTTGTACCACACCTGGATATATTTATTTTTTTACAGAAAGGGTGGTAGATGCATGGAATAGTCTCCTGGTAGAAGTGGTTGGGACAAAGACTGTCTGAAGTCAAGAAGGCATGGGACAGTCAAGCGGTTCTCCTTGGGAGAGGAGGAGATAGTGGATGCTCTGGATGGGCCATTTGGCCTTTATCTGCCATCATGTTTCTCTGTTTCTATATTCTTCAAAAAAGAGAGTCAAAAAATTTTTTAAATACTATAAAAAAAATTTTAATAGTTAATTTATTATGCTCTATACTAGTATTTTAGCCAGTTACATTAATGGGTGCTAGAATATATGTCTGTCTTTCTTTCTGTGTTTCTCTCCCTCCCGCTGTTTTTCTTTTTGTCTGTCTCTCTCCCTGGCCCCCTTTGTCTGTCTGTCTTTCTGTGTCTCTCTCTGCCCCTGTGCCTTTCTTCTTTTCTTTCTGTCTGCCTTCCTCTCACTGTCTGGCTTTCTTTCTATCCATCTGTCTCTCTCCCCCCACACTTCCCTGTGCAGCAGCCACAGCAGCATTCCCTCCCTCTGTGCAGTAGCATTCCCTCCCCGCCACTAATTCCCTGTACAGCAGCATTTAAATCCCCACCTTCCCTGTGCAGCAGCCACAGCAGCACCAGCATTCCCTCCCACCCCACACCACTTCCCTGTACAGCAGCAGCGTTTCCCTTACCCCCCCTTTCCCATCCCTCGGTCTTGACTGCTCCCTTAGTCCCTTGCCGCCCCCACCCTTCCCTTCCCGCGGTCCGACCATCTGCCGATTCCAGCAGCGTGTACAGCACTCTACACACGCTGCTTCGGGGCCTTTTACTGCCTTGATTTACTCTGGCACGTCCCTGATGACATCATCAGAGACGCGGCAGAGCAAATCAGGGCAGTAAAAGGCCCCGAAGTAGCGTGTATAGAGTGCTGCACACGCTGCTGGAATCAGCTGGTTTTGAATCGGGACCGCAGCATCCCTTTGCGGCTGGAGTGTTTTGGGCTTCCCTTCCTGCCCCGCGAGGTGTCACCACGGCTCCTCTCGATCCCGCCAGCATCGGAAGCCTTCTCAGACGCTGGTGCGGCTGGTGAGAGGAGCCGACACGGAGATCAGGAAGTCCAGCGCTGGTGGCGAGTGGTAGGTGCTGGAAAGTAAGGCTGGGGACTCGCGCATGCGCACTCCTGCAGGCCACGGACCTACATCTCACAGATCAGGGAAAACGGAAGCACGCAGTTGAGTGCGCATGCGCGGCTAGCGTTTTATTATATAGGATAAACCACCACACACTATACAGTAAGCCCAGGACTCTATCAGGTCAAACTTCAATCATTATTAGACTCCTCCCTCTCTAATAATAACTAATTCAAATAGCAACAAAAAAATAGAAGCACATAATAATGAGAATAGAGGAGTACTTATCTTCACTGAAAAAGTTGGTTAAGTCCTGGGCTCCGCTCCAAATCTAAAGTGCTCAGTGCTCTCCAATCACAAAACCAAAACCAAATGCAAAAATAAAACATCCAATCAGTTCATAGTTCATCTTGTTCAAATCCAGAAACTTCCACGACACAGTATGTAGTCTGGTAATTGTATGACACAATACGTGGCCTTTATCTGCCATCATGTTTCTATGTTTCTATAACCCTAAAGTTCTATGACCTCACAATGCAGGTGTAAAGAGCCTTAGCCTATAGGGAGAGGAGATGCAAATGTTAAGAGCCTTAGCCAATAGGGAGAGGAGGAGATAGTGGATGCTCTGGATGGTCCATTTGGCCTTTATCTGCCATCATGTTTCTATGTTACTAAAGTTCTGTGACATCACAATGCAGGCGTAAAGAGCCTTGGCCTATAGGAAGAGGAGATGCAAATGTTAAGAGCCTTAGCCAATAGAGAGAGGAGGAGATAGTGGATGCTTTGGATGGGCCATTTGGCCTTTATCTGCCATCATGTTACTATGTTACTAAAGTTCTATGACCTCACAATGCAAGTGTAAAGAGCCTTAGCCTATAGAAAGAAGAGATGCAAATGTTAAGAGCCTTAGCCAATAGGGAGAGGAGGAGATAGTGGATGCTCTAGATCACAGGTGTCAAAGTCGGTCCTCGAGGGCCGGAATCCAGTCGGGTTTTCAGGATTTCCCCAATGAATATGCATGAGATCTATGTGCATGCACTGCTTTCAATGCATATTCATTGGGGAAATCCTGAAAACCCGACTGGATTACGGCCCTCGAGGAGGGACTTTGACACCCCTGCTCTAGATGGTCCATTTGGCCTTTATCTGCCATCATGTTTCTATGTTACTAAAGTTCTGTGACATCACAATGCAGGGGTAAAGAGCCTTGGCCTATAGGAAGAGGAGATGCAAATGTTAAGAGCCTTAGCCAATAGAGAGAGGAGGAGATAGTGGATGCTTTGGATGGGCCATTTGGCCTTTATCTGCCATCATGTTACTATGTTACTAAAGTTCTATGACCTCACAATGCAAGTGTAAAGAGCCTTAGCCTATAGAAAGAAGAGATGCAAATGTTAAGAGCCTTAGCCAATAGGGAGAGGAGGAGATAGTGGATGTTGCAGATGGGCAAACTGGATGGGCCACTTGGCCTTTATCTGCCATCATGTTACTATGTTACTAAAGTTCTATGACCTCACAATGCAGGTGTAAAGAGTCTTAGCCAATAGGAAGAAGAGATGCAAATGTTAAGAGCCTTAGCCAATAGGGAGAGGAGGACATGGTGGATGCTCTGGATGGGCCACTTGGCCTTTATCTGCCATCCTGTTCTATAACCATAAAGTTCTATGACGTCACAATGCAGGTGTAAAGAGCCTTAGCCTATAGGGAGAGGAGATGCAAATGTTAAGAGCCTTAGCCAATAGGGAGAGGAGGAGATAGTGGATGCTCTGGATGGGTCATTTGGCCTTTATATGTCATCATGTTTCTATAACCATAAAGTTCTATGACATCACAATGCAGGTGTAAAGAGCCTTAGCCAATAGGAAGAGGAGATGCAAATGTTAAGAGCCTCAGCCAATAGGGAGAGGAGGAGATAGTGAATGTTGCAGATGGACAGACTGGATGGCCATTTGGCCTTTATGTGCCATCATGTTTCTATGTTTCTATTTTAAAAAGTTTATATCTGAAGAAGCAACTTCCTACTATGCAGACTTCATTTCCCATGCAAGTTTCACCCTCTTCATTTCAGTTCTTTGTGCAACTGTGGTTTTTTTTTTCCTTTGAGATCACAGTATGGTAATAAACCGACAAGGTCAGTGCCCTCGTGCTACAAGGTCAAGTCATTTAAAGCCAATTTGTAATTACGATGAGACTTTCTATCTAATGCCACGCATTATCTTTCTGGTTACTCTGAATATTTGATTGCAGTAAAATTATTATGTATAGTGTAGCAAATCAGAACAAAATTAGTTCATTATTTTCAATTAGCATACATCTTCATGACCGATTTTTTTTTTTTTTTCCAGTTAATTTTTTAAGCACCCCACAGTCTTTATGTATCTGATTAAAGCGATCTGATACACTGTAGAATTTAGAGTGTTTCTCTGGCAATCAAATATCTGCATGAAATAAATAATTTACAATAAATGTTTTTGTTATGTTTTTTTTTTTTACATCTGTTTCTGTATAACTGTATTCGTATGAACACATTTTATGTGAATGTATGTTCGTATGGCAAGAGGCTTTAGTATCAAGAGTGACCAGAAGGTGTCAGTACAATGGATTAAATCAGAGCATGTAGTATCTGAAGCAGTCACAGGGTGTCCCATGGGCAACTGAATCTAGCTAACTAGTTACTCACTTATCTATGTATGAATCATAGCAGCAGATTAGCTGTCAAAAGAAAAAATGTACTGGTTGAAATGCAGGAGTGGTTATGATCAAAACTTATTACAAATGAATTCTTCCAGTCTTATTCAACAGAGGAGTTTTCCCTCTATTATAGCTTAGAATATTATTTTATCATTAACAGACCTTGTTTATAAAAGTAGAGGAAAGGATGCAGGAAACTAAATTATTTTAAAAAAATGACAATCATTAGAAGTTATTAATGTAATAATGTTCATGACAGCATAATCTGTCAAGAGTAGGTAATTAATGTTGGCCGTGCTTGCACAAGCTTTCTGCTCATGCTCCAGACTTGGAGGAAATGAAGCGAAGGGGTCCTGAATCCTAAGACGGAGAAAAAAAATTGATGACTGCACTGAGGACTGGGTCCCCGAAGAGAGATCTGAAATTTTAGAAACGTCAGGCTGGGGAAGCAGATTCAGCCCGTCTCAGGCTATGAAAACCTTACTTGGAAGCTTCAGCAGAGTTTAGTTTTGCAAACACCGATTCTTCCTTTCACTTCCTAATTAAAGTTCAAATGAATTGCAATGAAGATGACTTGTAAACCCCCCCCCCTCCCCCAAGAGAGTGACCTGCAGCTCTTGACCCGTGTTGCACAATGATACATACCCCTGTGTTACAGAATTCCCTTTGTCAAAATACGCCAAGCGTCCTTTGGGGCTACTCACATGCCTCCATATAGCCGAGAGCAAGAATTCATAAATCTTGACAAGACATTTGTACACACTATTAATGAGCTTGAGAACGTACCAAATCTTTTATTTCATTAGTGAGAACCAGAGCGTCTCAGGAAGGAGCTATCAGGTAGGCTTATGGTCTGAATTTCTTTGCCATTGAATAAGTAATCTTTAAAGAATGATATTTTAGCTGCATCGTATTGAATACCATACTGCTACAATGACATGTTTTGTTATGTAATGTTTTAAGTATCTTTTAGTTCTTTGGTTAGCTAAGTGTCGTATACACGGCCTAGAACTCTGGATTGTAATGATATATAACTATTTTATTTAAATAGGAAAATATCAGGTCAGCATTGAGCCCACAGTGGTGAGTGACTTAGTTGCTGCTTCCAGCTTCAGGCTAACTTAACTATCGATATTCACGCCTACACCCTTCCCCGGGAGCAATGTTCACCTAGTAAGTCCCTTTTATCTGTATCCCTCTCCTCCACGGCTAACTCCATAGTCCGTTCTTTTTATCTTGTTGCACCCTCTGCCTGGAATAGACTTCCTGAATCAGTCAAGCACCATCTCTGGTTGCATTCTAATCTACTGTGTAAAATCCCACGTTTTTGATGCTGCTCTGAACCCTTAACTCCCACTCAGCTGTTCAGTTCCCATGTCTGTTTTAATCATTCCCACAATAAGAAATTCCCCAGTCCCTTATATGTCCTTTTTTTTCTATCTTGAATAGATTGTAAGCTCTCTTGAGCAGGAACTGTCTCATATGTTTTTACTGGACAGCACTGCTGACGTCTAGTTAGAGGTATATCAATTATAAGTAATTGCAGTAAAAATATATTCAATGCCACGGCATGCACGGCTCCAGGGTATTCAGATCGGTGCTCGATTATAACTCACTGCATAAAGGGCTAGATTCACTAAGGGCACGGATCGGATCCGATGCATGTCTGGGGGAGTTGGGGGAGGGGGGCTGATTCACGAATCGCCCTCATGCAAATGAGGGCAATCGGAATCATGCCCCCAATTGCCTGACCAGATCAATCCATAGCGATCCCAGCGCATGCACTGGACCTCCGGGCCCAGCAGAGATTTTTTTTTTTTTCTTTCTTTTTTAACTTTAGAAAAGCTTAGCCACCCTTGAAGAGGAGGTGAGGCGCTACGCCTGTATACCTCTAGCGATCTCCCACAAATGGCAAGCTCCTAATCAGCTTTCCATGCTTCTCCTAATAACATTTTTTTTTTTTTTACTTCCTTCATGGAAATTTTTTGACATTTCGTTGATCCTTCGCCGATCCCACCTTATTATAAGGACAACGATAAAAGCCGACTGATTTTTGAAAGAAGTTGAAGTTGTTGCGGGCGTTTAGAGCCTGTGGTTTTAACCCGCTTAAGCCCGCGGATTAAAACCACGGGCTTGCACTAAGAACATAAGAAGTTGCCCCCGCTGAGTCAGACCAGAGGTCCATCTTGCTCAGCGGTCCGCTCCCGCAGCGGCCCATCAGGCCTAGTGCCTGAACAGTGATCCCTGATTAATTTACCTCTAATCCCATCCCTACAATATACCTCTACTCTTATCTGTACCCCTCAATCCCTTTGTCTTCCAAGTACCTATCCAAAGCTTCTTTGAACCCCTGTAGCGTGCTCCTGTTTATCACATCCTCTGGTAGCGCGTTCTATGTATCTACCACCCTCTGTGTGAAAAAGAACTTCCTGGCGTTTGTTCTAAACTTCTCCCCTTTCAATTTCTCTGAGTGCCCCCTTGTACTTATTGATCCCCTTAATTTGAAAAATCTGTCCCTGTCTATTTTTTCTATGCCCTTCATGATCTTGAAGGTTTCTATCATGTCTCCTCTTAAGTCTCCGCTTTTCCAGGGAGAAAAGCCCCAGCCTTTTCAGTCTGTCAGTATATGAGAGGTCCTATGGGGAAGGGTGGGAGAGTCGGGGCAGGCAGAAGAGTCAGGGCAGCGGGAGAGTTGGGGCAGCAGGAGATCGGGGCTGACGGGGCAGAGAGCAGGGTGGCAAAAGGGCAGGGTAGTCGGAAAGGGCTTGAACGACTGGTCCTCAGCAGTCGCTTGTTTGTGATTGGCCAGCCCAGTCGGTTTGGAAGAGTTTTGATTAGTGAATCGGGTCCCTGCCTACTTTGCTTGCCATTCCCCTCATTTGCATGCGCGGATCGGAGGATGGTCAGCAGAGAGGTAAGTGAATGGGGCCGGAGGGAAATCAGGTCGGAGTCGGAGTCAGAACATTTATCTACCGACTCCATTTTTGAACTTGGCATACCAATCACGAGCGATTCTTTCAGCTATAGCACCCACTATATGCACAGCACAAATGTTGCGAGCAGCTTCTGCGGCCTTAGAACCTTGATTAAAAGCAAAAAGAAGGTGGTGTCGAAAATGCTCATTTCTCTCAACTTGACATTCCATTTTAACGATCTGAAAATTAACCAGTGCTGTGGAGTCGGAGCCGGAGTCGAGGAGTTGGAGTCGGAGGAAATTTCGGGTACCTGGAGTCGGAGTCGGAGTCTGAAGTACAAAAAACTGAGGAGTCGGAGTCGGAACATTTATCTACCGACTCCACAGCCCTGTGAGAATCACTGCTAACTAGCTGGCTAAGCTCCACCCTCAGACTGCCCACGGGCTAGCTCGTTTTGGCAAGTGTTATTAAAGGGGAGGGGACTTAATATACTGCTTTTTCTGTGTGGTTGCCATCAAAGCAGGTGCTTATGAAGCATTAAGTGACTTGCCCAGAGTCCCAGTGGGATTTGAACTCGCAACCTCAGGGTGCTGAGGCAGCTGCATCAATCACTAGGCCAATCTTCCAGTCAAGAAACAATTAGCGGCACAATCCAGTTAAATGTCACAGAATTTTCCCAGAAAGCCCCACACAAGCGATTGAAATGGCCAGGAGCTTGTCATGACCACTTACGACCCTCTCTCTCTAAATATTATTTATCCGCATAGGCTCTGGAGCTGCTTCTTTCTCGCTAATGCTCTTCCGTGCCCCACTTATCCCATTCTCTTTTGGAAAAGAACTCCTGAGGGCTTTTCTACTCTTTCTATTCCAACGCCCACCAAACCAAAGCAGTCCCTCCTTCTCTCCTGAGTGCTCTGGGGTTTCTTCATTATATTAATTTAATTTGTTGACGAGATACTTATTTGCTGTCTTTCTGAACAATCATGCAAAACAGTTCACAATAAAAAAGTGATTGAAAACAATCATTTCTTAGCACATTCTTGTAAACGGGTTGTTAGTTGGACAGACGAGCAGGTTATTACAGCAGCCAGCTGTTATTATATGCAATGGGGAGAGTGGGTGGTCCGCCCTGGGCGTCATGTTGGTGGGGGCACTGGCACCTCTCCTCCTCTGCGCCCCTACCTCTTCCCATTCCTCCCCTCCACACGGGTGCCCCTTCCCTTCCCCCATACCTAGGGTTTCCAGACATCTGGCTTAAAATAGCCGGGGGAAGCGGGGGTTAGGGGCAGAACCAGCCCGAATATTATTTGCGGGGTTTTTTTTTTTATATTCGCAGGCCGGCTCTGCCCCAACCCCCGCGAATACGGAGGGGGAAGTGTATACCGAGACATCATTCTAAGAAAGTTTGCATGCAAACTTAACCGATAGAAACCGTAAGGAATAATGGTAAAATTTCAAGAAAATTAGTTTTCCAAAGTGTTTAGCAAATAGAGTGGTTTTTAAAGATTTACGAAAAAAATTGAAGCGAACCAGAACTCCTTAAAATAACAGGAAGATCATTCCAAAGTTGAGAGAATTTAAAAACCGAAGACTGGCTAAAAATCTTGACTCCTTTAATCCCTGACGCGGCTTCCTAAAAGGGGGCCTTAGTTGGCACATCTCACCCTTCTCTCTCTACCACAAAGTTGACTTGGCCAAACTCACGTGATAACACGACACTGGTACCGAACTGGTTCTCGTACCTTTGTTCAATTTCCTTTAAAGTTTCACAGGATTTTCCTTTCTTCCACTTTTAAATTTTCCATTGCTTTTCCTGAATAGTCTTTGAAACACCTGCATTGCACATTCCTAAGATATCTGTTATACGTATGGTAGTATTAATGAAAAATAAATTTCAGTATGAGAATTATTCACTGAACGTTCCTCTCCGTCGGCCAATGGCAGACTCGTTTGACTGGTTTCACGATGACCCAAGTCTTTTGAGCTAATGCTGAAGGAGGTGAGAGCTCATTCCAATTCGCTCCCTTTTCTGTCTAAGCTGGGATACAAACACTTTACAAGACTTCAAAGATCTATGAATCCTGCCACCTGCGCTTACAGGGCTGCCACTGGAAAAACCGTCTAGACGAGCAAACCTCTGCGGGGCAGAATCAAATATTCTTTGAGATCTTTTATTTATTTTTTTTTTCTTTGCGCTATGAGAATAAAAGTGGCCCAGGCTGTGAATGGATTTGCAAAGTAAGTAAGGAAAAGCCCGGGACCTTTACACTTTTGCTGTAAATCAGGGCAAAATATGAGAAGACAAAACTTAAAAACCAACATTAATAAAGTTTAAATTGCAATAGCCTCAGAGGATCTCAGTTTTTAATATTGAAACATTTTTCAATGAATAGAACAAACCCTTTTCAGCAAACTGGTGCTGCTGTCAAGAGGGGTTTTTATAATTCTGCTCAGACAGCACAAGGTGTTTCTGGGCTGACGTGTCTTTGGCTAAGAGTTCTAGAAGAAAGACGCCGATATATTTGGTGACATGGGTGGCTTAGCTTTGAACTAGAGAATGACGTGGGGACAAATTTTTCCCATCCTGCCCCATTCCTGCACGCTCCGTCCTCATTTGCACAAGCCTCAAACACTTTATGTTCAATAATTTTTATTGAGTTTTAAGAATAAAATACACATAACAAAAATCTTACAAAGAATATCATCTCAACTCAGTTAAGAACATAAGAAGTTGCCTCCGCTGAGGCAGGTCCATCTCGCCCAGCGGTTCGCTGCCGCGGCGGCCCATCGGGCCCATTGCCTGAGCAGTGGTCCCTGACTATCCCTATGACCTACCTCTACTCCTATCTGTACCCCTCAATTCCTTTATCCTCTAGGAACCTATCCAAACCTTCTTTGAAGCCCTGTAACGTGCCCCGGCCTATCACATTGTAGATATAGAAATTCAAAGAAATCAACAATCAATTATCATCACAATACAAACACGATAAAGTACCTCCAAACACTCCCACCCCCCTCCACCCATCCCATTCCCAAATATTACTAATAAATAGTGCTTCACTTTCTGATTCCAAAACTGCCTGCTGTGACTGACAATTGCTGTATAGAAGGTTCCCAGGTCATCCCAAATTTATTCTGGGGGGTCGCCCTAGCTTCCATAATCATAAGAGCGTGAAATGCTGTGTGGTAAAATAAATTTCAGTGTTTGAGGCTTGTGTGGTTAAAGGCAGAGCTTACAGCAGGGGTAGGGAACTCCGGTCCTCGAGAGCCGTATTCCAGTCGGGTTTTCAGGATTTCCCCAATGAATGTGCATTGAAAGCAGTGCATGCAAATAGATCTCATGCATATTCATTGGGGAAATCCTGAAAACCTGACTGGAATACAGCTCTCGAGGACCGGAGTTCCCTACCCCTGGCTTACAGGAAAGGGGCAGGGACAGGGCCAGCGACAAAACTCACGGAGACGGGGAAAAATTGGTCCCCGTGTCATTCTCTACTTTGAACCAATAAACGTGCAGGTCTGAGTGCCATATGTCTTCTGGCAATTTATTACCGAGACAAGCAGTTCAGCGTTTTGAATTCCATCTCCTTCTGATCATTCGAAATGTAAATTGTCGTGAAAATTCATGAAACTCAAGGCCAGCGAGCTGATTCTAATTGTTTTTGAGAATCTGACTCTGGAAGAGCCAACCTCACTTCTCTAGCACTGGCTGCCTTGTTACTTAATAGAAGGTCCTCTGATTATCAGCTTGGGTTGACATCACTGCGCTCCATGAATTTTAAACAGTGGGGCCAGATGTTTTAAGGCTGAGCGGAGTCATAAATAGCAGGCAAGTGTGAATAATAAAATTTTAATTATCTGCAAGCACAGAGAGAGAGAGGCGCTGTCTTTGATCGCCTTCTGAAGGGAGAGGATTAATACCTTGGCTAAGTGTTACTTGATAAGGGATGGCGCTCTCTTGATTAGCTGATAACAGGGAGTTCCTGATTAGATGCTAATGGGGAGGGGGGCTACTGATTAGCTGATAACAGAGCAAAGCAATTCCTAATGAGCTGGTAATGGGGAAGGGAGTTCCTGGTTCGCTGATTATGTGATAATGTGAAGAGTTCCTGGTTCGCTAATAATAGGAAAGATCCCAACCAGCTGGTGATGGAAGGGGGCCACTGATTAGTTGGTCCTTGTTGCACTAGGTTCATTAGAAGACTAGAGTTTGTGAAATAAGACAGTAACGATGGGGAACGGTCCTTTCGGCTGGGTTTTGAGTTTAAGGGATTTGCTCTCCAATGAATTGACCTTCAAAGTCATTGTAATCCCCCGCTGCGATCTAATTAACATAAGATATTTTACGTATTGCATAAACCTTTCGGTTCTGTTTGGTTTACAAAAGTGGTAAAACTGACCAAAGTCGTCGAGCTACAACATAAGAGGTAAAGTCGATCGAAGTCAATTTTACCTCTAACCTAGAAGTATAATATTTTATTTATACCACTTATATACTAAGTGGTTTACATTCAGGTACTTTATCTGTTGCGGGGAGCTCAAACTCTTATCGAGTGTACCTGGGGCAATGAGGGGATTAAGTGACTTGCCCAGGGTCCCAAGGAGCAGCGAGGGATTTGAACCCACAACTTCATGGTGCTGAGGCTGTAGCTTTAACCACTACGCCACACATTCCATATCTATTAAGCAACCTATGGCAGCTGGTTGTCTGTCTGTCTATTTTAACATTTTGCTAGAAGATGGGGTTACCAGCAACCAGCCACTTGCTGTAAGTCTAACATTGAATTCATAATGTGATCTTATATTACATTAGTCTGAAATGAATGTAATAATGGCGATATTGTCAGGGACTGAAATTCAACCCACAGCCACCATGGGCAAAAAAAAAATAACAGATAATCATAATAACATAAGAATCGTCTTAGTGGGTCAGACCAATAACCCATCAAGCCCAGTAGCCCGTTCTTATGGTGGCCAATCCAGGTCACTAGTACCTGGCCAGCACCCAAAGAGTCGCAACATTCCATACAGAATCTCAAAGAATGGCAAGATTCCGGAATCCCAGAGAGTAACAAAAGATTCCGGAACCCCAAAGAGTAGCAACATTCCATGCTACCAATCCAGGGCAAGCAGTGGCTTCCCCATGTCTTTCTCAATAACAGACTATGGACTTTTCCTCCAGGAACTTGTCCAATCCTTTTTTAAACTCATCTACGTTACCGTTGTTGCCACATCCTCTGCCAACGCGTTCCAGAGCTTAACTATTCTCTGAGTGAAAAAAAAATTTCCTCCTATTGGTTTTAAAAGTATTTCCCTGTAACTTTGTCATTTTTGACGGAGTGAAAAATCGATCCACTTGTACCCGTTCTGCTCCACTTAGGATTTCGTATCTGGATACCGATCAGCTTTGAGTATCCAGGACTTGGCGCTGACCAGCAGGGTGATCTGGTTGGCAGCAATATTCCGACTGAATACAGCTAGGACTGTAGTGATTTATTGCCCCGCCTTTAATAAGTCCAAGCTCCACCCACAAACCACACAATACTGTCTGGAGGTCAAAGGAATATTTAGTGGCGCCATCAGGTAAGTGCCATAGATTTCTCCACTAAATATTGCCCTCCCTCCCTCCAGCTTTTAGATAGCAGGGATACCCAGATTCCATATGTTAAACACCCAATATACCACGACCTGATTTTATAAATAGTGTCTAAACATTATTCATTCCATTTTCTACACTAAGGGAGCTCAGAATGGGTTACATGAATTTATTCTGGTACTGAATCATTTTTCCCTGTCTGTTCCAGTGGGCTTACAATCTGTCTAATGAACATGGGGCGGATTAAGTGACTTGCCCAGGGTCACAGGGATTGAACCCATAACCTCAGGGTGCTGAGGCTGTAGCTTTAGCCACTGCTCCACACTCTCCCTAAGGATTGTGGCATATTACACCTGGCACTCTTCAGTTAGGCACCATTTATAGAATCGTACCTAGAAGTGCCTAGAATGGACTTAGGCGCCCCCTATTTATACCAGGGGTTTTCTGGCCTAAATACTGGCGCCAAAATTCATTTTAGGCGCCTACCTGGAAATCACACCCAAGATCCGTCCATGATCTGCCCTTAACCGTGCCTAGTTTCTGGTAGGCGCTTTGGGCAGGCGCCTAATAATTTCAGCTAATTATTAAGTCAACTAAGCTTGTAATTGGCGCCAATTAAGCCTATTACAGTAAATTAGACCCCTAGATTAGCAAGATGTGCCAATCTAGGCACTTGACTTCAAGCGTTATTTATAGAATCTGGGCCAAAGTGCATAAATCAATGTAGAATTCTTCAGAAGTGACATCGTTAAATAACTCTAGTATGGGAGGTTCTTCACTGCCCTCTAGCTATTAAATGCCATCCTTCTGTCTAAAATGTTCTGTATTAACACAGTATTGTTGCACTTCATTTGAACTACACAATGCAAATGATTTTGTTTTGTTGAATAAAGATCAGAGAACATTCATAATTCAATGGTCTTTCAATTGAATGTCAATGAATTCAGTCGCTAATATTAAACAGCAATTGTCACTCTACCTAGCTGCAAAATCTACAGCTCCTTTGTACCCACAGACATTGCACCTAATTTTCAAAAGGGCTTCCGCAAAGGCCTGTGGAATTTTGCACCTCTAGACCGATTTGGTTGCGAAATTACGTCTACAAATGGGAAAATCAGATCTCCAGTTGCTGTTTGCCAGCCTCGTGAAATCCAACCCACCCCTCTTGCACACTTGTCTAATGTATAATTTTTAAAAGAACCTCATAAGAAGATACTCAATAGCAGACATTTAAATACTTGAAAGGCATTAATATAGAGCCAAATATTTTCCAGAGAAGAAAAAATGGTAAAACTAGAGGGCATAATTTGAGATCACAGGGAGGAGCAATGTTAGGAAATTCTTCTTCACGGAGAGGGTGGTAGATGCCTGGAATGCCCTCCCGAGGGAGGTGGTGGAGAGGAAAACGGTGATGGAATTCAAAAAAGCGTTAATGAAGGATGTAAAGTAAAGAACTAAGGCCGGTTTTGTGTTCCATATATGGTGATCCGGTATAGGATGGACTGGGGTGGGCATCAATGGGAACTCCACTACTGACACTATGTCAATCTATAGGATTTCATGTTTTTGCCTATGCTGATGATATACAGTTATTGCACCCCCTAAACAATAACAACATAAATGAAATTTTGACAATTAATGAAAAACTCGAACAAATTCATCATTGGCTGGACAAAAACAGATTGGCCCTCAATATCAAATAAACAAATATCATGCTTTTTCCTTGGAAGGAAAGTTTTTCTTTAGCTGCTCCTATTTTGATTCAAAATATTCCTCTTCAATCTGTTAAAAATACTAAAATTTTAGGAGTAATTTTTGATAATAAACTTAATTATCATGATCACATTAGTAGTATTGTTAAAACTACCTTCTATAGGTTGCGGAAAATTCGATCTATTTCTAAATTTCTCTGTCCCAAAGCACTTAATATTCTTATCCACTCTCTGGTGATGTCTAAAATCGATTATTGCAATTCATTATTTACAGGAATTGCTTTACAAGAAATTAAACGATTACAAATTATTCAAAATGCTTCTATTAAATTAATAACAAAATCTAAAAAATTTGATCATGTGACACCACTCCTTAAAAAGGCTCATTGGCTCCCAGTCATTCATAGAATTACGCATAAATTATGTACAATTATTTTTAAAACATTAGAAAATAAGACTCCAGCATTTTTATTTAGGTTGCTTATCCCATATTCAGTTAAAAGAACCTTACGATCTAGCGAACGGAACCTTTTATCAATTCCTTCACTAAAAATTATTAGTACAAGAAGACAATTTATCTTTTCATGTACAGCTCCCCAGATTTGGAATGCGCTTCCCATGTTTTTACGGGAGGAGAAGGTATTTGGGAAATTTAAAAGCGAATTAAAAACCTTTTTATTTAAAGATGCATTTGCTACTTAATTAAATTTTATTATAAAGTGTTATTTTATTTTTTATTTTTTCTCTTCCCAGTTTCCTTTTGTATTTACCATGTATGTCCTTTCTTTACTATAAAAATGGATTTCATCCCCTCTTTCCTTTTGTCTATATTATAATTAATTAAGTGTATGTAATGTTTTTGTCTCCTTATGTATGCATATTTTATTGTACATCGCTTAGAAATCAGATTAAGCGATTGAACAAATCAATTAATAAACTTGAAACTTGAAACTTGAACTTGGAACAGGAGGATATTACTGGCCATACTTTACGGTAGATGTCCTGCAAACAACGGGATGGTTGAATAGGCTGGATGGCAACTCCAGCATTTGGAACCTACACAATACCAGAAGTTATAGTCTACGGCCCACAAATATCAAAGAAGAGATAAGTTAATCTAATCATGTATTTTTTAATGGGTATAACTAATGGGCAGACTGGATGGACCGTTCAGGACTTTTATCTGCCGTCATTTACTGTGTTACTATGTAAAAGACTGAAGAATTGGCAACTCCAGCATAGACGGAGCCAAGGCAGATGCCGGACAGACTTCTACGGTCTGTGTCCTGCAAGTAGCAAAAGACAGGTGAAGCTTTGACAACTCCAGTGTTTATTTCTTTATTTATTTAAAATGATTTATAACCCGCCTAACCACAAATCTAAGTGGGGAACAATAATCACATACAAAGTCACACAAAAATACAAATACAACACAATAGGAAACAGCATAAAAACGAACAGCACGTCCTCGAACTGTCACATGACTTGCGCCACAATATTGCACAATCACAATTTTGGAATATTGCTACACCTTGAGATTTGGCCAGGTACTAGTGACCTAGATTGGCCACCATGAGAACGGGCTACAGAGCTTCATGAACATAAGAAATGCCTTCACCGGATCAGACCAGAGGTCCATCTTATCCGGCGACCTGCACACACGGAGGCCAAGCTAAGTGTTCCCTGATGGACACTTTGTTCACCCGTATCCCTCAATGTGATTTGCAAGAAGGTGTGCATCCAACTTGCCCTTGAATCCCAGAATGGTGGTCTCTGCTACAACCTCCTCCGGGAGAGCATTCCAAGCGTCCACCACTCACTGTGTGAAGCAGAACTTCCGGACATTAGTCCTGAGTCTGCCGCCCCTCAGTTGTAGTCCATGATCTCTTTTGACAATGTGAATAACGAAGTTTCTTGCTCTATTTTGTCGAAACCTTTTAGTATTTTAAAAGTCTCTATCATATCCCCTCGCAGCCTTCTCTTCTGGAGGGTGAACAATCTCAGTTTTTCGAGGCGTTCTTTGTAGCTCAAATTCTCCATACCTTTTATTAGTTTCGTGGCTCGTCTCTGCACCCTCTCCAGCAGGGTTATATCTTTCTTTAGGTAGGGAGACCAGTGTTGGACACAGTATTCCAAGTGTGGTCTGACCATTGCTCTATAAAGCGGCATTATGACGTCCGCCGATCTACTCGTGATGCCCTTCTTTATCATGCCCAACATCTTGTTTGCTCTCTTTGCCGCCAGTGGTCTCACCCAGTATGGCTGCTGTTATGTTCTTATAGGACAATCAAACCATTGTGACATCACTGATGAGGTTGGCTCTGAGGCACTGTGGAATGAGGCATTATGACATCACAATCTCAGCTCTGGAATGTTGCTTTCATTGGGGTTCCGGAATCTTCTATTCTTTGAGATTCTGTATGGAATGTTGCTACTCCTTGGGTTTTGGCTAAGTACTAGGGACCTGGATTGGCTACTGAGAGAATGGGCTACTGGGCTTGATGGACCCTTGGTCTGACCCAGTAAGGTTATTCTTATGTTCTTATGTAAAACTAAACACCAATTGTAAAGGAATTTTTTTTAACTTTTATGCTCTGTGAACTGTTACTGTACACAACTTAATCAAAACGAGCCTCAGACACACTGGCTGAATATATAATTACAAGTCAGGTACTTTTAGCCAATAAGGCAGCATGTCCTTAATCATCAGCTCCTCTTACATGTTAGGTGGGAAATTCAGTAAAAAAACTGAGACATAGGCCGAGAAAAACTTGAACCCCACTTGACTGTAGAGTAAGGCATAGTCACACAGCAGTATGCCACAAAGTTAAACAAAAAAGTGCACAAAACAAAACACAAAAACATCAAAAAACAAAAAAAAACAAGTACATAGTAGTGGGTCCTCCAGGTCGGTTCAGGAACTGTCTCAATTCCAGTTGCACACACTCCGGTCTCTCAACAGCTGGAAGCTCACAACGAGTCCAGAACAAGACCGCCGTGCTTCTATACAGTCTTACACAGAGTTCTTACAGGAGCCAACTTCAGTCGTAACACACACTTGATCCCATAAGCAGACAGTTCTTCAGCCACGCCCAAAGGAAACCCATCACAATGTTTGTAGATTTCCCAGAGAGTACTCACAGCCAATGGAAAATAAAGAAACCAAACCAAAACAGACCCTTCTTCAACAAGAGTCTTGTTTCACATTCAAATTATTTCCTCAGGAAAAAGGGCTTCACAAGCAAACAGCACATTCTTTTCTTTAACCATCCTCAAACTGTCACTACGCTTACACCAAAGAAGCGTCCAAACAATAACAGTTTTCACCCCCTTTCTGAAATGCCAAAGCACTTTTCATTGTCACAACAGAGGTAAGGCATTTCACAGCGCCGGGCCTTGTTCTGAAAGCATAGATTTGCGATTCCCTGTAAGCCTCACGGCCGCCAATAACAGAATTTCTAATCTCAAACTATCTGAC
Organism: Geotrypetes seraphini; assembly: GCF_902459505.1. Taxonomy (NCBI): domain Eukaryota; kingdom Metazoa; phylum Chordata; class Amphibia; order Gymnophiona; family Dermophiidae; genus Geotrypetes; species Geotrypetes seraphini. Next base: position 254,745,715 of record NC_047089.1, read on the forward strand.
GACTGTAAATCACGCGAAGAACAATGCCACTGAAAAAGAGAGTGGACACTAGCTGGTCAGTTATACTGCAACACCGTGAAAACCACACACAGAACTTTGAATTTGACCCGCATACCAACAGGCAGCCAATGAAGCTCTTGAAGTATCGATGTGATATGATTGAATTTCGAGGCATGCACAATAAGGTGTGCAGCAGCATTTTGTGCCAACTGCAGTGCACGCAAGACACATTTATGCAACCCTATGTAAATGGAATTACAGTAGTCGAGCAGAGGTGTTATCATGAACGTAATGACTGTTCGAAAATTATCATCTGAGAGATAATCCCGTAACCTCCACAGTAGACGCAACTTAAATCACACTACCTTAATATGGGCCTTGAAGGACAAAGTGGAATCAAACACTACACCCAGTGTTGTGGATCACTTTGCCACATGCTGCGAGTGAGGGTGCTGTGCGGCTCAGGGGGGAGGGGAAGACATTTTGACTGCTAGTTGACTACTGTTGGGGGTGGTCTATAGTTGTAACCAAGACTCCATCATGTTTGGCTGCCATATAGTCAGCATAGTGTAGAGTCTTGGCAACCAGTGTTGAGACTGGAGCTGGCATGGATAGACGATCAGTACTACTCAGCTCTTGGCCGGTTAAATAGTTTAGCGCCTAACCATGGATAAAAATACACGACGGACTACTTGCCACGCAAATAGCAAAACTAGACAGCCTTATGTCCAATTTGCTGATCTCGGCACCAAACTACAGAACTTTCAGGAGGGAAATATATCAAGACAAACTCATGATATAACCAATGACCTCACTCCAACACCAGACTCTAAATGTTCCAACCCATAGCTTTCCTGTAATCTTCTGGAAATGACCAGAATCTCATATTTTTGCAATCCGCCTAGAACTGCAAGGTATTGGCGGAATAAATGAAACTAGTGTAATGTAAAGATAACCAGCCGTCCCCTGCTAAATAGCCACTAACCAGCTACTGTATATTACGCAATATATCTGGTTAGCATGGATATTCAGTATCGAACAGCTATGATTAGCAGTTTAAAAAGGCCCAAATAACTTGCACCGAAAAGTGGCTTCACCGATTATGTTGCCATAGTCAAGTGAAACGAGATATTCAGTGACGGTCATTGGAAACAGCCCGGCATTAAATACAGGAGCCCCCCCTTCCCTCTCCCCCCCCTCCCCGGTAACTGTTCAGTGGCAGTGAGCAGCATCTCCTGCCTGCTGCTCACGCCGCTCTGAGCGGCCTCCTTTTGATGTCACATCCGGGTCATGGGACCAGGAAGTGACATCAGAGGGAGGGAGCTCAGGCCGGCGCACCCAATTATTGGGATTAACTGGTCCATTGTTCAACTACGGTAAATTTTGCACGCAAATGTGGTGCGTGTCTGAATTTCCACGCACATTTTTCAGTGCCCTAGAATTATGGGGTATTTGCTAAATGTTCTGCTCTTTCTTTGTCTGCACTGTTGTGCCTTGAATCTTCCTATTATAGATCTTTGTTCATTTTGATTCTGACTCTTTTGCAAACCATTCCTACAATGGTGACTTAAGAGGCCACGTTACTTTTTTAGTATATCTATTCTTAGAGATTTTCACATCAAGGGAAAACTTGGCCACATACAATGTTCTGCCCAGATGCCCCTTAGCAGAGCAAACAAATTCACTGGTTCTATATATTCTGATAATACCTAGACTTGTATGTCATTAAATAGCTCAATAAACTGCTCCTCTTCCATTTTTTTAAATACTGATTGGATTGGTTGTTGATACTTGGAAAGAGACAGCTGAGGGGAGACATGATTGAAGTCTACAAAATCCTTAGTGGAGTAGAACAGGTACAAGTGGATCGATTTTTCACTCCATCAACAATTACAAAGACTAGGGGACAGAGAAATATTTTTAAAACCAATAGGAGGAAATATTTTTTCACTCAGAGAATAGTTAAGCTCTGGAATACGTTGCCAGAGGTTGTGGTAAAAGTGGATGACATAGCTGTTTTTAAGAAAGGTTTGGACAAATTCCCGGAGGAAAAGTCCATAGTCTGTTATTAAGACATGGGGGAAGCCTCTATTTGCCCTGGTCACTAGTACCTGGATGTGGCCAGGTACTAGTGACCAGGTACTAAGGACCTGGATTGGCCACCATGAGAACGGGCCACCATTGTTCTGACCCAGTAAGGCTCTTCATAGGTTCTTAAATTCTCAGTTTGCAGTGGTTTTAGATAATTAAAAACTAAACTCCCAGAACAGTTTACATGAATTTATTCAGATAATCAAACATTTTTCCCTGTCTGTCTATCCCCGGGGCAATGGGGGGATTAAGCGACTTGCCCAGGGTCACAAGGAGCAATGTGGGTTTGAATCCACAACCTCAGGGTCCTGCGCCACACTGAAAAAATACAGAATAGTTTGTAGATATTTTAACCATGGAAGGTAGAGAATTCCAAATCAAAGCGGCTTCTTAAGGGAACCAACATAGTTTTCGGTTTCATCCAAAAGAGAAACCGTGAAAATCACCTGTTGTCTTGCTAGGTCTACATTAGTTGGAGTGTTGAAGTTATAATAATCCACGTTCATATGAAGAAAATATACCAGCGCTGTAAACACACAGGCAGGATCCACACAGCAGGTTTTGATTTGTGGCTTTACAGAGCAGGTTTGTGTTGCTAATTGAGTCACACGGTTTGCTGAACAAGAAATCACGGTCCCGTGCAGCGAGATGGTGTTTTTGCCGCATCTACCATGAAAGAACATCAGGGTGTAAAAGGTACCTCATGACCTAAGTTAATGCAAGAATCGGAGGAAGAGGGGCATCTGCCAAAAAATATCCGAGACTCGATCAGGCTAGGAATGATACTTGTGTAACCCGCTTGTTAGGTTTTTGACAACAGTAATCTCACTTCTGCGTTTGAGTTTTTTTTAAAAAAAAGAAAAGCATTTTTGTAATTTTGAAATCCTGGGTTTAGAGAGGAATTTGCAATTTGAATGCAGAGCCACTCAAAGGTTGCAGAAAAATGATCTATCCGAGAAAGCTGCTAATGATAACCGAGCTAAGTGGAGAAATGCCGTTTTCACCCCAAATTAAACCATGTAAATCCTGCGCTAATCAAGATTAATAATTCAAGAGGACATATCCATTATTAAGTCTGGTTAATTTATGACATGTTTCTAGAAAGAAAAGCTAATGATTGGATTAAACAAAAAATCATTTTCTTGTCCCTCTGATCATTAAATACAATACATTACAGACCTCTTCTCATTCCCAACCAACAGACATGAAAGAAAAACACACATTAAATTTATCTCCCCACCGGCTAGAGGGTGCAAATATAAGAGACACCATCAACAACTGCTATCATATCAAGCTGCCAGATGGGGTAAAGACCTAGGAAAACTAATCGCGCACACAAACAACTATGAAGAATTCAGGAAACACCTAAAAACTTACCTATTCCTGAAATACCTAGGTAACGAACCGGAACATCAACCCCCCTCGTAACATCACCACATACCTGAACGTGCAAACTGCTAACCCCAACCCCTATTCACTAAATATGAACACTCTACGAACTTACGGAATATTTCTACTTCTATGTAAACAATTTGGCACTTCCTGGCCACACAACACACAAACTGACATTAACATTATTAATGTTATCAGATGTACACTGCTATACTCTTTAATTAGCTGTTCGTAAAGTTTCACTTGATTGTATTTACAGTTTCTTTTATTGTAAACCGCCTAGAAGTCGCAAGATTGTTGGCGGTATATAAGAATAAAGTTATTATTATTATTATTATTAAATAAAGCAAAATGAAAAGAGCATACGGCTGGAAACATGGGAACAGCTTTATATCCAGCGGAAGATCAACTGGCCTGTGTTCAGAGTAGGGAGAGCGTGAGATGTGAGAAAGCAAAGGGCAGCCTGGTAGATCAGTGGTCTCAGACTTGCGGCCCGGGCGCCACATGTGGCCCGCCAGGTACTGATTTTCGGTCTGAAAAAATGGGCGCAAGTTACTCCTTACTACCCAAAATTACACTGGCTAGAGTTTTATTCAGATTTGCGTATATTTGCTTGAAATCAATCTTCGGTATGTTTCCCATTTCTCTTTGAATCACTCCAATAAGGCCACGCGTAGAGTCCAGTTAGTCACATATCCCACTGTCAAATCGTGTCGTTTGAAGAGATTTCTCGAGAGAACTCTCTCTTTCCAGGCGGCCAAAATGAACGCCTGGTTTGGCAAAATCATGCCAGGGGTCTCATCCTATTATTTTTTTTTTAGAAAACGAATAAAGACACAGTTATTTGACAAATTTGTAACCTACGCTTCCTAATTGCTTTTTAAATACAACATCTAGAAATTGATGTATCTTTTTGAACTGTATATTCGCTGGATGTTCAGCCTTATCTGCTGTGAACCGCCTAGAACCATCCGTGGTCTGACGGTATATAAGAATAAATTATTATTATTATAATCACAAAGTAAAATAAAACCGTTTCTTGATCATATGTCTCTTTAGCTATAAATGACAATATTATTATTAAGACTTAGCCAAAAGGAAAGATTTATAAACTATAAAGAGTTTTACCTCATGCAAAATTGTCATTTCTTTAATAAGACATTAACTATTTTTTTCTGAGGCCCTCCAAGTCCCGACAGATCCAAAATGTGGCCTTGCAAAGGCTTGGAGTTGGAGACCGAGCGGGAGGGAGGGGAGGGGGAGGGGGGCAGGGCAGTACTCAGCACGGGTAGATTCCAATGCCTGCTTTCACTTGAATTTGGCCCATTTCTGGAATGCATAACATTTGGTCGGTCACCCTTTATAGAATACGGGCTTTGTGCATATCTTCCTGGCGCCTAACTTTCAGGGTCAAGTACAGAATCCGCCCCTATGTGTCTAACTGGCCGACCAATGTATTTCCGTCAGCTGGACATATGCACAACTTCAACAGATTATTTATTTAAAGTTATGTGGGGCTCATCCAGCTGAAAGGAGACTTTATCTACGTGAGCCCCCATTAAGATGGGGTACGTTACTGTTAACTAGTTATTAGCAACTAGGTCTCGGTGCCTAAAACAGGATCTGTGGTCAAATAACTCATCTTGATGGCAGCTTATGTTGAGAACTTCCTCCCTTAGTGTGAAGTTTGTGTCTCTGGTAACCAGAGCTGAGATTGTGATGTCATAAGGCCTCATTCCACCAATAAGAGCCAACCTCATCAGTGATGTCACAATGGCTGGATTCTCCTTGACTTGGCTGACTTTTATCACATATACTGTAGCAGTGATTTCCATTCCTAGAGACATTTATTTTCTCTTTAATTAAGGGGAGAAGTTATCAACGCGGGCTTTTGTTAAGACATGTTATTTTACTGTTAATTCCAGTCATTAGTAATTAGGTCTCATTGTATAAAACGAGATCCGTGGTCAAATAACCCATCTTGATGGCAGCCTATGTTCACAACTTCCTCTCTTCGTGCGAAGAGTTTGTGTCTCTGGTAACCAGAGCTGAGATTGTGATGTCATAAGGCCTCATTCCACCAATAAGAGTCAGCCTCATCAGTGATGTCACAATGATTTAAGTTATTTATATACCACCTTTCAATGGTGGTTGTCTAATCAGTTTACATTCAGGTATTCAAACATCTGTCCTGGCGGGCTCACAATCTAACTAATGTACATGGGACAACGGAGGATGGGGTTTGAACCCACAACTTCAGGGTGCTGAGGTTGTAGCGTGGCTCACTTTTATTATATATAGCAGTGATTTTGATTTCTAAAGAACATTTATTTTGTCTTTAAAGGGAAATTATCAACATGGGCCAATTTACTTTTAACTAGTCTTATTGCATGAAATGGGACCTGTGTTGACAACATCTCCCCTAAGTATCTGTCTCAGGGATTCTACCCGAAGTCTCTGGGTCTCCCAGCATTGTGTTCTGACTGCCATTATACATTATATATATCTAGCTGTAAACTGCATTGTTCCCTTGTAACTGTTCATATTGTATCATCCTATAACTTAGTATAACATCCTACATCTGATAACATCCTATAACATCCTATATCTGATTGTAAACATCCTGTAACTGTTCTCTTGTTAATATCTTGCACCTTACTGTAAACACCCCAGCACCCGTTCGCTTTGTATTATCCTGTATCTTATTGTAAACATCCTGTAACTGTTTCCATGTTAATATCTCGTACCTTATTGTAATCACCCCAGTACCTGCTCACTTTGTACTATCCTGTATCCTACTGTTAACACTGTACTCTCTCTAGCCACGACTTCACTGTAAACCGCTTCGAACTTAGGGTATAGCGGTATATAAGAAATCAATTATTATTATTATTATCCACAGGTTGCCATTTTACGTCCAGTCAGCCAATCAGTCACCTGGATTTTGGGGCCTTTCTATTTCAACTTCATGTCCCAGTAGAGCTGTGTGCTTATAAAGTCGATTGACTGAGTTACCCTGCACACGATATTCAGCGACACTCAACCGGTTCGTGTCCTGAATATCACCGCTACCCAGCCATCTCCTCTCTGGTTAGGGGTGGGCCAGGTGCAGAGTGTGGGTAGAGCTTTTGAGGACATGTCCTTGGGTCTGGATGGCTTTTCAAATCCCGGCACTTTGCTGGAACGGCATTCGCACATGCAACGCGGTGACGTCACACCAGTTCATGTGCGAATGCCATCCAGCATCGCTCGTTGCTCGTGTGGATGGGTCTGGGGGTCAGAACAGGGCGTGGCCGGCCGGAACAGGGCAAGCCTGGGGGCGGGGCCTTGAGTCCGGATTTTCCGTTTGGAAAATCTGGTAACCCTACCCCTGCTTAGCCAGTTTTCAGTCCGCTGATTGAGAAATCACCACATGAAAGTGTTAAAGTAGACTGGGCGCTGGTCTGAATGTCAGCTGGAGCTTGGTTAACTTCCAGGTGACCGCTGAGACCTGGATACTCAATGGCAGGAGCTGCGCATGCCCCCAGCATTGAATATCTGGGGTCGGTTTAGCTCACAACTGTGGACGACTGATGCAAGTTGTATATTGAGGAGCTAAGAGGCACATGCATGTTGCAGGTTTCTGGGTCTCGCTGCGTCTTGTCAGGTGGAACCGACGTTTCATCCATCATGCTATGGCTTTCTTCAGGGTATGCTCTAAGGCAGGGGTGTCAAAGTCCCTCCTTGAGGGCCGCAATCCAGTCGGGTTTTCAGGATTTCCCCAATGAATATGCATTGAAAGCAGTGCATGCACACAGATCTCATGCATATTCATTGGGGAAATCCTGAAAACCCGACTGGATTCCGGCCCTCGAGGACCGACTTTGACACCTGTGCTCTAAGGTCTGAAGTTTGGGTCCACTGAGAAAACAAGAGACACAAGTTCCCTGTAGCTCAGGAAGACATTTCTCTTGTTGAAATCTAAAGCCTAAGCTATGTATGCTGTCTTTTTTTTTTATTTATTTTTTTTTTCTTAAATTCCCCTACAAGTGTGTAATTACTTTGCAAGGGTTACTTACCTTTTTGTGAACCCTGGTCAACGTGTAATTAAACTCTGGAATTTGTTGCCAGAGAAGTTGATGCAAGCAGTTAGCTTAGCAGGGTTTAAAAAGAGGTTTGCCTAATTTTCTAAAAGAATGGTTCACAAACCATTATTTGGATGGACTTGGGACAATCCACTGCTTATTTCCAGGATAAGCAGCATGCAATTTGTTTTTATATTTCGGGATCTCGACAGGTACTTGAGTCCTGGGTTGGAAACAGGGTACTGGGCTTGATGGACATTCGGTGAGACTTACGCTCTTATGTAACTGGAGAACTATTTACTTACTATCAGAATTAGTCATCTCATGAATGAGGAAGAAAGTCCGATTGTGGAATCGCTACCGTATATGGACTCTGTTTTCTGTTTTATTTACCCTTTGGCATTTTGTGATGTGGGAATAGCATTTTGTTTTTCCCTTTTTCTGTTTCTCGATCCCTTTGTCATATTTTGATAGTGTAACATTTTGAAATTATTGGGGGGGGGGAGGGGGGAGAGGAAAAACTGGAGAGATGTCATCGTTTATCAAATCACACAAACCACGCTGAATTTGGCAGCGGCTGTCGACTGCCTTCAGCCTGATGAAGGTTTGACAAATTAATTAAATAATTACTAAATCTGGAATTAATTCCTGAGCCAAGAGACTATGAGGGGGAAAAAAATGTAAATCACGGTGAAGAGACTTCAACATGTAATTAAGCTTTAGGCAAGGCAAATAAAAAAAGAAATGGTGTGTAGATGAAAAGCCGTTATGAAATATTATAAATCCAAATGACAAATGCATTGGGGGGGCATTTTTGGGGATTTCAGCCTTTTCCATTACTAGTATTTTTTTCTGTAAATCCTTGGCTTGCTTTTGAAATGATGTCTCTGTGAATGTTAAGTGTGGGGAAGGGTAAAACACAGACCTGACGGACCTTGCGGATCTAAACCCGTACGGCCTTAAAAATCTGAGGTCCGTGTCGGTCCGTGTCCCTGCCGCTTGTAGTTTCTGTCGCTGACAGACCTTGATGAGATTTTAGCGCTGACGGATCCGTCTCAGCATAGGGAGGGAAAAGTCTTAGGATCCGTCAGCGCTAAAAATCTCTTCCAGGTCTGTCAGAGCCAGAGACTCGTGCTGGAGCGGCAGAGCAGAAGCCAAGAGAGCGGGGAAAAGAAGTCTCCAAACTCCAGCACGAGTCTCTGGCTCTGACAGACCTGGAAGAGATTTTTAGCACTGACGGATCCTAACACTTTTCCCTCCCTATGCTGAGACGGATCCGTCAGCGCTAAAATCTCAATCAAGGTCTGTCAGCGACAGAAACTACAAGCGGCAGGGACACGGACCGACACGGACCTCAGATTTTTAAGGCCGTACGGGTTTAGATCCGCGAGGTCCGTCAGGTCCGTGTTTTACCCCTTCCCTTAGCTGTGGATAATATGGGTTAATATGGCCATTTTTCTTCAGACCAAATGTCAGTCGAACCGCGATAGTTCAGAATACCGCGGTTCGACTGATGTTTGGTCTGAAGAAAAATGACCATATTAACCCATATTATTGTTTGTTGCACTGGTTAGTGTTGGAACAAGAGTTCTATTTACATTTTTTTGCATTTGCTATAAGATGATATCAGGAGAGTCTCCAATTTACTTGTCTCCTCATCAAGGAGTACGAGACGTTCTTACTTCTTTGCCTATCCTAAGCCAAATGGTGTCGGATATAAGACCTTTTTTGATAAGACCTTAGCGTTTCAGGCAGGTAAATTACAATCCTGGCTTGGTGAATGTATTCATCAAGATCCCCAAAAGGTTAATCTACCGAAAACTATAGACCATTAAATATAATGGTAGTTTTACAAATGAAGGAAAGATCTCAGAGTTGCCACTCCCAGGATAATATTGTTATTGTCCAGAAGGGAATTGTGGCTTGTGGTATCTTTCATTGATCAACCTTCATTGTTAATTTGTAGTAATATAATTATTCTTTAAATCTACTTTAAAAATTATTAAATGTTACCACTCTAAACTATTTTCTCATTTTCTTTAGGGAGTATTTATCCTATATATTTGCTATGTGATATAACCCGTTTGCCTTATATTACCCTGAGGAAGCCGCTCGAGTGCGGCGAAACGGGTTCCCGTTGGTTGGGATACACGGGTATAAAAGAATAAATTTATTATTATCATTATTTATTTCTTAGCTGTGAAAGGGAAGGGTCCAACGTGATGATTTAAAGCCGTGTCTAACTCTCAGGGTTTTTAAAAGAGAAACTTAAGCTCTTAACACGTGGTTAGCACATGAAAACAGGCTATGACGTGATTTGCAGTATTTGTCCTGATTCCAAATGCTAAACCAGGTGTTAGTGAATTGTGAGAAATATTTTTGGGAGAGGATGTGGTATGGGCAGAGAAGGGTCGTGGACTCATTGGCCAACTAGCATGTTATACTTGCCATGTACGAACTGGCTGACGCTGAGGTAATGCAGGAGCTCTTAGCCCTTTCTAAATAGAAGCTGCACTAATGATCACCTTGGCTAGGCCAGGGGTAGGCAATTCCGGTCCTCGAGAGCCGGAGCCAGGTCAGGTTTTTAGGATAGCCACCATGAATATGTATGAGATGGATTTGCATGCACCGCCTCCTTGAGATGCAAATCTATCTCATGCATATTTATAGTAGATATCCTAAAAACCTGGCCTGCCTGTGGCTCTTGAGGACCGGAATTGCCTACCCATAGGCTAGACCCATGTCAATCTGGCTTCGGACCTGGATATGGAACAGTGACAGTTCTTGTGTCTCTTCTTGATGATTTGCACAGAAACATTGGCAAGAGATCTGCCTCGTTACTGGTGTTGCTGGATTTCTCAGCAGCCTTCGGCACCGTGAATCATAATATCAGCTTGCAAGACTGGCAGAAACAGGAATCTGTGGCACAGTCCTTTCATGGTTGAAATCCTTTTTGGCTAGGGCAGGGGTGTCAAAGTCCCTCCTCGAGGGCCGCAATCCAGTCGGGTTTTCAGGATTTCCCCAGTGAATATGCATGAGATCTATTTGCATGCACTGTTTTCATTGTATGCTAATAGAGCTCATGCATATTCATTAGGGAAATCCTGAAAATCTGACTGGATTACTGCCCTCGAGGAGGGACTTTGATACCCCTGGGCTAGGGTTACCAGACATCTGGGAAAACCAGCATTCTGTTTTCAACAGTGGCCAACCCAGGTCCCAAGTACCAGGCAGAAACCCAAAGAGAATAAGATTCCAGAGCTGAGATTATGATGTCATAATGCCTCATTCCACCAATGCCTGAGAGCCAACCTCAGCAGTGATGTCACAATGGCCCACATAAGAGCTGCCATACTGAGACAGACCGAAGGTCCATCAAGCCCAGTGTCCTGTTTCCAACAGTGGCCAACCCAGGTCCCAAGTACCTGGCAGAAACCCAAAGAGCAGCAACATTCCAGAGCTGAGATTGTGATGTCATAATGCCTCATTCCACCAATGCCTAAGAGCCAACCTCATCAGTGATGTCACAATGGCTTGACTGTCTTATAATTGGCTCACATATGAATTGCAATACTGGTACAAACTGAAGGTCCATCAAGCCCAGTATCCTGTTTCCAACAGTGGTCAATCCCTATCCCTCCCCTTAAAAGTTCTGTGCTGAGCTCTCAGGTCTTCCTCACACCTTGCTCCGGGTTTAACAGCTAACTGAGCACTGACGTTGGCGCGAGTATTTATGGTAGTGCAGAAATCTACTTGCAGAAACCTCGCTAACTCCTACAATTTTTATACACCGGCCCCTTAGTCGGAATTGATGGTGAAACAGGAATATTTCATTTGGGATTGATAAATGCTTAACGAGCAATATAAAATGGATCCCTTACCCATTATTTCCAGAAGCACGTGAGAAAAACAATGCATCATTCACAACCTTCCTTATCGCACTTCCCTCGCAGGCCTTTTCTCAAGGAGTCATTCTGTTGAACCCTCTCCTTGCACAGTGCCATAGCAGGGCCCTGGAACTCACCATCAAGACAAAGTTAGACAAGTTTCTGCTGAACAGAATGTCTCAGTTGGTCTTTGAGCTAGGGGCTGGTCTTTGAGCTAGGGGCCGCCGGGCACGATGGACCACTGGTCTGACCCAGCAGCAGCAATTCTTATGGCTAGATAATTCTATAAATAAGCTTTGTTTTCCAGTATAGCATTTCTCATTTTCTTGCTCAGTGTCCTTGAATTCCGTGGGATCGATAGCCCGATTAATCTGCACTGTGGGACTCAGTGAACATGAGGTATAAATGCGGATCCAAACTGGCATAAATGTAAAAACAATATGTGTGTTACAGATAAGAAGAGTGCTAGGAAGGAATGGAGGAGGAGCCTAATTGGCTTGTGCAGTTGGGCTGAGAGCCTGGGGAATTGGGTTCAGTTCCCTCTGCGACCTTGGGCAAGTCACTTAACCCTCCATTGCCCCCGGAGCAAAACTTAGATTGTGAACTGACTAGGGACAGCGAAAGTACTTGCATATAATATATGTAAACTGCTTTCCTTGTATGAAAACCAAATCTATAACCCTAGGGTTAATAATAATAATAATTTTGATTCTTATATACCGCCAAACCATCAGTTCAAGGTGGTTTACAACAAAAGGCTGGACAAACAGTGAATTAAATTCATGAGCATTAAATATTTCTCAGAAAATACAAATTGCAATTAAGTCATATATTTCTCAAACAAATAAGTTTGAAGAATTTTTTGAAATAGATAATAAGACTGAGCTTGGGGAATAAACACATTCCAACCTGAAATGCAAAAGTTTCCCCCCAGGAATCTCTTGCTGCGACCTGCTTTTACTGATGGGAACATAAACCACCAGGTCCTTCGTGTATTCTGGTTTGAATGATAAAATTCAAAGTGGGAAGAGAGGTAGGTTGGAATCGTTCCAAATAAAACTTGAAAACAAATACAATCAACTCTGGCCTCGAATGGCAACCAATGGAGCTTTGGATAATAGGGGCTTACGTGATCGTATTTTTTAAGCTCCCAAAAGACGGACTGCTGTGTTTTAAGAGTTTTTTTTGAGATCCTAGATAAATAATATTACAGTAGTCAAGAGTAGACAAAATTGATAACTGAACCAGTAACCTAAAAGAAGTTAAATCAAAATATTTTTTGATAGTGCAAAGCTTCCCTAGTACTGAGAAGCATTTTTTAATCATTATGTCGGTATGATCGAATTGCATTTAACCCTTTAATTTTTTTCCCCTCCCTTTTTCACATGTATTGTTTTGTTAAAATAGTACTAACTGTCTAGTTTAATTATTATGACGATTTTTGTTTTTTTTAACCCAATTTTATAACTTGAAACTTGAAAAGGTAACGAACGATGTAGCATAACACCTAATATTTTTATCGTTGTAGCTATAGAATAATTTTGACTATTTAAATGAAGTACATTTTCATTGATTTTATCATTAGGACTAGCAAGAAAAAAACTTTGTTTTTTTCCAGATTGAGTTTCAATTTGAATTTACTAGTCCACTGTTCTATTTGTGCCAGAATAGATGAAATCTGATTTTTTTTTAACATCAGTCGTGAATGATGTTAGAGGAATAAATATTGTTATATCATCGGCGTAAATGTACAATTTAACTTCTAAGTTGTGTAGTAAATTTCCCAATGATGCTAGCTTTATTTTCTGGAATTTTTGAGACAATTAAGTGCGTTCTGAGGGCAGGCGTTTATTACTATATTTTACTGTGCGGAGTGAATTCCATTCAATGACCCAAAACATCTTCCCTGGTCAGTCCCTTTTCCAACTTCCAACATCAGCCCTCTTGTAACCCCACGTCAGCTTCACACCCACCACCTTCTCCTGACTCCAGTGTGCGCATCAGCCCCCTTTCAGTCATACCTTGGGCTCCTTTTATCAAGCCGCACGTGACTTTGCATCACGCGCTGGCCAAAAACTACCGCCTGCTCAAGAGGAGGCAGTTGCGGCTAGCATGTCTTGATAAAAGGAGCCCCTTATGCGCAAAATGTTTGAGTACAGTACATACATTTTGAAATACCCTGCACAGGATTTCTCCGCTGGATCTAACGCAGGGGTAGGGAACTCCAGTCCTTGAGAGCCGTATTCCAGTCGGGTTTTCAGGATTTCCCCAATGAATATGCATGAGATCTAGGTGCATGCACTGCTTTCAATGCATATTCATTGGGGAAATCCTGAAAACCCGACTGGAATACGGTTCTCGAGGACCGGAGTTCCCTACCCCTGTCCTAGAGCATTCCCTAGCCCAGGGGTAGGGAACTCCGGTCCTTGAGAGCCGTATTCCAATCAAGTTTTCAGGATTTCCCCAATGAATATGCATGAGATCTCTTTGCATGCACTGCTTTCAATGCATATTCATTGGGGAAATCCTGAAAACCCGACTGGAATACGGCTCTCGAGGACCGGAGTTCCCCACCCCTGATCTAACGCCTTAGCTGGCAGGTTAGCTCAATCTGAATGTCAGATTGGGTAAGGCTAGCAGGGCTGTACACCCATCACCTCCCATTGTCTTCCAAGGCTCAGTGTGTCTCTGCCGAAAAGATGAAAGCCAGATTCAGAGCTTATTTGGAGGAGGGAGGGCTGGTCGTGGGTTTCAATGACTTGGCCTGCAAAGATTTTCTAAAAATATCCTGGCTTCCAATATCGGAATTGTTAGACTGAACCTCGAAGAACAATCAGATGGTGAATGAATGAATTATGTTGGAAGCCTGTAACCCATTCAATGCTGGGGAATTGTAAATCAATGCTCTTTTGCATCCTTTCCACACATACTTAAATACAAAGAGCAGAATATAGTGAAATATTTTTAAAACCAATAGGAGGAAAAATTTTTTCGCTCAGAGAATGGTTAAGCTCTGGATGACATGTACGTTGCATACGCAAGAGTCTGTCAATGGTATGAGCGTCTTGTGTGCGTAAGGATACAACCGCCCAGACAAGCATCATTCATTGACGCGATTGGTCCTTGAAAATTAACGGCAAGTAATTTTAGTTTTAGTGTTATTTTGTATGCAGTCGTTCTCCTAACTTGAGCAACAAAGCCATCGAGGCTTTGTGACCGTTTGGATTTTCTTATCTTTGCGAACTTGGATTTTCAGCTCAGACAGAAATTAAATTTTAAAAAAAGAGAATGACTTCAGATGGTGGATGATGAAATGTGTGTGTGTTTGTCAACTATCGAGCCATGTTTTGAGTTGATTTGCACTCAAAAACAAGCACATCCATCGCATTGATTAGCAATTCTGCCTACTTAAGTTTCACCTTTTGGCTTAAAGAACTTTAAATAAATAACTCTCAAATTTAATTTGGTTTTGCAATTTTATAATTTCAATTATAATGTGCCGTGAAAAACATTTGCTCTATTTAGTGTGCCAGAGCTAAAAAAAAAAGTTTGACAGCCACTGCTCTAATTCCAGCAAATCGTATGACCTTGAGAACATAAAACAATTTTCCATAATTCTCTTGGACTGCAGCTTATTAGCCTTGGTTGGATTTATGCCGTGTGTTAATTATTACATTTAAGATGCATTTTACAATGTAACTTCTTTAGTAAACATCAGAAAGTTGGAGATCAAAGCTTTGCAAATAAATAATCACAACACATTTAAAAAAATTTTAAAATGTGCCATTCGTATGCATATCTTATAAGTGAAAAAAAACCAACTTGTGTGAAACTATCTAGAATAATCCCCTACAACTGCTCCTGCACAAATTTCCACATTCCAAAGTATGTTTTATAATAAGTATTGGGATTCTTAGTCTTTTTTAAAATTTATGGCTCGCCTTTACTCGAGGCGGGGGTTATAACCAAATATAATAAAACCTTGGATTGCAAGCAACTTGGTTTGCAAGCGTTTTGCAAGACAAGCAAAACATTTTATAACATTTGAACTTGATATACGAGCAAAGTCTTGCAATACGAGTACATACAGTATACGCGCATGACAACTGAGCCGATGGTTCTCTCTCTGGCGCTGCGGGAGTGTAGTGACTGTTCTAAACGAGCGAGGTCTTGCAATACGAGTATGCACAGTATTTTGAATGAAAGTTTTTGGGTTGTGGAACGAATCGTCTGAGTTTCCATTATTTCTTATGGGGAAATTCGCTTTGATATATACAAGCATGGTTTCGGAATGAATTATGCTCGCAAACCAAGCTTTTACTGTAGACGCAATTAAAAACAAAGCCGAAAAATGTGCTACTTACATGCATGTTTTGACTCTAGGCTAGAGATGCCAGATATTTTCTTAAAAAAAAAAAAAAAAGAGGACACGTGTCCCCACCCCATTCCACCCCCAACCTCGTCTCTTCAGAATCACATCTGGAGGCATCTGTTTATGTGCAGATGCGACATGACATCACACGTGTAAATGTGTGTGACATCATCACGTCACATCCAGGCATGCACAGATGTCCTCCAGACATGGCCTCGAGCTGAACGGTTTTCAAAATCCACCCGAGTCAGAGGGCATCCGCTGAAAATCAGGGGAGGGAAGTTTCATGGCGACTTCAGGAAGTACTTCTTCACCGAAAGAGTAGTGGATCATTGGAACAGACTCCCACTCCAGGTGATAAAGGCCAGCAGCGTGACGGATTTTAAGAGAAAATGGGATACTCACGTGGGATCTTTAAGGGCGTAAATTCAGGGGAGGGGATACTTGGAATGGGCAGACTTGGTGGGCTATAGCCCTTTTCTGCTGCTTTTTTCTATGTTTCTATGAGTCCTCTAAAAAGAGGATATGTCCAGGTAAATGCAGATACCTGGTAAACCTGCTCTAGGCCAGTGTTTCTCAACTCGGTCCTGGAGTCCCCCCTTGCCAGTCAGGTTTTCAAGATATCCATAATGAATATGCATGAAATACATTTGCATATAATGGAGGCAGAGAATGGCAGGAGAAAAAGACGTTAGAAGGTTGCTCTGCCAATCAGGAAAAGGGAACATAAGAATTGCCATCTCCGGATCAGACCCTGGGTCCATCAAGTCCGGTGATCCACACACGCAGAAGCCCCGCCAGGTGTACCCTGGTCTAGTTTTAGTCCCCATATCACTGTATGCTTCTCAGGGGAGATGTGCATCTAATTTACTCTTACCCGTATCACTCTATGCCACTCTTAAGGAGATGTGCAGCCAATCCCAGACCTTCTCTCCAACGTCAGAATTGACGTCGGGAGAAGGCGTGTGGGTACGTACCTGGCCTTCCCTGCCCTTCGTTGCGGCACCAGCGGGGCTTTAAGTAAAAATAGCGGGCGAGCGGCGGCGAGCGGATGGACGGGCGGCCCGTGTACCGCGCATTTAGAAACTCTG
This sequence comes from Geotrypetes seraphini, assembly GCF_902459505.1. Taxonomy (NCBI): domain Eukaryota; kingdom Metazoa; phylum Chordata; class Amphibia; order Gymnophiona; family Dermophiidae; genus Geotrypetes; species Geotrypetes seraphini. The sequence goes on from NC_047089.1 coordinate 254,762,612, forward strand.
CCTTACGCTGCAGATAAGGGTAAACTACAGCCGCCTCTGAAGCAGCGGGCCGGGTTAAAAAGCTAAATGGGCCAGATTTGGCCCTCGGGCCATAGTTTGCCCATGTCTAGCCCTTAGTGTTCCAAAAGCTTCTCTCTGAAGGTGTTAAGTAGCAGAACCTTTTTGTTTAACTCTTCTTCAGGTCTGAGGAGAAATGACAGGAGAGGAGAAAGCAGAAGAGGATTCCTTTTTTAAAATATCTTTAAGAGCCCAAACTAGAAAGGGCATCATAATGGACAAAGGGTTACCAGATGTCCGGATGGCTTTTCAAAATCCGGCACTTTGGGTTTTGAAAAGCTTCCAACAAATTGCCGTTGGGCAGGCAGCGGGAGGCGGGGCTAGGGCGGGGTTGGGGGGAGGGACTGGGGCATAAAGGGGCGGGGAATGGTGGAACTGGGCGGACCTGGGGGCGGGGCTACAGGGTCCGAATTTTCTGTTTGGAAAATCTGGTAATATTAGTCTGGATGGATTTAGAAAACTCGGCACTGTGTCCTGTTTTTGGACGGCCCTGACTCTACCAGAGCTTGGGGCCGTGTCTGGAAGGCTTCTGAGCGTGCGTGGATGTGATAAAATCACAGGCATGCGTGTGATGTCATTGTGCCACATCTGTGCATGCTCGGAGGCCTTCCAGGTGGTGCCCCTGAGCTCCAGGAAGAAGAGGAGATAAGGTTGTGTGGGAGGTCAGGGCATAGACGGAATGGAGCAGGGCTGGGAGCAGAACAGGGTGAGCCACGTGTCCTCTTTTTTTCCATAAAAATATGGTAACCCCATCCACCCTCTTTACTACGCCAGTAACTGTAGGGATCCAGAACTCTGGGTGGTTGCTCCAATTCCACCCCCACCCCCTTCCTGTCCTACCCCCTTCTGGGTAAACCACATTTCTTTCTTAAGAGAATTTGTAAGAACATAAGAATAGACTTACTGGGTCAGACCAAAGGTCCATCAAGCCCAGTAGCCCATTCTCACAGTGGCCAATCTGGGTCCCTAGTTCCTGGCCAAAAGCCAAGGAGTAGCAACATTCCAGAATCTCAAAGAATAGCAAGATTCCGGAATCTCAGAGATCAAGATTCTAGAATCCCAAAGAGTAGCAACATTCCATGCTACTGATCAAGGACAAGCAGTGGCTTCCTCCATGTCTTTCTCAATAACAGACTATGGACTTTTCCTCCAGGAACTTGTCCAAACCTTTCTACGTTATCCGCTCTTACCACATCCTCTGGCAATGCGTCCCAGAGCTTAACTATTCTCTGAGTGATAAAAGATTTCCTCCTATTGCTTTTAAAAGTGTTTCCCTGTAACTTCATCGAGTGTCCTCTAGTCTTTGTCATTTTTGACGGAGTGAAAAATCGATCCACTTGTACCCATTCTACTCCACTCAGGATTTTGTAGACTTCGGTCAAGTCTCCCCTCAGTCGTCTCTTTTCCAAGCTGAAGAGCCCCAACCGTTTTAGTCTTTCCTCATACGAGAGGAGTTCCTTCCCCTTTACCATCTTGGTCACTTCTTTTAACTTGTTTACTGTCCTAGATTTTGGTTAATTGATTCCTCAGTCCTTTTGAATCGAGATGTTCAATGTACCTAGAACCCAGACCCAGAAAAACCCGATGGACAGAAATAAGTTTGTTCAGATTGCTGTGAATGAAGACTCCTCTAGTTCTTTAATAAAGCTTTGATAACTAGTTTATATGTTAATGAGGCTCCATAAGACTCATTTATGATTACAAGCGTGATCTCACATTCTTTGGATGTGAGAACTGATGAAGCTGAACAGTTTCAAAAGATGGCAAGTGACACAGCTGATAATAAGTGTTTCATCAGTCTTAATTTACAGGTTACTCGGCATAATAACACTGCTCCTATGCTGGGTCCTATCTGTCAGCCTTTACTAAGAGTCGGGGCAACCAAATTGACAGTGGACAAATGCAAAGTGATTCACATTGAGAGGAAAAATCCAAATCATACTTTCCGGATGCTAAGATCCACCTTACCATCGTAAACAGTATGCTGAAATCTTCCGCCCAAGGTGTGGCGGCGGCCAAAAAGCAAACAGAATGCTAGAAATTATTAGTAAAGGGATGGCAAATAAGACCAAGAATATTAAAATACTTCTGTATCACTCCTTGGTACGACCTCACCTTGAGTATTGCATTCAATTCTGGTCTCCTTATCTCAAGAAAGATATAGCGGCTCTAGAAAAGGTTCAAAGAAGAGCGACCAAGATGATAAAGGGGATGAAACTCTTCTCGTATGAGGAAAGACTAAAGTGGTTAGGGCTCTTCAGCTTGGAAAAGAGACGGCTGAGGGGAGACAGGATTGAAGTCTACAAAATCCTGAGTGGAGTTGAATGGGTACAAGTGGATGGATTTTTTGCTCCGTCAAAAATGACAAAGACTAGGGGGCACTCGATGAAATACTTTAAAAAACAATAGGAGGAATTTTTTTCACTCAGAGAATAATTAAGCTCTGGAACATGTTGCCAGAGGATGTGGTAAGAGTGGATACCGTAGCTGATATTAAGAAAGGTTTGGACAAGTTCCTGGAGGAAAAGTCCATAATCTGTTATTGAGAAAGACACTGGGGAAGCCACTGGATCGGTAGCATGGAATGTTGCCACTATTTAGATTCTTGTCAGGTACTTGTGACCTTGATTGGCAACTGTGGAAACAGGACACTGGGCAAGCCGGACCATTGGTCTGACCCAGTTAGGCTCTTCTTATGTTCTTATCAAAGCTTTTACTACTACTTCCACTATTTATCACTTATATACTGCTGAAAGGCGAACACAACGCTGCACATTTTCACGTTTAATAGACAGTCCCTGCTCAGAAGAGCTTACATGATAAGTTTGTAATGCCACATAGGACTTTGTATATATCTTGTAGAGAAAAAGGGGTCTTGTCTGTAGGAGATGATGCATTCTGATTGGCTGATTAAAAAGTTAAGCAAATCAAAAGGAATTTCCAGATGCAGCCGCAGCTGTTAAATTTTGGAGAATGATTGGCGAATTAGGATTTTGAATCTCTTATTTGGAGACTTCCCCTTTCTATACAAATTGATTAAAATGGGGGTACGCATGACAAAATGTCTAATCAAACCAAAGATTTTTGCTATTTTTAGGGGGCTGAGCTACCTTCAGTCTGTGACATCCATAAGATAAGTCTTGCTCAGGGGGAAATTCCTTGGAGTTAGAGGACTGAGTTTGGATGGTGGTCGTGATTTTTGCATAATATAATTCTATTCCCCGATGTTCACTTACAAAATGGGGGAATCACCGCTAGGGGTAAGTAACCTTGAGAGAGACCTGGGAGTGATGGTAGACACATCATTGAAGGCGTCGGCGCAGTGCGCCACAGCCTCAAGGAAGGCAAACAAAATGTTTGGGCATCATTAAGAAGGGCATCACGACCAGGACGAAGGAGGTCATCCTGCCACTGTATCGTACAATGGTGCGCCCGCATCTGGAATACTGTGTCCAGTACTGGTCGCCGTACCTCAAGAAGGACATGGCGGTACTTGAGGGAGTCCAGAGAAGAGCAACTAAACTGATAAAAGGTATGGAAAACCTCTCATATACTGACAGATTGAAAAAGCTGGGACTGTTCTCCCTGGAAAAGCGGAGACTTAGAGGAGACATGATAGAAACCTTCAAGATCCTGAAGGGTATAGAAAAGGTAGACAGGGACAGATGTTTCAGATTATGGGGAACCACAAGTACAAGGGGGCACTCGGAGAAATTAAAAGGGGACAGGTTTAGAACAAACGCCAGGAAGTTCTTTTTCACCCAGAGGGTGGTGGATACATGGAACGCGCTTCCGGAGGTTGTGATAGGCCGGAGCACGTTACAAGGCTTCAAAGAAGGTTTGGATAGGTTCCTAGAGGATAAAGGAATTGAGGGGTACAGATAGGAGTAGCGATAGGTCATAGGGATAGTCAGGGACCACTGCTCAGGCAATGGGCCTGATGGACCGCCATGGGAGCGGACCGCTGGGCGAGATGGACCTCTGGTCTGACTCAGCGGAGGCAACTTCTTATGTTCTTATGTTCTATTGAAAATGTTAGCATTATTAATTGTGGAGCTTAGCCATCAGTCTCTACGTATCGCGTCTGTATTCCATATTGGGCTCTAGAGAAAACCTCCCTCCAGGTAGGATGAGTAACACTCTTGTCTTTGCTTTTCTACTCATGAGAGGTAGTATCTTTTAAATGTTCTGTATTACAGATTTAAGGAGCCAAAGTTTGCAGTCAGTTTGATCGATATTAATACAGAGAAGGCTATAAAAGGCGATTGATTGTTAGTTTTGAAACACTGATGCATCCAGGCCTCCCCAGCTGTCTGTCTTTGCAACTCCGCTGCATTTCACTCTCTGCTGTCCTATAAACTTTGCCTCTTTCCATCATCTGTTGCCAAAGAAGTTTTATCTCTGCAACAGCTCGCTGTAATTCACGATTGTTAAAGCCACAAATCCAAATAGACCAGGCTCTTTGTCGTGTTTTATTTCTTTGGTACTTCACAGAGTGCCATCCACAAATATTTATTTGACTGGAGAACCGTTCCTTCAGATCTTCAAAAATGGCTTTTTCTCCTCAATACGTAGCCATCCTGTCTACACTCTGAGCAGTCCTTAAAGCAGGGAGGGCTGCATTTCAAATGGATGACTGTGACACACTGGGATATTTTTTTGTCTTTTTTGCAGTTTTAAGAAATTGCCCTGTCTTGTATTATTGCTGAAATATTTATTAATTTAATTTAATTTTCTATACTGTTTTCCCAGGAGAACTCAATGGTTTACATGAGTTTATTCAGATACTCAAAGTATTTTTCCCTGTCTGTCCCAGGAGGCTCACAATCTATCAAAATGTCCCTTGGGTCATGGGGGTGGTTAAGTGACTTGCTCAGGGCCATAAGGAGCAGTGTGGGATTTGAACCCACAACCTCAGTGCGCTGAGGCTGTAGCTTTAACCACTGAGCCACACTAGAAATCAAAATGTAGCAAAAGTGAGCCAAGTCTAGGACAATGAAGCCATTGTGACATCACTGATGAGGTTGGCTCTTATTGGTGGAATGAGCCATTGTGACATCACAGTATCAGCTCTGGTTACCAGAGACAGACACTTTGCACTTATTCAATTTTCTATGTTATTCTCCCAGGGGAGCTCAGAACGGTTTACATGAATTTATTCAGATACTGAAGCATTTTCCCTGTCTGTGCTGGTGAGCTCACAATCTATCTATCTGGGGCAATGGGAGGATTAAGTGGCTTGCCCAGGGCCACAAGGAGCAGTGGGGATTTGAACCCACAACCCCAGGGTGCTGAGGCTGTAGCTTTAACCACTGCGCCAGTCTCTCCCCTTGTCCCTGTCACCTGAAGGAAACTGACAGTGTGGGTGGTCTTGAAATGTTAGTGATTATAAGTTCTGATATTGTTTTAGCAAGGTTATATATGAGGATGTTGTATTACGCTTTGGTCTGTATTGGATTTTATTCTGAATGTTGGGAAGAACATAAGAACTGCCGCTGCTGGGTCAGACCGGTGGTCCATCGTGCCCAGCAGTCCGCTCACGCGGCGGCCCTTAGGTCAAAGACCAGCGCCCTAACTGAGATCAGCCCTACCTGTGTACGTTCTGGTTTACAGGAACTTGTCTAACTTTGTCTTGAATCCTTGGAGGGTGTTCTCCCCTATAACAGACTCCGGAAGAGCGTCTGTTATAGCTTTCTACCACTCTCTAGGTGAAGAAGAACTTTCCTTACGCTCGTACGGAATCTATCCCCTTTCAATTTTAGAGAGTGCCCTCTCGTTCTCCCTACCTTGGAGAGGGTGAACAACCTGTCTTTATCTACTAAGTCTATTCCCTTCAGTACCTTGAATGTTTCGATCATGTCCCCTCTCAATCTCCTCTGTTTGAGGGAGAAGAGGCCCAGTTTCTCTAATCTTTCGCTGTACGGCAACTCCTTCAGCCCCTTGACCATCTTAGTCGCTCTTCTCTGGACCCTTTCGAGTAGTACCGTGTCCTTTTTCATGTACGGCGACCAGTGCTGGACGCAGTACTCCAGGTGAGGGCATGATAACCTTGTTTTTCTGTTTATGTGGGATGCTCTATGCTGAAGAGGTCAGGGGCGTTCAGAATGCAGCATCCAGCCTTATCTTTTCTTCACCGAGATATAATCAAATGACGCCACTGATGCATCAGAGTTAGATTTAAAGCATGTACATTGGTATTCAACATTTATCATGAGCTGGCGTCTTGGCACTTAATAAATTTACTTTGGCCATCTATTAGAATAATTACGATCTTAGAAAGTTGCTTAAGACCCATCTGTCTGTTCAAGCTTTTTTAAACTAATATCTTGCTTCTTAAGAACATAAGAACATAAGCATTGTCACTGCCGGGTCAGACCAGGGGTCCATCGCGCCCAGCAGTCTGCTCCCAGGTCCATGACCTGTAAGTGCTCCTTACCTAAGATGTTTATACCCTATTTATTTAATATCCTGTAAGTAACCCTGCTATCCCCTTCTCTTTCAGGAAGTTATCCAATCCCTTTTTGTACTCTGTCCTATCACCTCTCCTGGAAGTGCATTCCAGGTGTCCACCACCCTCTGAGTGAAGAAGAACTTCCTTGCATTCGTTTTGAATCTGTCCCCTCTCAATTTTTCTGGATGACCTCTTATTTTTGTTGTCCCCGCTAGTCTGAAGAATCTGTCCTTCTCCACCTTCTCTATGCCCTTCATGATTTTATAAGTCTCTATCATGTCCCCTCTAAGTCTCCGCTTTTCCAGGGTAAAGAGCCCCAGCTTGTCCAACCTTTCGGCATATGAAAGGTTCTCCATGCCCTTTATCATCCTTGTTGCTCTCCTCTGGACCCTCTCAAGCATCGCCATGCCTTTCTTAAGGTACGGTGACCAGTATTGGACACAGTATTCCAGATGTGGTCGCACCATTGCTCGATACAATGGCAGGATAACTTCCTTCGTTCTGGTAGTGATACCTTTTTTGATAATGCCCAGCATCCTGTTTGCTTTCTTTGAGGCTGCTGGCTTCATTGTTGTATCCACCAATACCCCCAGGTCTTTTTCTAGGTTGCCTTCCCCCAGTACCCTTCCTCCCATCGTATCTTTTTTGCAGGTTATCAGATTTGTGCTACTTTATTCAAGTAATATAGCAGATGAGTGGTTGAGATGATGTATGTGATTTTTAAGATGTGCAAATCCTGAAATGTGAGCCACCTTGGATAAAGGCGGTTTAAAAATGTTTTAAGTAAATAAGATAAGATCATAAGCAGGTGAAATATATAAAAAGTGAGGAGTAATTGGTGAAGGATCAAGGAACTGAGGGGCCAGATTCTCAAAACTTACCCGGCCTTTAACAATGGTCGCAAAACTGGTTCCAGCCGGTTTAGTCTGCCAGTATTGTGCCGCCCGATTATCAGAACGGCTCGCCGTGGTCTTTTCCGAGCTTCCTAGCAGCCATCGACTCTTCCATGCAAATGTAGTACAACGAGGTCATTACTATTAAAATGCTAGTAAAACGGGCTCATTAATATTTAAACGAACACTCCGTACGATTCTCTATCATCGCTGGATGATTCTCCAAGTGAAGCGCCAGCTTTTAATGCAGGGGTAGGGAATTCAGGTCCTTGAGAGCCGTATTCCAGTAGGGTTTTCAGGATTTCCCCAATGAATATGCATGAGATCTATTTGCATGCACTGCTTTCAATGCATATTCATTGGGGAAATCCTGAAAACCCGACTGGAATACGGCTCTCGAGGACCGGAGTTCCCTACCCCTGTTTTAATGTATTACCAGCTGGTCTAGGGGTGCAGGTACTATGAAAATCGCATCTCAGGCGTGTTTCTGGCTGTGGCCCATGATGACAATTTTTTTAAAACACACTAGTCACATAAATTATAACAATACTAGTATTTAAGCCCGTTACATTAACGAGTGCTAGAATAGGTGTGTCTGTCTGTCTTTCTTTTTCTGTCTCTCTCCTTGGCCGCCATCTACCTGTCTGTCTTTTTTCTGTCTCTCTCTCTACTTGGCCTCTGTCTCTCTGTCTTTCTTTTTCTGTCTCTCTCCTTGGCCACTATCTGCCTGTCTCTCTTTTTTTCTGTCTCTCTATCTCCTTGGCCATTGTCTGTCTGTCTCTCTTTCTTTATTTCTGTCTCTCTACTTGGCCTCTGTCTGTCTGTCTTTCTCTTTCTGTCTCTCTCCTTGGCCGCTATCTGCCTGCCTGTCTTTTTTTTCTGTCTCTCTCTCTCCTTGGCCGCTGTCTGTCTCTCTTTCTTTATTTCTGTCTCTCTACTTGGCCTCTGTCTGTCTGTCTTTCTTTTTCTGTCTCTCTCCTTGGCCACTATCTGCCTGTCTGTCTTTTTTTCTGTCTCTCTCTCTCCTTGGCCGCTGTCTGTCTCTCTTTCATTATTTCTGTCTCTCTACTTGGCCTCTGTCTGTCTGACTTTCTTTTTCTGTCTCTCTCCTTGGCCTCTGTCTATCTCTCTTTCTTTATTTCTGTCTCTCTACTTGGCCTCTGTCTGTCTATCTTTCTTTTTCTGTCTCTCTCCTTGGCCGCTATCTGCCTGCCTGTCTTTTTTTTCTGTCTCTCTCTCTCTCCTTGGCCGCTGTCTGTCTCTCTTTCTTTATTTCTGTCTCTCTACTTGGCCTCTGTCTGTCTGTCTTTCTTTTTATGTCTCTCTCCTTGGCCACTATCTGCCTGTCTGTCTTTTTTTCTGTCTCTCTCTCTCCTTGGCCGCTGTCTGTCTCTCTTTCTTTATTTCTGTCTCTCTACTTGGCCTCTGTCTGTCTGACTTTCTTTTTCTGTCTCTCTCCTTGGCTGCTGTCTATCTGTTTCTCATGCCCTCTTCTCCCACCTACCTGTCTTTTTGTGTGTGTGTCTTCATTTCTGCCTGTCTGTCTATCTCCGTGCCCCCTGCCTGTCTTTTTTTAATCATGCCCTTCTCCCACGCACCTTTTTTTTTTTTGTTTAGAGTGCAAAGGGCAACCGGCGCACAGAAACTGCCGCTGGCTCAACTGTAGGAAGTGTAGGAAAGCGTTGAAAACCGCCACCCGCGAACATGCTGAAAAGCACCAAACACGTATGCGCCGCTACTACCATATCTCTGCCTACTCTGCCACGGAGCTACAGATCACGGAGGTAGGAGTACGCATGCGCACTTAGGATTTTATTATTAGTGATTGTGATGGGAAAACCCCTCAACAGGAAGCATGTCGAGCGCATGTATTAGAGGCCTATATTAAAGGCATTGTTGAAAGCCGACGATTGCACCTCCCCTTCCTTCCCCTCTATCCAATAGCACTGGCCACGCCTATGATTGACACGACAACGTAGCATCGCTGGCAGTTCTCTGCCCCTCCTATCCACCCATTCCTCTTTCCACATGTGCCGATCGCTGTCGCCAGCGACTGATCTTATGTAAATTTGGCAAACCTCTGTGAACCTCCACGAATCTCAATCGCATACGCGGTTCTTCAAGAATGACTCGTCTCTTTTAAGCATTAGATTTTATGACTATTACAACGACTCATCGGATTTTACCAGCAATTCATCTGGCCCTTGATCCTGCTTCTCTGTGGTACAACCAAAGCAGTGTATTTATTCAATTCTGGTATTTTCTCTGTCCTTACTAGGTTTGCAATCTAAACCCCCACATACACTTTTTTTAAAAAATCAAGCCACACTACTGAGCAGCAAAAGATAAATTGCAAGCCGCCCATAGGAACAGAATGGGTGGCTTGTCTTGATAGAATGGGGGGTAAGTTTGTTTGTTTTGCTAGTTTTACACTTTCTTAACAAGGTAAGTTAAGGCACTAAGTTGACTTAATGGAGACCATTTAATTAAACTCCCCATAGTGTTATATATTAACCTTGAGAAATGCAAATTGGATGCAAACGTTGCTGGAGCGGGAATTCTCTCTTTTATCTTCCCTTTTATTAATTCATTGCCTTTAAGTGTAGAGAGACTGTGCTAGTCTCTGCTTCCTTCTAAGAAAGTGCTTATGCATATTTGTTTCCCATCGTAATGGATCATCGCTACTAATTTATGCGTGCATTCTCATATAAGCAAATAAATCATGCTTGCCAGATTAATCTGTGTGCCGCTTTAGTACGAAACATTAAAAAAACTACCTCTAAAAACGGAATGATTCTGGATTTTGGTCCTGCCTAGCGACATTCTCCGGCTTTGGCGTTTGCATGTTGAGATGGCCGATAGAAATGGGAAAAAAGTCATTAAGCATAACAGTTTTATCGGCACCACCATTTTCAGTTGCACATAACATGGTAACATAGTAAATGACGGCAGATAAAGACAGGAACGGTCCATCCAGTGTGCCCAACGGTCACATATATTATTAACTCATGATGAAATTGTCTTTCTTTGACATTTCTGGGGCATAAACTGTAGAAGTCTGTCTGGTAAAGTCCTTGGGTTCCAACTACTGGAGTTGCTGTCAAAGCTTACGCCAGCATTTCCCCTCCCCCTATCAAACAATGTTCTCAACTTACTTCAATTTTTCAAACCAAAATTGCTCACTAATCAACTAAAGTAAATGTTACATTGCTAAATTTGCTCTAAGGCCTCTTACAATGACGATAAAGCTGTTTACAAAGCCACGTAAAATACATTGTTTGAAAAGATAATTCAAAAAGCAGAAAAAACTACACAAAATTGACAATAACTCTTAGCTAAGATTATTAAAGAAAAGAAAAGCTAATTGCTCTGTGGCAGGGTGTAGTACCTGTCACTGGTCAGAGGAGGGAGCCCGAGCAGTGGAGCGAATCGAGCCTGAGAGGAGAGCTGACTCGCATAAGAGCTGCAAGTGCTGCTGGGAGCTGTCCTCTCACCCTGAGTGGATTGTGGTGCTGAAAAGAACAGCTCCCAGCACAGAGAGTTCCTTTAAGAACTGGTGACCCTTGGGAGGAGGAATGCTGGTCTCTGGCTTAACTCCTTGTAAGCCCTAAAGGCCACTCCTGACTGGCACTGACGGGGGGCCTAGTGCAGTGGAAGAGGGTGCAGGTGGGACTAGAGCAGCAGTAGAAAGCCTGGTGGTGGGAGGGTCCTGGGGACCTATACACTAGGGGAGAGATCTGGCTGTGGAGTGAATTCCAATAGTGGGAGGGTCTGTGAGAACATCTACACCAGCAGGAAACAGCCAAGAAGTAGCCAGAGGGCCTGGTAGAGCCTGGAGTTGAGGAAGAGATTCAGGCTTGACAACCAGCACAGGAACTGGTAAAGAAAGCTCCAGGTGGTGGAGACCCAAGAGGCCAGAGAGTAAGGGACTGGGTAGTGGCCCCCTAAGAGGCAGCTGGAAGAGCTGGCAGAGTCCAAGGCTGAAGGCGGTTGATTGGCAGCAGGGCTGGTGGCGACCGGCAGAGAGACATTGGAGAGAACCTCAAGTGAAGCAGCTTGGGAGCAGTGACCGGCAATAGCGCCAGAGGCTGCCAAAGATGGAGAGGGCCAAAACAGGATTAGAGGAAGGACTCAAGAGACCTGGAGGGACAGAGTCCAGGGAGGACCTAGGACAATCATGAGGTTGGGAAAACCTGGTCACATTTTTAAGAACTGTGTGTGTTACGGAGAACCAGGTGCCTGGGGGTGGACACGTGACGGGTATTACTGCTCGGCCCAGTCACATGGTTACATGCTCACAGGAACTCCTACACCACACGTCAGTGCTCAAAGGCTTCATTAGAAAGCCTTAGGGCAAATATTCATTGAATGAATTTTGGCTTTGGTGCCAAAACTGGTCCAAAATCAGTATTTAGCCATGTTTTAATTTCAGCTGCAAATGCTGGTGAATTCTTGACTGAAATTTAGTACTCGACTCTTTCTCTTCCCCCTCCCCCACTGCTCAACAGGAGAAGCCCCACTTCCACCCCATCAAAATGGCTGCCGTGACGTCCAGCAAGACTTCCGCTGGATGAGATACAATCATGAACAGATATGCCAAAAAGAGTGGAAAAAGTTGAGAATGGCTGATTTTCACATCACTGATCCGTACGCAGCCTGTAACTTTTTTTTTTAACGAGGATTTAATTGGGTTTTAATGGTGTGACCAATTAAACCAACTGTTAGGCAGCGGAAGGCTTTTGGCAGCTTTTGTAGAATCTGGCCCAAAGTGTAAATTGTATCAATATTTTAAGACAAAGTTAGTTCTTTCTTGAGGTTTTTTTGCCAAAACGAGCAGGAGATTTTGTGTATGTGATACAACTTATTATGCTTTAAGGTTTGTTTTAAATTTTTATTGTGAAGATTGTGTATAATTTGGAACCAGCCTAGTTTTAAATGTGATCATCTTTGGGGAAAGGTGACCGAGTCACCAGAAATAAAAAAAAAAAATGAGGTTTTAATGAATTCTATTAGAGCAAACAACTTGTACGCTGCAAGTATTTTCTAAATTGGCATCTGGGTATAAACTGGTACTAGGACTCCCTACAATTACACAGCGTAACCATCGGCCTCTTCCGAAGCCCATAGAGACTTAAAGGGGCTTCGGGGCTTTGTAAAAGAGGCCCGAAAGAGGCAGAGATACAGTATTATGTAAATATGGAGTAAACATCCAGTTGGTGGTGGTCGGCGTTTATTCTTTTTTTCACTGTCCGTGGCATTTTCCCTGGATATTCGATGACAGCCCAGGTCCGGGCACCAGCATTGAATGTCCAGATATGTGAGACCAGCTAAGTAAAATACTCAGCACTTAACCATAGAAAGTGAACTGCATTAAAGAGAAGATTGCGTTTAATTAGTTCCTGTTGAGGCGGTTACCTAATGAGGTTAAGCTCTGAAGGTCGTCACTTAACCGCCTAAGTCCCGGACTGCCCACAAATTACCTGGCTTTGGCTAGGAGCTAACCACCGAATATCCCTGGATAGCCCCAGCCAACCAATTTAATAGCCTTTGACCTCTTGACCTCTATGTGTAAGTGGATGCCTCACCATGCTTCACCCTTATGTCCAGTCCTTGGACACTTCCTGCAAGGCCAGAAAGTAAAACACTTCTTTATAGAAGCAAACCCCCCCCCCCCTTACTGTGCTCTCCCCTTTTTTCTTCCCTCTCTTTTTTTTGTCTTTTGGCTTCGATGCATTTTTTATTTTATTTTTTGCTTTTCCTCCCCTCCCCTCCTCCCTATTGTTCCAGTTAGTCTCTGTCATTTGTCCCCTCTGCAAATTTTTCCCTCTATAAATTGATTTTATATGCTCTTATATTTTTAAGTACATTACATTATTGTAAACCGTTTAGGTATCTCTGGATAAACGGTATATCAAATAACGAATACTAATCTTACAAAAGAAAATTAATGGGGAACAATTCCCCAGTTCGGTTTATTGTGTTTTGTCAGCGTTTAATGTGCATTGTGGCCCTTTTTTACAAAGGCGCACTAAGCATTTTAGCGTGGATTTAACATGTGCTAAATCAACGCGTGTACTAACTGCTAACGCATCCATAGAATAACATGCACGCATTGGCGTTTAATGCGCGCTAAAAGGCTTAGCGCACCTTTGGCTATGTTTTATTGATACCCCGATTTTATACCTGCAAATCGCTTTGAAATGCGATATTGCAATTGAATCAAATTTTTTTAATAAACTTGAAACTTGGATTTACACACTAGGTCACTTTATCGGACGATTGCAAAATAGCACTTAGGCATCCTGCTGGCGGTTTTATGGAAAAGCTTACACCTAGGTCTGTAAATGCTAATATTCTCTATATAATAAGATTGTAAGCTCTTTCGAGCAGGGACCATCTCTTGTGTGTTTAATGTACAGTAATGCATACATCTGGTAGCGCTATAGAAATAATATATAGTAGTCTTATGGTGCGTGAATTACCCTTCACGTCTGTAACTGCTGCCTGTTCATTCTACCTCTGTTGCAGAAGAGCAGAAATTGAGTTTCACATTCTTAGAGTCAGCGCTCTTTCCTCGGGCTATAATATATAACAGGTATCTGCGAACCTGAGATGGAGCCGGGCTAAAACCACCCAAGGAAACAGTCTGTGAAATATGGCTCTTGTGTTTCAAAATGGCTGCCCACGTTACAAGCTTAAAGCAACAGAGAGGAATCGGAAGGCGTCCCAAAAGCAGCTCATTTCTGCTCCCACCCCCTCGAAGTGTTTTCTTGAAGGCTATAATGCTCGCTCGCATTCAGTCTGTTCTTGCCTCCCAGGTCGTGAGCAAAAGAGATTTAGGAGTCTGCAGGGTTTAAAGGCATTTTATGAAAATGGAAGGCTTTCTCTAGTCTTCCGTTGCTGCAAGTAATCTGTTTCCTCTTGGTATACTTTCTGGCCATGTAACCTATCTGGTGGATTTATCATGAATTAGCATTTTAAAAAGATGACTATATTACCACATGTCAGTCTTTTGCAGACAGACCCACTCTGGGAATTTGACAGTGAGAAGCTAAAGCAGCACAATAGTTTGAATTTTTTTGCCCACCTTTCCAACTTTTGCTCGAAGCGTTACTGGTAATCCAGCCACAATAAGCCCCTTCTCTAAAGGGTTTATGATTTATGTGGAGACCTCGGCAATAGGACACAAGGACTGCAAGGAGGATCCGAGCCTTTTTGGCCCTGGCTTCCCCTGACTGTTTTAGTGTCCCCATAAGAACATAAGAATACCTTGACAGGGTCAGACCAAAGGTCCATCAAGCCCATTAGCCTGTTCTCACGGTGGCCAATCTAGGTCTTTAGTACCTGGCCAAAACCCAAAGAGTAGCAACATTCCATGCTACCAATCCAGTGCAAGCAGTGGCTTCCCACATGTCTTTCTCAATCTCCTCCAGGAAATTGTCCAAACCCTTCTTAAAACCATCTACGCTATCTACTACAATCTCTGGCAATGCGTTCTAGAGCTTAACTATTCTCTAAGTGAAAAAATATTTCCTCCTATTGGTTTTAAAAGTATTTCCCTAAAGCTTCATCGAGTGTCCCTTAGTCTTTGTCATTTTTGCGGAGTGAAAAATCGATCCACTTGTACCCGTTCTACTCCACTCAGGATTTTGTAGACTTCAATCCTATCTCCCCTCAACCATTTTTTTTTCCAAGCTGAAAAGCTCTAACCTCTTTAGTCTTTCCTCATACGAGAGGAGTTCCATCTCCTATATCATCTTGGTCGCTCTTCTTTGAACTTTTTCTACTGCCGCTGTATCTTTCTTGAGATGAGGCCAGAATTGGACGCAATACTCCAGGTGAGGTTGCACCATGGAGCGGCTTGGCCACATCCCTTCCTAGACCATACTTTGTAGTTAGAGCACCTAGACAAGAACAGTTGTGATATCAAGAACAGTGACAATTTGTTCCATTCAGTTTGATAAACCTTTGACCAACTGGAGTACAGAGTGATGGGCCAGCCAGTTGACAATTGAGCCAGCCTCTAATTCAGCTGAATCTTGAAATACACTTTTTAGCCATGATTGTTGCAGAGGGCTGGGTCTCGCCGCATCTGGGTAGGTAGAACCAATATTTCAGTGATCATGCTGTGGCTTTCTTCAGAGTGTGCTGTGAGGTTTGCAGCTTGTATTTATATATAGTGGGTCTTCAAACCTGATTGGCTGGGGCTTGAGGTGATTGAGGCAGGAAAGTGCGTTGGTCATGAATTCGAATTTTGGTCGGAAAGTTTGTTGGTCACAAATTTGAATATTGGCAGAGAAGTCCGTTGGTCACAATTTTAAATTGTGGAGGGAAAGAGACTGGAAACTTTGAGAGGGAGGAAGAAGGTGTCCTCAGCCCCAGTCCTTTTAGCCCTAAATTTCTTTTGGATGAGCAGTTGCCATGATCTGTTTATGGAGAGCTGTGTATCTTCATTGAAGTTATTGAGGTGTCTTGTCATCTCTATTGCCTCTTTGATTCTTCTTGGCCACCAACGGTCTTCATTCTTCAGACGTTTCTGTTTTCGAATCTTATCGTATGACCAGTTGGCTTTGCATGGAGAGCAACAGCTGATTTTTCTGTCTTGCATAGTTTGTGGTTTCTCTTGTGCTCTTGCAGCCTTTCCTCTGTAGTGCATCCAGTTTCACCATATGCCTATTTTCCGCCCATAACCATGCCTACTTTTTCAGATAAGCGTACTTAGGCATGGGAGAATGCCTCCACTTAGAGTTCAGCGCTGAACTCTTAAATTAATTAATTGATTTTTTTCATTGGCTAAAAACTGGCACAGTCAATTACCACACCGATTAAACCAATTTTTTAAAAAATCTGTGCGGATTCTGAACTTAGGCATCACTAGGTGGCCGAAATTAGGCACCTAGTGGCGTCTAATGTTGGCGTCCTTTATAGAATATGACCCTTAGTGCTCTGTTCACTAGTGTATGTAGAATTTGACTTTTGTGGCTGAGTGTTGATGGGACTCTTCATGCATATAACGGTTGGTGTGGGTGGGGTTTCTGTATACCGTGTATCCCAGGCTTCCATCTGGACGTTCTCTGATCGTTACGTCCAGTAAGGGAAGGCATCCATTGGTCTCAGTCTCCATGGTGAATTTCACATTGGAGAACCTAAGAGAACACATTTTTTTGCCCTCTACAGATGATTTTAAAGATACAAAACCCCTAAGAGTTGACCATTTCATTTTCAGACTTGTCACTAAAGCAAACCAGAACGCCCCCCTATCCTCCACGCCCCATCACCATGATGATAATTATACTAATCCAGGGGACATCTGTCTTTCTATAGAGTCATGAATGAATTTTTAACATTTGTGCAACGGCAAAGACCAGCAAATGTAAGATTTGTCATGTTGCAGATTCTATTGTGCAGCGCTGTGTACGCCTTTCGGCATCGTAGAAATGATGAAAAGTAGTAGTAGCATTGTGGGTTCCAAAGCTAATGAATGAGGCGCTCCCCTTGGGAATAGGAGGCATTCCCTGTGATGATTGCATTGTCCAAGAGATCCAGGCGGGGCAGCTCAAGTGCCTATAGGATGTGCTCTTCCATAACGTAGAACATAAATTCAATTTAATTGAGTAATGAGCCCTTAACTATCAATAATTAAATTAATTGGCAATCCATAAAATGTGCGCTATTCTTTGTCATGTTGCCTAACTACTATCACATAACTCAAAGCGGGGAGGGGGGGAAGGGGGGTGTTGTGGCCATGGGCGTATTAGGGATGTTCCAAAAAGATGCATATGTAGCTTAACTTGGGCGCCATCATTTATATATCAGGGTTCAGCAGGCAGAAGTAATTGCGGAGTGTGTGGTAGAGTGGTTAGAGCTACATCCTTAGCAGCCTGAGGTTGTGGGTTCAAAACCCACACTGCTCCTTCTAACCTTGGGCAAGTCACTTAATCCTCCCATTACCCCAGGTACATTAGATAGATTGCGAGTCCACTAGGACAGACGGGGAAAAATGCTTGAGTAGCTGAATAAATTCATGTAAACTGTTCTGAGCTCCCCTGGGAGAATGACATAGAAAATTGAATAAGTGCAAAGTGTCTGTCTCTGGTAACCAGAGCTGATCCTGTGATGTCACAATGTCTCATTCCACCAATAAGAGCCAACCTCACCAGTGATGTCACAATGCCTCATTCGACCAATAAGAGCCAACCTCATCAGTGATGTCACAATGCCTCATTCCACCAATAAGAGCCAATCTCATCAGTGATGTCACAATGCCTCATTCCACCAATAAGAGCCAACCTCATCAGTGATGTCACAATGGCTTGATTGTCCTAGACTTGGCACACTTTTACTACATTTTGATTTCTAGAGTGGTGCAGTGGTTAAAGCTACAGCCTCAACACCCTGAGGTTGTGGGTTCAAACCCACACTGCTCCCTGTGACCTTGGACAAGTCACTTAATCCCCCCATTTCCCCAAGTACATTAGACAGATTGTGAACCCATCATGACAGACAGGGGAGAATGCTCAAGTACCTGAATGTAAACCACTTAGGCTATAAGTGGCATATAAATACTTAAATAAATCAGTCTGACACCTACAGTTTGGTGTAAAGATTGTGCATATGTGGGTTGAGCTTGGGTTGGGCACGGACATGTTGCCGACTTAATGTACATATCTTATAGAATGCTATTAGTTGCCCGCGTACCATGGCCCACTTGCATGCCCATTCCTACCCTCCCCCGTCATTGACCTAAGTGTGTCTCAATATAATTGTGCCACTATCAACCTATAATTGTATTCTAGAATGGCGTCATGGTGCCCAGATACTGTTTTCAAACTGGCACCCAGCACATGGCATCAGGGCACCTAACCTGAGGTATTAAATTCTAGAATTGCCTCAAAGTCTTCAAATAACTTCCTGTGGGCAGAACTTAAATCGTTATTCAACTCCTCTGAGCCACTCAAACAAAATTAGCTTCGCAACGTAGAATTGTACAAAAGGAGCATTTATCTGTGTAATCATCTGCGTCCGGGAGCAATTATGTATCTCCAGCTAGACTACACTGCGCCCGGATGGTCTGAATTCAGAAACTGATGGCACTTGTTCCTTGAAGAGGGGATGGACTTAGCTTTGAGCACGTTGCATGTTAATAGTTACGTCCTAGAGCAAATGCGTTGGTGGTTTTCTACATGAAGTCCTGAATTCCCCTAAACTTCTCACAGAATTAGTGTCTGTTCTGCTTTGTTTGAGCTTTATTCTCTGCATTGGTATATGATAAACACGACAAAAAAAATTATTTCTATACCGCAAATACCGTGCTGTTCGATGCAGTGTACAAAAGAATAAAAGTGATACCCAGAGGATTAAAAACAGTTTCAGAAGAGGGGAGAAAGGTTCAGCTAGTGTCTCCTGATGGCTTAAATATCTCTCAATTCCTGGAATCATCGAAAGGTTTTATAGCCAAAAGAGCAACGTTATTGGTCACCTTTAAAACTGAGATAGAAAAGCAAGACATCCTTAAATTATATTTTATAAATAAGAATGCCTTGTCTTGCGGTCAACAGATAAACATCTTTCCAGACGTCTCTAAACTCGAGTCTTGGGTGTGGGGGCATCATTTTTCCTTAAATTCCCTTGTACGTGCTTGGTGACGTATCAGAATGTTAGATATATTTTTGTTGATCCAATTCGTTTGGAAAATTTTCTTCAAGATAAAATTAAAGTAGATACTTTGCCTGTAACTAATACAGAGATTGAGTGAAAATAGAAGTTCTTTTTTTTGCCTTTCTCTTATTTTCTTTATTAATCAAATTTCTCTTATTAATTCTTTGGTGACTCCTTCAGGAGTCCTCATATAATGTGGACTTATAAAGATTTTGTTTTCAGTTTGAAGTATTTTCCTTGAATTGTTTTTTTATTGCTTGAAGTTAATTTATAAATTAAAAAAACCCACAATAAAAGTGAGCAATAATTGTGAATTACATTTAGATCAATTACAGTAACACAGCATAATCGAAGAACATAACAATAGCTTTACTGGGTCAAACCAATGGTCCATCAAGCCCAGAAGTCCATTCTCACGGTGGCCAATCCAGGTCCCTAGTACCTGACCAAAACCCAAAGAGTAGCAACATTTCAAATACTTAGTAAATAAATACGTTTTAAAAAGTTTTCTAAAATGCATTTAAGTCATAGACCGTCTAATCAGCGGCCCGAAATCAGAGTCCAAGTGAGCAGCTTGGTACGATAGTTGTCAATTTATAAATCTTGTTTGTGAGCAACTTTTAATTGCAGGAAACCTATAAAAATGATAAGTTTCACAAAGAACGCCTTGAATTTCCTTTACTGGAGCTGGAGTCTCGTGGAAAAAACGGCAAGATCGGGGTAACAATCAATGCCAGGATGAAAATGCGAGTGTGGGAGGAGAGTGTGGCTAGAGCTACAGCCTCAGTTCAAATCCCGTGCTGCTCCCTATGGCCCTGGGCAAGTCACTTAATCCCCCCTCCAATGCCCTAGGTACATTAGATAAATTGTACGCCTACCGGGACAGACAGGGAAAACGCTTGAAGTACCTAGATGTAAACTGCTATGAGTGTAATTATATAACTACAAAAAGGCAGCATCCAAGTCCCAACCCTTTTCCCTGATGTCATCATGCCTCATTCCACCAATAAGAGCCAACCTCATCAGTGATGTCACAATGGCTTCATTGTTCTATACTTGGCTCACTTCTGATATTGTATTGGAGGAGTGTGTGATGAGGTGGTTAGAGCTATGGCCTCAGCACCCTGAGGTTGTGGGTTCAAATCCTGTGCTGTTCCTATGACCGTGGGCAAGTCATGTAATACCCCCCCCCCCATTGCCCCAGGTACATTAGATATAATGGTGCGCCTACTGGGACAGACAAGGAAAATGCTTGAAGTACCTGGATGTAAACTGCTATGAGTGTAATTATGGAGGCCCTTCTGAAGTTGCCCAGCACCAGCCCTTTGGCTTCCCTTTTCAGATGTCCTGCCCCTCCCCCCCCCCCCGACATAACCCCTGTCCCTAGGATGCACGCTGCCTTGTCAAAAGCATACAAATTAAAATCAAAATCCTCTCTGAAGAAGCTTCAGAGTGAAACGGGGGCTGGGTTGGAGGTGGAGCGTTGTGTCATTTGGCAGAAATCGCAAGGGAGAGGTTTAACGCCGCTGAGCAGGGCAATCATACAGACTGTCGTAGATTAAACCCTTGAGAATAGACTTCATCACGGGTGGAGTTTGGATAAAATGCCGCAGAATTCACACGTATGCATGAGCATATTAATAAAATATAATAACTTACTGGTATTTTTTAAGAATCTAGGCGTGAAAATCTACTGTGCAGCCATGATTTCAGCCACATCATAGGCACCAAATTGACTTTAAAAATTTGACCTAAAATGTGCACCTGAAATGGGCTTACAGTACGTGCATCTGTTATACAATGCAAGGAGGCGTGAAAATAAGAGGGAAATTGTAGTTCCAGCTTCCAATCGAGCAAATCCAGCCAAAGTCCACTCTCCCTTCTGCATGGCCAGGTCAAGCACCTCCCCCATCTCCCCCCGCGCCCAGCTGCTTACTGGTCTCCGGAAGCAGCAGAGACAGCGCTAAAGGCTGCCTCTCAGGGCCTTTGTTCTGCCACATGCCACCCACAGGAAGTTACATGAGAGCAGTGAAACGGGTTCATAGACAAAACCGCGGAAGACAAAAGCGCGCGCAGCGCAAGACGGAGGCACGCGCCCAAGAAAATGACAGTTTTTAGGGGCTCCGATGGGGGGTTTTGTTGAGGAGCCCCCCCACTTTACTTAATACAGATCGCGGCGGCGTTGTGGGTGGTTTGGGGGGTTGTAACCCCCCTCATTATACTGTAAACTTCACTTTTTCCCTGTTTTTAGGGAAAAAGTGAAGTTTTCAGTAAAATGTGGGGGGTTACAACCCCCCAAACCCCCCACAACGCGGCGCGATCCGTATAAAGTAAAGTGGGGGGGTTCCTTCCCCACACACCCCCATCGGAGCCCCTAAAAACAGTTATTTTCTTTGGCGTGCACCTCCGCGCTGCGCTCAGTTGTCGGCGTGCACCTTTGTCTTCCGCGGTTTTGACCTGACACCGTGAAACGTGCAGAGGGAAGGCTTCACCAGCCAGAGAGGCGGCCTTTAGTGCTGTCTGCTCTCCTGTAGAGTTCCTTTTCCTGCTTAAAGGAGAGGAGTTTCTTCTACTATTTATCACCTCTATAGCGCTGAAGGGCATAGACAGCCCTGAACATTCATGGTCCCTGCTCAGAAGAGCTTGCAATCTAACTTGGAAAGACAGACATGGCATATGTCTTTTGTAAACCGCAATGAACTTTACAGTAATGGTGTTCTAGAAATAAATCCTTATTAACAGGTTGAAGGGGTGGAGCTGGGGGTGTGGCCATGAGTCCGGATTTTACTTCCATAAAATCTGGTAACCCTACGTAATATGTGTGTGTATACACAATAGGAGAAATCCCCAGGGCATGACAATAAGGATGCACACATGCCCGAAGTGTCTAAGTTTTTTCCCAGTGGATGGGTTTGCTGTGTAAGGGAAGTGCATACTCTCACGCCAGGTCTCTGTTCTGAAGTGCATTAACACAGGCCATTAACGCACGGTAATTATCTTTCATTAACAGCCCCATGTTTATGCCATAGAAATCAATTGCAAGGTAAATTTTTCACGTCCAAGTTTGCGCTTTGGGTTTTATTGTTAGCTGTTCCTCCCTGAGGTGTAGTTAAATTTCTCGTATTAATGGGGCAACGCGTACTGTATATTCACCCGTTTTAAGAGGTGGTATTTTATTCTGAGCTATTGTGCAAAATGTTAGTTCATTTCCTGTTTTGCAGTTCCCACACCATAAGCTACGCGGTATGTGTGAATACCTGTTCGGCTTAAGGTAAGCCGAAAAGGCACCATTTCCATGTTTATTGCGCTTCAACAAATGGTGTGAGTAGGTACGTCTGCTGTAGTCTACCAGAAAAAGAAGAAAATGTGGGGAAGGGACTGCAGAAACCACAGAAGGTTACTAAAATGGTGTGTTGGCTTCGTGATAAGGCATATGGGGACAGACTTAAAGATGGCAGGAGAGGGGAGATATGATAGAGACGTTTAAATATCTATGTGGTGTAAATGCGCAAGAGTCGAGTCTCTTTCATTTGAAAGGAAGCTCTGGAATGAGAGGACATAGGATGAAGTTAAGAGGTGACAGGCTCAGGAGTAATCTAAGGAAATACTTTTTTACAGAAAGGGTGGTAGATGCATGGAATAGTTTCCTGGAAGAGGTGGTGGAGACATAGACTGTCTGATTTCAAGAAAGCTTGGGATAGGCACGTGGGATCTCTTAGAAAGAGGAAGAGATAATGGTTACTGCGGATGGGCAGACTGGATGGGCCATTTGGCCTTTATCTGCCATCATGTTTCTCTGTTACTAAAGTTCTATGACATCACAATGCAGGTGTAAAGAGCCTTAGCCAATAGAAAGAGGAGATGCAAATATTAAAAGCCTTAGCCAATAGGGAGAGGAGGAGATAGTGGATGTTGCAGATGGGCAGACTGGATGGGCCATTTGACCTTTATCTGCCATCATGTTTTTATATTTCTATAAATAATAAAAGCATATAGAAATCAATGGCTAAAAATAAAACATAAGGCAAGCTTCACAGAGAGTCCTTAAGCCCTTTTTGTGCTGGACCCGCATAGGTACATCAGCACAGGACTGTTAGAGTAGGGTTACCAGACGTCCTCCTTTTGAGGACATGTCCGGGAGTCTGCACGGCTTTTCAAAACCCAGCACTTTGGGTTTTGAAAAGCCTTCCTTTGTACAAGAGGGCATCCTCACATGCGTGGATGCGATGTAACGATGTCACAGGCGAGACATTGCGTTGTATCCATGCATGCGCGGATGTCCTGCCCAATGAGAGCAGGGGGCAGGATTGGAGGCGGGGCTAGGGCAGGATTGGAGGCGGGATCAGGAGCATGATGGGGCGGAACCGGAGTGGGGCTGGGCGCGACTAAGGGTCCGGATTTTTCAGACGGAGAATCTGGTAACACTATATTAGAGACCACTATGTGGGTGCCTGAGTTCACAGAAACTAAGGGGGCCTTTTACTAAAGTTTAGCGCCCTCTAGTGGACATTAGTATGCGTTGTGCGTCACATGACCTATTGGTATAAAACAGGACATAGAGCATATATAGGGCCTGATTCTGTATAGCATGCCGATCACGTGGCAATCGCGCATCGTGTTTCCTATTCAGAATCGTGTCTAGACTCCTGGACAGATGCCTTAAATGTAGGCCAGAAGTTTCCAGGCGTCTCGCATCTACGGGGACATGTACTGACTCGTAAGCCCGCCTAAGGCCACTTCAGGGTGATACCCACACCTACGCTCTGCCTTGGGCATGCTTAAGCAGGCGTACGCGTCTCCGTAGATGCGCTACGAGGCCTGCCTTGGACACTTTTTTTAAAAAAAAGTGTGTCCCAATTGGCTACAGGACGGCAGTAAAATGCATGTTTCAAGAATCAGGCCCTTCGTGTGTGCTAACTGATAGCATGCACTACGCTTCAGTCAAAGGAACCCTAAGCTCAAATTTTAAGACATTCACATATTTATTTGGGGGGCTAATAATCTATCTCAGTGTTCTTCAACCACCAGTGCCGGTCCACAGAAATTTCCTGCCGGTCCACAGGGCCAACACGTACATCAGGCCCAAAACAGTGTTCTTCAACCGCCGGTCCACGGTGCGATCGATGCGGCGTTATCTTCGAGCCAGTTCCCTCTTCCTAACTGATTCAGTGCACAAAGCCAAGGGCAGTGGCTCCTACGGGCATCCTGTGCCTGAACCGGAAGCCTTCTCTCTGACGTCAGAGGGAAGGCTTCCAGATGAGGCACGGGACGTGCAAGGTGCAATTAGTACTATTATGGGGGTGGGGTCTGGGGTAGAGATGGGCGGGGTCTGGCCCACGACTTAGCCCAGTGTTCTTCAACTGCCGGTCCACAGAATAATTCTTTTATTTCTGCCGGTCCATAGGTGTAAAAAGGTTGAAAAATACTGATCTATCTAACTCTCCCATGTAGTGTTTTCCTTACTTCACTGCACGTCTAAGCCAGGCGCACCCTATGTACGAGTTCCACCAATGCCCAGAGTGCATTTCCAAGGTGCCCATCTTGCGCAAAATAAAGCACCATGAGAAGAAAGTGAGACATTTCTTTAGCATCAGAGACAAAGACGTCAACTCCTCTATTCAAAACGACAGTGCAATGAACTAACCAGCAAATTGTTTTCGCATACGGAGCCAATTTTGTTTGTAAAATGAATAGAGCAGGGTCATTGCAATATCCAAGCAGCTTAAGACTGACCAGCAGGGAAGGGGGTAAAACGCGGACCTCGTGAACCTCGCAGATCTCAACCGCACATCCTTAAAAATCTTCATTTATTGACAGCTGAGGTTTCAGATTTCATGTCTGCAGGTCCACGTTTTAGCCCCTCATTCCACCGCTGTAACTGCTGCCCTTTCCGACCCCCAACGATCTGTGCTGACAGTCTTATTAATAATAATTTGGGGAAACCCTTCAGCTAAGGGAGGTCTGCGTTGTACCCCAGAGCTGCGGCAGGAAAATGTGTTTTTTCTTGATTCAAGCCGGTCTTGAACCCAGATCAGCAGAGCCCAAGACAGCTGCCCTAACCTCTAGGCCAGTGTTTCTCAAGTTGGTCCTGGAGTACCCCCTTGCCAATCAGGTTTTCAAGATAGCCACAATGAATATGCATGAAAGACATTTGCATGCAATGGAGGCAGCGTATGCAAATTCAGTGTGGATATCCTGAAAACCTGACTGGCAAGGGGGTATTACAGGACCGACTTGAGAAACACTGCTCTTCTTAGCTTGTGAAATAATATTTAGTCTCAGCATAGGTCATGACTCTGACAGACCTCCAAGACACTTTAGCTCTGACGGACCCTAATGCTTCTCCCTCCCTATGCTGAGATTAAAAGTGACACGGACCTCAAAGCAAATGTTTTGCCACTTTTAGTCTCAGCATAGGGAGGGAGAAGCAGGGAAGGGGTAAAACGCGGACCTCATGGACCTTACGGACCTCGCGGATCTAAACCCGTATGGTCTTAAAAATCTGAGGTCCGTGTCGGTCTGTGTCCGTGGCGTTTGTAGTTTCTGTCGCTGACAGACCTGGATGAGATTTTAGCGCTGACGGATCCGTCTCAGCATAGGGAGGGAAAAGTCTTAGGATCCATCGGCGCTAAAAATCTCTTCCAGGTCTGTCAGAGCCAGAGACTCGTGCTGGAGTTTGGAGACTTCTTTTCCATAACGCACGTCCAAAACCTATGTCCCCGCTCTCTTGGCTTCTGCTCTGCCGCTCCAGCACTATCTCTGGCTCTGACAGACCTCAAAGAGATTTTAGCGCTGATGGATCCGTCTCAGCATAGGGAGGGAAAAGTGTTAGGACCCGTCAGCACTAAAATCTCTTCCAGGTCTGTCAGAGCCAGAGACTCGTGCTGGAGTTTGGAGACTTCTTTTCCCCGCTCTCTTGGCTTCTGCTCTGCCGCTCCAGCACGAGTCTCTGGCTCTGACAGACCTGGAAGAGATTTTTAGCGCTGACGGATCCTAACACTTTTCCCTCCCTATGCTGAGACGGATCCGTCAGCGCTAAAATCTCATCAAGGTCTGTCAGCGACAGAAACTACAAACGCCACGGACACGGACCTCAGATTTTTAAGGCCGTACGGGTTTAGATCCGCGAGGTCCGTGAGGTCCGCGTTTTACCCCTTCCCGGAGAAGCATTAGGGTCCGGTCTGATCATTGCAATGATTCTTCAACTTTTGCATGTCCTCGAGAAGTGTTTTCTGAGGGTCTGTGATCAGCAGAAGGCTGATAACTGTTAAAACTGGGAAGCCGGTGCACAGATGGCCCCCGTTTAATATTTAATTTTCCAAAATGAACTTTTGGAGAACTAACTGTTCTTTCTAAATCCCATCTCCCTGTTCAGATAGCAGACGTTCTCTCCGTTGTGCCATAGAAATCAGACCGACCCACGACCCTTTCGCCTCTGCCGTGCCCGTCCAGAACGAAGCAGGAGAGAATTGATCAGACTTTACAAAAACCTTCGGCCCTGGATAATGAACAGGGAAGCAATTACGCGGCAGATGGAATTTCTGCAAATGGGAGCTTTGCAGTGTTGCCGGCTCTCTAACAAATGGAGAGCAAGTAAACCTGCCGGATCTCACGCGGCATGAGGTGCAGTCCTACAGGTACGGAGCCGAAAATAGCCCTGCCTTGACGGCCGTCTTCATTTACGAAGGGTTAAGAAAATCTATTTTTACTTCGCACATTTCAAGTATGAATAATGGAAAACTGGAAAAGTAATTGAACAGAAAGGCCATTTTTAATGAATTTCAGCCCGCCGAAACCACTGCAAGGAAGCAGAGGTATAATGGGACTTGTTCATTTTGAAGTGTGATGCAACAGCAAGATAAACCATGGACTAATTATCTGCTTTCTCGTTTCTCCCCAAATGCTCAATGCTAAAAAAAAGAATCATCTCAGTTGTGAAAGATTCATTGACGCCTCCGCTTTCAGAGCTGTAAAAAGAGAAAAGCTGATTTATTTTATGAAAGGTTGTTGGACTTGGGAGCAAGTTTGGCCCTCAGGGACTGACTGCTGAAAACCACAAGACAGGTTGGCGTAAAGCTGGCTCCTTCTTACAGAGCGCAGTCTGAATGGGGTGGGCAGGAAAGCTTCAAAGCCTAGATGGGCTGTGGAGAGTGGCACCGAATAGCAAGTAAATTAAAGTTTAAACATCTGTTCAAACATGTTTCCTAAAGGTAATAACCGCCATAAGTACCAGCTGCGGAGCTGAGTAGGAGGGTGTGGGGGGGGGGGGGGGGGAATCGTTTTACTCTTGCAAGAAATGTGAATCTTTGCAGAATGTTAAACTTCCCTACCTGCCTTTAAAATGGAAAATGTTCAAGAATAAAGGGTCACCCCCTCTTCCATCCTGTCAGGAAAAGAGTTAGAGTCTGAAATCTTGGCAGAAACAAAACCGTTTGGACCAGCTGGGATCTCTGCACTAAAGTGATCTGTCTGTCAGCTTCAAATCAGGGAAGTCGGTGCTAAGCCGAAAAGGCAGAAATCCTGAGCAATGAAAGATGAGAATACAGTTCATGTTTGCTTATGAAGCTCTTTCGGAGGGAGTGGGGTGGTACATGGCTGGGTTTCTGCCGAGGCTGAAGCTGAACCACCGTATAGCAGGTGGCACTAACCTGTGGAGTCGGACAGGGAGGTAGTTAAATGCCCCTAGGCAGAACAGTTCAGGGAGGTCCTAAGTGAGAAGGTTCTAGCAAGAAGCCACGAGTCCTGAGGCCTCTACGGGAGTGGGATTCAGTCTGCAGTACCTGAGGAAGAAGCCAGAACTGTTTCCCTGGGGTGGGAAACTGAAAGCAGACAGGTTGGAAGAACCTTGTAGAATATTCCTGAAGTCTATGCATTTGGGTACGTGTCCAGACGGGACCTGAGGTGGCATTAGTCGCTACGGTGTTGGGCCTGGCTAGGAGCCAAACCCATGAAGACTAGTGTGTTCTGAAAGAGACTGCCTAAAAGGACTAAAGCCTGTGACGTAACAGAGCTGACTACAGTCTTTTTGGCACTGGCGTAGTGAGCAGGGGCAGAATGCTCCAAGTACCATCTTGGCAGGGGCACCGGACTATTTCCTCCTCTTCAAATCTTCACCAGTATTGAGCAGCATCTCTAACCCACTGCTTGTGCCGGCTTCGCATAAGAACCAAAGAATCGCCTTACTGGGTCAGACCAATGTCCATCAAGCCCAGGAGCCCGTTCTCACGGTGGCCAATCCAGGTCACCAGTGCCTGGCCAAAACCCAAGGCGTAACAATATTCCATGCTACTGACCCAGTGCAAGCTGTCTTAAGTACATAAGTACATAAGTAGTCGCCTCCGCCGGGGCAGACCAGAGGTCCATCCCGCCCAGCGGTCCGCTCACGCGGCGGCCCATCAGGCATATTGCCTGAGCAGCGGTCCCTGACTAATTTTATGCCTACCTCTACACTTATCTCTAAACCTTCCACTGCTCTTATCTGTACCCCTCAATCCCTTTTTCCTCCAGGAACCTATCCAGGTCTTCCTTGAAACCATGAACTGTGCTATTTCCTATCACGGCCTCTGGAAGGGTGTTCCATGTATCCACCACCCTCTGTGTGAAAAAGAATTTCCTTGCGTTTGTTCTAAACCTGTCCACCTTCAATTTCATCGAGTGTCCCCTTGTTCTTGTGGTTTCTTTCAAATTGAAAAATCTGTCCTTGTCAACCTTTTCGATGCCCCTCAGGATCTTGAAGGTCTCTATCATATCTCCTCTGAGTCTCCGCTTTTCCAGGGAGAACAGCCCCAGCTTCTTCAGTCTGTCAGTGTATGTAAGGTTTTCCATACCCTTAATCAGTTTAGTTGCTCTTCTCTGGACTCCCTCAAGCATTGCCATGTCCTTTTTGAGGTACGGTGACCAGTACTGTACACAGTATTCAAGATGCGGGCGCACCATAGCCCGGTACAGTGGCAGGATGACTTCCTTCGTTCTGGTCGAGATACCCTTCTTAATGATACCTAACATTTGGTTTGCTTTCCTCGAGGCTGTGGCGCACTGTGCCGACGCCTTCAATGTCGTGTCTACCATCACTCCCAGGTCTCTTTCCAGCTTACTGACCCCTAGCATTGATCCCCCCATTTTGTAAGTGAACATCGGGTTCCTTCTCCCTATATGCATGACCTTGCATTTCCCTACGTTGAAGCTCATTTGCCACTTTTTCGCCCATTCTTCCAGTGTCGTAAGATCCCTTTGGAGATCCTCGCAATCTACCGTGGTTTCAACCTTGCTGAATAGTTTGGTGTCATCTGCGAATTTGATGACCTCACATTTTGTTCCCGTCTCCAGGTCGTCAATGAATATGCTAAACAGGAGCGGTCCCAGCACTGACCCTTGAGGAACCCCGCTCGTGACCCCTTGCCAGTCCGAGTAGTGGCCCTTTACACCAACCCTCTGCTTCCTGTCTGCCAGCCAGTTTTTGATCCATCGGTGGACCTCCCCTCGCACCCCGTGATTCCATAGCTTCCTGAGCAACCGCTCATGTGGTACCTTATCGAAGGCTTTCTGGAAGTCCAGGTAAATTATGTCTATGGGTTCACCTTTGTCCACCTGGCTATTTACCCCCTCGAAGAAGTACAACAAGTTTGTGAGGCACGACCTACCCTTGCAGAACCCATGCTGGCTCGACCTTAGCTGTCCATTTTTTTCGATATGATCACAGATGCTGTCCTTAATCAGCGCCTCCATCATCTTTCCCGGGACCGATGTGAGGCTCACCGGCCTATAGTTTCCCGGGTCGCCCCTTGAACCCTTCTTGAAGATGGGCGTGACATTAGCTATTTTCCAGTCCTCCGGGATCTCTCCAGTTTTTAGGGATAGGTTGCATATTTGTTGAAGTGTCTCTGCTATTTCATTCCTTAATTCCTTGAGCACCCTTGGGTGAATGCCGTCCGGACCTGGTGACTTGTCGCTCTTTAGCTTGTCTATCTGCCTGAGGACATCCTCCTGGCTCACCTCTAGTTGGACCAGCTCGCTATCTTGATCTCCATTTTCTATTGCCTCTGGTTCCGGAATTTTGGATGTGTCCTCCCTCGTGAAGACCGACGTAAAGAAGTCATTTAACTTGTCAGCTATTTCTTTTTCCTCCCTCACTACTCCCTTTCTATCCCCATCATCCAAGGGCCCCACTTCCTCCCTCGCTGGTTGCTTTCCCTTTACGTACCTGAAGAATGATTTGAAATTTTTTGCCTCTCCCGCTAGTCTCTCTTCATATTCCCTCTTTGCTCTCCTAACCACTCGGTGGCACTCCTTCTGGCTTTCCTTGTGTTCCTTTTGGTTGGCCTGCGTTTGGTCCTGTTTCCATTTTTTGAACGATGCTTTCTTATCACTGATCGCCTTTTTTACAGCAGCCGTTATCCATGCTGGGTTCTTTATTCGATTTTTCTTGCACTCTTTTCTGAACCTGGGGACGTACAGGTTCTGTGTTTCGTGCACCGTACGCTTGAGCAGGGTCCAGGCGCTTTCTACGGACTCTATCTTCCTTGTGCTGCCATTGAGGTTCTTCCCCACCATTTTCCTCATTGCATCATAATTCCCTTTTTTGAAGTTGAGCGCTGTTGTTGTGGTTCTTTTCACCCTGGATGATCCCAGTTCTTGTCTGCACTGGATCATGTTATGATCGCTGTTCCCCAGTGGGTCTAATACTGCTACTTCCTTTGCAGGTCCCCCCAGTCCACTGAAGATTAGATCAAGAGTAGCTTCTCCTCGTGTAGGTTCCGTGACCAGCTGCTCCAGGAAACAGTCCCTCGTGGCTTCCAGGAAGTTGGTCTCTCTCACGCAACTTGAGTGCCCGATACTCCAGTCTATCCCAGGGTAGTTGAAGTCCCCCATCACCACCACACTTCCATTCTTGCATACCTGCCGCAGTTCAGTCTCCAGGTCCCGGTCTTCCTCAATAACAGACTATGGACCTTTTTCTCCATGAACTTGTCCAAACTTTTTTTTTTTTTGTTAACCACTCTTAACATATCCTCTGCATTCCAGAGCTTAACTATTCTCATAGTAACATAGTAACATAGTAGATGACGGCAGATAAAGACCCAAATGGTCCATCCAGTCTGCCCAACCTGATTCAATTTAAAAATTTTTTTTTTTTTTTCTTCTTAGCTATTTCTGGGCGAGAATCCAAAGCTTTACCCGGTACTGTGCTTGGGTTCCAACTGCCGAAATCTCTGTTAAGACTTACTCCAGCCCATCTACATCCTCCCAGCCATTGAAGCCCTCCCCTGCCCATCCTCCTCCAAACGGCCATACACAGACACAGACCGTACAAGTCTGCCCAGTAACTGGCCTAGTTCAATCTTTAATATTATTTTCTGATTCTAAATCTTCTGTGTTCATCCCACGCTTCTTTGAACTCAGTCACAGTTTTACTCTCCACCACCTCTCTCGGGAGCGCATTCCAGGCATCCACCACCCTCTCCGTAAAGTAGAATTTCCTAACATTGCCCCTGAATCTACCACCCTTCAACCTCAAATTATGTCCTCTGGTTTTACCATTTTCCTTTCTCTGGAAAAGATTTTGTTCTACGTTAATACCCTTTAAGTATTTGAACGTCTGAATCATATCTCCCCTGTCTCTCCTTTCCTCTAGGGTATACATATTCAGGGCTTCCAGTCTCTCCTCATACGTCTTCTGGCACAAGCCTCCTATCATTTTCGTCGCCCTCCTCTGGACCGCCTCAAGTCTTCTTACGTCTTTCGCCAGATACGGTCTCCAAAACTGAACACAATACTCCAAGTGGGGCCTCACCAATGACCTGTACAGGGGCATCAACACCTTCTTCCTTCTACTGACTACGCCTCTCTTTATACAGCCCAGAATCCTTCTGGCAGCAGCCACTGCCTTGTCACACTGTTTTTTCGCCTTTAGATCTTCGGACACTATCACCCCAAGGTCCCTCTCCCCGTCCGTGCATATCAGCTTCTCTCCTCCCAGTATATACGGTTCCTTCCTATTATTAATCCCCAAATGCATTACTCTGCATTTCTTTGCATTGAATTTTAGTTGCCAGGCATTAGACCATTCCTCTAACTTTTGCAGATCCTTTTTCATATTTTCCACTCCCTCTTCGGTGTCTACTCTGTTACAAATCTTGGTATCATCTGCAAAAAGGCACACTTTTCCTTCTAACCCTTCAGCAATGTCACTTACATACATATTGAACAGGATTGGCCCCAGCACCGAACCCTGAGGGACTCCACTAGTCACCTTTCCTTCCTTCGAGCGACTTCCATTAACCACCACCCTCTGGCGTCTGTCTGACAGCAAGTTTCTGACCCAGTTCACCACTTTGGGTCCTAACTTCAGCCCTTCAAGTTTGTTCAACAGCCTCCTATGAGGAACTGTATCAAAGGCTTTGCTGAAATCCAAGTAAATTACATCTAGCATATGTCCTCGATCCAGCTCTCTGGTCACCCAATCAAAAAATTCAATCAGGTTCGTTTGGCACGATTTACCTTTTGTAAAGCCATATTGCCTCGGATCCTGTAACCCATTAGATTCAAGGAAGTACACTATCCTTTCTTTCAGCAACACTTCCATTATTTTTCCAACAACTGAAGTGAGGCTCACCGGCCTGTAGTTTCCTGCTTCATCCCTGTGACCACTTTTATGAATAGGGACCACATCCGCTCTCCTCCAATCCCCAGGAATCACCCCCGTCTCCAGATTTGTTGAACAAGTCTTTAATAGGACTCGCCAGAACCTCTCTGAGCTCCCTTAGTATCCTGGGATGGATCCCATCTGGTCCCATCGCTTTGTCCACCTTCAGTTTTTCAAGTTGCTCATAAACACCCTCCTCCGTGAACGGCGCAGAATCTACTCCATTTTCTCGTGTAACTTTGCCAGACAATCTCGGTCCTTCTCCAGGATTTTCTTCTGTGAACACAGAACAGAAGTATTTGTTTAGCACATTTGCTTTTTCCTCATCACTCTCCACATATTTGTTCCCAGCATCTTTTAGCCTAGCAATTCCATTTTTTATCTTCCTCCTTTCACTAATATATCTGAAAAAATTTTTATCTCCCTGTTTTACATTTTTAGCCATTTGTTCTTCCGCCTGTGCCTTCGCCAAACGTATCTCTCTCTTGGCTTCTTTCAGTTTCACCCTGTAGTCCTTTCTGCTCTCCTCTTCTTGGGTTTTTTTATATTTCATGAACGCCAACTCTTTCGCCTTTATTTTCTCAGCCACTAGGTTGGAGAACCATATCGGCTTCCTTTTTCTCTTGTTTTTATTGATTTTCTTCACATAAAGGTCCGTAGCCATTTTTATCGCTCCTTTCAGCTTAGACCACTGTCTTTCCACTTCTCTTATGTCCTCCCATCCTAACAGCTCTTTCTTCAGGTACTCTCCCATTGCTTTAAAGTCCGTACGTTTGAAATCTAGGACTTTAAGTATCGTGCGGCCGCTCTCCACTTTAGCCGTTATATCAAACCAAACCGTTTGATGATCGCTACTACCCTCTGAGTGAAAAAAAATTTCCTCCAGTTGGTTTTAAAAGTATTTCCCTGTAACTTCATCCAGTGTCCCCTAGTCTTTCTAAATCTTGACGTAGTAAAAAAATCCATCCACTTGTACCCGTTCTACTCCACTCCGGATTTTGTAGACTTCAATCCTATCTCCCCTCAGCCGTCTCTTTTCCAAGCTGAAGAGCCCTAATCTTTTTAGTCTTTCCTCATACGAGAGAAGTTCCATCCCCTTTATCATCTTGGTAGCTCTTCTTTGAACCTTTTCTAGTGCCACTATATCTTCCAAAGTCACTTCCTGATGGCAGGAACAGGAAGTGATGTCAGAGAGAGAGAGCCGAGGCTGGCGTGAGCAGCAAGCAGGAGATGCTGCTCACTTTCAGCAAAGATTTGAAGAGGTACATGGGGGGTGTGGGGGACACAAGGTGTTGAAGGGTGTGTTTGGGGGGGCACATGGCATAATGATGCTGGGCGCCAGCATTCTGGACACCTCCTTCCCTCGCTACACCGTTGCTTTTTGGTATGCATAAATGAAGTACTTTTCACTTTTTCCCTGCAATGTGTGTGTGTGTGTCCAGCCACCAGCTTTCACAATAAAATCAAAGTGGTTTACAACCAACAAACATTACTTTAAATGAAAGAAATGAGGTCCATAAAATTATTACTACTACTATTTATTATTTCTATGGTGCTGAAAAGGTGTATGCAGCGCTGTACATTTTAACATAGAATAGACAGTCACTAAACTAAACTAAACCTTGGGTTTATATACCGCATCATCTCCACAACGTGGAGCTCCGCACGGTTTACAGGAATTGAGAAAGAACGGAACTGCAATGGAATTATAGAAAAGTATAAGGGAGGTTAGAGGGCTTAGTATATCAGAAAAAATTACATTTTAGAGAACAGCCAAGTTTTCAGATGCTTACGGAATAGTTGAAGGGAGCTCAAGTTACGAAGTGGGGAGCTAAGATTATTCCAGAGCTCCGTGATTCTGAAGGGGAGGGAAGACCCTAGTTTACCAACATGGGATATGCCTTTTAAGGAGGGGAAGGATCATTTTAGTTTTTGGGCGGATCTAGTTGAATTTGGATTTGAGTCCCTTCTCTGAAGAGCTTACAATCTAATTTAGACAGGACATTTCAGGGAGATTATGGTAGAGGAAATGATACAGTGGATACAGGGGAAATGGCAGAAAAGCCTGATTAAAAGGAAAACAAGAGAGAGAAAGCAAAGTGACAGGGGAACAGGAAGAGGAGGAGAAAGGGAACAAGGGGACAGGAGCGCTGTCCGAAAGAATACTTAGCGCTCCAAACAGAAAGCTGAATTTTCAGTACCGTTCTACATTTTTTATATAGGCTTGCTCAGATTGTAGAGAAATAGGGAGAAAATTCCCAAAATCTGGATCAATATGGAAAAATGCAGAATGTTTGGTGGGCTCCAGGCGAGAGCAAAAAAAACCAGGAGGGATAGAAAGGCGGCGGCCCTCGGAGGAACAAAAGGAACGTGATGGCATAGGAGAACTGAAGTGATAGGCGATTATGAGAAATAAACGGAAAATGGAAGGGATAAAATGCTGAGCTATTCAATACTTTCTGCATGTGTAGTGCATTGGCAGTAAATCTGGCATTAGGGGGGGAGACACATCGCCTGCTGCCTGCAAATCCATGGGATGCCAGTTCCCTTGGTCTCCACGGTCCCATACACTGTGCTTTTTTCATTCTTACACCAGTCTAACCAGGCCTTGCTTCTTTGCCAAATGCAGAGCTTATACAAAGGACATTTTTTTTTTTCATGTCTCCCGCTATCTCTTTCCTCCTGTCCATTCTCTCCTTTATTTATTTAAGTATTTATGCATTTTTCCCTGTCTGTCCCGGTGGTCCCCCAATCTATCTAATGTACCTGGGGCAATGGGGGGTTTAAGTGACTTGCCCAGGGTCACAAGGAGGAGCATGGGATTTGAACCCACAACCTCAGGGTGCTGAGGCTGTGGCTCTAACCACTGCACCACTCACTCCTTGCTCCTTTGCGGTGGCAGCTGCTTTTCTGGGCCCTGCCGGCTAAATCTGTCCAGCCATAGAACAGAGAGGGATGTGCTAGATTTCACGAGCTTCATCCATAGCTGGGTTACTTCAAGTCCTGGCGACTCGATGAGGATCATCACTGTGCAGAATGCAAACGTCTCTTCTCGCATTTCAGCTCTCTGGTTCTTAGCCTGGATTGTCACCATTTTATAAATGTCTCTGCCGCGGAAACTCTGCCACGTAATTGCTCCGATCACGAGACAAGAAGGTGCCGGTTCAGGGTCCTGTTTCGGAGGTGTCTCCACATTCCCAGCGCTCTCTGCTAACTCCTACCCTGCAGTTTTAATGTTATGCCATAAATGTGACAAGCGGCCAATAAAGGTTTGCAATTAACTTGGCAGCTTAATTATGTTGCTGTAGCAAGTTTTGGATTTAATTACTTTCCTTTCTAGGTATGTTGGGTAGTTCTTTACCTCTGAAAGGGTTTATGATCCGGTACATGTGACAATAGAAGATGAAGTGACTTACTCAAAGAGTGTCCGTAAGGAAGGCAAGGTCCAAAGGTCCAGGTGACCCAGTCCTAGAGAGTTGCATGGGGACAGAAATCAAACTCGTCCCTGCCCGTGCCTGCTTCAATCAGATTCATCCCCACCTGTTCCCCGCGAGTAATCTATTCCATCCAGGGCAGGATTAATTTGTCGAGGGCCCCTAGGCACACAAGTACACTGGGCCCCCTGCCCCACCCCACCCCACCATGTGCTCAGGCGGAAACAGGAAGCTGTGTCAGAGGGAAGCTTTGGGCAAGCAGCACCGCTTGCAAAATTACAGTTCCCGTTGCCTTTCTTACCTACGTCGCTTGCTTGTCTTACTTTCCGTCAATGGGGGGGGGGCCGTGTTGCCGATTGGGGTGGGGCCCGCATTGTCGATCAAGAGGGCCCGCGTTGCCGATCGATGCTGGAGGGGCCAATCGCCATTTGGAAAAAACAGTGTTGATGCCTTCCTTCATCGGACCCCGTGACCATTTCAGGCCCTAGGCACGTGCCTACTTGGCCTATTGGTTATTCCTGCCCTGATTCCATCCCTGCCCGTCCTCATAAACTTCTGAAGTAGTTACTTAATTTAATGTATTTATTTAAAAATTTTCTTCTCCACTTAATAACTAAGCGGATAACAATGAAAACATACCAAACATAGGAAAAACAGTATCGTCAAACCTTCTTCATCAAAGAATATGCAAAGAAAGCGTTAAAATAGCCTTGCCAATAATAAGCTAATAAAAAGCCTTAACAAATGAGAAGGGTTTTAATTATGCTACTGAATTAGAGGCTCTGATAGAGACCTATTTATAAGGCTACTAAAATGGTGCGTGGTCTTCGTGATAAGGCATACGGGAACAGACTTAAAGATCTCAATCTGTATACTTTGGAGAAAAGGTGGGAGATACAATAGAGATGTTTAAATCAAAAACACAAAACATATGTTTAAAGATGTTTAAATACCTACGTGATGTAAATGCACATGAGTTGAGTCTCCTCCATTTGAAAGGAAGCTCTGGAACGAGAGGGCAGAGGAGAAGTTAAGAGGTGACAGGCTCCGGAGTAATCTGAGGAAATACTTCTTTACGGAAAGGGTGGTAGATGCGTGGAACAGTCTCCCGGAAGAGGTGGTGGAGACAGAGACTGTGTCTGAATTCAAGAAAGCCTGGGATAGGTACATGGGATCTCTTAGAGCAGGGGTAGGGAACTCCGGTCCTCGAGAGCCGTATTCCAGTCGGGTTTTCAGGATTTCCCCAATGAATATGCATTGAAAGCAGTGCATGCAAATAGATCTCATGCATATTCATTGAGGAAATCCTGAAAACCTGACTGGAATACGGCTCTCGAGGACTGGAGTTCCCTACCCCTGCTCTAAGAGGAAGAAATAATGGTTACGGTGGATGGGCAGAATGGGTGAGCCATTTGGCCTTTATCTGCCATCATGTTTCTATGTTTTTAAGTAAGCACGCTTTGTTAATTTGGAAGGGGAATTTGTAGAGGGAAGGGCGGCATAGACATGTTTTACATCAGAGGGAAGAGGTTAGTCACTGGCCGCATGTAGGAAGGAATGCGGCCGGCAGCCTGAAGAGAGCGAGTTGTAGCAGGACCCGAAAACTAACCACTCCCATCCCCGTGGGATCCCCGCAAGTCTGGAGGGGAACCCTGCAAGATCCCTGTGAACCTTGAGGTGATTCCAGCGGACCCTACGGGATTTCTGTTGCCCCCATTCCAAGCAGCTCTCTGCTTCCCACAGTGGCTAATCCTGGTCACAAGTACCTGGAAGAATCCCAGAGAGTAGCAAGATTCCCGAATCCCAAAGAATAGAAAAATTTCCTGCTACCAATCCCAAGGATAACTGCTTTTCCCACGTGTTCTGGCAACAAGTTCCAGAACTTAATTTTGAGATGAGTGAAAAAAAAAAATTTTTCTCCTGTTTCTTTTAAACATAATGCTGATTAGCAGAGTAATCCCGGTGGAATGAGTGTCGCGGCATTTTAGTCTATGGACGTGTTAGCGAATAGCGTGCACTAATCGGTTAGCACACCTTAGTAAAAGAGAGGGTAAGAGTTTAAAAGAGGCTCTGTATCAACAGGAGAAAGATTTCACATCTGGAACCGACGGATTCTGCCTCGAGGAGAATTGGATCAGGGTTAAATGGAGAAGAATTCTCAGAGGGTTCTAGGTCGAAGGCGTCTTTAAATAAAAAAAAGCATTTTAAATCGGTCAAGTGAACATTCTTGCCTTCGATGAAGTGGTAGAGAGTTCCAAATTTGGGGTTCTGTTCCAGAAAAAAAAAAAAAACTTTTGTCGCCTCGTATTAATAACTTCCGAAGATGGAATGGATAATTAATGTTGACCATTTGACCTGAGTGATCGTGTAGGGGTGTAAGGGGTTAATAATCAGTCTCTAAAGGTGGGAGCTTTGGAAAGAAAGTGTCTTAAGTCAGTAAACATAATTTCTAAGTGGGCTTTTTGGAGACGTGGCGTTACGTGAGCTAATTCTACAAAAGCCCATCTATGTGTAAAATGTTTACCTTCTGAGCGTTTAGTGCAGGGTTCTATTCACAGGTCTGTATCCGGGTGCCGACACTCAAGCCGTTTGCTTGCAAACCAAGCGCACAAATAAATTCAGCGTGAAATACACATTAGCCTGCCATCTTTATCACTAAGAGCTTTGCAACGCTCGGTGTGTTAAACTTGTTCTTCTTTCCCTCGAACATGAAATTACTTTTTTATTCCCCGCAGAACACAATCTGCCATGCATACCCACATCCAGAAAAGTATGTTACAATGGCTGATCTTGCTGCCGACTGTATTACAGTGAGATATTCAGAAGCACACTTTGATTTACTTACAATCCACATGCGATGTCAGCTCTTTAAATATTAAAGCTTTTTGCAAGTAAAATGTATTCTTTTTTGTCTTATTTGCATTGGGGAGTCTGTAGCAATGTAATATAATAGGTCTATTTTCATTATTTTTTTTTTTTAATTTGTTGAGCAGAATCCCCCCCCCCCCCAGACTAGGTCGTGTGGTTTACGATAGGGGTCCCAGATATTCAGGTAAATAATGATACGTACGTTACCTCAAGATCGTATAGGCTACTTTTACTAAGGTGCATTGGCATTTTTAGCGCATGCAGGAAATTTCCAGCGCGCTACACCGCGTGCTATGCTAGCGCACCTTAGTAAAAGGAGCCCAGAGTGTACCCCAAATATCAACAGATTAGTAAGATGAGATTAACCCCCTCTTTTACGAAACTGCAATAGCAGTTTCTAGCACAGAGAGACGCACTGAATGGGCCGCTTTGCTCATAGGAACTCAGTTGGCGTCGGGAGCAGCGAGGGCCATTCAGCGCGGCTCCCCGCGCTAGAAACTGCTGTCGCAGTTTCGTAAACGGAGGCCTTAGTTTTTTTTAGATTCTCATTGACCCTTCACCTCTGTGATTAATGATTCGGTGCTTTTTTTTTTTTTACTGATTCTAACAATTTGTCTAGAAAGAAATTTCGGAGTCCTTTTATTAAGGCGTGCTAAAGATTGACGAACGCTAAATGCTAAGGCATCCGTTATATTCTAGCATTTAGTGGGCGCTAATCTTCAATGCGTGCTAAATCAGTTAGAACACCTTAATAAATGGACCTCTTAGATTCATTATTACTTTTTGACCAGACGTCAGTCTTGACAGTGCTTAACCTCTTCCTCTTTTACGAAGCCACATTAGGCTTTTTTATTGCCAGCCGCAGAGGTATTAGCTTCGACGCTCATAGGAATTTTATGAACATAAGCAATGCCTCCGCTGGGTCAGACCTGAGGTCCATCGTGCTCAGCAGCGGCCCAACAGGTCCTCTATCTCTACCCCTCTATCCCCTTTTCCAGCAGGAAATTGTCCAATCCTTTCTTGAGCCCCAGTACCGCACTCTTCCCTATTACGCCCTCTGGAAGCACATTCCAGGTGTCCACCACGCGCAGGAGCTACCACCACGGCTGGTGATATAAAAACCTAACACGGCTTTGT
This sequence comes from Geotrypetes seraphini, assembly GCF_902459505.1. NCBI lineage: Eukaryota > Metazoa > Chordata > Amphibia > Gymnophiona > Dermophiidae > Geotrypetes > Geotrypetes seraphini. The sequence goes on from NC_047089.1 coordinate 254,802,752, forward strand.
AAAAGGAGAGGGGGGTTGTTAATGATCAACTATTTACTCCTATACTCACCTTTATAATCTCATATTGAAATTCCTTTAAATACTCTTGAATGAAGGCCTTCTGGTCCTGGTGATTTCTTACTTTTTAATAGTATCAATTTGTCCTAAAATCTCCTTTGCTTTCACCTCAATTGAGACTGTGATCATGGGGAGATTATGCTTTTGTGCTTTGATTATGGCTGTAAACTTTTTTATGTTTTTCAGATTGTATGTTAGTTGTGTTGATATGTAGTTTTGTATATGTGTCTGGTTGTATTTTGTCTATCGATTTTATTGTGCATGTTTTCTGTGTTCTCCGCTTTGAATTAAAGCAGATTATAAACAAACAAATCTGAGCCCATCCTTCAGATTTATTCCTCAGTAGAACTACTAGGTTTGGGAATTTACCTTTTCCCCTGTTCACCAATATTAAATTATATTAGTTTAGTGCCTTTTTTGATTACTGAGTTTTCGTTTTAGATAAACTTTGCACTATCCTTTGTTTCTTCAACTTCATCATACGCCACATTTCTATTCATGCTTATTCCCGTGGCAGTAGGAGATTATCTTTTATGAAAGCCTTGCCTGCTGCTGTGCCAGGGGTGGACCAATGGGCAGGACAGGGTGGGCTGGGGGTGGACCGTAAATCTCCTGATGAGAATGTCACCCCCCCCCACACACACACACACACACTTGGTAGCTATGGAAATGGCAGGTTAGCGTCATCTTCTGTAAGGTGGCTCAACCACAACCTCAGTAAGGGAGTGTTCTTAGCAACACCTGCCACCTATACCATTCACTCCCTTGTAGTTCTTAAAAAAAAGTCTTTCCAAATGGTTTGGTGTTCAGACTTTGAGAGTGAGGGTTCAAACTGAAATAAATTTAAAACTGAATTAAAAACATTTCTTTTTTTTCTGATGCGCATACGGACAGAATCCTATTTAAAAAATGTATTTTTATGGTTGGTTTGTATCGATCACTGGTTTGTATACGTTTAAACTAATTTTAATTTAAATTGTTTAAATTTTAGTTTTTTTTTATGGGGGCCTTTTACGAAGCCGCGTTAGCGACTTTATCGCATGCAACTTTTTTAGCGCGTGCTAACCCCCGCACTAGCCATAAAACTACCGCCTGCTCAAGAGGAGGCAATAGAGGCTAGCGCGGATGGCAAATTAGCGTGTGCTATTACACGCCTAAAACCGCTAACACGGCTTCGTAAAAAGAACCCTAAGGCATGCTAGCCAATTTAGCGCACGCTAAATTATATTCTGTGGCCATGTTAGCATTTAGCGTGCGCTAAATCGGCTAGCACGCCTTAGGGCTCCTTTTACGAAGGTGCGCTAGCGGTTTTAGCGCACGCTACAGTACCGCACGCGCTAAACGCTAACGCCTCCATAGAGCTTACGTTAGTATTTTTCATTTAGCGTGGGGGTAGCGCGCGCTATAAACGCTGGCGCACCTTAGTAAAAAGAGCCCTTAGTAAAAGACCCCCTAAATGATTTCTGTAAACGTTTATCGATTGGTCTTGTAGATTGTCGGCCGCCCAGAAGGCTTTGACCCTAGGAGCGAGATAGTAAATCGAAATAAACTTGGAAACTTGTTTGGGAAATTGGTTTTTAATATTTTGTTATCTGGAAATTGCACATTAATGCCCTCCATGTGCGCAACCTGTTACAGCATCTTCAGAGGAATTCCCTTCATCACGCCGTTGTGAAGGAGTCAAAGCTGCAGTTTAGCCTTCTGTCCCAATCATTAATCAAATTTATTTATACTTTTTTTGCGTTACTTTTTCACAAGTGTTCCAACGAGCTTGCAAGAGTCAAATAAATATCACCTTGGGATGGAAGAATCCGCGCTTTTTAGACATTTTGTTAAAATTCTATCCCTTTCAAATTTAAACTCCATTTATCTGATCTCTATTTCTCCAAGTTTGTTGGGTTGAAAGTTAAACTTTATACATCTTGCTACAGAAGGAAACATCCCTGGGTCCTGATGGCATCGTTCCCAGATATGCTACGATAACTAGGGAATCCTGAGTTATGCAGCCAGTGAAGTTCTAATGTAGCATCTCTTTTTCTCGATTAAATATTTGGCTTTATTGATATTTCAAAGACACAGAGTCACGGTAAGATATGTTTGTTCAGATCTTAATGAAACTGATCCATCCCACTCTAAGTTAAAAGAGAATCTTAGATTGGACCATAAAGCAGGAATGAACAAAAGGGAAAAGAAGACAAAAGCAGAGGGAGAGAGAGAGACCAATTCTACGCACTGGTGCCAAATAGTAGCAGCAATTCTATTACAGCTTCTGAACGCACCTGAATTAATTCTAGTGCAAAGCCGTTGTGACATGCCTAACAGTGGGGTAGCGAGGGTGGGAGGCATCTGAGGAGGTGGCGCCCTTTTTCCTGCCCCCACTCCTTCCATGAACCCTTGCCACTTGTGTGCCCCTTCCTCTCTTTAACTTCAAGTTTCAAGTTTATTAAAAATTTGATTAATCGCTTATTCAAAATTCTAAGCAATGTACAAAAATTAAAATTACAAATTTTAGGGGGACAGAACAAACAATTTGGACTAACCAGACAGAATATACCTAACAAAAGGGGGAAAAAAGGGAAAGAAATACAATTGTTGATAGTAAATAAGACAAATAAGGTGAAAACAACAAGGAGGGTAAAAGCCAGACATGGGCAACTCCGGTCCTTGAGGGCCAGAATCCAATTGGGTTTTCAGAATTTCCCCAATGAATATGCACCGAAAGCAGTGCATGCAAATAGATCTCATGCATATTCATTGGGAAAATCCTGAAAACCTGACTGGATTCCAGCCCTCGAGTACCGGAATTGTCCATGACTGGTCAAAGCGGATGACTTGAATAAGTCAGAAAATAAAATTCTTTAAAGGATCCTAGTCTAGCTTCATCTTTAAAAAGAAAGCATTTTAACTGGCTCTTGAATCTGTCAAGGTTGCGCTCTTCCCTTAAATAAATGGGGAGGGAATTCCATGTTTGGGGCGCTGTTACGGAGAAGATAAATTGACGCCATGTGTTAATGTTTTTAAGAGAGGGAACAATTAAGAAATGTTGGATGTTTGACCTAAGTATTCTTTTCTGGGGTGTCAGCAATCAAGAGTCTATGAACGAAAGCGGGGCTTTGATAAAGGAGGGACTTGAGAGTTAGCAAACATATTTTCTCTGTGACGCGATGAGCAACTGGAAGCCAATGTGCTTCCTTAAGGAGGGGGGCGACACATGGTTGAATTTCTTAGCAGGATCTCCAAATTTCTGCCTGCGCCAGCCTTGGCTCTCCCTCTGAGGTCACTTCCTGGCCCCTTCCAGCAATGATGTGACAAGAGAGCTTGAAGCGGTCTTATCTCGAGCAGAGAGATTCAACGCTTTGCTTCCTGCTTTGTGCATGGAGCAGAGTTGCAAATTGGCCCCACGGCTGCACTGATACTTTAATGTCACTATTGATTTCCGAAATTTTAACGAGATTTATTCCTTCTGCTATACACTTGCTACAATTTGTTCTTTCAGACTGCCTTGAACGGAGGAGGTGAGGCATCGCCTAGTGGTGGAGCTGTTGCCTCCGCACCCTGAGGTTGTGGGGTCGATCCCAGGGCTGCTCCATGTGATCCTGGGCATCATTTAATCCTCCATTGTCCCAGTACGAGTCCCTGTATATAGGGAAATTGCTTTGCATGTGTAACTGCAAAAGACAGTATACAAGTTCTATTCCCAAGTCCCCTCCCCCTTCGCCTTTTCCATCAACAATACTACTACTACTATTTTTCACTTACATAGCACTGAAAGGCATACACAGCACTGTACATTTTGACACTTAATGGACGGTCCCTGCTCGGAAGAGCTTACAATCTAACTTGAACACACAGACATGACATAGAGGGTTGGGGATGCAGAACCCAAGGTAAGAGGAGTTAGGAGGGAAAAGCACTCTCAAAGAGGTGGGCTGACATTTATAGACGGTCCCTGCTCGGAAGAGCTTACAATCTAACTTGGACAGACAGACATGACATATAGGGTTGGGGGATGCAGAACCCAGGGTGAGAGGAGTTAGGAGTTGAAAGCACTCTCAAAGAGGTGGGCTGACATTTATAGATGGTCCCTGCTCAGAAGAGCTTACAATCTAACTTGGACACACAGACATGACATAGAGGGTTAGAGATGCAGAACTTGAGGTGAGAAGAATTAGGAGTCAAAAGCACTCTCAAAGAGGTGGGATGACATTTATAGACGGTCCCTGCTCTGAAGAGCTTACAATCTAACTTGGACAGATGGACATGACATAGAGGGTTGGGGATGCAGAACCCACGGTGAGAGGAGTTAGGAGTTGAAAGCACTCTGAAAGAGGTGGGCTGACATTTATAGATGGTCCCTGCTCAGAAGAGCTTACAATCTAACTTGGACACACAGACATGACATAGAGGGTTGTGGATGCAGAACCCGAGGTGAAAGGAGTTAGGAGTCGAAAGCACTCTCAAAGAGGTGGGCTGACATTTATAGATGGTCCCTGCTCAGAAGAGCTTACAATCTAACTTGGACACACAGACATGACATAGAGGGTTGGGGATGCAGAACCCAAGGTGAGAGGAATTAGGAGTCAAAAGCACTCTCAAAGAGGTGGGCTGACATTTATAGATGGTCCCTGCTCAGAAGAGCTTACAATCTAACTTGGACAGACAGGCATGACAGAGGGTTGGGGATGCAGAACCCAAGGTGAGAGGAATTAGGAGTCAAAAGCACTCTCAAAGAGGTGGGGCTTTTAACTGGGCCTTGAACACTGCCAGAGGCTGCAAAGTGGACACAAGAAAGTTCTGGAGGTTACCAAAAGAATTTAAGCTTACGAATGTAATTTTAAGTGCTAAATTTGGTTCTACAAGCATACCGCCATCCAACAGTGCAGCATGAAGCAGGTTTGTGGAAGTGATCAGGGTGCACATAACAGAGCCATTGCATTCCATTTCTACTTGTGAGGGGGGCTGCAAAGTTCTCAGCCCAGCCAACCAACTTTCCAAATTCTGAGCGTAGTTTTGCCAGTGTAGCTGAAAAGAGGGTTATCTTATTTCCTTAAGTGTCAATTAGCAGAAATGAAATTATCTGTTATAACCTTGTGACTAGTGACTAGTGGTGTACCCCAGGGCTCGGTACTTGGGCCGATCCTTTTTAATATTTATATCAATGACCTGGAGGAAGGAACATCCAGTGAGATCATCAAGTTTGCAGACGATACAAAACTATGCCGGGCGATCAGATCGCAGGAGGATAGAGAGAAACTCCAGAGCGACTTGTGTCGGTTAGAAACATGGGCGGAGAAATGGCAGATGAAGTTCAATGTGGAGAAATGCAAGGTAATGCATTTAGGCAATAAGAATAAGGAATACGAGTATACAATGTCAGGTGCAACTCTGGGAAAAAGTGAACAAGAAAGAGACCTGGGTGTACTGATAGATAGGACCCTGAAGCCGTCGGCACAATGCGCGGCAGCGGCAAAGAAGGCAAATAGAATGTTGGGCATGATAAAGAAAGGAATCTCGAGTAGATCGGAGAAAGTAATAATGCCGCTTTATAGGGCAATGGTCAGACCCCACTTGGAATACTGCGTCCAACATTGGTCTCCCTACCTAAAGAAGGATATAAAACTGCTGGAGAGGGTGCAGAGACGAGCAACAAAACTGGTGAAGGGTATGGAAAAACTGGAATACGAGGACAGACTTATAACACTAGGATTATTCTCCCTTGAGAAAAGGAGATTGCGTGGGGATATGATCGAGACCTTCAAAATACTGAAAGGAATCGACAAAATAGAGCAGAGAAGATTATTTACATTGTCCAATTTGACACGGACAAGAGGACATGAAATGAAGCTAAGGGGGGGCAAGTTCAGGACTAATGTCAGGAAGTTCTGCTTCACACAGAGAGTGGTTGACATCTGGAATACTCTCCCAGGGGAGATTATTGCGGAATCGACAGTCCCAGGCTTCAAAAGCAAACTAGATGCATATCTCCTTGAGAGAGGCATATAAAGTATGGTTGGCTATAAAATAAACCAGGTGTATACCTGACAGGGCCTCCGCGTGTGCGGATCGCCGGACTTGATGGACCGAAGGTCTGATCCGGAGATGGCATTTCTTATGTTCTTATGTTCTTGTTTTAGACCATTGATTAAACCATATCCACGTTATTCTCCTCTTGGTTGGACTGAGAACTTTTCAGCATTCCCTTCTGTAACGTTCTATGTTTCCCCGAAAATAAGACATCATCAGTGACGTGGCAGAGGGAAGGCCCCGGCGGGGAAGGCCGTGAAGCAGCCCGTTCAAAGCGCTGCATCCGCTGCTGTTTTTGCAGGCCTCGGACCAGAGGTATGTCAGTCTCACGGTGGGAGGGTCGGTGGGGTTCTGTTGAGCAGGGGGGATGGAAAGATGCTACAGAGGGAAGGCCCGACCCCAGGGGGGAAGACTGTGAAGCAGACCATTCAGAGCGCTGCCACCGCCACTGCTGTTTTTGGAGGCCTCAGAGCAGAGGTATGTCAGGTGTCACTGGGATGGGGGATCGCTGAAATGATGAGTCAGATTTTTTTCAGTGAATCGGGCAGCACTAGTGTCAGGGATGGCGTCGAGGAGTGTCAGGGACATTTAGGAGGAGCTTCGGGGGTTGATCTTAACTAGGGCTTATTTTGGGGATGAGTCTTATTTTCGGGGAAACACGGTAGTAACATAGTAAATGACAGCAGATAAAGACCTGAACGGTCCATCCTGTAATCCCATGCATTACAATTTCATGATTAAATTAAAACGTCTCTTTTCTTTGTTATTTCTGGGCCACAGACATAAGAACATAAGAAGTTGCCTCCGCTGGGTCAGACCAGAGGTCCATCGTGCCCATTAGTCCGCTCCCGCTTCGGCCCATCAGGTCCATGACCTGTAAAGTGATCCTTTGTCTGAAACCCTTCATTCCCCTTTTTCCTTCTATCTATTAACCTTTCATACTCCTATCTCTACCCCTATCTGTATCTCTCAATCCCCGTATCCTTCAGGAATTTCTCCAATCCTTCTTTGAAACCCCGTAATGTACTCTGTCCTATCACAACCTTCGGAAGCGCATTCCAGGTGTCCACCACCCTCTGAGTGAAAAAGAATTTCCTAGCATTGGTTCTAAACCTGTCCACTTTCAATTTCTCCGAGTGCCCCCTTGTTCTAATGGTTCCCAATAGGCTGAAGAATCTGTCCCTCTCCACCTTCTCTATGCCTTTCATGATCTTGTATGTCTCTATCATGTCTCCTCTGAGTCTCCGCTTCTCCAGGGAGAACAGCCCCAGCCTTTCAAACCTGTCTGCGTATGAAAGGTTTTCCATCCCTTTTATCATTTTTGTCGCCCTTCTCTGAACCCTCTCAAGTATCTCCATGTCCTTTAGGTACGGTGACCAATATTGGATACTGTACTCCAGGTGCGAGCGCACCATCGCACGATACAGCGGCATGATTACTTCCTTCGTTCTGGTTGCGATACCCTTCTTAATAATACCCAACATTCTGTTTGCTTTCTTTGCGGCTGCTGCGCATTGCGCCGTTGACTTCATTGTTGTATCCACCAGCACACCCAGGTCTTTTTCAAGTTTACTTTCCCCTAGTACTAATCCCCCCCATTCTGTAGGTGAACATCGGGTTCTTTTTCCCTATATGCATGGCCTTGTATTTCTCTACATTGAAGTTCATCTGCCATTTATTCGCCCACTCCTCCAGTTTGTTCAGGTCCCTTTGTTCAGACCTTAGAAGTCCACTCCTTACTGTCCTTAGGTTCCAACTACTGGAGATTCGGTTGAAACTCATTCCAGCCTCTCCAAACCATCTCATTTACCAGATTTAGACCGTGAAAGTTAGGCCATTCATAGTCTAATTAGTGATCCTCTGTGTTCATCCCACGCTTTTTTTTAATTCCGTCACCGTTTTTCTCTCCAACATCTTCCTCAGGAGTGCATTCCAGGCATCAACCACCCTAAGAACATAAGAATAACCTAACTGGGTCAGACCAATGGTCCATCAAGCCTAGTAGCCCGTTCTCACGGTGGCCAATCCAGGTCCTTAGTACCTGGCCAAAACCCAAAGAGTAGCAACATTCCATGCTACTGATCCAGGGCAAGCAGTGGCTTCCTCCATGTCTTTCTCAATAACAGACTATGGACTTTTCCTCCAGGAACTTGTCCAAACCTTTCTACGTTATCCGCTCTTACCACATCCTCTGGCAACGCGTTCTAGAGCTTAACTATTCTCTGAGTGAAAAAAATTTTTTCTTCAATTGGTTTTAAAAGTATTTCCCTGTAACTTCGTCGAGTGTCCCCTAGTCTTTGTCATTTTTGACAGAGTGAAAAATCGATCCACTTTTACCCGTTCTACTCCACTCAGGATTTTGTAGACTTCAATCCTATCTACCCTCAGCCGTCTCTTTTCCAAGCTGAAGAGCCCTAACCTTTTCAGTCTTTCCTCATACGAGAAGAGTTTCATCCCCTTTATCATCTTGGTCGCTCTTCTTTGAACCTTTTCTAGTGCTGCAATATCTTTCTTGAGATAAGGAGACCAGAATTGAACGCAATACTCCAGATGAGGTCACACCATGGAGTGACACAATGGCATTATAACATTCTTAGACTTGTTAACCATCCCCTTTTTAATCATTTCTAGCACCCTGTTTGCTTTTTTGGCCGCCGCCACACCTTGAGCAGAAGGTTTTATCACATTGTCTACGATGATACCCAGATCCTTTTCTTGGGCGCTAACCCCAAAGGTGGACGCTAGCATCCGGTAACTGTGATTCAGGTTATTCTTCTCAATGTGCATCACTTTGCATTTGTCCACATGAAATTTCATCCGTGAAAAATAATTTCCTAACATTACTCTGAAGTCTGCCACCCCTTACCCTCAATTTATGTCCTCTGGTTTTACCAATTCCCCTTCTCTGGAAAAGATTTGGTCCTATCTGAATACCTTTCCGGTAATTAAACGTCTGTATCGTATCACCTCTGTCTCTGTATATATGGAGCCTAGATCTTGCCGCAGTGGTCTGAGATCCTGGGGAACCGTCTGTGATTCCCGTTGCAGCTTCTTCTGACTCTGGGCAAAGTCAATTAACCCTCCCATGCCCCAGGTATATAATAAGAACCTGTATAATAATATGCAAACTGCCTTTGATTATAAACACAGAAAGGCGGCAGGGGAGGGAATTATACAGAGACTGCAAAATGCATCTGCTCTCTACATAACTTATACCATTAGCTTCTGGTGATTAATAAGCAGGACTATCTTTATACAGATAGCTTATCTGTATAAAGTTACGTGCTGCACTTCAATGATAGAATTTGGATATTTACCGGCATTGCATATAATATAATTTCATATTATATGAATAACGTATCCACTTCCCTGCTGAAACTTTGCCTCGTTACCTCATGAACCTCAAAATGAGTGGAGAGCAAGAGGTTCTGGTCTTATCTTTCAAATGCAAAGAAATTTCTTCCTGAGCAAAAATCAAGCTGGAAGAAACAGCCCGCGTTGCTCGAGAATATTTTTGAACTTGTCAACTGCTTATCACATATGCTGGAAGCAAATGTGTCAAAACAACGGCTCCGTCAAGCGCAGACAGGAATGTTGGCACGCCACCCTCTTAACAAGCCGTGCGGTGACTTTCTTAAGGAGGTCCGCGCTTGTCTGTGAGCACCCAGAAAAATGTCTTCTCTAAATAACAAATAGTTTTAGGCTGGCCTGACTCTCATTAAAAGCTAAACAATGTTTAACTTTTACTGTGCATGGGGAACGTACTTTTACATACCAAAACCTCTGAAACATTGAGCGCCATTTTCTTTTTTAAAAAAATCTTTAAAAATATTTTTCAAATATTATCAGTGCATTACAAAGAATTTAAACATAAACGAATCAGGAAAAGCACTTTAAATCTAATATAATAAAAGACTAAGCGCGCATGCGCACTCTTACCAGCGTGCTCCCGTTTTAAAAGTATTTCCCTGTAACTTCATCGAGTGTCCCCTAGTCTTTGTCATTTTTGACGGAGTGAAAAATCGATCCACTTGTATCCGTGTAGAGGTGACTTTCCTTGAACCTGCTTTTCATTGCACGCGCCACAGCCTGTGCAGGCTGGTACAGAAACACGGTTCCCATCCAAGAGAGGCCATGTTCACCCTGCAGGTCCTTGTCAGATTGGGACTTTTCATGCTTTGGTGCCAGCTGAACACAAATTCAGAATCCAAAACTTTGGCACAAAGGCTTCTCATGGTGTCTTCCCTGCTGCGAATACATCAGCTCAGTAAACATATGCAAGAATGAACCTTGATTTCATTTTGGCTCTGAAGTCTATCAAAAATGACGCATCACAACCTCTTAATTCCAGGCTTCACGTCAAACACAGAATGATATCGACATTCAGCAAGTTTTCTACATGTATCGGTGTTTTCAATTGCTAGGGACAGACAGGTTCCCTGGAGTCCCTCGCTATTAAAAATGCGCTAGTGAAGTGGCCGTACTGAAGGTGGAGGAGTCCTACTGAGCTTAGAGGGAACAGTGACCCCAAGATATATAAAATTCTGGTTTTGATACTGAGCTTGCAGCAGTCAACAATTTTAAAGGTGCTGACTACTGTCCAGAGGTTGATCCACCAGCTTTGAATGTCCATTTCACGACTAGCTGCAAGGAATTATCCAGATGCTGGTCAATATTCAAACCGGTGCCTGGATGTTGTCTTAGTTTTATAGTCTAAAAATTAAGAATTGCCATACTGGGAGAGACAAAGCCCAGGATCCCGTTTCCAACAGTGGCCAACCCAGGTCCCATGTACCTGGCAGAAACCCAAAGAGTAGCAACATTCCAGAGCTGAGATTGTGATGTCATAATGCCTCATTCCACCAATGCCTAAGAGCCAACCTCAGCAGTGATGTCACAATGGCTCAACTGTACTCAGCTCACATAAGAGTGACCAGACAGGGACAGGCTGAAGGTCCATCAAGCCCAGTATCCTGTTTCCAACAGTGGCCAACCCAGGTCCCAAGTGCCTGGCAGAAACTTAGAGTAGCAACATTCCAGAGCTGAGATTGTGATGTCATAATGCCTCATTCCACCAATGCCTAAGAGCCAACCTCAGCAGTGATGTCACAATGGCTTCACTGTCCTATACTTGGCTCACATAAGAACAGCCATGTTGGGAGAGACTGAAGGTCCATCAAGCCCAGTATCCTGTTTCCAACAGTGGCCAACCCAGGTCCCAAATACCTACCTAGATCCCAAGAAGTAAAACAGATTTTATGCTGCTTATCCTAGAAATAAGCAGTGGATTTCCCCAATCAATCTCAATAATGGCCTATGGACTTCTCTTTTAGGAAATTATCCAAACCTTTTTTAAACCCTGCTAAGCTGATTTCACCACATTTCTCCAGCAACGAATTCCAGAGTTTAATTGCACGATGTGTGAAGTAATATTTTCTCTGGTTGTTGTAAATCTACTACTTAGTAGCTTTATCATAGAGAATGACATGGGGACCGTTTGTTCTAATCGTATAGTACCGCAGCGCTCTCCCTGGATAATTAGTGGCAATTCTTGATTTTATGCTGTTGAAAGAATGCAAAGTTTGCACTCTTTCCTTGATAGCATGCCCTTTCGAACCATTGTGCGTATACAAAGAGTGGACACCATCAGGAACACTGACTGCGCTCTTAGCACGTAACTCTTTCAAAAGACCACAATTCTCGGTCTACTTTGCTCCCTTGATGACAAAATGACCAGACAAAAAAAAAATAAAATGACAGTTTCCAGAAATGACTTGGGAGATGGCAAGAACGAAGATTTTCAGGCTACCCATCCCTACTGAAACCAAAGCACCGTTCCTTGGTCAGTGCTTTTCAACAGCTGGAGACTTCTGGAGGTCACTCTCCATCTGCTTTAGTCTCCAGCTTCCCTTTTTCCTCATTTTGTGTTGCATAGACCATCAAGAAACTTCTACTTATTTGCTTATCCCAAATATAAGACCTTCTTAGCATTTCAAGCTGGTAGGCAACAATCTTGGTTAGGTAAATATATTCAGCAAGCTGTGTTATCCTATTGCAGTTATCGGAAATTAATTAAGACCACTTTGTTCGATAAGTTTATTAGTTAGTGAGTTCTATTATTGAAATTATATTATACAAATATTTGTATTTTTTACTGTATTATTGTATTTTGCTCTTTTTAGTGTAAACCGCCTAGAACAGTGGTCTCAAACTCGCGGCCTGGGGGCCACATGCAGCCCGCCAGGTACTATTTTGAGGCCCTCGGTATGTTTATCATAATCACAAAAGTAAAATAAAACAGTTTCTTGATCATATGTCTCTTTAGCTATAAATGACAATATTATTATCAAGACTTAGCCAAAAGGAAAGATTTTTAAAACTATAAAGAGTTTTACCTCATGCAAAGTTGTCATTTCTTTAATAAGACATTAACTATTTTTTCTGCGGCCCTCCAAGTACCTACAAATCCAAAATGTGGCCCTACAAAGGATTTGAGTTTGAGACCACTGGCCTAGAACTTTTGGTTAGGGCGGTATGAAAGAATAAAGTTATTATTAATTCTCTTAACCAGTGGTTCCCAACTCTGTCCTGGAGGACCACCAGGCCAATTGGGTTTTCAGGCTAGCCCTAATGAATATGCATGGAGCAGATTTACATGCCTGTCACTTGCATTATATGCAAATCTCTCTCACGCATATTTATTAGGGCTATCCTGAAAACCCAATTGGCCTGGTGGTCCTCCAGGACAGGGTTGGGAACCACTGCCCTGGACCTTCTCAAATTTTGCTCCTTCCCCTCATTTCAATTCAGGGCCTCCACATATTCGGTCACATCCCTTCTCCCTAGTGCTAGGACTGTGGCTCTCCTCTTATTCATCTCAGGCTCATTCTCTCCAGACTAGGCAGGAAGGAAATTCCCAGGGCCTAGGTCCTACCTCCTGCCACTTCTGGACTCCAGCCCTTTCCCAGAAACTTCATTCTCCTCTCTTTTCCTGCACAATTCATATTCCGGGAGAGCCGATATACTCAGGTTACCCATCTCCTAAAGTCACTTAATTGGCTTCCCATCCGTTTCCAAACCTTCTCTTCCTCCGCCCTGCTGTTTTTTGAGGAACAAGCCCCACTCCTAGCCTTTCCTTTCACCTCCTCCCTCCCATTCTTTGGACCAGAAAACCAAAAGTCAAGTGGTTCCCTTCATGAAAAGACCCACAAACCTTCCTGCTTCTTCATCACTGGACTTCCCTATGGGAAGGAAGAAAGGGAAACCCTGGGCCAACTCCCGTAACACATTTCTTACACTACAAAAAGGCTGCCAGTCAAGACCTCCCATCATTAGTCTGTCTAATGGTACTTTGGAAGAGGTGCCCAGAATGTTCTTCCTGTTGCAATACAGGATGGCAGATCGTGGCATCCCGGTCCATTATGAGACTATAGGCCTATGGGTGAAATTGGAAGGCACTGAGGGAATGCCCATGGGAGGTCTTCCTCTTTCTAAGTCTACAAATACCTGTTGACGCTATGAATATTTTCTGTTTAAGTATCTGGATTTTTACGTTCGCCCTTCAGCAAAACCGGAATCTTTCTCTGTTTACCCTCCAGCAGCCACGAAGATCATTAAATCTGGAACGTATTACAGTTTGATCCCATTTTAAACGCAGTGCACACGTATAACATTAGGCAGGTTTGGGTGGACTCTCTCTCTCTCTCCCGTTACCTCTCAATTGACGACTCCAAACAACTGCTGTGCTTTCCAGTCAAATGCTGACAAGAATGATTTATGATGCAGCAGAGTCAGGCTGAGTTATTGGAAATTACCAGATCACGGAGAGTGAAAATGCATGGGAACGCCGAGAAGGGTTTAATTGAAAAAGCACAGAACCGATCTTTAATTGAGCTGTGAAAAGACCTGCTTTTCTCCTTAGCAACAACTTTCCGATGAAGGGCATCTTAGCATTTGGGGGGGAAACTATCATTTAAAATGAGGTTATAGATACAAATGCTTTGAGCCACAGTGGCTTGTATTGCTTCATTGTTTTAAGTTCTGTTTTGCCCCCTCCCCCCCAACATAATAGCCTAGAACCAAAATAGCCCTGGTAACACAAATCAGAGAAACGTATCAGTCAGGCTTATGGGTAAAACTGTCCAAACTTCTAAAGGAAAACCAAAAACAAATCAATCTTCTTTCTCATTTAGGTCAATAATATTTCTAACTTGGGTTTCCGCAATACGAGAATTCACATTTTCCTCATAAGCAGCGCCAGAATACCGATACAAACAGCGCTCCGCCCTACCTGTTGGGCCAATGCTCAAAACCTAATGCCGGCATTAAAGGTGATTAGCGCCAGATCTAGTTTGATGTCTGATCAATGCTCTAATGCAAGGGTGTGAAATGTCGGTCCTCGAGGGCTGCAGTCCAGTCGGGTTTTCAGGATTTCCTCAATGAATATGCATGAGATCTATTAGCATACCATGAAAGCAGAGCATCCAAAAAGATCTCATGCATATTCATTGGGGAAATCCTGAAAACTCGAATGGCTTGCGGCCCTCGAGGACTGACATTTGACACCCCTGCTCTAATGGATTCAGCACAGACCACGTTTAAATGCATTTAAATGATCACTTCAAGCCCCCGTGGCATGCTTCACACCCAACCCGTTCTGCCTCTAGCTCTGACTTGTTCCGCCTCCAGCCAAACCTCTTGCCTCCTTCTCCAAGGTCTATAGGACCTCTGCGCATGTGTAGACGTTAGCGCATCAATGTCTGCGCATTTGCAGAGGGCTTCCAAAACTGCCGTGTTTTGGAAATCCCTTCGAGCATCCAGACAGTCCCCTAAAAAGAGGATATGTCTAGATTTTTCTGGATGTTTCCGAAAGGGATCATGAACAGGTCGGAGAAGGTTATCATGCGGCCCACACCTGTACTGCGTCCAGCACTGGTCGCCGTACATGAAGAAGGACACGGTACTACTCGAAAGGGTCCAGAGAAGAGCGACTAAAATGGTTAAGGGGCTGGAGGAGTTGCCGTACAGCGAGAGATTAGAGAAACTGGGCCTCTTCTCTCTCGAACAGAGGAGATTGAGAGGGGACATGATCGAAACATTCAAGATAATGAAGGGAATAGACTTAGTAGATAAAGAGAGGTTGTTCACCCTCTCCATGGTAGGGAGAACGAGAGGGCGCTCTCTAAAGTTAAAAGGGGATAGATTCAAACGTAAGGAAGTTCTTCTTCACCCAGAGAGTGGTGGAAAACTGGAATGCTCTTCTGGAGTGTGTTATAGGGGGAAACACTCTCCAGGGACTAAAGACAAAGTAGATAAAGACAGGTTGTTCACCCTCTCCAAGGTAGAGAGAACGAGAGGGCACTCTCTAAAGTTGAAAGGGGATAGATTCCGTACAAACATAAGGAAGTTCTTCACCCAGAGAGTGGTGGAAAACTGGAACGCTCTTCCGGAGTCTGTTATAGGGGAAAACACCCTGCAGGGATTCAAGACGAAGTTAGGCATAAGAACATAAGAAATGCCTTCACCGGATCAGACCTTAGGTCCATCTTATCCGGCGACCTGCACATGCGGAGGCCAAGCTAGGTGTTCCCTGATGGACACTTTGTTCACCCGTATCCCTCAATGTGATTTGCAAGAAGGTGTGCATCCAACTTGCCCTTGAATCCCAGAACGGTGGTCTCTGTCACAACCTCCTCCGGGAGAGCATTCCAAGCGCCCACCACTCGCAGGTGAGGCTGGACTCATTTAGGGCACTGGTCTTTGACCAAAGGGCCGCCAAGTGAGCAGACTGCAGGGCACGACAGCTGCAATTCTTATGTTCTTAACCCTATTCCTGGATCTCCCTCGAAGCAGTCAGATACTTGGAGACAGAGCGTGTACTGATATGAATTTATCTAATATACCTGGGGCAGGGAAGGATTAAGTGACTTGCCCAGGGTCACAGGGAGCAGCACAGGGTTTGAACCCTGAACCTCAGGGTGTTGAGGCTGTAGCTTTATCCATTGCACCACTCTGGAAATCAAAATGTAGCAAAAGTGAGCCAAGTCTTGGACAATCAAACCATTTATTTGCCTATCCAAAGATTACTGGTTGTAGAAATAGGTCCTTTTTGGATAGGACTTTTATGTTTCAAGCAAGTAAACAGCAGTCCTGGTTTGGTAATTACATTAGTGGAGCCAGGTTGACCTACGGCGCTAAAACTGTACTATTTGATAGATTCATTTCCTAAATGGAAATTACATTAATTGCAATAGTTCTATAATAATTACAATAATTCTACTCTGATTATCCTTAAAAAATATATTGTACTTTTGCTATTTGTATTTTGTACTTCGCTGATTGTCTTGTTCTCTTTGATGTAAACCGCCGAGAAGTCGTCAGATTGTGGCGGTATAGAAGAATAAAGTTATTATTATCATTATTGTGACATCAGTGCTGAGACTGGCTCTTATTGGTGGAATGAGGCATTGTGACATCACAGTACCAGCTCTGGTTACCAGACAGACACTTTGCACACTATTTATTCATTCAATTTTCTATGTCACTCTCCCAGGGGAGCTCAAAACGGTTTACATGAATTTATTCAGGTACTCAAGCATTTTCTCCTTTCTGTCCCGGTGGATTCACAATCGATCTAATGTAGCTGGGGCAATGGGGGGATTAAGTGACTTGCCCAAGGTCACAAGGAACAGCATGGGATTTGAACTCACAACCTCAGGGTGCTGAGGCTGTAGCTTTAACCACTGCAGCCACTCTAGAAATCAAAGTGTAGCAAAAGTGAGCCAAGTCTAGGACAATGAAGCCATTGTGACATCACTGCTGAGGTTGGCTCTTATTGGTGGAATGAGGCATTGTGACATCACCATGTCAGCTCTGGTTATCAAAGGCTGAAACTCTTCACACTATTTATTCATTCAATTTTCTATCCTGTTCTCCCAGGGGAGCTCAAAACGGTTTACATGGATTTATTCAGGTACTCAAGCATTTTCCCCTGTTTGTCCTGGTGGTCTCACAATCTATCTAACGTACCTGGGGCAATGGGGGGATTAAGTGACTTGCCCAAGGTCACAAGGAACAGCATGGGATTAGAACCCACAACCTCAGGGCGCTGAGGCTGTAGCTTTAACCACTGCAGCCACTCTAGAAATCAAAATGTAGCAAAAGTGAGCCAAGTCTAGGACAATGAAGCCATTGTGACATCACTGCTGAGGTTGGCTCTTATTGGTGGAATGAGGCATTGTGACATCACAGCATCAGCTCTGGTTACCAGAGACAGACACTTTGCACTTATTCAATTTTCTATGTCATTCTCCCAGGGGAGCTCAGAACGGTTTACATGAATTTATTCAGGTACTAGAGCATTTTCCCCTGTTTGTCCTGGTGGGCAATGGGGGGATTAAGTGACTTGCCCAGGGTCACAGGGATTGAACCCACAACCTCAGGGTGCTGAGGCTGTAGCTTTAACCACTAGGCCACACTCTCCCCTCTCTATGACCGTTCCTGTTTTCTACATTAAAACCGATGTCCTGACCAATTCCGTATCCCACTTTCTTTCTTTGCTGTGTGCTACGTGGGACGCTCTTTTCTCCTTTTTTTGTTGCATCGGGTCATTTTAATCTGCAGCATTCACTGTCATAGTGAAAGCAAAGATGTTGATCATTTTTCCATCCGAACCAACGTGCGCAGTTTCAGTCCTTTCCTGCCCGCGCCCCCGACTGAACTCTGTTCAGGAGAACGTCTTAGAACAATGCAGGTAAAACAATGCACTTTGATTATGATAGAACGTTGATTAAAGAACTCAATGCGATTAATGGCTGCACCGTTATCTTCTGAGAGAGCAGGAATGGCTATGAGGATAACCTTAATAGACGCTGCCTAGGCAGACTTTAGAACTGTTTTATAAAGGCACTATATACAGTATAGTTTCCAGTTTTCCTGATTTATTTAAATCTTGCTATACCGCTGATCAAAAAATAAAAGTCTGAGCGGTTTACAATAAAATTAATTTTTTAAAAAGAGTAATAACACAGGTACGGGAAACATTAGGACCAAACAGGTGGATACATAAGGAATGAAGGGGGAAATTAAAATGTCTTAAGTCAAAAAGAAAACAAAGGAAAAGCAATAGGAAAGGGGGAGAATATTAAAATCAGCCTATTGTCATCGAAGAAAAATTTCATTTCTCAACTACAAAATACATCTTTAAATAGAAACGTTTTAAGGTTATCCTTGGGAGTTTCTTGGCGTAGATAATAGGGCATAGCGAGAAAATAGATTTGCGAGTGGTATCGTACACAATATGACGTAGTGAAGGGATGGACTGGAGGTTTTGATGGTTAGAGCATAATGGTTTTGAAGTATTATATGGCATCTATAAAAGCTGGTGAGTGTTCTGCTCTAGATTTAAACGTGAGAAATAAAATTTTATATGTCAGACGGTGACACTTCCCCCTCCGTATTCGCGGTTTCCATATCTACGGATTCGCTTATTCGCGGTTTTAAACCAAAAAATGCTTTTTTCAGTTTTCGGGCTATTTTAAACCCTGTAAGCCCCCCCTTAAGCCTTACCTGGTGGTCTAGCAGGTTTTCGGGGCAGGAGCAATCTTCTCATGCTCCTCCCTCGTGCAGATCGCTCACAGGAAGTGGCTGCCTTGAGCTCACGTCGTATTCTCGAGAGACGATGGGAGCTCAAGGCAGCCATTTCTTGTGAGCGATCTGCAAGGGACAGGAGCATGGGAAGATCGCTCCTGCCCCGAAAACCTGCTAGGCCAACAGGCAAGGCTTAAGGGGGGGGGGGGGGCTTACAGGGTTTAAAATAGCTGGGGGGAAGCAGGGGTGAGGGGCAGAACCGGCCTGAATATTATTCAGGGTTTTTTAATATTCGCGGGCCGGCTCTGCCCCTAACCACCGCGAATACGGAGGGGGAAGTATAATGGGCCTTTATAAAACAGATTCAGAAACTGTAGAAAAGTGTCTAACAAATCAAATGCATATGTTGATATTGACTTGCGAGTTGGGGCAGATATACGTGGGTGATGTCCACCTGTTAAAAGTTTGATTGTTCCTGATGAGCGTCCAAGATCAAAGCCTGCCCAAAACACGCCTCTGACATGCCCCTGCTTGTACGTACTTTACAGAATTGCCCTCCATGGGGGCAGTTCAATAACTGGGCACCTTCATTTAAGCACCCCAGAAGCATGTGGTGAGAGCTTTTTCTACAAAAAAATGATGCCCCCATTTAAGATCCTGGTGAGACCTCATTTAGAATATAGTGTGCAATTCCAGAGGCCACACCTTCAAAAAGATATAAAAAGGATGGCGTCGGTCCAGAGGAAGGCTACTAAAATGTTCAGTGGTCTTCGTCATTAGGCGTATGGGGAGGGTTTACCAGACATCCAGGAAAACCTGGCCATGTTTTCTTTTTAGAGGACTGTCAAGGGTGCCTGAGTTTTAAAAAGCTCTGGCCGTGTCTGGGGGGCCTCTCAGCATGAGCGGATGATGTCACATGTGTCCGCGCATACTCTGAGGCCTCCGGTACGGCACAGAGGTCAGAAATTTAAAAACACAGCTTTTGGGGGTGGGGCTAGGGTTGGGTTGGGTGGGGCCAGGTAGAACAGGGTGATGTTAGGATGGGGTGAGGGTGGAGCCAGGGCAGAAGGGGGCAGGGCCATGCATCCAGGATTTTATCGAACAAAATATGACAACCCTACGTATGGGGACAGACTTAAGAATCTCAATATGTAGATCTTGGAGGAAAGGCAAGAGAAAGGAAGATATTATAGAGACGGTTATTTTGTGGCATAAATACGCACGAGATGAGTCTTTTATTTGAAAGGAAGCTCTGGAATGAGGGGGCCTAGGATGAAAATGAAAGGTGATAGATTCAGATGAAACCTCAAAAAATATTTTTCCACAGAAAGGCTGGTGAAGACTTGAAACGGCCTCTCGGTGGAGGTTGTAGAGACGAAGAGTGTATCTGACTTCAAGAAAGTTTGGGGCAAGTACGTTGGATCTCAAAGAGAGAGGAAAGACTAGTGGATATGCAAATATTCCTCTCCTGACCAAAATACTCGAGACTATTATATCCACTCAGCTCTCATCTTACTTAGAGAGATTCTCCATTCTATTACCTTGCCAATATGCTTCAGACCCAATTTCAGCACCAAATCCCTACTGGCCTCATTAATCTCAAAGGTTCATCAACTTCAATCTTATAATAAGTTTGCTATCCTACTACAATTTGATCTATCTGCGGCCTTTGATGTCCACCATGATATCCTAATTTACCAAGTTTCTGAGATAGACATTGATTCCAAAGTCTTAGACTGGTTCTCAAAATTTTTACGATCCTGCTCTTACACTGTTAACATGAATGGAACCATGTCTTCTCCTTGGAGTCCGCTATGTGGTGTTCCCCAGGAATCACCCCTGTCCCCTCTTCTTTTCATCATTTATATGTCTTCTCTGAAATTCTTCCATCTATCTCCCTTTGAAACTCTATTTACATATGCAGATGACATCCTTGTCCTTCTCGAGATAGATTCGAACCTCACTAACCTCACTGAAAATATAACAGCTTGCATAACGAAACTCCATTCCTGGGCCTTCTCTGTACAAATGAAGCTGAAAGAGTCCGAAACAAAACTATTCTGGCTTGGCCCAAAATTAGATCAGTTACCCACGCTCATTCCACTACTGGTCCCACACTGCAGATCGAATTCTCAAGCAAAGTTTTGGGCATCATTATTGACTCTACACTTTCCTTTAATGATCATCTCAACTCTCTGGTAAAAAAATGTTTTTTTAGTCTTCACATGTTGAGGAAAGTGAGATCCTGCTTCCGCCAACAACATTTTGCTGTCCTTGTACAATCAATCATTCTTTCCAGACTGGACTATTGTAATTCCATCTATCTAAGTCTAACCAATAAAAAACTTCAAAGACTTCAGCGGATCCAGAACACTGCGGCTAGGCTGATCTTCACAAAAAGCAAATTCAATCATGTTTCCCCACTTCTGTCAAAACTTCACTGGCTTCTGATGATTTCTAGGGATTCACTTTAAATGTACCTGCCTAATTTTCAAGATCCTACATGGCATTCTTCCTCCCATAATCCCACTATCCTGGAATTCTTCGAGACCTGACACTACCAGATCCGCCCACATACTCAAACTATCTTTCCCCTCGTTAAAAGGTGTCATGTATGCAGGTAAATTAGGGAAATCGCTTTTCTTCAAATTCACTGAGCTTTGGAATAACCTCCCTGCCCCGCTGCGGAATCTAGGCTCATTCCAATTATTCCGAAAGCATCTGAAAACGTGGCTTTTCTCCAAAACTAAAGCTATCTATTTAAAATGTAAAGCTAGCTATCCTCTTCATAACCTCTAATTTCTTATTATGTCCTTCCCTCATTTATTGAATTTAACTGTAAACCGTGCCGTGCTCTATCTTTATGGAGATGATGCAGTATACAAACTTAAGGTTTAGTTTAGTTTAGTTTAGTTTAGATGGTATGATTAGGCACACTAGCTAGGCCATACCGTCTTTATCAGCCTTCATTTGTCTGTTTTCTATGTGGGTGGCCAGAATACTTGCACAAGTTTCTAGAATTACCCCTCACTAGGGTTACCAGATTTTACATATGTCAAATCCAGACCCATAGATCCACCCCCAGGTCCACACAGTTCCACCCATCCCTGCTTGGATATGCCCACGCCCCAGCCCCGCCCATTTCAGCCTGCTCATCTCGGTCGGGAGGGCATCCGTAGATGTGAAGCGATGATGTCACTGTGTTGCATGGGCAGATGCCCCCCTGACACAAGGTCAAGAAGTGCAGACTCAACCAGGAAGAAACTCTAAAACAGGGGTGTCAAAGTCCCTCCTCGAGGGCCGCAATCCAGTCGGGTTTTCAGGATTTCCCCAGTGAATATGCAGGAGATCTATTTGCGTGCACTGCTTTCATTGTATGCTAATAGATCTCATGCGTATTCATTGGGGAAATCCTGAAAACCCGACTGGACTGTGGCCCTCGAGGAGGGACTTTGACACCCCTGATCTAACAGAAGGAGATCATCTCTTTGCTCGCTCTTTTCTTTATCAATGGGTTTTCTCTTTTTTTTCTAACTGTGCTACCTTAAATGATCACGTCTCAAATCAATTATACTCTGCAACTGTTGTAGCAGCCTGTCAAACTAGATCAGATGCAAACAAGCAAAATGCCTTTAATCTTAACCAGAAATTGATTTCATTTTTGGCAAGACTGCGCATGCTGGAATGGCTTTCAAGAAGGGTTTTCAAATTGCTTTTTTTTTTTTTTGCATAATCAAATGTAAACAAGTATTACAGGTTTTTTTTTTCTTGCTTGGTCACCATTTCTTAAATGTCTCACACTTTCACAGTTTCTTTTTTTTTTTACAAATCCCTCGCTAGCTTTATGTACGCCAGAGGGGCGGCTGCATGGGGTTCTGATGGGGGTCTTCTCTTAGCGCACCTTAGACCGCTGGGTCTATGGTGCAGTCGTGTGTTAGCATACTACCTGTACGAGACTTTGAAGAAAATCTGCTCTTCAGCTGTTTGTGGGGGTTTCTTCTGCTCTAAGCCACGGCAAAAGCAAGAAAACCTAAATTTCCACGGGAAGAGAAGAGAAGATTCAAAGCAAGACTGTGGAAAATCAGCTGTACTTTATTCAAGTTATAATTGATAGAAACAATAAAACCACAATATGAACACTATCCACATTTATCATGAATGGACCCAACACGGGCTGGGTTTCGGCTAAACACGCCTTCCTCAGGGATCCAAAATGTTATGAGCCAGTCTTTAATAAATGTGGAAAAGGATTGAAAGACTTGTGCTCTCAGCACTGCGCTCTTGTGCGCTGAGGACATTTTTAGCACTGCAGTAAACTGGCTAATTTTCTATTTTCAGCATTAATGAACATGCGATCATGTTGCCATTAAGTCTGGAGCCCTTAATGCCACCTATTTTGTAGGTTCCGATTCTGAAAGAGCTGCCTAAATCGGTGTCATCAAGCTGCATTAGGGGTTTTTATTGCCAGCCACTGTGGTAAAAGCGCTGACGCTCATAGAATTCCAATGAGTGTCAATGCTTTTACCGCAACAGCTGGCAATTAAAAAGACCCTTAATGCGGCTTGGTAAAGGGGGCCTTAGAAACATGATGACAGATAAAGGCCAAATGAACCATCCAGTCTGTCCATCTGCAACATCCACTATCTCCTTCTCTCCCTATTGGCTAAGGCTCTTAATATTTGCATCTCCTATTCCTATTGGCTAAGGCTCTTTACACCTGCATTGTGAGGTCATAGAGCTTTATGGTTATAGAAACAGAGAAACATGATAGCAGATAAAGGAAAATGGTCCATCCACAGCATCCACTATCTCCTTCTCTCCCTATTGGCTAAGGCTCGTAACATTTGCATCTCCTCATCTATTGGCTAAGGCTCTTTACACCTGCATTGTGATGTCATAGAACTTTATGGTTATAGAAACAGACACAATAAATACAATCGGAGTATAAAATTATAATTATAAATCCTCTAAGAAATTTTTAAATTATTCTACTACAAGAGAATTATTCATCTATAAATAACCTTATTACAAAATAATAAATGATGAAATTGCTAAATAGTGCTCAGTGATAGCCTAGAAAAACTCAAAGGCATGAGGACACGGGCTCTGCCAGTTCAGGCTTTATACATCATAGCACTCCTCCCTTCCTGCCAAAAACAGCTAAAGACAAAACGCTTAAAGTAACTAAAGTCCAAAAAAATATATATAGCATTCAGTGAATGTCAAACAAGAGGAGAACTTATCTCTGCTGAAACTGTCTGAAGTCCCAGGCCTTAGCAGCTGCTAATCCAAAGTGCTCAGTTCTAAAAAATGCTTCGTGCTTAAAGTGCAACAAAAAAAGAAAACCAAAAATACCCAAAAATATCCAATGTTCAAAGTTCAAATCTTGTCCAAATCATTAAAATTCAACTGCAAAGTCCTACTTGTCTTCCACTGCTTCCTCCTTCCTCTGATGTATAAAGCCTGAACTCATGTCCTCTTGCCTTTGAGTTTTTCTAGGCTATCACTGAGCACTATTTAGCAATTTCATCATTTATTATTTTGTAATAAGGTTATTTTTAGTAGAATAATATAGAAACATAGTAACATGATGGCAGATAAAGGCCAAATGGCCCATCCAGTCTGCCCATCCACAGCAACCATTATCTCTTCCTCTCTCTAAGTGATCCTATGTGGCTGTCCCAGGATTTCTTGGATTCAGACACAGTCTGTGTCTCCACCATCTCTTCCAGGAGACTGTTCCACGCATCTACTACCCTTTGTGTAAAATGTATTTCCTTAGATTACTCCGGAGCCCATCACCTCTTAACTTCATCCTATGCCCTCGACTCATGCGCAGTTACATCACGTAGGTATTTAAACGTCTCTATCAAATCTCCCCTCTCCCGCCTTCCCTCCAAAGTATACAGAGTGAGATCTTTAAGTCTGTCCCCGTACGCCTTATGATGAAGACCACAGACCATTTTAGTAGCCTTCCTCTGGACCGACTCCATCCTTTTTATATCATTTTGAAGGTGCGATCTCCAGAATTACCTGAACAAGCTTCCAACAAACTCATAATTGGATTAAAAAATATTAATTGGCCGATAGGCACCTACCCAATTCTGTTAAAGCTAGTTGCCTGTCGCATGCTGCCTAGCACCTGAATAGGCCTGTTTGGGGGGTGGAGACAGAGCTAGGCCTGCAATTAGGGCTCTGGAGTCGGTACTGTGAAGTCGGTACACAAAAGATAGGCGCCTAACAATGAAGTGGGCATGTTTAGGGGTGGAGAAAGACTTGGGGACCGCTAGGTGTGATTCTGTAAAGGACTTGGGTGCTTATTTAAAACCCTGGCCTATATTTTGATTCTGTGAAAGGCAACTAACTTAATTGGTAAATTGGGTTCAATAATGAGCCTTAACAAGCTCCTAATTGAAAAAAATTACAATTTAATTGGGAGCTAGGCACCTGTCTTCTTAGGCGTGATTCTACAAAGGATAGGCGCCTATCGCGTGGCGTGTTTTGGGGTGCTAGGCACGATTCTCTAAAGGACTTAGGTTCCTATAATGTAGGCCTTTAAAACCCTGCCAGTTCTGTAATGGGCGCCAAAGAGTGATTAGCACGCAATAGTTGGCCTAATTTTAGGCATCATATCTTAATTAAAATTAATTAGAGCCAATAATTGCTAATTAAGATTCCAATCATTTGTGCTAATTGGTTTATTGTTTAATTAAATTACATGAAGAAATCGGTAATTGTCATTTTTAGGGGTTTTTGTAGAATTGGGGGGGTAAGCATATAATGAGTGCTCAAGATTATTTTATTTGAGGGGTGTATGTTTAAAAAATGCAGCTCGGAGAAACAGAGAGCATGATAACAGAGAAAGACCAGACAACCTACGAGCCGCCCGTCTACTCAAATACCCGGCATACTTGCCAAAACTAGGGAGCGAACCGCTATGAGTGCCGTCTGTCTTCCTTTTTCCTCTTTGAAGCTACGCAATGTTTACACACCTTTCACTCCCATCCGCGAAGATTGTCAAATGCAGTCTCGCCATGCCTTCAAGGCAGTGAGTCTCGGCGCAAATTGAATTAGACCCAGTCTTACTTGGAATCTGTGCTAACCTTAAATGAGGTGAGCTAATAAAGCATTAAATTAACATGTTCTCGGATAAGTTTGTTAAACTTTTAATAAGTCCTTAACTTGTTCATTATCGTCTTTGCACTTATAATTAAGAAAACTGGCAATTTGTGGAGGTGAAGAAATTAAGTCAAGCAAAAAAAGCACAAACTCTCTTTGAAAATGGAGAGACCTTGAGGCTACAGGTACGTTAACCCTAGTCTGGATTTTGTGGTTCAACAGAAACCATCCCAAACTTCCTGGCGCTTTGCTATCTTTTAAGAGGCTTCTGAATCTATCATGTGATGGGGAATGGGGAAGAGGCAGATCAATTTGCATAAGCTATTTTCACTTTTCCCTTAGTTGAAATAATATCAATTTGGCTATTGGAAACCTTGTCAATTGTACAAAAGAAGCACATAAAGTAACCCCAATGCATGACAAGACATGCCAAATACTACCATCGAGAAATACCTTATGGCAACTTTTGCTTTATTGATGTATACAAAATTCACACTTTCTTATCAGAATTAGCATGCAATTTCAAGAGAAGTCCGCTACGTGATGGCATGTGGAGGGGACTGCAAATATTTACAACTCGGTTTATTCCAGCATAGCATGTGACAGCGTAGGGGAGTGTGTGGCGCAGTGGTTAAAGCTACAGCCTCAGCGCCCTGAGGTTGTGGGTTCAAATCCACACTTCTCCTTGTGACCTTGGGCAAGTCACTTAATCCTCCAGGTACATTAGATAGATTGTGAGCCCACCAGGACAGATATGGAAAATGCTTGAGTACCTGAATAAATTCATGTAAACCGTTCTGAGTTCCCCTGGGAAAACAGCAAAGAAAATTGAATAAGTGAAAAATGTTTGTCTCTGGTAACCAGAGCTGATCCTGTGATGTCACAATGCCTCATTCCACCAATAGGAGCCAACCTCATCAGTGATGTCACAATGGCCTGATTGTCCTAGACTTGGCTCACTTTTGCTACATTTTGATTTCTAGAATGGTTCAGTGGTTCAAGCTACAGCCTCAGCACCTTGAGGTTGTGGGTTCAAATCCCACACTGCAAGTCACTTAATCCTCCAGGTACATTAGACAGATTGTGAGCCCACCAGGTCGGACATGGAAAATGCTTGAGTACCTGAATAAATTCATGTAAACCATTCTGAGCATCCCTTGGAAGAATAGTATAAAAAATTGAATAAATAAATAGTGTGAAGAGTTTCAGCCTCTGATAACCAGAGCTTGTGTTGTGATGTCACAATGCCTCATTCCACCAATAAGAGCCAACCGAATCAGTGATGTCACAATGGCCTGATTGTCCTAGACTTGGCTCACTTTTGCTACATTTTGATTTCTAGAGTGGTTCAGTGGTTCAAGCTCCAGCCTCAGCACCCTGAGGTTGTGGGTTCAAATCCCACACTGCTCCTTGTGACCCTGGGCAAGTCACTTAATGCCCCCATTGCCCCAGGTACATTAGATAGATTGTGAATCCACCGGGTCAGAGAGGGAAAAATGTTTGAGTACCTGAATAAATTCATATAAACTGTTCTGAAATCGCCTGGGAGAATGGTATAGAAAACTGAATAAATAAATAAATAATGCCCAGCATGTCACAATAAATCAGCGCGTTTTTCATGTTGTCTGCTGCATCTCCAATATTTAGTATAATCTTCTTGAGCAAATTGGATGGACTGTGCTGGTCTTCAGAAGTGCCAAATACTATGTGGCACTAGCCTCCTCATCAGACTGTTGTGTTTTATATAAAGTGCTTCAATACTTCAGTCAATAAATGATTAATCTTTCAACGTATCTTTTTTTCTTTTTCTGAGTTTTCCCTTTCTCAGTAATTATCGTGAAGGGACCTGTCATTCCGACATGTTTCGCCCGAAGACTGTATCAAGAAAAAAGTCCCCTGCAATAAAATACATTCATTAAACTCAGTATAAAATATCAATTTAGTAAACAAGCCTTTCTGCTATTACAAACCTCTCTAAAACATCTTTAAAGAAAGGGGTCCCTCTCAACCGACAAACCTTTTAGTAGCTGAATTGTTACCCCTTCTACTTTAGCTCCACACCATCCCGATCATTGGCAATTTTGTGACAAAGATGGCCGCCGCATTTTTTGCTCCTCTTTTTAATAATAATAATAATAATAACTTTATTTTTGTATACCGCCATACCCCGAAGAGTTCTAGGCGGTTCACATTAGTTAGACAGAGATTACAAGTGGTTACATATCAAATTGATCATAGAGTTGCAAACAGCAAGGAGAGAGTAGCTACAGGTGGTTACATATCAATTATATCATGGAGTTGCGAACCTCCCTCCTCTCTGACATCAGAGGCAGCAGTAGCGAATCAGGAATCAGATAAGAGACATCCATTCTATTTCCTGGTTTAGACCTCCTGGGTATACCGTATTCAACCTAAAAATCCAGTTTTGTTCACAGTAATTTAGCTTGCGTTCATAGTCACCTCCCTCCCACCCTTCTTTGACATGATCTGTCATTCACCATTGGATGTCTTCTAAATTATGATGTTTATCCTGCCAGTGTTGTACAAGCGGTGCTTCCAGGACATTAGTCATAATGCGAGATTTATGTTCATTTAGTCTGATGTGGACGGGTCTTTTAGTTCTTCCAATATATATCAGACCGCATGGACATATAATGCTATATCAGGGATCTCAAAGTCCCTCCTTGAGGGCCGCAATCCAGTCGGGTTTTCAGGATTTCCCCAATGAATATGCATTGAAAGCAGTGCATGCACATAGATCTCATGCATATTCATTGGGGAAATCCTGAAAACCCGACTGGATTGCGGCCCTCAAGGAGATACTTTGAGACCCCTGTGCTATATACTACATTGCAAGATTGACATGTTGTCCTACTTCCTGAGGGTTTCCACTCCCCACCTTCAATTGTATTAGTGCACCACTGGCAGTTTCCACATTTCACATGTTCCATGTCCTGATCTTGATCTTGTACCACATGACCTCCATCATACCTGTGCTTAGCTAGTTGTTCTCCCAGATTAGTAGCTTTACTATATGCAATCGTGGGAAAATCCACAAAAAGCTCGGGGATAATTTATAACACATGCCAGTCACCAAGTTATGCGATCCAGCATAAGATGGTAGCACACAGGCCAGTCTATTATCCTCTTGGATGTGTTGTTCTATCTGAGGCTGTTTTACTTGGGGTTGCATCTTTTGGGCTAGCAATAAATCCCGATTAGCATATTTCGCCCTAAGGAAAGCTTTCCGTATTGCTTTCCTGGCGAATGCGTATCTCCAAAGCTCTTGATTGTTTCACAAAATCTTCTTCATCTGTTAACATGGGGCTCATTTTCAAAAAAGAGAAGCATCCAAAAGACGGCATAATTTAGCACATGGACGCCTTACTAGTCAAAACGTCCAAGTGGCCATTTTCGAATCTGACTTTCTCGATGTCTTTCTGGTCATTATGTCTCCAGTGCGTCTGAATCTTAAGGTAGCGTGTTTTGGATAGGATTAGGGATTGGACATTCTGCAGGAAACGTTTAACAAAACGTCCAGGGCACCCTTTAGACTGGTGTATCGCAAACTGTATCACAGCACACTAGTATGCCACGGTGAGATTCCAGGTATGCCGTGAGACACCGGAGAGGAGGAGAGGCACCGGCTCAGAGGCACATCCTGTAGGCAGTCAGCTGGCACCCGTGCCTCTCCTCCATGCTTCTCTTGCTCCAGTCGGCTCAGGACCCTGTCTGGAGGGGCTTCGCGCATGTGTAGACATCAAAGCCAACGTCCTCGTATTTCTGGGTGTCCTCCAGCCGTGGCCTGGAGTTTACTGTGCCGCCGAGTAAAAAGTTCAGACGTTTGGTGCAAGACCTGTTTTAAAAATGAATGAGGGTCATAAAAGGTGCCCAAACTGACCAGATGACAACTGGAGGGAATAAGGCATGGCTCCCCCTTACTCCTCCTGGGGGGTCACTGACCCCCCCCCTCCCAAAGTTGTGAAAGAAACAGTACACTCCAGCCTGTATTAGGTTTCACAGACACAACTCAGCAGATCAGAAGGGCACTCGAAGGGATACTCAAGTTTCAAGTTTTATTGAAATTTGATTCAATCGCTTATCATAAGTTACTAAACAAATTACAAAAAATTAAAATGGGTGTCATAAATTAAAAAGTAATAAACATACAGGACATGACGATAAACAGACTAACTTGAACCAAAAAGGAAGGGGCATTGAAGTACATTCTTTACAGGAAAGAAGACATTTATGGAAAAAAACGAATTGGAAGGGTTCGAAACGAGAGCCTGGAGAATGGAACGGAAGGAGCTTTTCTGATGTCCGATTAGAAACTGCAGGCGTCCTTGAAGAAGAAGCATTTCGGATTGCCTTTAAATCTGTCTAGGTTTTGTTCCTCTCTTACGTGTCTCAGTAGAGCGTTCCAAAGTTGTGGGGCGATAGGGAAAATGAAGGTGGCATTTAAAAGTCCCGGGTACGCATGTCACTATAACCTGCTTATATTGTAAGGTGAGCCCTCCAAAAACCACCCAGAACTTACTGTGCCTACCTAAAGATGGCACCTGCAGGCATAAGGGCTTTTGTTGTGGTGTACAGGTGGGTACAGTCAGTTTTGGGTGGCTTTTAAAGGGCTCACCATACAATAAAAGCAGGTTATGGTGACGTGTACCTGGGACTTTTTAATGTGACGTTCACTGCAGTACCCCCTAGAGATCCACTCTGCTCTGCTCAGCTATCTGTGACTAGTTTGCTAAGAGTGCTGGCTGCTTGGACGTCCCAATGGCTTGTTTTTGTGCATTTTTCATTTGGACTTTTTCGTATTCGAAAATGCCCAAAACATCTAGATAGGTCATTTTCGAAAATGGACACTTTTTCTACTGGATTTCTGGACATCTTTCCCAAAACATCCAAACTCGGACCTATCCTCACCCTATCAAAAATGCCCCTCCATGGCTCTTATTTTCGAAGCATAAGGATGTCCATGTGATTCAAACATTCAAATCCTGATTTGACAAAGGCAGAATTTGGACATCCAACTCTGCAATTGTACAAATGCAAGGGACAAGGGAGGGCCCAAACTCAGGACATCCAACACCAATCACCAAAGGGAATGAAATGTCCTAAGCTAGACTTGTTTCAATCATGTCTAGGTTACACTGGAAGATTAAGGCACGACACCTCCTTTTCCCCCCAGTGCTTGCTATCCCTCTCCTCTGAAAGTAGAACTGGAGAGGAATATCGGGCTCTGGCCTACACACTCGATGAAGTTACAGGGAAATACTTTTAAAACCAATAGGAGGAAATATTTTTTACTCTGAGAATAGTTAAACTCTGGAACGCGTTGCCAGAGGATGTGGTAAGAGCAGATAGCATAGCTGGTTTTAAGAAATGTTTGGACAAGTTCCTGGAGGAAAAGTTCATAAACTGTTTTTGAGACAGACATGGGGGAAGCCACTGCTTGTCCTGGATCGGTGGCATGGAATGCTGCTACTATTTGGGCTTTTGCCAGGTACTTGGGACTTGGATTAGCTTCCGTGAAGACGGGATACTGGTCTGATCCAGTAAGGCTAGTCTTATGTTCTTAGATCTGAGGAGCAGCTTAGTGGCTCGTGTAGTAGACTTTAGTTTAAATCATTGTTATTGCTGAACCAAGAACATAAAACATATGAGTTTATCACATTTGAGAACTTCCAAAACTATACCGAATGTCCATTTTCCCCTCCTCCCCTTCCCTCCTTCTCCCCTTCCCTCTTTCCCCCCTCCCTTGCCATGAGCTTAGTAGAAATGGCAACAAAGCAATCCAATATCTTAACAAACATTCCCAGATCTTGCATTTGTAGCAGAAACACAATACAATGCTTTCTGTGTTCTGTCCCTCACCTCGCTATGGTGCCTAAGTATTAAAGTGATTGTTTGACGCCATATGTTCCAGCGAGACAATGGCGATCTTCCACAAAGGCAAGTTTGATTGTTCCATCTTCAAAAAACCTTCACGTTGAGAAGACAAGGAAAAGTGTGTTTTCATGTGCAGAGCCTACGGAGTGGAAGACGTTACTTGTGCCTTTACGACACTTGAAAGATCTGCAGGAATTTAAGCAAATGTGGTTTTAAAAAAAACAACAAAAAACCCACTTGTAATTTATCGTGAAATATGACACTTAGGGCTCCTTTTACTAAGCTGCGTTAGGGCATTAACACGCGGAATAGCGTGCACTAATATGCCCCACACGCTAGACGCTAACGCCAGCACTGAGCTGGCGTTAGTTCTAGCTGCGTAGTGTGAGTTTCGCGTTCGCTAAAAACACTAGCGCAGCTTAGTAAAAGGAGCCCTAAGAATAAGTTAAACAGTGGCTAAAACGGTCGAGGCTTTGCGCCATTACGTATAGTATTTGGTAAGACGCTGGGTTTATAGGCAAAAAGTCTTGTTAATAGTTGTGTCTGTATTTTAATTGTTTATTGTATACTAGTGTTTAAGTCCGTTACATTAACGGGTGCTAGAGTAGATGTCTGTCTATCTGACTCTCTCTCTCTGGCCCCCTGCCTGCCTATATTTTTCTGTTGTGCCATCCCTGACTGTCTCTCCTTGGCCCCCTTCTGTCTTCCCCCCCCCCCCCAGGCAAAGCTGTCTGCCCCCAGCACATCCTTCCCCCCAAAGCAGCCCCCTTTCCCTCTCCCCCTCCAGTTCCGCCATGACTGTCTCTCCGTGGCCCTCTTCTGTCTTTCCCTCTCCCCCTCCAGTTCCTCCATGACTGTCTCTCCGTGGCCCTCTTCTGCCTTCCCCTCTCCCCCTCCAGTTCCTCCATGACTGTCACTCCGTGGCCCCCTTCTGTCTTCCCCCTCAAAGCTGTCTGTCGCCAGCACACCTCTTCCCCCAAAGCAGCCCCCCTTTCCCTCTCACCCTCCAGTTCCTCCATGACTCTCTCTCCGTGGCTCCCTTCTGTCTTCCCCCCCACCGAGCAAAGCTGTCTGCCCTCAGCACACCCTTCCCCCCAAAGCAGCCCCCTTCCCCTCTCCCCCTCCAGTTCCTCCATGACTGTCTCTCCGTGGCCCTCTTCTGCCTTCCCCTCTCCCCCTCCAGTTCCTCCATGACTGTCTCTCCGTGGCCCTCTTCTGTCTTTCCCTCTCCCCCTCCAGTTCCTCCATGACTCTCTCTCCGTGGCTCCCTTTTGTCTTCCCCCCCACCGAGCAAAGCTGTCTGCCCTCAGCACACCCTTCCCCCCAAAGCAGCCCCCTTCCCCTCTCCCCCTCCAGTTCCTCCATGACTGTCTCTCCGTGGCCCTCTTCTGCCTTCCCCTCTCCCCCTCCAGTTCCTCCATGACTGTCACTCCGTGGCCCCCTTCTGTCTTCCCCCTCAAAGCTGTCTGTCGCCAGCACACCTCTTCCCCCAAAGCAGCCCCCCTTTCCCTCTCACCCTCCAGTTCCTCCATGACTGTCTCTCCGTGGTCCCCTTCTGTCTTCCCCTACCCCGAGCAAAGCTGTCTGCCCCCAGCACACCCTTCCCCTCAAAGCAGCCCCCTTTCCCTCTCCCCCTCCAGTTCCTCCATGACTGTCTCTCCATGGCCCCCTTCTGTCTTCCCCCCCAAAGCTGTCTGCCCCCAGCACATCCCTCCCCCCAAAGCAGCCCTCTTTCCCTCTCCTTTGAGAATTTTTACCAGCTATTGGAGTGAAAACACACCCTCCTGTCAGCTCTCAGTGAAACTGCCACCACCGCCAGCCAGCGCACGCTCTTCAAGCCGCCACGCGCCATAAACAGAATCCGGCCACAAAGGGACACAGCACATGTCAGGTAGCACAGCCTCCTAAGTACACATGCGCGCTTAGAGGATTATTATAGTTGATGTATAGTTTGTAATCCACCTTAGATAAAGGCGGGCTCGAAATGACGAGAAACTAAACCAGTGTGTCTCAAACTGTGTGCCAGGGCACAGAGGTGTGCCCCGAAGAGATTTTGAGTGTGCCCCGAGAGATTCTCTTCAGAAGTACACACTAGAATAGACGGCATGTACATCGCGTCTGTCAATGTTATGAGCGTCGGTGTGTGTAAGGATCCCCCTCCCAGACAAGCATCCTTCTAGGACACGATTGTTTCTTGAAAACCAATGGCAAGTAATAATAATAATAATAATAATTTATTTCTTATATACCGCTATACCGTGAAGTTTGAAGCGGTTTACAATAAAGATACATTTGACAGTACATGGGATAGAAACGGTTTACAATAAAGATACGTTTAGTCAGTACATGGGATGCATGTGGTTTACAATACAAGTGGTTGTATTTTTATCTTTATTGAATGACAAAGCAATCAAGGCTTTGCTACCATTTGGATCTTCTTATCTATGCCAACTTGAATTTTCAGCTCTGACAGAAATTAAATCGAAAAAAAAAAAGAGAACGATTGCAGGTGGTGGATGATGAAATGCGTGCTTGTTTGTCAACTATCGAGCCGCGTCTGAGTTAATTGGCCCTCAAAAACAAGCACCTCCATCGCATTGATTAGCAATTCCGTTCTATCTACTTTAGTGTCACTGTTCTTACAATTGCCCAGACATAGCTTAAAGAACTTTAAATAAATAATGGTTGGTTTTGCAGTTTTATCATTTCAATTATAATGCGCTGCGAAAAACATTTGCTCTGTTTAATGTGCCGGAGCTGAAAAAGTTTGAGAGACGCTGAACTAAAGTAACCGGATGCGCTTGGGATGGTGGCCTATTCCCTCTAGTTGAAATTGTCGCTCACGGCAGTCAACAATGTGCTCCTTGCGACCCCCATTAGCTCTCCCGCTGATGTCACATCCTATCTGCGGCACCCGGAAGTGACGTCAGAAGGAGGGCTGACAGGGTCGCAAGGAGCATGTGGTTGACCACCGTGAGCAACAACTTCAACTAGAGGTACGGGGGGAGGAAAGATAGCGGCACGCATGTGGTGAGGGGAGGAGTGGGAGGTGGCGGGGCAGAGAGGGGGAAGGGGGTGGACTGCCCCCCTCCTTACTAGGCCACTGAGTACGAGAAAATCTCCCAAGTAGTGAGTTAAACCCAATCACTAAATCCTTCCCTTCTCCCCCAGGAAACCAAAACTCTTCCCATCCCCCCCACCCCCACCATTCGTACCTTCCACTCACAATCAACTCGTTTCAGGAGAACTCCCTCCCTGAAAGAGGCTTCATGCTTTTGGGGTAAGGGATTGACTATAATCTTTGAAAAGATCGGTTTCTTTTTGCAATTAAGGCAGGTGTGCCTTCGTTCTAGTTTCATTAATGCCTGAAAGTGATTACGCCATGCGCAATAAGAAAGCTGGAAAGCAATGACCACAAATGCTCGCAGTCTAAGCAACAAAGTTCATGATCTGCAAGCCCTGATGTTAGAGGCAGATCTAGATATTGTCGCTATCACAGAGACATGGTTCAGTGAATCACATGGATGGGATGCAAACATACCGGGATATAATCTTTTTAGGAAGGACAGAGATGGTCATAAAGGTGGAGGAGTAGCTCTCTATGTAAAGATCAATATCCAAGCGACCGAAATGCAAGGGACCTGGGGAGAGGAAGAAGCGATATAGATTGCTCTGAAAAGAGAAGATGGAACTTCTATCTACGTGGGTGTAGTCTACAGACCTCCGACTCAATCGCAGCAAATTGATAAGGATCTGATTGTGGATATCCAAAAGTTTGGAAGGAAAGAGGAGGTTCTGCTGTTAGGAGATTTCAACCTGCCGGATGCGGACTGGAATGTTCCGTCTGCAGAATCGGAAAGAAGTAGGGAGATTGTGGATGCCTTTCAAGAGGCTCTGCTCAGACAAATGGTGACGGAACCCACAAGGGAAAAAGCGATATTGGATCTGGTCCTCACAAATGGAGAGAGTATCTCTAATGTTCGAGTGGGTGCTCACCTGGGTAGTAGCGATCATCAAACGGTTTGGTTTGATATAACGGCTAAAGTGGAGAGCGGCCGCACGATACTTAAAGTCCTAGATTTCAAACGTACGGACTTTAAAGCAATGGGAAAGTACCTGAAGAAAGAGCTGATAGGATGGAAGGACATAAGAGAAGTGGAAAGACAGTGGTCTAAGCTGAAAGGAGCGATAAAAATGGCTACGGACCTTTATGTGAAGAAAATCAATAAAAACAAGAGAAAAAGGAAGCCGATATGGTTCTCCAACCTAGTGGCTGAGAAAATAAAGGCGAAAGAGTTGGCGTTCATGAAATATAAAAAAAACCCCAAGAAGAGGAGATCAGAAAGGACTACAGGGTGAAACTGAAAGAAGCCAAGAGAGAGATACGTTTGGCGAAGGCACAGGCGGAAGAACAAATGGCTAAAAATGTAAAAAAGGGAGATAAAATTTTTTTCAGATATATTAGTGAAAGGAGGAAGATGAAAAATGGAATTGCTAGGCTAAAAGATGCTGGGAACAAATATGTGGAGAGTGATGAGGAGAAAGCAAATGTGCTAAACAAATACTTCTGTTCTGTGTTCACAGAAGAAAATCCTGGAGAAGGACCGAGATTGTCTGGCAAAGTTACACGAGAAAATGGAGTAGATTCTGCGCCGTTCACGGAAGAGGATGTTTATGAGCAACTTGAAAAACTGATGTGGACAAAGCGATGGGACCAGACGGGATCCATCCCAGGATACTAAGGGAGCTCAGAGAGGTTCTGGCGAGTCCTATTAAAGACTTGTTCAACAAATCTCTGGAGACGGGAGTGATTCCTGGGGATTGGAGGAGAGCGGATGTGGTCCCTATTCATAAAAGTGGTCACAGGGATGAAGCAGGAAACTACAAGCCGGTGAGCTTCACTTCGGTTGTTGGAAAAATAATGGAAGTGTTGCTGAAAGAAAGGATAGTGTACTTCCTTGAATCTAATGGGTTACAGGATCCGAGGCAACATGGCTTTACAAAAGGTAAATCGTGCCAAACGAACCTGATTGAATTTTTTGATTGGGTGACCAGAGAGCTGGATCGAGGACATATGCTAGATGTAATTTACTTGGATTTCAGCAAAGCCTTTGATACAGTTCCTCATAGGAGGCTGTTGAACAAACTTAAAGGGCTGAAGTTAGGACCCAAAGTGGTGAACTGGGTCAGAAACTGGCTGTCGGACAGACGCCAGAGGGTGGTGGTTAATGGAAGTCGCTCGAAGGAAGGAGTCCCTCAGGGTTCGGTGCTGGGGCCAATCCTGTTCAATATGTTTGTGAGTGACATTGCTGAAGGGTTAGAAGGAAAAGTGTGCTTTTTTGCAGATGATACCAAGATTTGTAACAGAGTAGACACCGTAGAGGGAGTGGAAAATATGAAAAAGGATCTGCAAAAGTTAGAGGAATGGTCTAATGCCTGGCAACTAAAATCCAATACAAAGAAATGCAGAGTAATGCATTTGGGGATTAATAATAGGAAGGAACCGTATATGCTGGGAGGAGAGAAGCTGATATGCACGGACGGGGAGAGGGACCTTGGGGTGATAGTGTCCGAAGATCTAAAGGCGAAAAAACAGTGTGACAAGGCAGTGGCTGCTGCCAGAAGGATTCTGGGCTGTATAAAGAGAGGCGTAGTCAGTAGAAGGAAGAAGGTGTTGATGCCCCTGTACAGGTCATTGGTGAGGCCCCACTTGGAGTATTGTGTTCAGTGTTGGAGACCGTATCTGGCGAAAGACGTAAGAAGACTTGAGGCGGTCCAGAGGAGGGCGACGAAAATGATAGGAGGCTTGCGCCAGAAGACGTATGAGGAGAGACTGGAAGCCCTGAATATGTATACCCTAGAGGAAAGGAGAGACAGGGGAGATTTGATTCAGACGTTCAAATACTTGAAGGGTATTAACGTAGAACAAAATCTTTTCCAGAGAAAGGAAAATGGTAAAACCAGAGGACATAATTTGAGGTTGAAGGGTGGTAGATTCAGGGGCAATGTTAGGAAATTCTACTTTACGGAGAGGGTAGTGGATGCCTGGAATGCGCTCCCGAGAGAGGTGGTGGAGAGTAAAACTGTGACTGAGTTCAAAGAAGTGTGGGATGAACACAGAAGATTTAGAATCAGAAAATAATATTAAATATTGAACTAGGCCAGTTACTGGGCAGACTTGCACGGTCTGTGTCTGTGTATGGCCGTTTGGTGGAGGATGGGCAGGGGAGGGCTTCAATGGCTGGGAGGGTGTAGATGGGCTGGAGTAAGTCTTAACAGAGATTTCGGCAGTTGGAACCCAAGCACAGTACCGGGTAAAGCTTTGGATTCTTGCCCAGAAATAGCTAAGAAGAAAAAAAAAAAATTAAAATTGAATCAGGTTGGGCAGACTGGATGGACCATTCGGGTCTTTATCTGCGTCATCTACTATGTTACTATGACCTTAAGGGATCCAGTTTCAAATACCACCATAACTGATTTTATTCTTTGTAATTGTCAGCCCTCCAGAAACAGAAAAATACCTACTCGAAAGGGTCCAGAGAAGAGCGACTAAGATGGTTAAGGGGCTGGAGGAGTTACCGTACAGTGAGAGATGAGAGAAACTGGGTCTCTTCTCCCTCGAACAGAGTAGATTGAGAGGGAACATGATCGAAACATTCAAGGTACTGAAGGGAACAGACTTAGTAGATAAGGACAGGTTGTTCACCCTCTCCAAGATAGGGAGAACGAGAGGGCACTCTCTAAAGTTAAAAGGGGACAGATTCCATAGAAACGCAAGGAAGTTCTTTTTCACCCAGAGAGTGGTGGAGAGCTGGAATGCTCTTCCAGAGGCTGTTATAGAGGAAAACACCCTCCAGGGATTCAAGACAAAGTTTGACAAGTTCCTGCTGAACAAGAACGGGCGCTAGTAGGGCTAGTCTCAGTTAGGGCGCTGGTCTTTGACCAGAGGGCCGCCGTGTGAGCGGACTGCTGGGCACGATGGGCCACTGATCTGACCAACAGTAGTAATTCTTATGTTCTTGTGTAGTTAAATATGTAAGCTTCGTGCAAACCTGAAGGCTATATAGAACTGGCATGCATTCAGGTACAGTCGATATTTTTCTTTTGCTAGAGGGCTCAAAATTAGGGGGGAAAAAAAAAAGTTAAAGTGGGATTTGAACCCAGGCCCCTCAAGGCTGCTTTGTAGGGAGGTCTGTGGGGCCATTCTTCTAAGAATCCTGCTAGACAGACGTCCTTGTCCCTGTTTTTAGTTTTTTCTTATGTTGGATGCTTCATTATGAAAAATGGATGTCCTCAGCACATGGATGTCCATTACTTCTACTACTATTTATCGCTTATAAAGGCATTTTGACATTTATAGACAGTTCCTGCTCTGAAGAGCTTACAATCTAACTTGGACAGACAGACACGACATATAGGTTGGGGATGCAGAACCCAAAGTGAGAAGAGTTAGGAGTCAAAAGCACTCTCAAAGAGGTGGGCTGACATTTATAGACAGTCCCTGCTTGGAAGAGCTTACAATCTAACTTGGACAGACAGACATGACATAAAGCAGGGGTAGGAAACTCCGGTCCTCAAGAGCCATATTCTAGTCGGGTTTTCAGGATTTCCCCAATGAATATGCATGATATCTATTTGCATGCACTGCTTTCAATGCATATTCATTGGGGGAATCCTGAAAACCTGACTGGAATACGGCTCTCGAGGACCGGAATTCCCTACCCCTGACATAGAGGGTTGGGGATGCAGATCTCAAGGTGAGAGGAGTTAGGAGTCGAAAATACTCTCAAAGAAGTGGGCTGACATTTATAGATGGTCCCTGCTCTGAAGAGCTTACAATCTAACTTGGACAGACAGACATGACATAGAGCAGGGGTAGGGAACTCCGGTCCTCGAGAGCTGTATTCCAGATGGGTTTTCAGGATTTCCCCAATGAATATGCATTGAAAGCAGTGCATGCACATAGATCTCATGCATATTCATTGGGGAAATCCCGACTGGAATACGGCTCTCGAGGACCCGAGTTCCCTACCCCTGACATAGAGGGTTGGGGATGCAGATCCCAAGGTGAGAGGAGTTAGGAGTCAAAAGCACTCTCAAAGAGGTGGTCTTTTAACTGGGCCTTGAACACTTCCAGAGACGGAGCCTGCCGTAGGGATTCTGGCAGCTTGTTCCAAGCATATGGCGCAGCAAGGCAGAAGGGACGGAGTCTGGAGTTGGCAGCCGAAGAGAAGGGCACAGATAGGAGGGACTTAACGGTTGAGCAGAGATCACAGTGGGTTGGGGGGGTATTATAGGTAGAGATAAGTGAAGAGAGATAGTGAGGGGCAGCTGAATGAATGCATTTGTAGGACACTAAGAGGAGTTTGAATTGTATTCAGAAATGGATGGGAAGCCAGTGAAGTGACTTTAGGAGAAGGGTAACGTGCGTAGAGCGTCTCTCCCGAAACATGAGTCGTGCAGCCAAATTTCAGACGGATTGGAGGGGAGCGTATTTGTGAACAGGAAATCCTGAATAATTCCTTTTGGAAAATGCATGTGAGCTGGACGCCTATGTTGGATGTTGTGAGCTGGACGGCTCTATTTTAACTTGGACGTTCTTTTGAAAATGCCTCTTTGTGGTACTATGTTACCTTCATACATATAAGATATATAATGACAGACAGACAGACAGCATCCAAAGAGAGAAAGACAAAGAAAACAGACAGACAGACATCTGCTCTAGCACCCGTTAATGTAACGGGCTTAAAGACTAGTATAAGATATATAATTGGTACCAGTTATTCCATTACTAGAGAAAAGGCATAAGCAGTGCTCAGACTGGAACTTATTCATTTTTAAAAGTATTTCTATATCACTTATAGCCTAAGTGGTTTACATTCAGGTCCTCAAACATGTCTCCCTGTCTCTCCTGGTGGTCTCACACTCTATTGAATGTACCTGGGGGGATTAAGTGACTTGCCCAGCGTCACAAGGAGCAGCATGGGATTTGAACCCCCAACCTCAGGGTGCTGAGGTAGTAGCTCTAACCACTGTGCCACACACTCCCCGCTTCTTATCTATTAGAGACCACATAGCGGAAAGAAGCCCAGCTTGAAATTAGTCCAAGAGGTATAAATGCAAGAGCTAGCTGATCTTTGCAAATGAATTTTGCTCGCTCTCTGGGCTCCAGTCTAGGTTTCATTTACATTCTAATTGTCTTCCCGGTGGACACTTTGGATGTCCATCAATTACACGTGGATTGCAGAAACGTTGGCGCTGTGTCGGCCTATGTGAAACCATAAATAACTTTGCAATGCCGGGCTTTAGTGTCTTTGCATTTTTAGACTAATTTTTCATAGCACACAAGCTCATTTAAATATTTTGCAGTGTAATTGCTTTCTGATACATGTAATAATGACTTAGAGTAGTTATAACTCATTAAGGGTCATCTGTCATTACGTTGCGGCAGAAGCCGAGCTGAATGATGTGGAAATATTTTTCATAAACGTTTATTACTATTCACACAAATGTCAATACATGCGTTCGGAGTTGAGTTCCCACCCAGATAATTCCCACCGGACAGTTCCCAGCCAACAATTACCCCTTGAGTACTTGTCCTCCTAACTAGTTCCCCCTCCATAGCATTTTCTGTATATTGTCAAAAACACCCACAAAGAGAGCCCCCAAAATATTTCCACGTAAGCCACGAATAGGCCAAATATACCAGACATGGCGGCCCAATGGTCCATCTTCGAGTGTGAGTTTCTGCAAACGCGACTCAAGCTCTACCCTGTCGCACACCAAATATTCTCCGTGGGGTTTGGGGGAGGGGGAATTGATACCTCGGGAGGGGAATCAGTTTGGGGGGGAGGTATCTGGAGGAAGTTGTGTAGATGGCTACTCGCCAGATACCACATGGGTATATATATGCCAAAATTCTACCTCTTTAAATGCACACATGGGCAGAGTGGGGGTGGGGGCTCAAAAACTGGGCACCTATTAATTGCCATTCTATAAGGGGCATGCACTATTTCTAGAATAGGCACCTAGATGGAGGGTTGGGGGGCCAGAGGGTGCAAATATAAGAGACACCATCAATAACTGCTATCATATCAAGCAGCCATATGGGGTAAAGACCTAGGAAAACTAATCGCGCACACAAACAACTATGAAGAATTCAGGAAACACCTAAAAACCTACCTATTCCTGAAATACCTAGGTAACGAACCGGAACATCAACCCCCCTCGTAACAACACCACATACCTGAACTTGCAATCACTAAATATGAACACTCTATTCAACTTACGGAACATTTCTACTTCTGTTTAAACAACTGGGCACTTCCTGGCCACACAACACACAGACTGACGTTAATATAATTAATGTTATCAGATGTACACTGCAATACTCTTTAATTCGCTGTACGGGATATTCACTGTTATACTCTTCAATTCACTGTATGTAAAGTTTCTCTTTATATTTATTGTATTTTCAGTTTCTTGTATTGTAAACAGCTTCTTTTATTGTAAACCGCCTAGAAGTCGCAAGATTGTTGGCGGTATATAAAAATAAAGTTATTATTATTATTATATCCCTGCTCTTCTTCCTCATCTTTCCAATTCCAAAATCAAGGTGAATTATCTGCTGCTCCAGAGGGCAGTTCCCTGTCAAAATGGGCTTACAGTTTGAGCTGCGCCTCGGACAATGGAGGGTTAAGTGATTTGCCCAAGTTCACAAGGTGGGTTTTGAACCCTGTCCTTCCTGGTATCTAGCTTCTGTTTTATCCACTAGGCCGTTTCTCGTCAGGATAAATAGTTGGAGACATGCAAGTCTGATGCGTAGCCACCATGAGGAGAGGGTCAATTATGCAATAGTGCCGTTTATTGTATCGTGGCTTCGTGAAAGGTAAGCGCCGGAAATGCAGGCCGGGTTTTTCAAGGCCTACATTTCCGGCGCCTACCTTTCACATGAATCGCAGAAACGGAGGCACTTTTTGGTGCTTGATGCCATTTCTGTGACGCCTGCATTTTTTTCAAGCAAAATTAATCATTTTAAACATCTTTTTCCACTTCAGGTAGGCGCTATTTATAGAATATGGGCCTCAGTCCTTACTCAGCCAGTGTAAGGAGACTCCGCTGGCTGCCTACAGGGGTTTGAGTGCTATTAGCCCCCAAGAAAAGGATCTGGGTGTCATCGTAGACAATACGATGAAATCTTCCAACCAATGTGCGGCGGAGGCCAAAAAAGCAAAGAGGATGCTAGGAATTAACAAGACTAAAGATATTGTAATGCCCCTGTATCGCTCCATAGTGTGACCTCATCTGAAGTATTGCGATCCATTCTGGTCTCCTTATCTCAAGAAAGATATAGCGGCACTAGAAAAGGTTCAAAGAAGAGCGACCAAGATGGTAAAGGGGAAGGAACTCCTCTCGTATGAAGAAAGACTAAAAAGGTTAGGGCTCTTCAGTTTGGAAAAGAGACGGCTGAGGGGAGATAGGGTTGAAGTCTACAAAATCCTGAGTGGAGTAGAACGGATACAAGTGAATCGATTTTTCACTCCGTCAAAAATGACAAAGACTAGGGGACACTCGATGAAGTTACAGGGAAATACTTTTAAAACCAAGAGGAGGAAATATTTTTTTACTCAGAGAATAGTTAAGCTCTGAAATGCATTGCTAGAGGTTGTGGTAAGAATGGATAGTGTAGCTGGTTTTAAGAAAGGGTTGGTCAAGTTCCTGGAGGAAAAGTCCATACTCTGTTATTGAGAAAGACATGGGGGAAGCCACTGCTTGCCCTGGATTGGTAGCATGGAATATTGCTACTCCTTGGGTTTTGGCCAGGTACTAGTGACCTGGATTGGCCACCGTGAGAAGAGGCTACTGGGCTTGATGGACCATTAGTCAGACCCAGTACGGCTATTCCTATGTTCTTAAGTCTGTGATTTGAAAAATGCTGTCTAAGCCAGTGGTTCCCAACCCTGTCCTGGAGGACCACCAGGCCAATTGGGTTTTCAGGCTAGCCCTAATGAATATGCATGAAGCAAATTTGCATGCCTATCACTTCCATCATATGCAAATCTCTCTCATGCATATTCATTAGGGCTAGCCTGAAAACCCGATTGGCCTGGTGTTCCTCCAGGACAGGGTTGGGAATCACTGGTCTAAGCCATATAATGTCATTCTATTCCATGGCTCAAAAGCACACTTCTCCCTCCATATCTGCAATTTCTATATGTGCGGATTCCCTAATTTTTCGTCACTGAACCTGGCATTTCACATTGGAAATCGCTGCTTTCAGGGGTTCCTGAAGGAAATCGCTGCTCTTGGCGTTGTACGGAGCAAATCGCAGGTTGGGTTATTCACGGTTTATTATCTTTTTCAGGTCTATTTTACCAATACACCGCAAATAACATGCAAAACGTTATTTGCAGTTTTTCGGTATTCACGGCTATGTTCTGCCCGCATCCCCCCCGAATACGGAGGGAAAAGTATATTCCTAATGTTCGGGATCTTCAATGCGTTCCTTTCTGTTGCTTTATCCAGCAGATTTAAGAACTCAACCTTTGGGCATCAGACAATGGTGTAGCGAGGGTAAATACCCCCCCCCCCTGCCGTGCGAACGGTCCCCCCTTCCCCCTAAGCTTTTTAATTTTCCAGGCGAGAGAAACAGCAGGAACTTGCACAGGAAAAATGAAAGAAGTACAAGGGAAGGGAAGAGGCGGAAGCGAAAGGCAGGGGGGTGGGGAAGGAA
The DNA here is from genome assembly GCF_902459505.1 of Geotrypetes seraphini. Lineage (NCBI taxonomy): Eukaryota > Metazoa > Chordata > Amphibia > Gymnophiona > Dermophiidae > Geotrypetes > Geotrypetes seraphini. The sequence goes on from NC_047089.1 coordinate 254,847,168, forward strand.
GGGGATGCCTGTGCCCTTTACAAAGACTGCACCTGGGGCGGACTGCCCTCCCTGCGCCAGGGGCACCAGATAATACATTTATTCCAGAAACTGTCAGACTTGTTGTTCTGTATTTCAGCTTTGGAGTTGTCCAGATGTATTTCCTAGGTAAGCCTGGCTTTCTTTATGTATTCCACTTTGAATTTGAGGTATGAGCAGAATATAAGTGCTTGTATTGTGATTATGATTATAATTATAATTATGGTTGTTCTACTGCCCTCCTGGGTATGCCTACATGTGGCATCCTGTACAGCTTTCTAAGACCCCTTTTTTACTTACAAAACATGCTCTACACCTGCAAAATCACCTCTATATTGTATTTCCACCCGCTCTGGGCAGGAACTGTCCCTGTATCTGTACACCCCCCCATTACACCTTAGCCGGGAGTTCATTGCAATCAAGTCATCCCATTTAGCATGATCACATATAAGCAGAAAATGTTACAAAGCCTCTCGTTCTTAACCCCCCCCCCCACCAAAAAAAAAAAAAGAAAAAGACCCAACCCAAAAACTGCACTTCTTATTAGCAAAAATCACCTATAGTGAAAGAATACAGTGGGACTGATATTCTGCTGTTGCTGATCACCTCCGGCATTAAACCCGGAAATTCAGTACCGTTTTTTGTCTGTGCACTGCCATTGAATTTCTGGATTTCCAGAGCCAACTAAGACCTAGTAACATAATAATATAGTACAGTATCCCCCCAAAATTCGGGGGGGCGGGGGGGTTACGTTCCTAGAGCCGTCTGCAAATTTCAAAAAACCGCAAATACTGTAAATTGCCCTGTACAGTACTTTCTCGTCCCGAGATCAGCCGCAGGGATTGCCCTTCTCTGGGGTCCCGCCCTCTTCTGCGGCTGCTTCCTGTTTCCGGCAAGGCGGGACACGAGATGGGCGGTGAAGGAAGAGGATGTCTGAAGGGGGCGGATTGCGTCCGGCGTTCCGGGAAGGAGACCAGGAAGCGATCGTGGACCACGGGAGAGGGGAGAGCGGTAACGCTAGCATGGAAAAACCCGTGAATTACTGAGTCCGCGAGGGTGTACTGTACTCTAAAACAGATCAGTATTATTAATAGTAGTTCATCTTCGCACTTCAATTCAGGATAAAGTAGAGTGGGCAGACCTGATGGGCTGTGGCCCTTATCTGCCGTCATCTTCTATGTTTCTATGGGTTCCTTTTATTAAGGCATGCTAACTGATATAGCATGCGCTAAAGATTAGCTAAGGCTAAATCAGTTAGCATACCTTAATAAAAAGACCTCTAAATGTTGTTTGAAATGGTACCTTGGTTTGCGAGCATAATTCGTTCTGGAAGCATGCTCGTAATCCCCAGTAGAGAATGACACGGTGGTTGTTACCTGAGGCTAGCCATGGGTAACCTGATGAAACGGGGAAAGAAAAATTAGTGGTCGCTGCGGAGACGGGAACAAGGCCATTCACCGGCCTGTGACGCGTTGAATGGTCTTGTCTCCGCAGTGAAGCCAGCACGGATCGTGCGGTCCAGCATCTCCACCTGATCGTCGCATCCTACGTCCTGCCATCTCCCTCCCTCCACCTCACCTTAGGTGCCTGCCGAGTCTGACTTTAATTCTCCTCCCTAGCTGCACGCTTCCAATAAGCCGCGCTTTGCGTGGCTGCTTGAATTGTTGAATCTCCTCCTCTGACGCAACCGGAAACAGGAAGTTGGGTCAGAGGAGAAGCTTCAACAGCTCAAGCAGCCGCGCACGGGGCTTATCGAAAGCATGAGGCTGGGAGAAGAATTAAAGTCGGACTCGGCAGGCACCTAAGGTGAGGTGGAGGGAGAGAAATGGCAGGACGCGGCGATCGGGCGGGAGGGGGCTTCTGGACCACGTGATCTGTGATCGCGCATGTTCCCTCACACTAGGAAGGAGGGAGTGGACAGTAGTCATGGGGACAGGGTGGGCACAGTGGTCACGGTGATGGGGACAAATTTTTTCCCCGTGTCATTCTCTAATCCACAGCACTCGTCTAGCAAAGCGAATTTCCCAAGAGGAAATAATGGAAACTCGGACGATTCGTTCCACATCCCAAAAACTCCTGTACGTCCTTGTATTGCAAGATCTCGCTCGTTTCGAACAGTCACTACACTACGGGTGAATTGGGCCTGATGCTTTTATTACGTCCAGCCGCGCTCAGCGTGAGATGTGCATATGTTGTGCGCGCTTGAACTGCGGGTACATGTATTATGTTCAGCCGCGATCAGTGATGCCACGCGCACATATTGTGCATATTTGACGCACTTACATGTACTCGTACCGCAAGACAGCGCTCGTTTGTCGAGTTGAAATTTAAGAAAATGTTTTGCTCGTCTTGCAAAACGCTCGCAAACCACGTTACTCGCTATCCAAGGTTTGACTGTATATAGATGTTTATTTCTTAATACTCATAGGGGATCATAATCAAAACGGAAATACGTCTAAAAACCACCCTAAATCGGCACTTGGACGACCATTAAGACAAGTTGTGCAAGTGCTGAGAATCCAACTGGGTTTTAGACGTATCTTAAGAACTTAAGAACTTTCAAGGCTGCAATCTCTCTAATGTACCTGAGGCGATGGGGAGATTAAGTGACTTGCCCAGAGTCACAAAGAGCAGTGTGGATTTGAACACACAACCTCAGGGTGCTGAGGCTGTAACTCTAACCACACAAATGGCAAAATTTGCTATTTAGTAAAACTCTAGTGTGTATTTCGATCGGTGTCAGGTCAAAAGCGCGCCGGGACAAAGGCGCGCCCAGACAATTGAGCGCAGCGCGGAGGCGCACGCCGCTCTAAATTACTGGCTCTGACAGGGGGGGCATGGGGGGGAACCCCCCCCCCACTTTACTTAATAGACATCGTGCCGCGTTGTGAGGGCGTTGTGGGGGGTTGTAACCCCCCACATTTTACTGAAAACTTCACTTTTTCCCTGTTTTTAGGGAAAAAGTTCAGTTTACAGTAAAATGTGGAGGGTTACAACCCCCCCAAACCCCCCATAACGCCAGCGCGATGTCTATTAAGTAAACTGGGGGGGTTCCCCAACAAAACCCCCCGTCGGAGCCCCTAAAAACTGTAATTTTGTGCGGTGCGCAACTCCGCGCTGCGCTCAATTGTCGGGCATGCTTTTGTCCTTCGCGCCGTTGTCTATGAACCATTTCGATCCCTTCCTTGAGGCAGGTGGAAATCTACTCACTGAAAGCACACAGTGGAGGGGGGGGGCAGGAGGGTCTTTCAAAATGAAACTCTATCCCTGACCTCAGCGCACTTCTTTTCAGCCACGGATGAATGCACCCATGTGGTGACTGACACAGAAACTTTCATCAACTTTTTAGTTAGGGAGGGGGGGGGGAACCTTCGGGATGTAAACCGTTGATTACGCACAGAAAAAGCGTTGAAAGTTGCCTTCCCTGTATGGAAGAGCGAGCACATGAGATCGGCAGCCTCACGAGGGGGAGGGGGAGGGGGAGGTGAGTCACTGACTGCCCTGTTTTGAGCAAAAGTATCAAGTGATTAGCAATGTGCTATTATGTTCCGCTCACATGTTTGTTGGTGATAAAAAAGGTTTCCTTTTTTGCTCTGGCTCTTTGTGCTATTCCCGTCTCCATCCGCTGCTTCTCATTCGTCAGGGCAGTTTCCAAATGTGTATCATTGTTCCATTGTTAATCCCCGAGACAGGTTGTTGAGCCGAACCACGGCTGTGTTGGCTCACTCATGGAGGAGTGGCCTAGTGGTTTAGAACGGCCGCCTCGGCATCCTGAGCTTGTGAGTTTGATCCCAGCGCTACTCCTTGTGACCTTGGGCAAGTCGCTTAACCCGCCATTGTGAGCCTGCAGGGGCACATAGGGACATGCTTATTTTTTTTTAATTTCTAGACCGCCTATTTATTTATTTTATTTTCTCTACCGTTCTCCCAGAGGAGCTCAGAACGGTTTACATGAATTTATTCAGGTACTCAAAGTATTTTTCCCTGTCTGTCCTAGTGGACTCGCACTCTATCTAATGTACCTGGGGCAATGGGGGGCTTAAGTGACTTGCCCAGGGTCACAAGGAGCAGCGTGGATTTGAACCCACAACCTCAGGGGCAGTAGCTTTATGACTAAGAGGTTAGCAAATGAAACATTCACAATAGTTCAAAGCCAGTAGAAATGCAAAATGCTTTCAATTACAGTGCGATCACGTAATAGCCTCAAAAATTGGAGGAAATTATATGTTGTCCCTGATGACCTTTCAATATAAACTACTTAGGATCTCCATTGTGATATATAAAGAAAAAATATATACAACCCTTTGGACTGAAATGAAGCCATCCTCCTGGTTGTGCCCACCTGTACAGAGGAACAGTAGGTTTTGGAAGGGATTTGGCCAGTCCTCTTAGAGCAGCAAGCAGGTCTCTTGTGGTTAGTGCCATGGATTCAGGACCACATCCCACTCTAACTAGTACACTTGTGGTGGAAAGTGTGAGTGTACAGGACCTGCAGACGTAAGATCTATTGGGTAGGGTTACCAGATTTCACTATTGTAAAATGTGGACCCTTGGCCCTGCCCCCAGGCCCGCCCAGTTCTACCTCATTCCATCCAAGTCACGCCCCCTAGCCCCACCTCGTCAGCCTGTTCTCATGCGTGGAGCCGCGTCAGGAGGGCATCGGCACAGGTGCACTCCCAACACGGTCCCAAGCTAGAAGCTTTACAAAACCAGAACAAAGTGCCAGGTTTTGAAAAGCCGTCCGGATGCCCAGACATGTCCTCTAAATCCGAGTGAATCTGGATGTCTGATCTCCCTATATTGGGGTGGGGCTCACTGTACAAACTAATGGGGTTCCGGTGAGATGTGTACCTGGGACCTTGTATGCCCCCTAGGGTTCATCACTGCTCTTCTGGGATGTCTGCTAAGAATGCTGGTCCCTCCTACATCCCAAGGGCTGTGTGTTTGCATTTTTCATCTGAATGTTTTGTTGTTGTTGGGTTTTTTTTTTTTTGTTTTTTTTTTTTGGGGGGGGGTCAAAAAGATAGACACACTGAGGAGAAACACATCTATTTAATTTATTGATTTTGATTTTGATCCCATTTTCCCAGAAGCTCAGAATGGGCTACAATTTGACATTCACAGTCAATTTAAGAACAACAATTAGGTTACATTTAGATAATCACAGAACGATTCGAAAGTCCGGCCTCGTCCTAGCAAAGAGTAATTGGAGAGTAAATTGAGGAAGCTGTTCAGTTGGAAGAGGAAGGTCTTTATTGCTCTACGGAAGGGCATTAGTGAGTCTAGTGACCTGATCTGTGTGGGTAGCTGGTCCCATGGCCTGGACATTTTTTTTTTAATATTTTGAAAGTGACCATTCTATCTACTGCATTTATGGACATTTTCCCCAAAATATCCAAAGTCATATTTTGACATCATATTGAAAATGCCCCTCCAGATCGTATATGATGCGATCTAGGCTGCTATGCTTTACACATTTTGAATATGCTATAGAGCATTATTTATACAAGTGAGTTCCCTGAACAAGATGCGAAAAATCATGGTCCAAGGTAGGGAGAACGAGAGGGCACTCTCTAAAGTTAAAAGGGGATCGATTCCGTACAAACATAAGGAAGTTCTTCTTCACCCAGAGAATGGTGGAAAACTGGAATGCTTTTCAGGAGTCTATTATAGGGGGAAACACCCTCCAGGGATTCAAATAAGTTCCTGCTGAACCAGAACGTACGCAGGTAAAGCTAGACTCAATTAGGGCACAGGTCTTTGACCTAAGGGCCGCCGCGGGAATGGACTGCTGGGCACGATGGACCACTGGTCTGACCCAGCAGCGGCTCTTCTTCTGTTGTCCATGTTGGAAGCCTTGAATAGCTACTCTTTGAAGACTCTTATACAAGTCAAGTCTTGTAAAATAAGTTTTCAATTAGTTTGTTTCAGTATAAACATCCTTTGAAGTGCTGTGATTGCACCTAGCTTATGGTCCACCTGGGTGGCTCTGATAGCATTGTAAGACCCTTTTTATGACAGATTAGCTAATTTCTTCTTTCTTATTATGCGTATTCTGGTCTTTGACCCTTGTACACCGAGTTGAGCTCCGTCGAGAGATGATCCGGCATATAAATTGAAGACTAGATTAGATTATTTTTTAAATCTATATGATGTTTTTCCAAAAAATCTTGAAGTAAAATGTAACGTGTTTTTTAAGATAATATTTCTGTTTATTTATTTGGACCGGGAGAGGGGAGATACGATAGAGACGTTTAAATACCTTTATAATGTAAATGCACATGAGTTGAGTCTCTTTCATTTGAAAGGAAGCTCTGGAACGAGAGGGCAGAGGATGAAGTGAAGAGGTGACAGGCTCAGGAGTAATCTGAGGAAATACTTCTTTACGGAAAGGGTGGTAGATACGTGGAACAGTCCCCCAGAAGAGGTGGTGGAGACAGAGACTGTGTCTGATTTCAACAAAGCCTGGGATAGGCATGTGGGATCTCCTAGAGAGAGAGGAAGAGATAATGGTTACTGCGGATGGGCAGCTCTATGACCTCACAATGCAGGTGCACAGAGCCTTAGCCTATAGGAAGAGGAGATGCAAATGTTAAGAGTTTAGCCAATAGGGAGAGGGGAAATATGATAAGAGACGTTCAAATACCTACGTGGTGTAAATGCACATGAGTCGAGTCTCTTTCATTTGAAAGGAAGCTCTGGAACGAGAGGGCAGAGGATGAAGTGAAGAGGTGACAGGCTCAGGAGTAATCTGAAGCAATAGTTTGTTACGGAAAGGGTGGCAGATGCATAGAACAGTCTCCCGGTAGAGGTGGTGGAGACAGAGACTGTGTCTGAATTCAAGAAAGCCTGGGATAGGCATGTGGGATCTCCTAGAGAGAGGAAGAGATAATGGTTACTGCGGATGGGCAGCTCTATGACCTCACAATGCAGGTGCACAGAGCCTTAGCCTATAGGAAGAGGAGATGCAAATGTTAAGAGCTTTAGCCAATAGGGAGAGGAGGAGCTAGTGGATGCTCTGGATGGGCCATGTGGCCTTTATCTGCCATCATATTTCTATGTTTCTATATATTCATGAAGAGATTCGCCCAAAGCATAGTAATCAAGTACTCTTACATTGATAACATATGATTTTGTCATTAATGTTCTTTCCCTATCTGGGTATTGTGTCCTATAATTTGGTTTATTCCGAAGATTTTAGAGCCCATGTCTTGAACAGAGCCGAAACTAGGCGGGCTCTGATTTTGTCTTTGCAAAGCTTCCTAGGATCAGTCCACTGGGCCATTTAGCTGTGGCTTTGATGCTAAATCACTCCAAATCTCCACAGTCTAGAGACAATTCTCATTACCTGCCAGCCCAGCTCATTCTTACTATTAGTAATGATAAGAATATGAATTATTATTGGAATATTTTGCTTTTGAAACTCTTCCGTCTCGTTTCCTTTCCCCGACTCATTCTCTAGTGAGTTCACAAATAAATTCTGATGTGGGTGAATGGAAATTTAAAAGCTTGAGAGAGAAAACTGCTGCTAGGTGATAATTAAATTAAAAAAAAAAAATATATATATATGCTGTAGAAAAGAAAGGAAATTGTGGACTGCCTGCAAATTAAATCCAAACCTTACCACAGCTTCGTTTCCTTACTGTACCCAGCTGACATCAATTTGAAACCCTTCTGCAGGGTGGCCGGGGTTTGTGTCTTAAGCAAACCTTTGACTGAAAAGGGAAATCATCAGTTTTATCGCTGCCAAACATCTGAATGTGGCAGCAAGGGGAAGGTCAACTTTTTATGATCCTGGTGTCAAGAAAGTAGACACACATTAGATCAATGGCCCCGTGCTAGAGCGGGGTTCATCTTAATCAGAATTGTCATATACTTCAATTTATGTCCACATCATTTCCTGCCTCCAGTGATTTGTAACCATTTGCTAGGGCCTATTCAGCGAATGTGAAATTGCCTTCTTTCAGGTAGAATGACAAAGGGAACAAAGCTCTCGGCTTATGAACACAGCACTTGCCTTCCTGTACATCCAGATCCTAGAAATCATTGTTGCACCCGGCACACAAGGGGTTAAGTCTATAACTGGGTCCCTCCATGTAGGTGTCCTGAGAACGTTTGGTAGACACCTATTTTTATAGCAGAAAATGTGTCCAGGTCCATTATAGCAGTGTTTTTCAACCTTTTTTGGGCAAAGGCACACTTGTTTCATGAAAAAAATCACGAGGCACACCACCATTAGAAAATGTTAAAAAATTTAACTCTGTGCCTATATTGACTATATATAAAGTAATTCTCTTGAATAGGAATCAAATAAACACAAAGAAAGTATTTTATAATTACTTTATTATGAAATATTAAGTAAACAGAATAGTGAAAAATTATAAAATACTTTATTCAGTGCGAAACCTGGGCCTGTTTGGCTGAACACAAAGCTGATATTCTGGCTGGAATGGAAGAAAGACACACACGTAGCTCTTCGTCAACAGCTCTCAGTCTCTCTCTGTATTTGGTTTTTATAGCATACAAAAATAGACAAATATACCCTCCATCCTTTTTATTAAACCACAATAGCAGTTTTTAGCGCAGGGAGCTGCGCTGAATGTCCAGCGCTGCTCTTGACGCTCATAGGCTCCCTGCGCTAAAAACCACTATTGCGGTTTAGTAAAAGGTGACCATATTGTAAAATATAGACAGCAGATATAAATTCAGAACTGTGCATAGTAAGTGAAGGGAAGTTTTCATCTCTGGGAATTTACCCAGTTAACTATTAAGTTATTTGGGCAAATTCCTTTGAAAACTGTGGTAATACTGCCTCCACTTTGCTAAATTTAAAATCAAATCATTTTTCCTACCTTGTCTGGTGATTTCTGGTTGCACTTTCTTCTTCTGACTGTGCATCCAATCTTTCTTCCCTTCTATCAGCCTGTATGCTTTCTCTCCTCCACACCTCATTCCCTCCCCCAACTTTTTCTTCCTCTCTCCCTGACCTTTCTTTCTTTTTTTCTGTTTCTCTTCTTTCCTTCTGTTTCCCTGCCTGCCCCCTTTCTTTCTTTCTCCCTGCCGTTCCCCAAGCCACTGCCACTGCCGTTGCCATCGGGGAACAGGACCCACCAATGGATAACAGGCCCCAAAGCCGACGCCGACGCATGCTCTCCCTGACGTCAATTCTGCAATCGGAGAGGAAGTTCCGCCCAGCCAGGCAGCGATTGGCTGGCCCGAACTTCCTCTCCGACTGCATAATTGACGTCGGGGAGAAGAAGACTTATCGGCTCGATAGATTAGATCGCCAAGACAAAGTGAGTCCTGGGTGATCGACTCACTTTGCCTTGGCGAGCTACTGGCGCCCCTGCCTCGGGCCCCCTGTCAGCTCCGGGCCCCTGAATGCAGGACTGGTAGTACTGCCCTGATGGCGGCCCTGCGGCACACCAGGCAACATCTCGCAGCGGTTGAAAAACACTGCATTATAGAATACTTAGAACAGTTGTCAAAGTCCCTCCTCGAGGGCCGTAATCCAGTCAGGTTTTCAGGATTTCCCCAATGAATATGCACGAGATCTATTAGCACACAATGAAAGCAGTGCATGCAAATAGATCTCATGCATATTCATTGGGGAAATCCTGAAAACCCGACTGGATTCTGGGCCTCGAGGACCGGAGTTGCCCATGTCTGGACTAGATCAGGGATCTCAAAAGTTCCTCCTTGAGGGCCGCAATCCAGTCAGGTTTTCAGGATTTCCCCAATGAATATGCATTGAAAGCAGTGCGTGCAAATAGATCTCATGCATATTCATTGGGGAAATCCTGAAAACCCGACTGGATTGCAGCCCTCGAGGAGGGACTTTGTCACCCCTGCCTTAGAACATCCAGCACAGAAGACTCTGACTAATAATACTGATGAAGCTCCACGGCGCAATGGACATGGTTTGAATAATAATAATTTATGTTTTCTATACCACCATACCAAAAAGGTTCAAAGCAGTTCACAACAGGAAAAGTTGGTACATACAGTGCAAATAGGTAACATACAGATAAAACAGGCAGATATTATTAAAATACATCAATTAAAAAGCAAGATAGTTTAACACACAATGCATTGAGATATCAACCTATCAAACAGATCAAAATAGGAAGTAGCCTCTTGCATAGTTTTTCCGAGCCACATGTTCAATTTGGCAGCCTGAAATGAGAAATGTTTGGACAATTTCCTGGAGGAAAAGTCCATAGTCTGGTATTGAGAAAGACATGGGGGAAACCACTGCTTGCCCTGGATTGGAAGCATGGAATGTTGTTATTCTTTGGGATTCTAGAATCTTGGTAAGGGATTCCGGAATCTTTGAGATTCTGCATGGAATGTTGCTACCCCTTGGGATTTGGTCAGTTCACAGTCATTCGCGCCTACATTTGAGCCCAGACAATTGGGTGCAAGACTCTAGCGTGCCGCCAGAAAAGTTAATTTTAAAGAGCTCCGATGGGGGGGGGGGGTGAGGGGGTAACCCCCCCAGTTTACTTAATAGTGTTTGTGCTGCCATGGGGGGAGGGGGGTTTGGGGGTTGGAACCCCCCATTATAGAGGAAACTTAACTTTTTCCCGATTTTTCAGGAAAAAGTTAAGTTTTCTGTATAATGGGAGGGGGTTGTATCCCCCCACCCCCAATGGCAGCCAATGGCAGCGCAAATAGTATTAAGTAAAGTGGGAGGGGGTTCCCCCCCTCAAACACACCCCGTCGTAGCTCTTTAAAATTAACTTTTACAGCGTCGCACTGGAGTCTTGCGTGCAATTGTCTGGCCTCAAATGTCGGGCGCGGCTTTGTCCGGCGAGCTTTTGTCCCTTCACTGGTTTGGTCACGTACTAGGGACCTGGATTGGCCAACATTAGAACGGGCTACTGGGCTTGATTGACCATTGGTCTGACCCGGTAAGGCTATTTTTATGTTCTTATGTTAGGGAAGGAATGCAGTTGGCATGGTGGGGGCCTCTGCTGGCTAAAAAGAGACACTGAGACTTATTTCTCAGTAATGACTTGCGACTTTGAGTTTCACTAACACCCAAGGGAAGAATGCAGAATTAAAAATATTAATGTAATAATATGAAGAACAGTATAAGCTCTGTTCCATCTATTAATAATAAGAATAAGCCTGCTTTACAATTAGCAAAGTCAAAAGCACGTTGCCCAGAAGCATGGCCACGGAAAGATTAATGTGGGTTGTTGTAGTGTGTAATAACATTTTTGTCCTACCAAGAAAAGGTTTTAAATTGAATTTTCAAACAGATCTGCTCACATTGGAGCCAGAGGGCTTCTCTTTTGAGACGTGAACTGTGTCACTGTGGAGTCGAGGAGTGCAAGGGAAAAGCGATGTTTAGGAGTCCAGTTAGAAGGTCAGGCCTGGAGCACCCAAGGAGTTTGGAACCTCAGCAATTTGTAGGGAAGGGCTGTGCAAAAGGTTTTATGTCGTTTTTCTTGATGCTTATTGTATATTATTAAGGGATTTGGGATTTGGCTCAGGCTTTTTCAGTTGTTGCTCAAAGTTAAAAGGGGATCGATTCCGTACAAATGTAAGGAAGTTCTTCTTCACCCAGAGAGTGGTAGAAAACTGGAATGCTCTAGGGGGAAACACCCTCCAGGGACTAAAGACAACGTAGATAAAGACAGGTTGTTCATTCTCTCCAAGGTAGAGAGAACGAGAGGACACTCTCTAAAGTTAAAAGGGGATAGATTCCGTACAAACGTAAGGAAGTTCTTCTTCACCCAGAGAGTGGTAGAAAACTGGAACGCTCTTCCGGAGGCTGTTATAGGGGGAAACACCCTCCAGGGACTAAAGACAAAGTAGATAAAGACAGATTGTTCATCCTCTCCAAGGTAGAGAGAACGAGAGGACACTCTCTAAAGTTGAAAGGGGATAGATTCCGTACAAACGTAAGGAAGTTCTTCTTCACCCAGAGAGTGGTGGAAAACTGGAATGCTCTTCCGGAGTCTGTTATAGGGGGAAACACCCTCCAGGGACTAAAGACAATGTAGATAAAGACAGGTTGTTCACTCTCTCCAAGGTAGAGAGAACGAGAGGACACTCTCTAAAGTTAAAAGGGGATAGATTCCGTACAAACGTAAGGAAGTTCTTCTTCACCCAGAGAGTGGTAGAAAACTGGAACGGCTCTTCCGGAGACTGTCATAGGGGAAAACACCCTCCAGGGATTCAAGACAAAGTTAGACAAGTTCCTGCTAAACTGGTGAGACTGGACTCATTTGGAGCACTGGTCTTGACCTTGGGGCCGCTGTGTGAGCGGACTGCTGGGCAGGATGGACCACTGGTCTGACCCAGCAGCGGCAATTCTTATGTTCTTATGGCTTACATTTTGGTACAGTATTTTCATGTCCCTGGAGGGCTCAAAATCTAATGTGTTACGTGCCTTGCCTTAGGCGTCCTCATTTCCATGGTGCTTAGCCATTTCTAGGGCTTATTCTTGTTGATAAATAATGAGGAATATGGACCAGTAGGGCACGCTCTTGATACCCCCCAATGTTTTATTTTCTGCTGTTTTGAGTTCAAGATGATATGAGAAAAGTCATTTCAAACAAAGTGAACACCCTGCAGATCGGAGAACGGTGAGAAAGGGGCATTTACCAGCACTATCGGAAAGATGAGAAGCTGCCTCCCCTGAGCCCCCAGGACAGTCCTCGCTTTAAGTTTTGACGTTCAAATAGGCACATATTGTGGTCAATGTTTGCACTTAGCAGACACCAAAAGGTTTTACCCATCTTTGGGATTCGGGTCAATATTCAAAAGGGTTTAGCCAGGCAACAGAGGCCCCTGACCACTTAAATCCCGCATTTATCTGCATTTAACCAGTTACTATTAATAAATACCACAGCTAGCCAGATAGAGTTAAGTTAGAGTTACCCAACAACTTATAAGAACATAAGAATTGCCGCTGCTGGGTCAGACCAGTGGTCCACTCACGCAGCGGCCCTTAGGTCAAAGACCAGGGCCCTAACTGAGACTAGCCCTACCTGCATACTTGTCTAACTTTGTCTTGAATCCCTGGAGGGTGTTTCCCCCTATGACAGACTCCGGAAGAGCATTCCAGTTTTCTACCACTCTCTGGGTGAAGAAGAACTTCCTTACGTTTGTACGGAATCTATCCCCTTTTAACTTTAGAGAGTGTCCTCTCGTTCTTTATTTTTATCTTTTTTATTTATTCAATTTTCTATAGCGTTCTCCCCAGGGAGCTCAGAACGGTTTACATGAATTTATTCAGGTATTCAAGCATTTTTCCCTGTCTGTCCCGGTGGATTCACACTCTATCTAATGTACCTGGGACAATGGGGGGATTAAGTGACTTGCCCAGGGTCACAAGGAGTAGCACAGGATTTGAACCCACAACCTCATGGTGCTGAGGCTGTAGCTTTAACCACTGCACCACTCTAGAAATCAGAATGTAGTAAAAGTGAGTCAAGTCTAGGCCAATGAAGCCATTGTGACATCACTGCTGAGGTTGGCTCTTATTGGTGGAATGAGGCATTGTGACATCACTGTATCAACTCTGGTTACCAGAGGCAGACACTTTGGACACTATTTATTCATTCAATTTTCTATGTCATTCTCCCAGGGGAGCTCAAAACGGTTTACATGAATTTATTCAGCTACCCAAGCATTTTTCCCTGTGTGTCCCGGTGGACTCACAATCTATCTACTGTGGTGGGGCAATGAGGGATTAAGTGATTTGCCAAGGGGCACAAGGAGTAGCGTGGGATTTGAACCCACAACCTCAGGATGCTGAACTTTAATCACTGCAGCACCCTCTCAAACACAGAAACCTTTATAGGAAATGGGCTTCTCTCAAACAGGTTCCAGGTACTGAACAGGGGTTTTCAAGTAACACTGGGCTTTAAGGGGTTAATATTAGAAACCTTTTTAGTGCATAAAACTGCATTTTAGGGACAGATATAGACATATACATTTGCCCAGGGGTATACATGCAGAAAAGTAGGTGCTTCCCACGCGTACTTTGACAAGATGTTAAAAATAGTAAGATGAACATTTTTGAATATGTTCTAAACGAGCTGCTAAAATAGTGAAAATTCTCAATTCTGCTTGTGGCGTATATGGACAAGGTAGATGCATTTGATTTCGAAAGGCTGCATGATTGGTCACAAATGTATTTTGCAATATTGGTTACAGAAAGATCCTTTTTGGCATTTTATTTGAAGTTAGGGATGTTTGTAAGTTTCCAAGACGTACAAGTTTCTTTTTGAAAATTTGGGATCCATCTATTCAAAATCTTTCCTCTGGAGCACGAAGTACGATTATTAATATTTTACATTGAAGCTTTGGAAACATTTATAACTTTGCAATACCTGGCAATATGTGTCATCTTCCATTCAGAGGGGGGGAGAACAGGGGGGGTTCAGGGGTAGAATGAAATAGGTCATATAGAAATGTATATTGAAGGAATGATAAATTTCATATTTTATTATAATTTCATTAATTACTTCAAAACAATGTGAATAGGAGGGGGAAGGAGAGGGGGGGAAGGGAGGTGGGGGTATTAGGGGGGTTGATATGGGTCTTATGGAAATATATTTTGGAGGAATGATAGAAATATGTATGAAAATATCATAATTGTGAATCTATTTGAAATGAAATCTATTTGTATTATATTATATTTAATTATTTCCTTCAATAAAGTGTTATAAAGTACATCAAATAGTGAACATGCCTAACTGTAATTGTGAGGCCGAGCATGCGGTATCTTCTCTATATTTGCCATTCCGCTGTCCCTCTGCGAATGGGGGCTACAGACAGTCCAAGTTGTTGAAGGTCTGGGGAAGGGTATAGCGCCACTGTATTTGTTGTTTGAAGGATGAACTAATATGAAAAATATTCAGGGCAATTCTTGAGGTAGTGCCACATATGGGTATCAAAGACGCCTTTAATTGGCAGGTGCTGGGGATTGTTATTAAGAACATATGCTAGCCATAGCGTAAGCCATAAACGCAGCAGGGATATGTGGCACTGGCAGTATTTTGCCTCCGTTTAGGCCTCCTCCCTGCAAACAGCACCTAGGCGGAGTTTTGGCATTCACTTGCACATGTGTTAGTGTTGTGACGTCCTGGATTATAGAATTGCTCTTTATCTGTCGAGGGCTTGGATGGAGTAAGGCTGGTCCAGCACAAGGACAGGGGCTGAATAAATGAATATTTCTCCCTTCTAGCAGCTCTGATTTAAAAACAAAAAGTAGAGAGAATAACAGGCTGTTGGAACGATGAAAGAATGGAACAATCTCCCCCTATAATTAGGCAGAAAATGAATTCTATTATTTTTTAGGAGATTAGTGAAAAAAAGTAGTTTCTTCAGAAATGTTTATGGAGTAGAGTTCAACATGTTTTAATTAGATATTTTCAATTTCTAATACGAGAATTATTAAAAAGAACTTGCTCTACTGCCTATGCCAAAATATAAGAATCTATTGTAGGTGGTTTACAAGTGAAAAACAATAAAACTGTCCCACAAACTTTTCGGTCGGAAAGCACACTAAACCCAATGCCCCGGCCAGAAGGCACCTGGAAGTGCCCGGACGTTGACGTGATGATGTCTGTGCATGTACTGGGGCCCCCCTGGTCGTGACCCTAAACCCGTCACTTTGGTGGGGGATCCTGGAGGAGGGAAGGTGCGGGGAGAGGAGCAGAGACGCCAGTGAGGAGAAGAGTTTCAGTCTTTGGGAAGCAGAGCTGAGCTTGTGATGTCATAATGCTTCATTCCACCAATAAGAGCCAACCTTGTCAGTGATGTCACAATGGCTTGATTGTCCTGTACTCCCCTCTGCCCTCCAACCCAGCCAGCAGAGTAACCCTTCCCTTTACTGTATCTGTGACATCCTGCTTATCTGTTTAGATTGTAAGCTCTTTGGAGCAGGGACTGTCTTCTTTATGACTCTTTACAGTGTTAAGTGCATCTGGTAGTGCTATAGAAATAATTAATTGAAGTAATAGTAATAACATTTGAATGTCAGATTAATGCATTTGAGGCAATTAAGACCAAGTAGGTTTAGAAGTGTGACTGAGGCCATTTTACTTCCATATTTAGGGCTCCTTTGATCCAGCGGTAAATGTTATGACACTCATGGAATTCCTCTGAGCGTCGGAGCATTTACCTTGTCAGTCCACGCTAAAAATCTCTAGCGCAGCTTGATAAAGGAGGGGAGGGGTCATATTGTAATTCCCTTTTGTGGGGGGTGACTGAGAAGATGTGTAGTAGATTGGAGCAGTTACAAAATTCAACTGAAAAGATAAAGCCTCTGTTGACGGTCGCCAGTCAAAAAGAGTGTAATATTTAAGATGGCATGCTTGATCCGTAAGGCTATGTTTGGGTGTAATTTTGGGGATTAACCTATGCATTGAGTATTCCGAATTTATTTGTTCTTGCTAGAAAGACACAACATTATAGGTTAAATTTTCCTTCAAAGGAGGGGGGAGGGTGTGGTGCGGTGCAGTGGTTAAAGCTACCCTCAGCACCCTGAGGTTGTGGGTTCAAACCCACACTGCTCCTTGTGACCCTGGGCAAGTCACTTAATCCCCCCTATTGCCCCAGGTACATTAGATAGATTGGGAGCCTGCCGGGAGAGACAGGAAAAACTGCTTAAGTACCCGAATAAATTCATGTAAACCATTCTGAGCTCCCCTGGGAGAACAGCAAAGAAAATTGAATAAGTGAAAAATGTCTGTCTCGTAACCAGAGCTGATCTTGTGATGTCACAATGCCTCATTCCGCCAATAAGAGCCAACCTCATCAGTGATGTCACAATGGTTTCATTGTCCTAGACTTGGCTCACTTTTACTACATTTTGATTTCTAGAGTGGCTCAGTGGTTAAAGCTACAGCCTCAGCACCCTGAGGTTGTGGGTTCAAACCCACACTGCTCCTTGTGACCCTGGGCAAGTCACTTAATCCCCCCATTGCTCCAGGTACATTAGATAGAGTGTGAGACCACCAGGACAGACAGGGAAAAATGCTTGAGTAGCTGAATAAATTCATGTGAACTGTTCTGAGTTCCTCTGGGAGAACAGGATAGAAAGTTGAATGAGTGATACATATACATTTTCATTTTTTTGAGCTGTGCTTTGAATACCAGGGACCTAAGATATGGAACAGTTTCTGCCTTTTCGGTTGAGACAAATTGATTCTTATTTTTGAAAACGTATTTTTTCAATAAGGCATATTAACTGTATAGTTTCCAAGTTTATTTAATCTTTGATATACCGTTTATCCAAAACATACCTAAACGGTTTACAATGCTCAAATATTAAGAATTAAAAAAAAAGAAAAGAAAATAAGGGTTCATAGACAACGGCGCGAAAGACAAAGGCGCACCCGGACAATTGAGCGCAGCGCGGAGGTGCGCACCGCTCAAAATTACTGTTTTTAGGGGCTCCGACGGGGGGTTTTGTTGGGGAACCCCCCCACTTTACTTAATAGACAGCACGCCAGCGTTATGGGGGGTTTGGGGGGTTGTAACCCTCCACATTTAACTGTAAACTTAACTTTTTCCCTAAAAACAGGGAAAAAGTGAAGTTTTCAGTAAAATGTGGAGGGTTACAACCCCCCCCAACGCCCCCAGAACGCAGCGCGATGTCTATTAAGTAAAGTGGGGGGGGTTCCCCCCACGCCCCCCCCCCCCCTGTTGGAGCCCTAAAAACAGTAATTTTGAGCGGCGCGCACCTCCGCGCTGCGCTCAATTGTCTGGGCACGCCTTTGTCCTGGCGCGCTTTTGACCTGACACCGAAAATAAGAGGAGGGCGACAAAAATTTGTGGACTTATTGGAACAAGGGGAAAAAGTTGGAAACGGTAAGAGATTAATTACATTGAGAAAAAGGGAGGGAAGGGGATTGAAACCCAAGGGTAGGTAGGGTTTGCTTCCAAAAGAGCATTTTAAATTTGTTATTACCAGGTGCAAGGGAGCTGTTTAGATTCTTATTGAAATGGAAAACGTGAGAATATGTAGGCGTCTTTGAAGAGGAGTGAACTTTTCCAGGAGATGTTTCTCGTCTAAGGTCCAACTGAAGGGCGGGCCATAGAGTGGGGCAATGATAGAGAAGACAATTTTACAGGTTGAGTCAAGAAAGAGTTCACGTATCGATGGGACTGTTTTCAATTTAGGACTCTAGCTCCCTGGTTTTTGCCTTCTCCATAGAATCCCAGTTGGTATTTGCGAGCTATAAGAAACATAAGAAACTAGACTGTTTGAAGAACACCAATTATGTCCCTGACCTGCTCAATGCCTCCTAGGTCCATGCCCTCTTGCAGTGGCATGTGCTGGAATTCCTGGACTGTTGATTGGGACCTTTATCCACTGATTTGGGGAAAATCTGGAATGGATCCTGTTTTCCATTTCGTAGACGTCAAGGGGATAAAGGATAAAGGTCATGGATTTGTTGCACCACCTTTCAGTGGGTACAACCACAGAAGCTTGCATATATTATATACAGGTACTTTTTTCTGTCCCTAGTGGGCTCACAATCTAAATTTGTTTCCTGGGCCAATGGAAGGTTAAGTGACTTGCCCAAGGTCACAAAGGACTGCAGTGGGAATCAAACCCAGCTTCCTCAATTTGTGTGACTATCTTATCATTCAGTATCTCTTTTTGGCTTCGTTCACGGTAAGGGACATTAATAGTGGAATACTGCCTTCCATTTCTGTGTGCGGCCGAGTCAGTATAGGCCCTGTGCCCAGAACAGAGGCAACCGCCCTGCGCTTCCCGCCAGCGCATTTCTTTAGCAGTGAGAAAATGTGACCTTCTGGCTCAGAGGATTCAGGACCATTTCTCATGCCTGTCAAAAGGCATATTTTAATTTAGTGATGCAGAACATATCTATTTCTTTCCCAGTACGAGGTTTTATTTTTGAGGGGGGCAAACAAAGATATCGGATGCTTCTGCTCTGTTCAGAATTATTTAAAATGTGAGTAGTAGGTGGATTCAGGTGACAGCTTAGATAGACTGAGAGAAGGAAGAGTGCCTGGGTTTCTGTTTCTGTGCCTTGGGTCTCCCAACATAATTTCATTGCCAAATGTGTCTCCTAGGCGGGGGCAGGAGGGGCATTTGGGGACCCTACTACTGTTTAGTGCTGGTCAGTGGAAACGAAGGCTGGTCTAGTCTGGAAAAAGCAGCCCAACAGAATTGAAGATGTAGATTTTGGAGGGAAGAATGAAATATAGAGTTAAGGGAGAGGTGTAAACCCATTCCCTTCCTATAGGGGTCCAGTAAAGAAACTGGGTGGCTTCCCTTGACTCCCTACTCTAGGGGGTCATGGGGAGAAGGCAAAAGACCAGCCAGTTGAGGGTCCAGGATTCCCTAATGAATATGCATCCAAATTATCTAAATTTCTGGGGTTAAATTTTATTGATAAATAGCTTTGATTTATTAAAACTTTCAACACAATATAGTTTAATTGTGATACGGCTGCTGCCTGTGAGTGATTTCCTGAGTGAGTGGAGGAGGAACATGTAAAGCCCCCTCGCGGTGCTGCAACAGATTAAGGAGTGTTTATAATACGAGAAACTGGGGAATCCCTGTCAGCTCCAGCTTCTGAAGACGCTTTAATAGCGAAAGGATGGAGTCGGTCCAGAGGAAGGCTACTAAAATGGTGTGTGGTCTTCATGATAAGGCGTATGGGGACAGACTTAAAGATCTCAATCTGTATACTTTGGAGGAAATGCAGGAGAGGGGAGATACGATAGAGACGTTTAAATGCCTACATAATATAAATGTGCTTGAGTTGAGTCTCTTTCATTTGAAAGGAAGCTCTGGAATGAGAGGGCAGAGGATGAAGTTAAGAGGTGACAGGCTCCGGAGTAATCTGAGGAAATACTTCTTTACGGAAAGGGTGGTAGATACGTGGAATAGTCTCCTGAAAGAGGTGGTGGGAACAGAGACTGTGTCTGAATTCAAGAGGGCCTGGGATAGGCACATGGGATCTCTTGGAGAGAGAAAGAGATAATGGTTACTGCAGATGGGCAGAGTAGATGGGCCATTTGGCCATTATCTGACGTCATGTTTCTATGAAACACAGCTTTGTTTTGGGCTTGGTTGCATATTATTCCTGGAAGTCAAGATTGAACTTTGAGTTTGAATGAGATTCACTGGTCAAATACAGTTTAACAGCAAGTTGTATGACTGGATTTACTTATGGAGAGTTCCAATCGGTTGACAATGGACATTGAATATTAACACTATGGACATTGGGTTAATGGGTTTGGGGGATTGCTAAGTGATGTATATATGAATGAATTGATGTTATGAGAAGATAATTTATATTTGTATTACAATTAAACTATATTGTGATTAAAAATTAGGCAATAGCTTTTTCATGTGTTGAAAAGTTTTATGAATATGCATGAGACACATTTGCATGCCCTATTACATGCAAATGACTTTCATGCTTATTAATAGGTATATCCTGAAAATCCAACTGGTCCCCCCAGGACAAGTTTGAGAACCACTGCCGTAGACCATGCAGAGATAAAGAGAGGCCAGTTGAAACATCTGGAGCTGCTAGTTTAGAGCACAGCTGTCCCCTGAGGTACAGGGTTGCATCAAAAAGAAAGCCAGAGAGATCCGTGGGGGAGATCTGGTCCTGTGTTCAGGAGCGAGAGAATGGAGCTGCTGCTGACCCACAGTCCTGGTGGAGCAGCTGAGCGCTTGATCTTGAAATCAACAGAAGAGGGGCATTGGGGGAACACGGAGCCATAAGACAGAGTGGAGAGAGGTCTGACCCAGCGGAGGCAACTTCTTATGTCTTATGTTCTTATGAGGCATAGAAGGATATAGGCGACTAAAAACTATGCCAGGTGTACACCTGGTAGGGCCTCCGCGTGTGCGGATCGCCGGACTAGATGGACCGAAAGTCTGATCCGGAGATGGCGCTTCTTATGTTCTTAATATTGGACCTCATAGCAACAGGACTATGCAGTGAGAGAAGAATGAAATCCATGGCCAACCCTATGTTGTAAAGGCTGAGGGGTCTATATTCAGCATGCTGTAAGTGGACAGGAGAGGCTTCTGCCCCTGTTAATTCATGTCATACGGGCTGGGAGCTGTAGCCGGACAGTGCTGTTGAAGATCTCTGACCTCCACAGCACTAGCCCAAGCCTAGAGCCAGGAGTTATGTAGGTACTCAGGGGAGGGAAGTTTCGTGGAGACGCCAGGAAGTACTTCTTCACGGAGAGAGTGATTGAGCATTGGAACAAGCTTCCAATGCAGGTGATAGAGGCACACAGCGTCCCAGACTTCAAGAATAAATGGGATACCTATGTAGGATCCCTACGAGGGTCAGCCAAAGGATAGGATCACTAGGGTATAGACTTGAAAGAGCGGGTCAGTAGAATGGCATTATTACAATTCTACTTAAAGGGGACATTAGACTTAAAAGGGAGGGTCGATGGTGTGGGCAGACTTGATGGGCTGTAGCCCTTATCTGCCGTCATCTTTCTATGTTTCTATGTACTGGTGATATTTGGTGCCGGTGTCCACCTAGCTAACCTGGCGAGTTGGATCACAGGAAAAGCTGTTCTAACTTTGGCCGATTTCCTGTGCAGATACAGCACTGAGGACTTGACCATCTTCCGGGTACCGTCACTGACCTGGATATTCATTGCTGGGCTCCATAAATAGGATGATTGATTATGGCACAATCATGCCGGTATTAATAACTCTATGTTGTAGTGTAGTTCAGTATAGAGCCCATGTACTGTAACACCTTGTAGAAGCTCTTTGTAACTCTGGATTGCAATGCCGAGGGAGGTGGTGGAGAGGAAAACGGTGACGGGGTTCAAAAAAGCCTGGGTTGAACACAGAGGATCTAGAATCAGAAAATAATAGTAAATATTGAAGAACTAAGGCCAGTACTGGGCAGACTTGCACAGTCTGTGTCTGTATATGGCCATTGGGGGAGGATGGGCTGGGGAGGGCTGCAATGGCTGAGAGGGTGTAGATGGGCTGGAGTGAGCTTTGACCGAGACTTCGGCAGCTGGAACCCAAGCACAGTACCGGTTAGAGCTCTGGATCCTTGCTCAGAAATAGCTAAGAAGACAAAATAAAAATATTAAATTGGATCAGGTTGGGAAGACTGGATGGACCATTCAGGTCTTTATCTGCCGTCATCTACTATGTTACTATCTCTACAGAACTCATGTAGCGTAACACCTTTACATAAGCCCAAATAAACCACTCTGAATTGACTTCCCAGTCATTAGTGGCAGTATAGTGTTAATAATAATAACTTTATTTTTGTATACCGCAATACCACGAGCAGTTCAGAGCGGTTTACAGAGGAAGAGACTGTACACAGACAGCGATGTTACAGAGAAAGACTTTCAAATTACATTAGCGAGCCGAGAGTAGTCGGGTATATCCGGAAGTATTTCAGAGATACAACGAGGCAGGAAAGGAGTCGGAGAAATTTATCAAAGAGATAGGTTTTAATTGATTTCCTGAAGGATTGGTAGGAGGGTGAATTTTAGCTCAGTACTGACTGGTGAGGGTTATAAATGAGACTGAATAGCGAGGACAGTGTTTGCTAACCATCCTGATAAAGAATGGAGTCTATTTGGGCTCCAGTCTGGGATACATTACATTACATTACATTAGTGATTTTTATTCCGCTTGTACCTTGCGGTTCAAAGCGGATTACATAAGAAGAGAACTGGACATTTCCAGGAGGGTACATGACATTGGAGAAAACAGATTGAGGGTAAAGACTTAATAACAGAATGGACATAGTAACTTTGGAAGATAAATCAGGTTACATTACAATTACATATCAATAGTCTTTTCCTTTTTTTGGTCGGTTGAGGGTACGGTGCCAGGGAGTGAGCAAGACCTGGTCGGTGTAAGTGGAAGAGGAGAGGGAGATTGGGTAGATTGTATATACTTTTTGAATAGCAGCGTTTTGATTTCTTTACGGAATGCTTTGTAGTCGGATGTTGAGGTTAACAATCTGGAGATGGAGGGTTCGAGTTTTGCTGCATGCGTTGCTAAGAGGTTATCATAAAGCTTTTTACGATGAGTGCCATTGAGTGGTGGGTATGAGAATGGTGTCAGTGTTCTTCTTATTCTGGGTGGAAGGTTATGGTTTAGGCGATCATTTAGATAAGCAGGAGCAGTACCGTTGAATACTTTGAAGATTAGACAGTATAGCTTGAATTGAATTCTGGCTCTAATCGGTAGCCAATGGGATAGTTTGTCCCATGGCGCCTGAAGTGCCATCTTGAATTTCTGACACTGGAGTGCTTGGGAGGTGGGGGGGGGGGAATTGGGGGGGGTCCATTAGTCTCCGCGAAGACACCACGCGGTAGATTCGTTCATCATGTGTTTTGGTTTAGGGTTGCATTTGTTCCCAGAGTATTGTATCTTTTATCGTGTATACCTATTTCTAAATAAAAAATTTGTTTAAAAAAAGAATGGAGTACCAGGGATGAAGCTAATTTCTTCCACAAGGCGAAGAATTTCTCGGTGGATCAAACTCGCATCCCTGAAGAAGACCTAGACTTGAATGGTGTCTTCAGTTCAGGCCGAAGAGAGGAATGTTACTCTGTCAGTTTCAAGTTTATTCGTGGCTTGATAAACCGACCATCACAAGTATCCGGGCGGTTTACAATGTTAAAACTTAGAAAGGTCTAATATTATTTATGATTTGGGTGGGGTAAAATAAAAAGAGGGTAAACCTATAACTATGACGAAATAAGACTGATTAGAGATGAGAAGTTTTGGGGGATAGAGAAGTTGTAATTACAATGACAAATGAAAATAAAAGGAAGGGTAATAAACAGCATCAATATAAGCAGTCTATCCTGATATATAGGTGATGGGGAGGACAGTGTAAGCAGGATATCTTTCTTTCCCCAATACCTGGACCCTGGACTCTTGACATTCTCTTGCGTTTGTTACGCATATGCATATAGCCCTGTAACTCGCAATTGATTGTATTGTACTGGCCGGTGTTTGTACTTGTTATCTTTTTGTGTCTCCTTGCTGTTCTTATATTATAAAACTCAATAAAATTTCTGAACTAAAAAAAACCCCGGAAGAGTAGAGGGAAAAGAAGTAACGAGAGGGGAAACAGGGAAGCTTTCCCCCTCCCCAGTTACTGTTAGGCATCTTTAAAGAGAAATGTTTTGAGATTAGTTTTAAATTTACTTAAGGAATTTTCATTGCGAAGATGGGATGGCATTGCATTCCAGAGCGAGGGAGCGACTACTGAGAAAATGGAGTTTCTGGTATAGTAAAGGTCCTTGATTGAAGGCACTGTCAATAGATTTTGATTCGTAGATCTAAGGACTCTAGAAGGAGCATGTGGAATAAGATATTTATCTAGAAAGACAGGAAGGTGAGAGGTCTTGATTTTAAAAGTTAGGAGGAAGATTTTATATGTAGTTCGATGGGAGACTGGTAACCAGTGTAACTCTCCTCTTGGGTTGCCAGTGGCAGCTTCCATTCCCCAAGTTTCTCTAATACATTATAGTGAATCTAAAGTATCATCGCCTGTCCGAATAAAATGTGCATATCGAGGAAGGGAGAGAGGGAGGATGATATTCAAACAGCTCGCTCGAGGTACATGGAAGAAACCTTTCTCAGTGGAAAGGAAATTCTAGAACAAGAGGTCTCGATACGAGACTCAAATGAGATTGACCAAGACCTTTTGCTGTTCTCCATAAGGCAATGTTACCTGTGACTCTATCACCAGCCTATAAGTTTATGAAATACTAGCTGATGCCCCGACGTTGCACGGGTATTTAATTATAGCAATAACACTGTAAATGGATTCAAATAAAGATACTTTATAGTGGTGAATGAAATTATTTTTTTACAGCTTTATAAAAAGTACAATATTCAAATTATAATGTGAAATATTTGACAAAATGAATACAATACAACTAACACAAAACTTGATTATAAACAACATTTTTAGTTTCACCTCCAGGAGCAAGAACATATAAATTCTTGGGTGAAGAGACCCCCAGAACATATCACCCCAGTTAGTGAGGGATCTGCATACCAAGTTTCGTTCAAATCGGTAAAGCCGTTTTAGATTTACTGTGAGAATGGCAGCTGTTTACATTTTTTCCATTGACATGAATGGGTGAAATCTGATGTTCTGTTTGTAGCTCCGCCCATGTGTGCAGGTGGGCCGCGAGACCCCCAGAACATATCACCCCAGTTAGTGAGGGATCTGCATACCAAGTTTCGTTCAAATCGGTCAAGCCGTTTTTGAATTACTGTGAGAATGGCAGCTTTTTACTTTTTTTCCATTGACATGAATGGGTGAAATCTGATGTTCTGTTTGTAGCTCCGCCCACGTGTGCAGGTGGGCCGCGAGACCCCCAGGACATATCACCCCAGGTAGTTGGAATTACTGTGAGAATGGCAGCTTTTTACATTTTTTCCATTGACATGAATAGGTGAAATCTGATTTTCTGTTTGTAGCTCCGCCCATGTGTGCAGGTGGGCCGCGAGACCCCCAGAACATATCACCCCAGTTAGTGAGGGATCTGCATACCAAGTTTCGTTCAAATCGGTCAAGCCGTTTTTGAATTACTGTGAGAATGGCAGCTTTTTACTTTTTTTCCATTGACATGAATGGGGGAAATCTGATGTTCTGTTTGTAGCTCCGCCCACGTGTGCAGGTGGGCCGCGAGACCCCCAGAACATATCACCCCAGGTAGTGAGGGATCAGCATAGCAAGTTTCGTTCAAATCGGGCAAGCCGTTTTTGCGTGATCGCGGCACATACACACATACACACACACATACACACATACATACCTCCGATTTTATATATATAGATTTCTTCACAGAAAAGACAGTGGAAGCATGGAACATCTTTTCAATAGAAGTCATGGTCGTACAGACAGTTAACAAAATTCAAAGTTTACAGTAAATGTAAAGAAATGAAAGTCAGAGATCAAGTAGGGCCTACCTGAGGTTGTGGTAAGAGCGGATAGCGTGGCTGGTTTTAAGAAGGGTTTGGACAAGTTCCTGGAGGAAAAGTCCATAGTCTGTTATTAAGAAAGACATGGGGGAAGCCACTGCTTGCCCTGGATCGGTAGCATTGAATGTTGCTACTTTGGGGATTCTAGAATCTTATTACTCTCTGGGATTCCGGAATCTTGCTATTCTTTTGAGATTTTGCATGGAATGTTGCTACTCTTTGGGATTCTAGAATCTTGGTACTCCCTGGGATTCCGGAATCTTGCTATTCTTTTGAGATTTTGCATGGAATGTTGCTACTCGTTGGGATTCTAGAATCTTAGTACTCTCTGGGATTCCGGAATCTTGCTATTCTTTTGAGATTTTGCATGGAATGTTGCTACTCGTTGGGATTCTAGAATCTTGGTACTCCCTGGGATTCCGGAATCTTGCTATTCTTTTGAGATTTTGCATGGAATGTTGCTACTCTTTGGGATTCTAGAATCTTGGTACTCTTTGAGATTCTGTATGGATTGTTGCTACTCTTTGGGTTATGGCCAGGTACTAGGGACCTGGATTGGCCATCATGAGAACGAGCTACTGGGCTTGATGGACTTTTGGTCTGACCCACTAAGGCTATTCTTCTATTCCTATGTACAGCATTGCAAAAAGAAGAAAACTGAGCAGACTAGGCCCTTATCTGTTATCACTGTCTACATGTCAGTATTTAAGAGGTGCTGGATAATGCAGTACAGTTAATACATATTCCTCAGTCATTTCCTCTCCTTTTTGGCTATGGAAAATGTCATTAGGAAATTGTACACAGTGTTGTTTTCCATTCAGGAGGCGAAACAAGACATTTCCTTTATAAAGGAGCAGAGGAGAAGCCCTGGGCTGACAACCAGAAACGTCCAGTTCAAGCCCTGCTGGTACACAAAGTGTAGGGGTGAATCACCAGAAGACAGGAAGAAGTGCTTCTTATATGTGGACGTAGCACGGCCTAGGAGTTCCCTGAACTCTTCCTCATTTCTCAGACGGTTCCCCAGCCAATACTTTTCTACATTTCTCTCCAGGACAGAAATAAGTATGTGAATGCTAGGTCAAAGGCTTGATTTTTAGTCTGGTATGCTTATATTTGAATTAACAATAGCTGCTTCCACAGAGTACGTCAATTGGTGTAGCAAGATTTAGCCAGTGCATAGCAAAATTATCCATGTTTGACTTGGCTTCGCCAAGAATTTTGGTGAAGATTGTGTGTGTGTGTGACCAGAGTCAGACTCATACCAAAGCACTAGAAGTCTGGTACAGGAGATTTCATAGATTGGTTTGTTGACACGTCATGAGATAAATTTGATGATGACAATCTGACATTTTCCACAAGAAAATACGATGAGAAGAAGTTTAGAATATAGCCACTGGATTGCTTGAAAGGTTAAGTCCATTTATTTCTATCTCTACTGTAGGAGTTCCTGTAGCCCCCCCAGTATGTATATCTCTTGGGTTAGGGAATAGGGGAACAAAATAAAAAACTGCAGGAATGGAGTACAAGACGCCAAGTCTTTAATGAACAAACAGGAATATAATCATAAAAAAGGTTGGTGAACCGGGACCCGACAAGTTCCGTGTTTCGAAGAAACACTCCTTCCTCAGGGGTCCGAGAACGTTTCATATACAGGGAAACCTTATGGATGACAACTGGAAACAATGGTGTGTTGAAGAGCTGAGCAAGCTGTGTGACCTCCTACGCGGTGCAGGACCAGAACTGAAATAGGCAATAGGGGCCCATTTCAAATGTGTTTGTATTGCCTTCAAGATCCACTATGGCAGTGGTTCCCAACCCTGTCCTGGAGGACCACCAGGCCAATCGGGTTTTCAGGCTAGCCCTAATGAATATGCATGAGAGAGATTTGCATATAATGGAAGTGACAGGCATGCAAATCTGCTCCATGCATATTCATTAGGGCTAGCCTTGAAATCCGATTGGCCTGGTGGTCCTCCAGGACAGGGTTGGGAACCACTGCACTATGGTATCTCTGCTGCTCTAGTCCCTCGATCTTGCAATGTTTACAGACCGTGTCTTGCAAGAAGCACCCAACGATTTAAACTTTCCTTCAGCCAAGGGAATAACAGCAACTAGGAAACTTAGTCAATCTTTCATTTACAAATTAACAGAATTATGGAATGGGATCCCCCCTTTCCTTAAGGATCTCTAGCGCCTTTCAATTTTTTCGCAAATCTCTTAAAACAATTCTGTTTGCAAATCATTTTGGTAATCGATCTCTTTGACCTACTGGCTCTTTGGTTTTTAAAAAAAATCTTTTTTGTTCTCTCTTTTTAAATATTGTTAACCGAGTCGAGCTCCATGATTGGTGATGACCCGGTATTCAAAAAACGTTTAATTTAGATTAACTATCCATTTCCTCCCCTCTGGAAGAATCGCAGCTACTGTACACGAATCCCGGCTTCTTACTATATGTTAGACTAGTATTTTTTTCTGCCATTAAGCACTAAAAGAAGATATGAACATTAGAGATGAATATCAGTGACTGCTTCAAGGCTGAAGACTTTTCTGAAATGTGTATGAGATGTTTCATTGTGTTTTACGACCCTCTCTCTACTATAAATTATAGAAATTCAATACTAAGATATGTTTTCTTCCCGAGGAATTCCTTGCCAAGAACCTGTGCACCTAGGAGAGATTAGAAGCTCGCTTGCATTATTTCATCATGTTGTTACGGGACTTTTCAATAAAAATAAATTACCCCAGAGCATATTTGGCTGTCCCATGAACAGAGAAAGGATCTGTTTGATTAATGGTCGGAAGGTTTCTCATTAAGTTGAACAGTCCGCAAAACCCTCAACCCATGATTCAGCAGCTTGTTTACAATCGCAACAGGAAATGAGAGGCAACGGGCCTTTCTCGAGTAGAACATTTTCTCGTTTGAGCCTATAGAAAAATATGATTAATTGAATCAGCTCCACGTTCCAATAGCCAAGCTAATAATAGTCCAAAGTTGCTGAACGCTGATGTGAAAGGAGGGTCCGGATTTATTGCCATCATGGTTAATAAATCCCATCATATGGAAATGGGGGGATAGAACTTGTATGCCACCTTTTGGGGAATACACATTCAAAGCAGTTTACACACCAGCTACTTCAGCTCTACCTGGGGCACCGGAGTAGGGTCACCAAGGAGTAGTGTTGGGATTGATCCTACAACCTCAGGGTGCTGAGACAGCTGCTGTACCACTAGGCCAGGGGTAGGCAATTCCGGTCCTCGAGAGCCAGAACTAGGTCAGGTTTTCAGGATATCCACAATAAATATGCACGAGATAGATTTACATCTCAAGGAGGCAGTGCATGCAAATCCATCTCGTACATATTCATGGTGGAGATCCTGAAAACCTGACCTGGATCCAGCTCTCGAGGACCGGAATTGCCTACCCCTGCACTTAGGCCATTCCTCACCTTGCAAAACATAGGGACCCCCAAAACCATAAGGATTTTCATAGTATAATGCACATACTCTTCAAGAAAACTCTGAAAAAAGAAATCATACCGCAATCAAACTCCACCTCTCACTAAAGCCAACTACCCCAAACAAATAACCTTACCCATTTCTTACTCTCTTTCAAAATGACCAATTTTTTTTATTTTTTTTGTAAGTTCTTGTTGTAATGCATCTTGGATAATTATTATAAACATATATAAATATATATAATAATTATGAACTGCAAGGTAATGGCGGAATAGAAATCCCTAATGTAATGTAAATAAATACCTCCCTAAATAATTGTGCCCCAAGCTCACCTAGGAATGGAAGGTATAATGAAGTAATCACCAGATATTCCGATGGGCTTCTTTTCTCTCTAAATTGATTATCTGAAATATAAATGAAACATATTATAAAAGGAACTGACAATTTTATAATGAGAAAATCACTCTATCTAAAACTATTAGGAGGGAGAAATCTTCCATGTTTTATGTTTCTTACAGATGGCCAGATCACTGGTCTCCAATCAGATCTTGCATGGGAGGCCTCCATCGCCCCAGGTACAAAGCCACCCTTAGACCAGGGGTAGGGAACTCCAGTCCTCGAGAGCCGTATTCCAGTCGGGTTTTCAGGATTTCCCTAATGAATATGCATGAGATCTATTTGCATGCACTGCTTTCAATGCATATTCATTGGGGAAATCCTGAAAACCCGACTGGAATACGGCTCTCGAGGACCGGAGTTCCCTCCCTGCCTTAGACTGTGAGCCCAATTAGGATAGAGAAAGTACCTGCATATATAGGGTTACTATATGTCTCCAGAAAAAGGAGGACGGATTGAGACATCCAGGTTTTACTCCCTTTGAAAGTCTACAAAATCCTGTGGAGTAGAACGGGTACAAGTAGATCGATTTTTCACTCCGTCAAAAATGACAAAGACTAGGGGACACTCGATGAAGTTTCAGGGAAATACTTTTCAAACCAATAGGAGGAAATTTTTTTTCACTCGGAGAATAGTTAAGCTCTGGAATGCTTTGCCAGAGGATGTGGTAAGAATGGATAGCGTAGCTGGTTTTAAGAAAGGTTTGGATAAGTTCTTGGAGGAAAAGTCCATAGTCTGTTATAGAGAAAGACATGGGGGATCGGTAGCATGGAATGTTGCTACTCTGGGGATTCTAGAATCTTGTTACTCTCTGGGATTCCGGAATCTTGCTATTCTTTGAGATTCTTTATGGAATGTTGCTACTCTTTGGGTTTTGGCCAGACACCAGGGACCTGGATTGGCCACCGTGAAAATGGGCTACTGGGCTTGATGGATCATTGGTCTGACCCAGTATATTCTTAAAACCTTTCTCTTTAAAGAGGCGTATGAGACCTAGACCCAGCGCGTGACATCCAATTCGCAGCATGTCCTATCTGCTTTTTGGGATTTTTTTTAAAGTAACGTAATCCTTCCCTTTTTCTCTTTTGTATCCGGTGTAGTTGTTTTTATGATTTGTCTAACATGGTATTCGTGTATGTAATGGCCCCTATATGATGTTAAGCGCTTAGGAATGTAACATTAATAAACTTGAAATATATATATATAAGGAATTAAACAGGTAAATCGGAGATTTTAGAGAGCGTCTTCCACAATATCAACACACTTTAAAATGCTTTTGTTAATCATTAATTATGACTTTGGGCTCCTTTTACGAAGGCGCGTTAGGGCCTTAAAGTGTGGAATAGCACGCGCTAAACTGCCACGCACATTATCCGCTACCGCCTCCTTTTGAGCAGGCGGTAGATTTCGGGTAGCGTGTGCAAGAGCGCACACTAATCCGGTGTATGTTAAAACGCTTAGCACACCTTCGTAAAAGGAGCATTTGGTCTTCTCTAATGCACATGACTACAAAGAAAGACTTAAAAAACTGAGAAGAGGAGACTGCGAGGGGATCTGATCGAGACTTTTAAGATAATAAAAGGAATCGACAAGATAGAGCAAGATAAAAAGTTATTTACGATGTCAAATGTGACCAGGACAAGAGGTCATGGACTGAAGTTCAGAGGGGACAAGCCCGGGACAAACGTCAGGAAGTTCTGCTTCACGCAGCGAGTGGTGCACACCTGAAACTCTCTCCCGGTCAAAGTTGTTGCGGAACATAAGCAATGCCTCCGCTGGGTCAGACCTGGGGTCCATCGTGCCCAGCAGCCCGCTCACGCGGCGGCCCAACAGGTCCAGGACTTGTATCTATACCCTTCTATCCCTTTTTCCAGCAGGAAATTGTCCAATCCTTTCTTAAACCCCAATACCATACTCTGCCCTATTACACTCTCTGGAAGCGCATTCCAGGTGTCCACCACACATTGGTTAAAGAAGAACATCCTAGCATTGGTTTTGAATCTGTCCCCTTTCAACTTTTCCAAATGCCCTCTTGTTCTTTTATTTTTTGAAAGTTTGAAGAATAGAAACATAGAAACATAGAAACATAGAAAGATGACGGCAGAAAAGGGCCACAGCCCATCAAGTCTGCCCACTCTATTGACCCACCCCATTGAGTGCTAGTGACCCAGTTCCTTAACTTGACCCTCGTAGGGATCCCACGTGTATGTCCCATTTATTCTTAAAATCAAGCACGCTGGTGGCCTTGATCACCTGCACCGGAAGTTTGTTCCAGTGATCTACCACCCTTTCCGTGAAGAAATACTTCCTTGTGTCACCACTAAATTTCCCCCCTCTGAGTTTGAGGGGGTGCCCCCTTGTGACCGAGGGTCCCTTGGGAAAGAATATATCGTTTTCCATCTCGACGCGACCAGTGACGTACTTAAATGTCTCAATCATGTCGCCCCGTTCTCTGCGCTCCTCCAGGGTATAGAGCTGCAGTTTGCCCAGTCTTTCTTCGTATGAGAGACCCTTGAGTCCGGCGACCATCCTGGTGGCCATCCGCTGGACCGATTCAGCTCGAAGCACATCTTTCCGGTAATGTGGCCTCCAGAATTGCACACAGTATTCCAGATGAGGTCTCACCATGGTTCTGTAGAGTGGCATTATGACTTCAGGTTTGCGGCTGACAAAGCTTCGATTGATACATCCCATCATTTGCCTTGCCTTAGATGAGGCCTTCTCTACTTGTTTAGCAGCTTTCATGTCTGCACTGATGATTACCCCCAAGTCCCGTTCCTCTGACGTCCTAGCTAGCGTTTCTCCATTCAAGGAGTATGTTCTGCATGGATTTCCGCTGCCGAGATGCATGACCTTACATTTATTAGCGTTGAAGCCCAGCTGCCATGTCGAGGACCAGTTTTCCAGCGTGATCAGATCCTGCGTCATATTGTCCTTGAGGTTGCTTTCACTTACTATGTTACACAGTTTGGCATCATCGGCAAACAGTGATACTTTACCCTGAAGCCCCCGGGTTAGGTCTCTTATGAATATGTTAAAAAGGGATGGTCCCAGGACTGAGCCCTGCGGCACTCCGCTAGTCACCTCCGAAGTCTCAGAGAGGGTGCCGTTGACCACCACCCTCTGAAGTCTTCCACTCAGCCAATCATTGACCCATGCAGTTAGTTTCTCACCCAACCCCATTGATTTCATCTTGTTTAATAGTCTACGGTGTGGGACACTGTCGAAAGCTTTACTGAAATCCAAGTATACTATGTCCAGAGCCTCTCCTGAGTCTAGTTTTCCTGTCACCCAATCAAAGAAGCTTATAAGATTAGATTGGCATGACCTGCCTCTTGTGAATCCATGTTGACAGGGATCCCTTAGATTCCCTTCATCCAATATCGAGTCTAATTTACCTTTGAGTAGAGTTTCCATGAGTTTACACACTATTGATGTGAGACTCACAGGTCTGTAGTTCGCTGCCTCTGCTCTGCAACCCTTTTTGTGCAGAGGAACGACGTTTGCTGTTTTCCAGTCCAGGGGTACTCTCCCTGTACTTAGGGAGAGATTGAAGAGCATGGCTAACGGTTTTGCCAGAACATCGCCTAGTTCCCTGAGCACTCTTGGATGCAACTCGTCCGGTCCCATGGCTTTGTTCACCTTGAGTCCTGACAGTTCTCTGTAAACATCAGCTGGTGTGAACTCAAAATTCTGAAATGGGTCTTCCTTGCTTTGTATTGCTTCCAGCTGTGGCCCGTGTCCTGGTGCCTCGCAGGTAAAGACCGAGCAGAAGTAATCATTCAGTAGTTTGGCTTTTTCAGAATCTGTTTCCACATAATTCCCGTCTGGCGTTCTAAGGCGTACTATCCCGTTTGCGTTCTTTTTCCTGTCACTAATGTACCTGAAGAATGATTTGTCCCCTTTCTTGATGTTCTTCGCTAGAGTTTCTTCCCTTCGAAGTTTGGCCTCCCTAACTGCCGTTTTGACCGCTGCAGACTTTGTCCTGTATTCAATGTTTGCTTCTTTTTCCCCGGTGCGTTTGTATGAGAGAAATGCTCTTTTCTTCTCCTTGACGAGGCGCGAGACCCTATCAGTGAACCATTGGGGTTTCTTTCTTCTTTGTTGTTTAGTTACTGATTTTATGTAGCGGATAGTTGCCTCATGAAGGGTCGATTTCAAGGTTGACCACATAACCTCCACATTATCCGTTCTTTCTTGAACCTGAAGCGTCTGATGGACGAAGTCTGCCATTTGTGCGAAGTCAGCACCCCGGAAGTTGAGTACCCTTGTTTTTGTTTGTGATCTAGGAAAGCCTTTCCTAAGGTTAATCCATACCATGTTATGGTCACTGGTGGCTAGCGGTTCTCCCACCGAGATCTCTGAGACACTTTCCCCGTTCGTAAGTACCAGGTCCAGGATGGCCTGGGCTCTAGTGGGCTCTAGTACCAATTGTTTGAGCCGTACTCCCCTTATGGACGTCAATATCCTCCTGCTATCACAAGTTGTCGCTGAGAGTGTGTTCCAGTCTACATCAGGCATGTTGAAGTCCCCCAATAGAACAACGTCCCCCCGTAAGGTGATATTTTCAATGTCATCAATTAAATCAGCGTCCTTGAGCTCCGATTGTCTTGGAGGTCTGTACACTACACCAAGGTACAGGCATTTTTCTCCGCCTCTGGCCAGGTTTACCCAGATGGATTCCCCAGTATACTTGACATCCGTGATCCTGGTTGTTTTGATATTTTCTTTGAGGTAAAGTGCTACCCCTCCTCCTAACTTACCCTCTCTGTCTTGCCGAATCAGGTTGTATCCTGGTATAGTTATATCCCACCCGTGAGAGTCTGTGAACCATGTTTCGGAAATCGCTACTATGTCTAGGTCTGCATTAACTATTTCTGTTTCCAGTTCTAGAAATTTGTTCCCCAGGCTGCGTGCATTAACATACATAGCTCTCCACTCTTTTTGTTTATTTAGCTCATGTAGAGAGCAACCCATTTGAGTTAAAGTGTCCCCTAGCGATTCTTTTGCAGTAAGGGTACTTACCTTATACTTAGAATCGAAGTTTTGGTTTGCCACATCAGGATTGTTACTTACTGCTCCGGTGTAAAAGTGGGTACCCACCCCCGACTTACCTAGTTTAAAGCCCTTCGAAGTAGGTGGGCTAGTCGGTGTCCAAAGACGTTCTTGCCTCTGTTGGTCAGGTGGAGTCCGTCTGGTCCTTGTAGTCCCTGTAGTGCCTCTCCGTGATTCAGGAATCCGAAGTTCATTTCCCGGCACCATCGCTGTAGCCACTCATTCGTCTTCAGGATACGTTCTTCCCTGTCTCTTCCTCTGCCCCTAACAGGAAGAATTGAAGAGAATACTACCTGTGCTCCTGTCTGCTTCAGCCTCTTTCCCAGAGCTCTGAAGTCACTGGTTATGTCCTCCAGGGTGTTCTTTGCAGTGTCATTCGTTCCGATGTGGATGAGCAGCATGGGGAAGTGGTCCTGGGGCCTGAGAAGTCTATCAAGACAGGTGGTCACATCTCGTATTCTGGCTCCAGGAAGACAGCAGACCTCCCTCGACTGCATATCCGGTCTGCATATTGGTCCCTCGGTGCCCCTCAACATGGAGTCCCCAATGGCTATGACTCTACGCTTCTTTTGGGTGTGTCGATCCATTGTTCCCAGGGATGGAGATATGTGTTGGACCTGGTCTTGCTCCTCGTCGGTAGTCTCCTCCTGCAAGACTTGGAATCTGTTCTTCAGGTTCAGATGTGGAGTCGATGTGGAGCTGCCCTGGTGAGAGAAAGAGTAAGAAGGTGAAGAGATTGTAAATGGGGGGGGTGGTCTCCTACGCTTACCTGTGGAGGAGGTCACCAACTGCCAGGAGTCAGTGTCTCCATCCATCTCCTGAACTCCAACAGTTGGTTTCTGTGGCGATGGCCCTGGTGTCTGTGGCGACGGCCCTGGTGTCACCATGGGAGATCCGTTACGGGCCTGTTCTGTGATTTGGGACAGTTCCTGCACTATCCCATCGATATAGGCCTCATCCTCTCTAATGCCTCTCAACTCTCTCTATGCCCTTCATGATCTTGTAAGTCTCTATCATATCCCCTCTAAGTCTCCTCTTCTCCAGGGAAAAGAGACCCAGTTTCTCCAATCTCTCAGCGTATGAAAGGTTTTCCATCCCCTTTATCAGACGCGTCGCTCTCCTCTGAACCCTCTCGAGTAACGCCATATCCTTGTTAAGGTACGGCGACCAATATTGGACGCAGTACTCCAGATGCGGGTCCACCATCGCCCGATACAACGGCAGGATAACTTCTTTTGTCCTGGTTGTAATACCCTTCTTGATTATACCTAGCATTCTATTTGCTTTCTTAGCGGCCGCTGCGCACTGTGCCGTCGGCTTCATTGTCATGTCCACCATTACCCCCAAGTCCCTTTCTTGGGTACTCTTAATCAGTAATATCCCTCCCATCGTGTAATTGTACCTCGGGTTTCTGCTTCCTACATGCAATACTTTACACTTCTCGAAAGATGCATAGAAGGATACGGGTGACTAACCTTTTTTTCGCCAGGTTACACCTGGCTGGGCCTCCGCGTGAGCGGATCACCAGACTAGATGGACCTAAGGTCTGATCCAGAGATGGCAGTTCTTATGTTCTTATGTATGCAGACCTTCCGGCTGCATTAACTCAATCACTAAAGCTTCTTCATTTAAAGAACACTTATAGTATGAAGCTTTATAGAAGGAGCATAGAGCACTCTGAAGCGGCAAGGTAACGGGAAAAACCTCACCCGATGTCACTCATTCAGCCGCAAGCTTCTTCACTCCATGCTGTCTTTTCACATATATCTTGTTCCTCTTATTGTCTTATATTATATCTTTTTTTTTTTTAATTCTGTATTCATTTTTAAAACTACAGTTGTGCACAATAATTAGTACATTTGCATAGAATATTAAAATTAAAGCACAATGAACTTACAAGAATTAATAACAAAAAATTATTTCCCCCACCCATCCATCAATTAATAAATAAATACCTGTAAACAACCTAAACATACCTCCTAATTCAATTCCAAAACGTACCCCCTCCCCCCCCGATGTGTATGTTGAAATAAGTAATTTAGCCAACCGTTTCATGTCCGTCCTGTCTACACTGTATATTGTCAAGTACGCCATTTAAATAATGTTCTTTTATCTGTCTTTTGTAATTATTTCTATTGTTATTGGCGTTTTTATTTTTACATTTAATTGTAAACGCGCTTCGAAACCTGATAAGTGACAGAATCAGATTTTCATAAAAGCCTGAAACCGACACGCGTGTTTCGCCGTCTGCGTCAGAGCCCCATTTCTCTAATTGGCTTTGCCACGATTCTCTTGCCGCTTATGTTCCACGAAATGGCGCTGCCGTAACTTTTTGCTTAAATGTCAGATGGTGTCTGGGAATGAGAGTGACTTGTGAAAGGACACTGTCCTGAGCAAGAGCACATTTCCCGAAATATTAAACCTGCCTCATTATAAAGCCATTTGCAATTCAGTGGCATAGCAGTGATGATAATGAACTGATTCAGCACTGACGCGAAGGTGTTATGTAGTATTAACAGGAATTTATTGTAAAGGGCCATTAGGTAAATGTTGCATTAAATTGACAGAGTATATATTATTCTTTTTGTTTAAAACGTCACTACTAATATTTATCACTTATATAGCGTTGAAAGGCGTACGCAGCACTGTACATTTTGGCATTGATAGACAGTCCCTGCTCAGAAGAGCTTACAATCTAACTTGGACAGACAGACATGACATTGAGGATAGGGGATGCAGAACCCAAGGTGAGAGGAGTTAGGAGTCGAAAGCTCTCTCAAAGAGGTGGGCTGACATTTATAGATGGTCCCTGCTCTGAAGAGCTTACAATCTAACTTGGACAGACAGACACGACATATAGGACTGGGGATGCAGAACCCAAGGTGAGAGGAGTTAGGAGTCGAAAGCACTCTCAAAGAGGTGGGCTGACATTTATAGACAGTCCCTGCTCTGAAGAGCTTACAATCTAACTTCTACATACAGATGTGACATAGAGGGTTGGGGGATGCAGAACCCATGGTGAGAAGAGTCAAAAGCACTCTCAAAGAAGTGGGCTGACATTATAGACAGTCCCTGCTCTGAAGAGCTTACAATCTAACTTGGACAGACAGGCATGACATAGAGGGTTGGGGGATGCAGAACCCAAGGTGAGAGGACTTAGGAGTCGAAAGCACTCTCAAAGAAGTGGGCTGACATTATAGACAGTCCCTGCTCTGAAGAGCTTACAATCTAACTTGGACAGACAGGCATGACATAGAGGGTTGGGGATGCAGAACCCAAGGTGAGAGGAGTTAGGAGTCAAAAGCACTCTCAAGGAGGTGGGCTTTTAACTTTCAGACACGGAGCCTGCCATAGGGTTTTGGGCAGCTTGTTCCAAGCATATGGCACAGCAAGGCAGAAGGGAGGGAGTGTGGAGTTGGCAGCTGGAGAGAAGGGCACAGATAGGAGGGACATAATGGCTGAGCAGAGCTCACGGGGGGGGGGGGGGAGTTATAGATAGAGATAAGTGAAGAGAGATAGTGAGGGGCAGCTGAGTGAGTGAGGAGTTTGAATTGTACGACGCTTCTCCCTTCGTATTCGCAGTGGATGCGGGCGGAACTTAGCCGCGAATATGAAAAAACCACGAATAACTTTTTCTGTGTTTGCGGTTTTTGGAAAAAGCCAGAGTTTTTACTATTGAAACAGCCACTATGTAGGGCTTTTACCATGTGATTCCCAAAGATCCCCAGCGTTTTTCAGGGTGAAAGATTTGAATGATCGATTTTGTGGGAGAAAGCCTGGAAGCAACGATTTTCAGAGTGAATGTTGGTAAGCTAAACTTTTTTATCGGTACAGTCAAAGAAAAGGAACCTTAATCATGATGTAATTTTGTAGGCAGAGTCAGTATGCGAAAAACCGCGAACTGCAAATACGGAGGGAGAAGTGTACTACTAATTTCATATTTCTATAGTAACATACATAGTAACATAGTAGATGACGGCAGATAAAGACCTGAATGGGCCATCCAGTCTGCCCAACCTGATTCAATTTTAATTTTTTCTTCTTAGCTATTTCTGGGCAAGAATCCAAAGCTTTACCCGGTACTGTGCTTGGGTTCCAACTGCCAAAATCTCTGTTAAAACCTACTCCAGCCCATCTACACCCTCCCAGCCATTGAAGCCCTCCCCTGCCCATCTTCCTCCAAACGGCCATACACAGACACAGACCGTACAAGTCTGCCCAGTAACTGGCCTTAGTTCAATCTTTAATATTATTTTCTGATTCTAGATCCTCTGTGTTCATCCCACGCTTCTTTGAACTCAGTCACAGTTTTACTCTCCACCACCTCTCTCGGGAGCGCATTTCAGGCATCCACCACCCTCTCCGTAAAGTAGAATTTCCTAACATTGCCCCTGAATCTACCACCCCCAACCTCCAATTATGTCCTCTGGTTTTACCATTTTCCTTTCTCTGGAAAAGATTTTATTCTACGTTAATACCCTTCAAGTATTTGAACGTCTGAATCATATCTCCCCTGTCTCTCCTTTCCTCTAGGGTATACATATTCAGGGCTTCCAGTCTCTCCTCATACGTCTTCTGGCGCAAGCCTCCTATCATTTTCGTCGCCCTCCTCTGGACCGCCTCAAGTCTTCTTATGTCTTTCGCCAGATACGGTCTCCAAAACTGAACACAATACTCCAAGTGGAGACTTACCAATGACCTGTACAAGGGCATCAACACCTTCTTCCTTCTACTGACTACGCCTCTCTTTATACAGCCCAGCATCCTTCTGGCAGCAGCCACTGCTTTGTCACACTGTTTTTTCGCCCCAAGGTCCTTCTCCCCGTCCGTGCATATCAGCTTCTCTCCTCCCAGCATATACGGTTCCTTCCTATTATTAATCCCCAAATGCATTACTCTGCATTTCTTTGCATTGAATTTTAGTTGCCAGGCATTAGACCATTCCTCTAACTTTTGCAGATCTTTTTCATATTCTCCACTCCCTCTTCGGTGTCTACTCTGTTACAAATCTTGGTATCATCTGCAAAAAGGCACACTTTTCCTTCTAACCCTTCAGTAATGTCACTCACATACATATTGAACAGGATTGGCCCCAGCACCGAACCCTGAGTGCTCAAAAGGCGTACGCAGCGTTGTACATTTTTAAAAATATATTTTTATTGAAAATGGTAAATGGTCCAGACAAGGAGGCACAAACAACGGGTGGGGTTGGGGGGGGTGTTTCCAGGGGGGGTTTGTTTGTGTAGAGTGAATGCGGTAGCTGTGATGTGTCTGCTGGGTGGATGTTGTGTGGCTTGTGGTGTCTGGTTTGACATTTGTGTGATTGGTTTCACAGAAAATGTACTATGGCTGGTGGTCTGGTCTGGATGATAGGGGTGTGAGAAGCGCTGTACATTTTAACATACTAATAGGCAGTCCCTGCTCAGAAGAGCTTACAATCTTATTTAGACAAGACAATACTGGGTTGGGGAGATTATGGTAGAGGAAATAATTGCAGACCTGAAATGCAATATTAATGGCAAGTTCCGTGCAAAAAACAACCACATGAACTTGTGTTTCTAAAGCCTTCGTTAGGTGATTTTATTCAATTTTGCTCTCCCCAGCTAAGATGTACCTACCAAGAAATAATCTCCACCCTCCTGAGGATGCCTGGCCTACCTGCGATTGGCTTTGTAGAGTTAAATGGTTGTTGCTATGACAACTGTTTCTCCACATATATGATGGACCCAATGGGAGTAGCTGTACGCCGTTTTTCTTCCACAGGTTAACCCTATAATTACTCTATGGCAGGGATCTCAAAGTCCCTCCTTGAGGGCCGCAATCCAGTCGGGTTTTCAGGATTTCCCCCATGAATATGCATTGATAGATCTGAAAGTTTTAGATGGTTGCAGCTGAAGCATGCCATTCAGGCGGGGTTCCCAAACCTCAATAATCGTTATAGTATGGAGTTCCTATGTTTTCAGGCAGACTTCTTGGGTCACCCAGGCCGCCCAGTGGTATAAATTATTAAATGGACTTATTAAAAAGAAATTAAACACTGGTCTTAGAGACATTTGGAGCATTGAGATTAAGCATCAAATCACTGCGTCTCAATGGCCACGAATTTGGTCTCGGAGGATGCGATGTACAGTGTCAGCATCTATGACACAAACATGTGGGGGGGTTTTTTTGTTACATAGAGCGTTATGGACCCCTGTTCGGTTACAAAAATTGGATAGCTCTAAGTCATCTCGAAGCAGGGACTTTAGATCATTTATTATGAATTTCTGGAAATTAATTTGGGACCAAATTAATTGTTTATTAGACAACCCAGTGGCATTATCATATGATGCTGTGCTATTTGGAATGGCAATGAGAGCAAAAAGTCAGATTTTTACAAACAATAACAAATTATTACTCATAATGACTGGGGTTGCCATTCAACAAATTACTTATAATTGGAAAAACTGGAGTAGATTAAATTATAATTTTTGGTGGAATTCCTTATGTCATATATATAAAATGGAGAGATTTCTGGCAATACAGCGGGATAGTTTCAAGAAATTTCAAGATGTTTGGGAGCCATTAAAAAAGTATTGTACTGATTAGATGAAATTTTCTTTTCCCTTAAATTTACAAGTTTAATTGTGAGGGAAGGTGGGGGGGGGGGTGAATTTTATAGTTATGTATTGTATAAGTATTGATTATTTGATAGGTAAGGGGGGAAGGGTAGGAGTTAAGTATTTATCACTGTTACCATTGATGATTAAGTGACATAGATATTGTTAATTTGTTTGGACATTTTATCACACTTATTGTAAGTTTGAAAATGAATAAAGAATTAAAAAAAAAAAAAAGAGTTGAATCTAGTTGGGGGGGAGGGGGGAGTTCATATTTCCCAAAAGAAATTATGATTTCTATGTGCCCACTTGTGTTAAGGACCCAAAGAAGCTCGGGTTTACAAGAGTTCAGGCAAATATTGTTTTTAGCTCATTCTTGAACTGATGATAGACTAGGTATTCAGAGAGGTGGGAAAATCAGGTTCATTGGGTATGAATAGTTGTACGGCATCTGAGTAGATGGAGAATTGGCTTGACTAGTGGCTTGAGGTAGAGTAAGTGACAGTATTTATCTTTATGGTACCCACAGGCAGTGGCGTAGTAATGTGGGGCAAAACCGCTCCAGGTGCCTTCTTGGTGAGGGTGCCGGCACCTTTCCGCCCCCACACGCCGCCCTTGTGCACTCCCTTCCCCACCCCCACCTCTTAAAATCTTCGCCAGTGTGAGCAACTTTTCCGGCCTGTTGCTTGTGACGGCCTGGCTCCCTTCTAAACTAAACTAAACTAAACCTTAGGTTTGTATACCGCGCCATCTCCGCAAGCGCAGAGCTCGGCACGGTTTACAGAGTTAAGAGGAAAGGAACTACAATAAGGGATAAAGGGGAGGGACTAAGAGGAAAGAGAGGGACAGAATACTGGAGAATGGGAGGTGATTAGATTTTTGCAAAGAGCCAAGTTTTCAAGGGTTTGCAGAAGGATTGGAAGGAGCTTGAATTTCTGAGTGGGGATGAGAGGTTGTTCCAGAGTTCTGTGGTTCTAAAGGGGAGAGATGTTCCAAGTTTTCCTGCGCGGGATATACCTTTTATAGAGGGGAATGATAGTTTCAGTTTTTGGGAGGGTCTGGTGGAGTGTGGTTTTGAGGAATTCCAAAAGAGTGGGATAACGGGAGGAAGGACGCCATGTAGGATC
This sequence comes from Geotrypetes seraphini, assembly GCF_902459505.1. Classification (NCBI taxonomy): domain Eukaryota; kingdom Metazoa; phylum Chordata; class Amphibia; order Gymnophiona; family Dermophiidae; genus Geotrypetes; species Geotrypetes seraphini. Next base: position 254,889,794 of record NC_047089.1, read on the forward strand.
TTGAAGGCTAAGCAGGCACATTTAAAGAGGACTCTGGAGTATACTGGGAGCCAGTGAAGCTTGGAGAGGAGTGGGGAGACATGATCGAACTTGCCTTTTGTGAAAATAAGCTTAGCCGCGGCGTTCTGAATTAGCTGAAGTCTATGGAGGTTTTTCTTAGTTAGGCTTATATAGATGGAATTGCAGTAATCCAGTCTAGAGAGGATAGTAGATTGAACGAGGATGGTAAAGTGAGAATGTTGAAAGCAGGATCTCACCTTCCTCAACATATGAAGGCAAAAGAAGCATTTTTTTTATCAAAGAGTTGAGGTGATCATTGAAGGAGAGAGAGGAGTCTATGACGATGCCTAGGACTTTGCTTGAAAACTCAAGCTGAAGAGTGGGTCCAGAAGGTAATGGGATGGAGGTGGGTAAATGATCTAATGTTGGGCCGAGCCAAAGTAGTTTTGTTTTGGACTCACTTCCGGGTCACAGGGCCAGGAAGTGACGTTAGAGGGAAAGCCAGCACCGGCGCAAGCGGCAGGCCAGAGAAACTGCTCGCTCAGGTGAAGATTTAAAGAGATACAGGGGGAAGGGAGGGGGGGAAGGGAGGGGGGGACCCACCGCCTTGGATGCCTTCTATCCTCGCTATGCCACTACCCACACCTTTTTCCATCCCCCCTTTCTGTATGTTCTTCATCCTCAGGTTACAGAGTGCAGATATTCGACATCCAATATACAGTAGCAGCAGGTTTGCCTTTTGCTCTGTTTATTTGTGGCAAAGTGAGCAAGGTGAAGGGATTTACTGCAGGCTGTCCTTAGTGTGTGTTCTCTCTTGCAGAAAGAAGAAAAGCTTGTTAAACTGATATATAAGGACAGAAAGGTGAATTTGATTTTTGTACTCCGGAGAAAATTAGTTTAATTCCCAGAACAGATGGCATTAATCTTTCCTTTCCAAAACAATTCGGGCTTACCTGGATCTTAAACTTATGCTTTTCACAGACCAGGGGAAAAAGGACAAAAGTGCAAGACTTTGATTTTCAACTGAGTAAGCTAGGACGGAAAGTTAATATATTTCAGTAATTAAAGATTTAGGAGATTAAGCTCTGAGAACACTTGTCGTCTCTGATGATCCATAAACAGAGATATCTGAAGTCAGGTTTAGATGCTACAACTTTCACTGTGTGACCTCCCAAAAGTTGCTTGATTTTAAGCGCCAAAGTTTCCTGGAACATAAAAGTTTCCATATTGCATCAAACCAAAGCTCCATCTCAACCAGGGGGCAAGTGTGCCACAATGGTTAAAGCTGCAGCCTCAGCCTCCTGAGGTTGTGGGTTCAAATCCACACTGCTCCTTATGACCCTGGACAAGTCACTTAATCCCCCCATTGCTCCAGGTACATGAGCCCACCAGGACAGACAAGAAAAAATGCTTGAGTACCTGAATATATTCATGTAAACCGTTCTGAGCTCCCCTGGGAGAACAACATAGAAAATTGAATAAATAAATAGTGTCCAAAGTGTCTGCCTCTGGTAACCATAGTTGATCCTGTGATGTCACAATGCCTCATTCCACCAATAAGAGCCAACCTCATCAGTGATGTCACAATGGCCTGATTGTCCTAGACTTGGCTCACTTTTACTACATTTTGATTTCTAGAGTGGTTCAGTGGTTAAAGCTACAGCCTCAGCACCATGAGGTTGTGGGTTCAAATCCTGTGCTGCTCCTTGTGACCCTGGGCAAATCACTTAATCGCCCCATTGCTCCAGGTACATTAGATCGATTGTGAGACCACCAGGACAGACAGGGAAAAATGCTTGAGTACTTGAATAAATTCATGTAAACCGTTCTGAGCTGCCCTGGGAGAACAGTAGAGAAAACTGAATGAATAAATAAATTGTGAGGCCATAGAGAAACATAGACAAAAAACTAAATACAAGTTAAATATATAAATAACTCACTTCACCACCCAAAATATATTCAGGAGACCTCACTGCCTTAGAGGTACATAGAAATAGTTTCCTACCATTAACGGCAAAAAGACCTCAGTTCTTTCCAGGGATAGTTGTCACCTGAAAAAACTCTGTTAGCTGTGCTCTGCCATACAGCTACATAGGAAAAAACATTCTTGGTCTACAATTGGTAGGAAAGACTTATCTTCATTGAAGCGGCAACTCGATTGTTCAATAAATGCCCCTGATGCAGCAGAAATCACGAAACAGGGTCTGTCGGGAGTTCTATGCAATAGAGTGACAGCGGCACTGGGAGAATAACGTGGACTGCTAAGATTTTGAATCACGCCCACAGGATAGAGCACAATCGAAGATAAGTCTTTCCTACCAATTGTAGACCAAGAATGTTTTTTCCTATGTAGCTGTAGGGCAGAGCACAGCTAACAGAGTTTTTTCAGGTGACAACTATCCCTGGAAAGAACTGAGGTCTTTTTGCCGTTAATGGTAGGAAACTATTTCTATGTACCTCTAAGGCAGTGAGGTCTCCTGAATATATTTTGGGTGGTGAAGTAGAGAAACATAGAAACATGGCAGATAAAGGTCAAATGGCCCATTCAGAGCATTCACTATCTCCTCCTCTCCCTATTGGCTAAGGCTCTTAACATTTGCATCTCCTCGTCCTATTGGCTAAGGCTGTTTACACTTGCATTGTGATGTCATAGAACTTTATGGTTATAGAAACATGATGGCAGATAAAGGTCAAATGGCCCATTCAGAGCATCCACTCTCTCCTCCTCTCCCTATTGGCTAAGGCTCTTAACATTTGCATCTCCTCTTCCTATTGGCTAAGGCTCTTTACCCCTGCATTGTGATGTCATAGAGCTTTATGGTTATAGGAACATAGAAACATGATGGCAGATAAAGGCCAAATGGCCCATCCTCGGCATCCACTATCTCCTCCTCTCCCTATTGGCTAAGGCTCTTAACATTTGCATCTCCTCTTCCTATTGGCTAAGGCTCTTTACACCTGCATTGTGAGGTCATAGAGCTTTATGGTTAGAGAAACATGATGGCAGATAAAGACCAAATGGCCCATCCGCAGCATCCACTATCTCCTCTCCCTAAGAGATCCCATGTGTCTATCCAACCCTTTCTTGAATTCAGACAGTTAACATGAGACCAGCACATGTTAAGTATAACATACTAGTTGGTTAACACTTCCATATCCATTCTCCACCCCTGACAAGCCCCCTCCCCAAAACATGTTTAAAACATTAGTAACACACGAGGTAACATGTACAGACGGGCAAAATGCTCTTACACATTCCTGCATGTATTTGCATGTACTAGGACTTAATGTCTTTTAATACAAGGACTCCAGGATTTTTTTGTGAACTAATGAGATGAACAGAAGAAAGGCGGAAGAGGGTACATATGATAGATAGAGACATTTAAATACCTACATGGTGTATATGCAAATGAGTCGAGTCTCTTTCATTTGAAAGGAAGCTCTGGAATGAGAGGGCATAGGATGAAGTTAAGAGGTGTTAGGCTCTGGAGTAATCTAAGGAAATACTTTTTTACGGAAAGAGTGGTAGATGTGTGGAACAGTCTCCCAGAAGAAGTGGTGGAGACAGAGACTGTGTCTGAATTCAAGAAAGCCTGGGACAGGCACGTGGGATCTCTCAGAGAGAGAAAGAGATAATGGTTACTTCGGATGGGCAGACTGGATAGGCCATTAGGCCTTTATCTGCCATCATGTTACAATGTTTCTATAACCAGAAAGCTCTATGACATCACAATGCAGGTGTAAAGAGCTTTAGCCAATAGGAAGAGGAGATGCAAATGTTAAGAGCCTTAGCCAATAGGGAGAGGAGGAGATAGTGGATGCCGAGGATGGGCCATTTGGCCTTTATCTGCCATCATGTTTCTATGTTCCTATAACCATAAAGCTCTATGACATCACAATGCAGGGGTAAAGAGCCTTAGCCAATAGGAAGAGGAGATGCAAATGTTAAGAGCCTTAGCCAATAGGGAGAGGAGGAGAGAGTGGATGCTCTGAATGGGCCATTTGACCTTTATCTGCCATCATGTTTCTATAACCATAAAGTTCTATGACATCACAATGCAAGTGTAAACAGCCTTAGCCAATAGGACGAGGAGATGCAAATGTTAAGAGCCTTAGCCAATAGAGAGAGGAGGAGATAGTGAATGCTCTGAATGGGTCATTTGACCTTTATCTGCCATCATGTTTCTATAACCATAAAGTTCTATGACATCACAATGCAAGTGTAAACAGCCTTAGCCAATAGGACGAGGAGATGCAAATGTTAAGAGCCTTAGCCAATAGAGAGAGGAGGAGATAGTGAATGCTCTGAATGGGTCATTTGACCTTTATCTGCCATCATGTTTCTATATATGCTAATGAATTCATCTTTCCCTGGTCAGTCTGTTCAGCCTGCTAACTGATCTGTTTTGCTATGCCATTGTAAAATGCTCCAATTGGCTTGAAGTAAGTGAGAAGGCAGGACATGTGGCAGGTAAAAGTCTTACAGATGTTAAATGATGCCTGCCGTTGTCAACACAGAGACACACTTCTGTTTTGGAGAACATTCTTGCGTACTGAGTTTCCCCCTTCTGCAGGATTTGACTGTCAAACTTCATTCGGCCTTGCTTGACTTCATTCTGCCCTGTATTTGGATTTGTTGCAGGAACTTCAGGATGGCGTTGGACGGCAGGAAGCTGTCATCAGAACACTGAATGTAACAGGCCAAGAAATCAGTGAGCAGTGCTCGGCCGCTGATGCCAAGGTCCTGAAGGAAAAACTGGCCAGTCTGAACTCTCGCTGGCAGGAGGTCTGCAGACAGCTGGCAGAGAGAAGGAAGAGGTGGGATAACATGACCATTACAACATACAGACTCATGCACCACTGGCGTAGCGAGAGAGGTTGGCTCCCGGGAGTGGAGGCCATGCACCCTCCCACTCTTATCCACCGTGCTGGGCGCCCCACCCCCACTCTTGCATACCTCTTGAAATGTTCGCTGGTACGAGCAGCGACTTCCACTTGCGGCTCTCGCTGGCCACGGCTCCTTTCTGATGTCACATCCTGGTCCCACGACCTGGAAGTGACATCAGAGTGAGTAGCAAGTGGATGATGCTGCTCATGCCGGCAAACCCTTAAAGAGGTACGCAGCTGAGAAGAGGAGAGGCACCAGCTCCAGCGCCTTCCCATAAAGACGGCGCCTGGGGCGAGGTTGTACGCCTTTCAAAGGCTGGTGAAAATGCTCACGCCTAAAATACTGTTGGTTAGGCAGGGAAATGGTAGTATTCTATAACTCCGCGCCTAAATCCTGGGAACACCCTTGACGATGTCCCCTTTGCAGTAATGTACCAGGTGATTTGGGCGCGCAGGTTACAGAACGGACGCGGATCACCGACCTGTGCAGAAGCAGTCATTCGTGCCAGTTTGCACCCGGATTCTGTAATCGGCGCCTAGAAAAACGGCGCTGGCCACGTGTCAATCGTGCTTAGGCTCCGTTTACAGAATTGCACCTCGTTAGACACTGGAAATATAGTTGAGGCTGTTAAAGGCCTGCATTTCAGATGCCTACGTGTTCGGATAATTGCGCTTAACGGTGCCTAAGTGACGCTTCACCCATAGAAATGCCCACTTAGGCGTTAGGCGCTACTAAGTTCCATGAGATAGACGCCTATCTTTTGTATAATCGGATAGGTGTCTATTGCAGAATTCCTTTTTTTTTTCCTAATTATTGAGGCTATTAAGGTTATTTTGCCAATTACCCCACCCCCCACCTTACAAAACCATGGAAGATGTTTTTAGCGCCGAATGGCATGCAGAGTGCTCTGTGCTGCTCCGACACTCATAGGATCTCTGTGACCATCAGAGCAACGCAGAGCAATCAGTGCTCCAGTCATCGCTAAAAACCTTATGTGCGTTTTTGTAAATTAGGAACGGTTTGTAGAATCTGGCCCTTCGTGCTTCTTAAGGCCTTTTTCACTAATTTAGCCAATTATTTTAGGCACCGATCTGCACCTATGTAGTGTTTGGAGATGTTCTAAAAATGCTAAATTTTCAGATCAAAGGGTGTGTTTGTTTCCTTAATGCCTTTTTGAAGCCTTACCGTCCTGTAAATGTTTTTATGGGATTTTGTCTTTCCATCTTGTTGGATGAATTTGAAAAAAGGTTTTAATAATGATATTGTTAGTTAATGTTTTATTGTGTTTGTTCTGTCGAAACATGTTTCAGCATTTTTAATATGTATGCATGTAATTTTGTGTAAACTGCATAGTTTTTAATGCGGTAAATACATTTTAAAATAAATATGTTGTGTGTGAGGTAGAAAGATCAGAGATTTGGGGGAGATGGAATTGATGTTACCGGAGCTGAAGTTTAGGCAGTAAATCTGAGGGGCCCAGTTCTTGCCAATTGTATATGGGTTTGCCTGGAAAATTAGCCTCGTGTAACTGGTCGAGATAGTTTGGCGCTCTAATCGTTTTTTGAAAATTAGCTCAAAGGAGGTCAATTTTCAAACTGCCACTGAGGGCCAGATTCTGTAAATAGCTCTGTAAGTTAGGTCAGTGGTTCCCAACCCTGTACTGGAGGACCCCCCAGGCCGGTCGGGGTTTCAGGATAGCCCTAATGAATATGCATGAGAGCTATCTGAATATAATGGAGGTGCCAAGCATGCAAATCTGCTCCATGCGTATTCATTAGGGCTATCCTGAAACCTCGACTGGCCTGGGGGTCCTACAGGGATTGGGGACCACTGAGTTAGGTGGCTGCATGTGCCCCAAGGCTGCCTAACTTAATTGGTCTAGTTGGCTTTAATTGGCACGGTAATTAACAAAAAACTCATTAAAAAAAAGTAGGCGTTATCATTGCACCTACACGAAGCCGCCTAATGGCATCTGTGGTCAAAGTAGGCGTGGTTAGGGGTGGAGATGACCTTAGGCACCGTTAAGCGCGATTCTCAAATTAACTTAGGCATCTGCTCTACATTGCATATTCCTACGTTTCGTGATAGGCGGCATTAGCCACAATTCTTGTTGATTGGATGAAACGAGGCTCCAATGTGGCCCCAATCTGCAGCGGTAGACAGTATGCAACTTGGGAGACATAAACAACTGAAAATCTTGGGAACGTGGCTAGATGCAACATTACTTAAAGTCACTGGTAAAAGCAGCCCAGCCAATAGATCACCCCAGAGCAAACACACACATATCGCTAAATAGCCCCCCCTTGATCAAAAATAAATAATTTATGGAAATGAAACGTATCCTCAGTGTGAGGAAGTAAGCTTAAGGAGACGGCAACGGTGTCACCGTTCCAACGCTTATCTAGATGGCTCAACCAGCGAGTCCACACACTCACTGTGAAGCCGCACGCCATTACAGGATACGTCCGTGTGCATTAAAGAGTGCACGGAAATTATATCAAATATAATGCAAATTAACTTGCTTAAAGAGCAATTTAGTGAGAAAAGTATTTCAGCATTTAAAAAGTGTGGCACACCGGGGCGGTCACAGCCTCCTCCGCATAAAGCATTGTAAAGTTTGCAAAAAGCACTTAGCTTGTTTTTCCAGAAGGTTCAGGGCTCTGGTAATTGAAGTTACTCTGTGAAATAGTAGACCTGGTTGGATTACCAGAGCGCTGAACCTTCTGGAAAAACAAGCTAAGTGCTTTTTGCAAACTTTACAATGCTTTATGCGGAGGAGGCTGCGACCGCCCCGGTGTGCCACACTTTGTAAATGCTGAAATACTTTTCTCACTAAATTGCTCTTTAAGCAAGTTAATTTGCATTATATTTGATATAATTTTCGTGCACTCTTTAATGCACACGGACGCATCCTGTAATGGCGTGCGGCTTCACAGTGAGTGTGTGGACTCGCTGGTTGAGCCATCTAGATAAGCGTTGGAACAGCGACACCGTTACCTCTCCTTAAGCTTACTTAATCCCCCCCTTGCCCCAGGTGCATTAGATAGATTGTGAGGGCACTAGGACAGACAGGGAAAAATGCTTGAGTCCCTGAATAAATTCATGTAAACCGTTCTGAGCTCCTCTGGGAGAACGGTAGAGAAAAAAAGAAAAAACAAACTGTACAAAAGGATGAAACATTTTTCTGAGGGGAGAGAAAGCGTCAGTAATGAAGAAAGGTCAGGGTGGCCAGTAATAAGCACAATTGATGAAAATATTGCAAAAATTTGTCGAATTGTGCATCAAAATTGTTGGTTGACTGCCAATCAAGTGGAGCAAGCTTCGTCCAAGGCAAGACAAATCATGGGCTGCATACGAAGGGGTTTCGTCAGCCGTAAGGCGGAAGTCATTATGCCGTTGTATAGATCCATGGTGTGGCCCCCACCTGGAATACTGTGTGCAATTCTGGAAGCCGCATTACCGCAAGGATGTGCTGAGACTGGAGTCGGTGCAGAGAATGGCCACCCGGATGGTCTCGGGACTCAAGGATCTCCCGTACGAAGAACGGTTAGATAAATTAAAGCTATACTCGCTCGAGGAGCGCAGAGAGAGGGGAGACATGATCGAGACGTTCAAGTATCTCACGGGCCGCATCGAGGCGGAAGAAGATATCTTCTTTTTCAAGGGTCCCACGACAACAAGAGGGCATCCGTGAAAAATCAGGGGCAGGAAACTGCGAGGTGACACCAGGAAATTCTTTTTCACTGAAAGGGTGGTTGATCGCTGGAATAGTCTTCCACTTCAGGTGATTGAGGCCAGCAGCTTGCCTGATTTTAAGGCCAAATGGGATAGACACGTGGGATCTATTCACAGAGAAAGGTAGGGGAGGGTCATTGGGGTGGGCAGACTAGATGGGCCGTGGCCCTTATCTGCCGTCTATTTCTATGTTTCTATGACTGTGAGAAGAAACATAGCAGGCCAAGTAGACATCAGTAGAGAAACAGGAAAATCTTAATTGAAAATCTTGGCAGGAGAAACGTGTGTCCAAAAATGGTCCGTCGTGGCTGTCTGTGAGGGAGTTTTTAGCCAGTGAACAAATAACTTTATTGCAACTCCCTCTCTACTCACCTGATCTGGCCCCTCAATGACTTTTTTCTTTACCCAACGGTAAAGGAAATATTGAAAGGAAGACATTTTGATGACATTCAGGACATCAAGAGCAAAACATCAACAGCTCTGACGGGCATTCCAAAAAAAGATTTCCAAAATTGCTTTGAAAGGTGGGTTAGGCGCTGGCATCGGTGCATAACATCTCAAGGGAAGTACTTTGAAGGTGACCATAATGATATTCAGCAATTAGATATGAAGTAGAGAATGACACGGTGACAAAATTCATCACCGTCAAACCATCTTCATGTCATTCTTTAAGGAGAGAGGGAAGAATCAGAGTATGAATGGCCACAACCACTGACCCGCAAGCTTTGCTCTGAAGAATGCTGGTGTAGAAGGACTGAGGTTTAAATAGACACTGAAGAATGACAGTCTCTGGTATCCAGAGCAGATATTGTGATGTCATAATGCCTCATTCCACCAGTGCCTAAGAGCCAATCACATCAGTGATGTCACAATGGCTTCATTATCCTTGGCTCACATAAGAATCAGAGTATGAATGGCCACAACCACTGACCCTCAAGCTTTGCTTTGAAGAATGCTGGTGTAGAAGGACTGAGGTTGAGATAGACACTGAAGAATGACAGTCTCTGGTATCCAGAGCAGATATTGTGATGTCATAATGCCTCATTCCACCAGTGCCTAAGAGCCAATCACATCAGTGATGTCACAATGGCTTCATTATCCTTGGCTCACATAAGAATCAGAGTATGAATGGCCACAACCACTGACCCGCAAGCTTTGCTCTGAAGAATGCTGGTGTAGAAGGACTGAGGTTGAAATAGACACTAGAAAATGACATGGGATTATTTCCCGCGGTTATCTGCGGGGACGGGAACGGTGATGAATTTTGTCACCGTGTCATTCTCTAATATGAAGCACTTTTTCTAGGATGAGTTCATAAACTTAATTGTCAGACCTTGTAGGTATCAATTGATGTTCAAATGTGGTCAATTGGGGTGAGGGAACAATGGGCTTTCTTGACCACTCAGCTGCCCCCACTTGCACGGATTTAAAGAACCACCACCTTTTAGGCAGAAAATACACCGATAGCATTGATTAAAGCACATTATACTTTTATTAAAGAAGAGATTTTTATTAATAAGCTTAAATGGAAGCAAGATTCTGTATCAGCATGAAAAAGGTTTTGGTAAGACTATAGATAATGGTTCAACCTTGCCTCTAACCATTACGAGAACTTCAAGCGCATTCAGTTGTATTATTTGAAATGAATCTGTAGAATAAAAGTTTGAAGTGAAGGATGATAAACACAAGGGTAGTCTATTTCCATTCCCAGAAATGAAGAGCTACCGGCTATAATCTGAATTGAGTCATCAGAAGTGAACGTGGAAATTAAATGTGGTTTCCTCTCCCACCCATACACACTATTCTCTGTCTGCACCAAAACCGCCCCCCACCCCCACCCCTTCATTCCTAGAGCTATACACCAACTAAATATTTTCAGTCTAATTTTGGATTTTGTAAAATACAAATCTGGCACACACTTTGACTGTGAATCAAAGGATTGATTCATTCATGGCAGGCCCATGAATGTGTTTTGGCATTATTACAAATAATACCAAATGTGTTCTGTAAATGTAACGTGGAAATTAGATAACTGCAAATCTCCATCGTCAGTGTTTGCGTGTCCTTCTTGTGAGAGCTGGAGCATTATCACGTGCCCCTTGACGTGTGTTCGCAAAAGATTTCTCAGGGTATTTGCAAAAGGAGAAGAAGCATTTGGAAATCACAGCGCTGCATCTCTTCATGAAATTGGGCGTTTGTGCTTCTGTCCTCAAAGCAGGACTACGTCCATTCCAATATACGCCAGAGGATCTCAGTGTGAGTTTAAGAACATCTGGATCCTAATGGATTAAGACAAATCAATCATCTTCAATTATACTACTTACTTTCTGTATAAATAATTCACATGCGCCTATCGCAGGCTGGTAGACATTACCTCACATTTCCCTGTCAACCAGAAACTGACATTCGGTTTTCACTGTCTGGCATGCTCGATTCTGAGAGACGGGCCAATAGGAAATGTGCCTATCTCAGAAATCCTTTCGGGGGGTTTGTCTTCTCCAAATAATGCTTCCAATTTCACCTCTGTGTAGCATGCAAGAAGGCTCGTTAACTCTTTAAGTAAAAGCAGGAAGTTTGCTGTCTGTAGAATTTTGTGAGGATGAACCTACACACGCCCCATGGAGATTCCCTCTACAATTTCGGTCAGTGCCTACATGGAGGGTCCTCAGTGTCTGCAACGGCACTGAAGCATACGAGGTCTGACAATTAAGTTTGTGAACTGCGCTTACATTGGCAGCACTGTACAAACACCTTGGTACTGTTTCATAACCTTGGTATATTAGTGTCTCACAGCTGTGTTTGTGTCGACGTGTGGCAGTGTCTTTTTTTTTAATTTCTTTATTTTAAAGCCATAAGTAAGTGCAAAATAAAATACAATCATATAATTCTATATAAACACTTAAATACAATTACAATTATAATCTATGAAACAAAGATTATCACTCCCCCCCCCATAATTATATCTAAGAACTAGGCTCAAATTGAGAATTGAAAAATACATTCCTACCTGCCCTCCCACCCACGTGTGCCGGTGTCTTGCTGAGTGGCGTTCATTATTGTTGTTGCGTGTTTTTGTGTCCTATCGTGAGAATGTCGAAGCTTGAACTAGAGCAACAAACAAGCATCAAATTTCTTGTTAAACTTGACAAGAGTGGAAGTGAAATCGGGGACATGTTAGTCCAAGTTTATGGGGATCATGCCATGAAGAAAACAACAGTGTACAAATGGATTAAACGTTTTTCTGAGGTGAGAGAAAGCGTCATTGAGGAAGAAAGGTCAAGGCGGCCAGTAATGAGCCGAACTGATGAAAACATAGCAAAAATTTGTCGAATTGTGCGTCAAAATTGTCGACTGACTGTGAGAAGAAGCATAGCAGACCAAGTAGACATCAGTAGAGAAACAGGAAAATCTTAGCAGGAGAAAGGTGTGTCCAAAAATGGTCCCGAAGGAGCTCATCGATGAACAAAAGCAAAGGAGAGGCGAAGTTTGTCAAGACCTTTTTGGAGAGGCAAGGTGATGTTTTGGGCCGTGTTCTCACTGGTGATGAAACATGGATGCACCAATATGGCCTTGAAACAAAGCGTCAAAGTGCACAATGGAAGAAGTCAGCCTCCACAATCAAAAAAGTTCTGCCAATCCAAATCAAAAGTCAAAACGATATTGCTAATCTTTTTTGATATCAGAGGGGATTTATCATTATGATTTTGTACCAACTGGACAAACAGTTAACCAAGTTTACTATTTAGAAGTGCTGAAAAGGCTGCGTGAAAAAGTTAGACAAAAATTTCCTCAACGTTTCACAAACAACTCATGGCTCTTACAGCACGACAATGCACCAGCTCACTTGGCATTGCCTGCGAGGGAGATTTTTTGCCAGAAAACAAATAACTGTATTGAAACAACCTCCCTGCTCACCTGATCTGGCCCCCAATGACTTTCTAATTTACCTGAAGGTAAAGAAAATATTGAAATTTGATGACATTCAGGGCATTAAGGGTAATATGACGACAGTTCTGATGGCCATTCCAGAAAAAGAGTCCAAAATTGCTTTGAAGGGTTGACTAGGCGCTGGTGTTGGCGCATAGCTTCCCAAGAGGAGTACTTTGAAGGTGACCATAGTGATATTCAGCAATGAAGTATGTAGCACTTTTTCACGAACTTAATTGTCAGACCTCGTATATACAAGGACAATGATGTGCAGTGAGGGTTTTTAAGGCATTCAGTGAATCCCAAGCTCCACTGCCCTACTTTATTTTGGTTTGTGTACTTTTGCTTGATGCATCTCGCTACTCTCAAGTCTTCCGCTCAGTCATCTTTTTCCTCTTCAATCCGTCCAGAATTCGGCTGCACAACTCATATTCCATGAGAGTCACTATACTCATGTTATTCCTCGCCTAAAATCACTTTATGGGCTTCCAATCTGTTTCCAAATACAATTAAAACTCCTCTTACTGACCTATAAATGCATTCACTCAGCTGTCCATCACTATCTCTCTTCACTCATCTCCCCCTATGTTCCCCCTGCGAGCTCTGCTCAGCTGGTGGTTCCTTCCTGTCTTCTCCACCTTCAACTCCAGACCTTGTCCCTTCTGTCTTGCTGTGCCGTATACCTGGAACAAACTGCCCGAATCCCTACGGTAGGCACCGTCTCTGGCAGTGTTCAAGTCCAAGTTAAAAGTCCATCTCTTTGAGAGTTCTTTTGACTCCTAACTCCTCTCACCTTGGGTTCTGCACCCCCAACCCTCAATGTCATGTCTGTCTGTCCAAGTTATATTGTAAGCTCTTCCAAGCAGCGACGGTCTATATATGTCAGCCCACCTCTTTGAGAGTACTTTCGACTCCTAAATCTTCTCACCTTGGGTTCTGCACCCCCAACCCTATATGTCGTGTCTGTCTATCCAAGTTAGATTGTAAGCTTTTCTGAGCAGGGACAATCTATAAATGTCAGCCCACCTCTTTGAGAGTGCTTTCGACTCCTAACTCCTCTCACCTTGGGTTCTGCATCCCCTACCCTCAATGTCATGTCTGTCTGTCCAAGTTATATTGTAAGCTCTTCCAAGCAGCGACGGTCTATATATGTCAGCCCACCTCTTTGAGAATACTTTCGACTCCTAAATCTTCTCACCTTGGGTTCTGCACCCCCAACCCTATATGTCGTGTCTGTCTATCCAAGTTAGATTGTAAGCTCTTCTGAGCAGGGACCGTCTATAAATGTCAACCCACCTCTTTGAGAGTGGGGGGTAAATGGACAATACTCAGACTGGAAGAGCTTCAGCAGTGGGGTGCCGCAGGGCTCAGTGCTTGGACCCGTGCTCTTCAACATGTTTATAAATGATCTAAACAGTGGAACGACGAGTGAGGTGATTAAATTTGCAGACGATACAAAGTTATTCAGAGTAGTAAAGACGCATGGGGATTGCAAAGATCTGCAACGTGACATAATCAGGCTTGAGGAATGGGCATCAACATGGCAGATGAGGTTCAACGTGGATAAGTGTAAAGTGATGCATATAGGTAACAAAAATCTCATGCACGAATACAGGATGTCCGGGGCGGTACTTGGAGAGACCTCTCAGGAAATAGACTTGGGAGTTATGATCAACAAGTCAATGAAGCCATCCATGCAATGTGTGGCGTCGGCAGCAAAAAGAATGCTAGGAATGATAAAGAAGGGGGATCACGAACAGATTGGAGAAGGTTATTATGCTGCTGTACTGGGCCATGGTGCGCCCTCACGTGGAGTACTGCATCCAGCACTGGTCACTGTACTTGAAGAAGTACATGGTACTACTCGAAAGGGTCCAAAGAAGAGTGACTAAAATGGTTAAAGGGCTGGAGGAGTTGCCCTACAGCGAGAGATTAGAGAAACTGGGCCTCTTCTCCCTTGAAAAGAGGAGACAGAGGGGACATGATCGAAACATTCAAGATAATGAAGGGAATAGACTCAGTAGATAAGGACAGGTTGTTCACCCTCTCCAAGGTAGAGAGAACAAGAGGGCACTCTCTAAAGTTGAAAGGGGATAGATTCCGTACAAACATAAGGAAGTTCTTCTTCACCCAGAGAGTGGTAGACAACTGGAACGCTCTTCCGGAGTCTGTTATAGGGGAAAACACCCTCCAGGGATTCAAGACAAAGTCAGACAAGTTCCTGCTGAACCAGAACGTACGCAGGTAAGGCTAGACTCAGGGCTCAGGTCCTTGGCCTAGGGGCCGTCACGGGAGCGGACTACTGGGCACGATGGACCACTGGTCTGACCCAGCAGTGGCAATTCTTATGTTTTTACGTTCCTTAGGAGATGGAGCGAATCCCCTGAAGGCCCTGACCGCACATCACCAGATTCAATAAATGATGCCCAAATTTTGGTTTAAGAAAATATTGACGCCTGATGCTACTCTGTAAAGGGAATTCCAGGTTCAGTGCCCTTCACAGAATAGCTTCTGGTTCAATTTCCGTGCCTAATTGAATTTCAGCAGGAATTTGAGTGTTCCTCTATGGTAGGGACTCTGTAACACTAATAAGTATTCTTTAAACCAACACTTAAGTACTTCCATATATGGTGCTCAGATTTGCATGACCAAATTAAGTAATGAGCCATTAATTATCAATAATTGGATGCTAATAATCAATTATAGAAGTTAATTGGCATTCATTTAAATTTGCACACACATCTACAAAATCCGGAGTGGAGTAGAATGGGTACAAGTGGATTGATTTTTTACTAAGGGACACTCAATGAAGTTACAGGGAAATACTTTTAAAACCAATAGAAGGAAATATATTTTCACTCAGAGAATAGTTAAGCTCTGAACACATTGCCGGAGGTTGTGGTAAGAGCGGATAACGTAGCTGGTTTGGACAAGTTACTGGAGGAAAAGTCCATAGTCTGTTATTGAGAAAGACATGGGGGAAGCTACTGCTTGCCCTGGATCGGTAGCATGGAATGTTGCTACTCTTTGGGGTTCCGGAATCTTGCTATTCTTTGAAATTCTGCATAGAATGTTGCTACTCCTTGGTATTCTAGAATCTTGTTACTTTTTGGGGATTCCGCATGGAATGTTGCACTCTTTGGGGTTCCGGAATCTTGCTTACTCTGAGATAATGGAATGTTGCTACTCCTTGGGATTCTAGAATTTTGTTACTCTGGGATTCTGGAATCTTGCTATTCTTTGAGATTCTATATGGAATGTTGTTACTCCTTGGGATTCAAGAATCTTGTTACTCTCTGGGATTCCGGAATCTTGCTATTCTTTGAGATTCTGTATGAAATGTTGCTACTCTTTGGGATTCTAGAATCTTGATCTCTGGAATTCCGGAATCTTGTTATTCTTTGAGATTCTGCTTGGAATGTTGCTACTCCTTGGTATTCTAGAATCTTATTACTCTTTGGGGATTCCGCATGGAATGTTGTACTCTTTGGGGTTCCGGAATCTTGCTTACTCTGAGATAATGGAATGTTGCTACTCGGTTTTGGCCAGGTATTAGGGACCTGGATTGACCACCATGAAGATGGGATACTGGTCTAGATGGACTGTTGGTCTAACGCAGTAAGGCAGGGGTGTCAAAGTCCCTCCTCAAGGGCTGCAATCCAGTCGAGATTTCAGGATTTTCCCAATGAATATGCATGACATCTATTAGCATACAATGAAAGCAGTGCATGCAAAGAGATCTCATGCATATTCATTGGGGAAATCTTGAAAACCCGACTGGATTGCGGCCCTTGAGGAGGGACTTTGACACCCCTGCAGTAAGGCTATTTTTATGTTCTTATATGGCTATTTGCTATTCTGGAAGGCATGATGCCATCTCTACTAGCACATAACTCAAAGGGGGATAGTGGGCATGTTGGAATGTTCTGAAAGGTTCTGTGCATACTTATAAAATACGGCCTTGCCGTACCTAAGTCGGCCACCAGCATTTACACCAGGAATCGACATTACGCACTATTTTGTAAAGGGTGTATGCTCTTTACAGAATTGTACTCGGTACGAAGGGATGAGACTTATGGTGGGGAAGAAGATTAAGAAGAGGATAAGCACTGTAAAAACATTGGAGCAAGCTTGGTCCCTTTTTAAGGATACAATCACCGAGGCGCAAAATCTTCATATACCGTGTACCAACAAAGGATCCAAGAGGAAAAAGAACAAAGAACCGGCGTGGCTCACTGTAGAGGTGAAGGAAGCGATCGGAGACAAGAAAACTTTGTTTAAGGAATGGAAAAGGTCAAAAACGGACGAAAACTGGAATAAGCACAAACAACATCAACGCAGTTGCCATAAGGTGGTAAAAGGAACCAAAAGAGACTACGAGGAAAAAATAGCCAAGGAGGTGAAAAACTTCAAGACGTTCTTTCGATACATTAAGTGGAAACGACCCGCGAAGGAAGCAGTGGGGCCATTGGATGACCATGGAATGAAGAGAGTGCTAAAGGAAGATAAAGAAATCCCTGAAAAACTGAACACATTTTTTGCGTCTGTATTTACCGAAGAGGATATACGCAACATACCGGAACCCATCAGGCTCTATGCTGGAAACGAAGACGGGAAACTGACAGGGCTGACGGTCAGTCTAGAAGTGGTATACAGACAGATTGATAGGCTAAAGAGCGATAAATCCCCGGGATTGGATGGCATCCATCCAAGGGTCATCAAGGAACTGAAAGGGACTATAGCTGAACTGCTTCAACTAATAGCCAACCTGTCAATCAAATCGGGGAAGATTCCGGAAGACTAGAAGGTGGCAAATGTTACGCCGACCTTCAAAAAGGGTTCGAGGGGAGATCCGGGAAACTACAGACCGGTGAGTCTGACCTCGGTGCCAGGAAAGATGGTAGAGACGCTGATAAAGGACCGCATCATTGATCACCTTGACGGACACGGTCTGATGAGGACCAGGCAGCACGGTTTCAGCAAAGGCAGATCTTGTCTGGCGAACTTGCTGGCACTTCTTTGATGGGGTAAACAGACAGATAAACAAGGGCGACCCAGTCGACATTGTTTATCTGGATTTTCAGAAGGTGTTCGACAAGGTTCCACATGAATGACTACTTCGGAAGATTGCGAGTCATGGAATCTAGGGTGAAATACTCACATGGATTAAAAACTGGCTGAAGCATAGGAAATAGAGAGTGGGGATAAATGGACAATACTCAGACTGGAAGAGCGTCACCAGTGGGGTGCCGCAGGGCTCGGTGCTTGGACCCGTGCTCTTCAACATCTTTATAAACGATCTGGAAATTGGTACGACAAGCGAGGTGATTAAATTTGCAGACGATACTAAGCTTTTCAGAGTAGTAAAGACGCATGGGGATTGTGAAGATCTGCAACGTGACATAATCAGGCTTGAGGAATGGGCATCAACATGGCAGATGAGGTTCAACGTGGATAAGTGTAAAGTGATGCATATAGGTAACAAAAATCTCATGCACGAATACAGGATGTCCGGGGCGATACTTGGAGACACCTCCCAGGAAAGAGACTTGGGAGTTCTGATCAACAAGTTGATGAAGTCATATGTGCAATTTGCGGCGGCGGCAAAAAGGACGAACAGAATGCTAGGAATGATTAAAAAGGGGATCACGAACAGATCGGAGAGGGTTATCATGCCGCTGTACCGGGCCATGGTGCGCCCTCACCTGGAATACTGCATCCAGCACTGGTCGCCGTACATGAAGAAGGACACGGTACTACTCAAAAGAGTCCAAAGAAGAGGGACTAAAATAGTTAAGGGGCTGGAGGAGTTGCAGTACAGCGAGAGATTAGAGAAACTGGGCCTCTTCTCCCTTGAAAAGAGGAGACTGAGAGGGGACATGATCGAAACGTTCAAAATACTGAAGGGAATAGAATTAGTAGATAAAGACAGTCTGTTCACACACTCCAAGGTAGGGAGAATGAGAAGTTAAGAGGGGATAGATTCCGTACGAACGTAAGGAAGTTCTTCTTCACCCAGAGAGAGGTAGAAAACTGGAACGCTCTTCCAGAGTCTGTTATGGGGAAAACACACTTCAGGGTTTCAGAACAAAGTTGGACAAGTTCCTGCTAAACTGGAATGTATACAGGTGAGGCTGGACTAATTTAGAGCACTGGTCTTTGACCTGAGGGCCACCATGTGAGCGGACTACTGGGCAGGATGGACCACTAGTCCGACCCAGCAGCGGCAATTCTTATGTTTCCAATGCTGAGATGTGACTGCCATTAAAGAATTCCCTCCTCAAAGGGTAAAATACTGGCATTTACAAGCTTCCTAGTACCTAAAATTAGGTGGACCCATCTAAAATAACCCTACCTTCTAAAAGGGTAACTCTGTAAGGTTGGAATTAAGGTTTGCGTGCTGATTGTGCATACAAATAATTAGAATGATGGAATATATGCAAATAAATTCCTAAATTCTACCTCAGTGCTATTGTGTAAATACATGCAGATTTTACGTGGTATGGATATAATGGATGGGTATACACATAGAGAATACATACAGTATAGCTGGTTTTAAACACGAGTACCTTTATGGCTGGTGTAAATGCTCTCTAAGTATGAGTTAGCTTAGCAGGGTTTAAGAAAGGTTTGGATAATTTCCTAAAAGAGAAGTCCATAGGCCATTATTGAGATGGACTTGGAGAAATCCACTGCTTATTCCTAGGAGAAGCAGCAGAGAATTCTTTTTACTACTTGGGACCTGGGTTGCCACTGCTGGAAACAGGTTTGATGGACCTTCAGTTTGTCCCAGTATGGCAGCTCTTATGTTCTTATATAAGTCAAGTATATGACAATCAAGCCATTGTGACATCACTGATGAGTTTGGCTCTTAATGAGGCATTATGACATCACAATCTCAGCTCTGGGATGTTGCTACTCTTTGGGTTTCTGTCAGGTACTTGGGTCCTGGATTGGCCACTGTTGGAAACAGGACACTTGGTTTGATAGACCTTCAGTCTGTCTCAGTATGCCAACTCTTATGTTCTTATATAGGACAATCAAGCCATTGTGACATCACTGATGAGTTTGGCTCTTAATGAGGCATTATGACATCACAATCTCAGCTCTGGGATGTTGCTACTCTTTGGGTTTCTGTCAGGTACTTGGGTCCTGGATTGGCCACTGTTGGAAACAGGACACTGGGCTTGATGGACCTCCAGTCTGTCCCAATATGCCAACTCTTATGTTCTTATATAGGACAATCAAGCCATTGTGACATCACTGATGAGG
This sequence comes from Geotrypetes seraphini, assembly GCF_902459505.1. Taxonomy (NCBI): domain Eukaryota; kingdom Metazoa; phylum Chordata; class Amphibia; order Gymnophiona; family Dermophiidae; genus Geotrypetes; species Geotrypetes seraphini. Next base: position 254,909,616 of record NC_047089.1, read on the forward strand.
CTGGTTCTTAGGCATTGGTGGAATGAGGCTTTATGACATCACAATCTCAGCTCTGGAATGTTGCTGCTCTTTGGGTTTCTGCCAGGTACTTAGGACCTGGGTTGACCACTGTTGGAAACAGGATACTGTGCTTGTTGGACCTTCGGTCTGTCCCAGTATCGCAAATTCTTATGTTCTTATCAGCACAGACGTGTGGGGGAAAAGTTCTGAAAATGTATTATTTTAAAAGGTAGAATGGATCTCAGAGCAGTAAAGAAGGAGGAAGGAAAGACTCCAACAACTCTGCAGTGAATATCAAACAACACAAAACGACAAGCGCCTGTGAATTGGACCTCTGCTCTGTAGTTCCTTCTTGTTCTCAGAGCAATAAAGACAATCATTTCTTTAAAGAGACTTTCATCGTTGCTCCATAATTTTCTTACTCTAGAAAGTTTTTATCCTTGTGATTTAAAAGTCTTCAATAATCTGTTCCCAGTTTGTATTGCAAAACTGATTCTGGGAAAACTATATCTTTAAAACATATGTTTCTGGAATAGAAAGTGGTGGACATATTAGTAAAAATACCTACTGCGCAATTGAATACAGAAGAATAAAAATATATCTGTACATTAAGAACGTTTTAGGAACAAAGATGAAAGGTCTCTAATGGTTGAGAAAGAAATGCTTGCCTTTATTGCTTTGAGGGCATTTTTAGAGCTCTTTTGTGGATTAAAACATAGAGGACCCTTTAATGATTGCCCAATGTCTGTTTGGTGGGCAATCTTGGTCCTCAAGGGCTGCAATCCAGTCGGGTTTTCAGGATTTCCCCAATGAATATGCATGAGACCTATTTGCATGCACTGTCTCCATTGTATGCAAATAGATCTCATGCATATTCATTGAGGAAATCCTAAAATCCTGGCTGGATTGCAGCACTCGTTGCCCACCCCTGAGAGATCTAAATCCTGGTTCCCATTAATTTAATATAAGGAGAACAAAATGAGTATATAGTATGCCTAAATTTTTCTTTTACCATCCAAAACTCGAGGGAAGGGGGTATGTGCTTTACTGGACTTTGAGGCTAGAACAGGGGTTCTGAACCCCGTCATTTAGACACACGAAGCCAGTCTGGTTTTCAAGATAAACACAATCAGTGGCATTGCTAGGGAGGCTGGTGCCTGGGACGGTGGGACCTGGTATTGCCACGCCGTGTGCTCCCCACGCTTCCCCGCCCCTCACCGCTTGAATGCCCATCCCCCGCATGCCTGTTGAAACGTTCACTGGTGTAAGCAGCATCTTCCACCAGCTGTTGGTGCTGGCAATGGCTCCCTTCTGATGTCACTTCCTGGTCCCGCACCCAGGAAGTGACATCAGAAGGGACCCAAGACCGTCGCGAGCAGCAAGTGGAAGATGCAGTTCGTGCTGATGAATATTTCAAGAGGTACCCAGGGGGCGGGGAGGAGGAGAGCCACTGACAGCAGCAGCGAAGATGGCGCCCGGGGCTGTCCTCCCCCAGCCCCTCTTTACTAAGCCATCGTACACAATGAATATAGATTATTTGTTTTAGAGGACTTGTCCGGGCGTCCCGACGGCTTATCAAAACCTGACACTTTGTCCAGGTTTTGAAAAGCTTCCTCTTCAGATCGCATCGGAAGGGGGGCATCCCCACATGCGTGGATGCAACCTAGAGATGTCACGTGCACGTAAGCATGACGTCATCGCATCCGTGCATGTGCGGATGTCCTCCCAACCGATGAGAACAGGCTGAGGGGGCGGGGCTAAGGGTGAGGCTGGGGCAGGGCTGGGTGGAACTGGGCAGATTTGGAGGCGGGGCTAGTGGTCTGGATTTTACCCTAACCCAAGCGGCATCAAAGCACCCAACCTAAGTGGCACAGCGTATGAATGCAAGGAGGGCGTTGACATGGGCAGAGCCTTTCAGGGGCACTTAAGTGCACAACTTCCAGAACACACTATGGCTGGAATAACTCTGGGTGTGTAAATGTGAAGTGTGCCAGTACAAGGTTACGCTAGTATCCCATATTGGAATCTGGGTGCCCAGACGCCATTATAGACTCTGCTTTCCCAGCGCAGCATCAGGTACCTAAAAGGAAGCACCCACTTACAGAATTACCCCCTATGTCTGGGTATCAGCAGGGCCAGATTGAGATAAAAAGAGGCCCTAGGCTATTCCACTTATGAGGCCCTTTCACCTCCCATTTTTAAGTTTGTAAATTACATGAGAGATAATAAAATACATCATTACTGTGATATATATCAATATGTTAAATGAAACATGTTGTTATTGGTACTAACCTTTATAAAAAATGTGACACGATCCACGTTTTGCCTCTCTCCCCGCGGGGCTGGGCTTTACCCAGCTGTTTCCGGACTGACGTCTTTCCCTCCCCGATCCTCCTCCCAGGGCGAGAAAAAGAAAGGGAGAAGCCGAGTCGGCGCTCCATTGCGGCCGGAGCCGGTTCCGATCCCGAAGCGGAATCGAGGTAACTGGGGAGCGGCTAAAACCTGAACCGGAGGCAGGATCAGACCGGGGACCAGCGCGCGCCCCCACCCGGGGCTGAGACCGATTCCCCTCCGGAGCCGGGAAAGGGGTGGGGGGTGGGAGGGAGAGGAGCAGCGGGATCCGATCCGGAGCTGGAGCACGTGTGCAATTCGGATTCCCCACCCCCGGCTGAATTTTGATGAGTCGCTGGCGCAGGCGCCGTGAGGAGTGACACAGAAGCACACCTCACGCCACCAGGACTCACTATATTTCAACAGCGCATGCGCGCTCTAAGATTTTATTATTTATGATATAATCATGAAAATATAAAATAAAGCACGTAATATACATTTTAAAATATGCAAATTAAAACATATGTTAAGAACTTACTTAGAATTCCGCAAAATGAAGATATTGTCACAAAAAATTTTTTCAATAGTCTATAAACACTTCACTAAAGTATTGAACCTACTGAACTCAAAAGGCGAGAATCAAATGATCGTGTACGCAATCCTAAAATAAGAATCTTTTCTAATAACATTAACACGTGTTTCATATTATCGAAGTAACACAAATATAACCGAACGTCGGGATATCAATAGGTCTGTTCGTTTGTCTGTTCCAATCTTTATTTATGCAAGAACAAACCAGAGCTTAGTAGCATAAGGCACGTCAATATTTGCCATAGCAATCAGTGAACGTATGAACTATGCTTTGGTGCAATCTAGTATATACAATGAGCCAAACGCCTTGATCTTAACCAATACATTTTTATGTTTGTTTATTAGTCATATGCGTAGAATTTCTCCTTATTTTCGGTTCAGTGTTTTAGTGTTCACTGTTTTTAGAATAGTGTAATTTTAATTTTGCTAACAATTTGAATGTAGGCCCCTCTTGATCTTGAGGCCGTAGGCTGAAGCCTAGTTAGCCTATAGGAAAATAGGCCCTGGGTATCAGCACTGATATCTGGTTCCTTGGCAGCCGCTGGATGTTATCTAGGATCTGCCGATAGCCAATGCTGCCACCTGGATGGCTATCGGGGCAGTTAGGACCTCTATTTATGTTGTCCATCTTGCCAGAAAGTTATGAATGCACCAGCGTCAAGCATCAGTGATACTTACATAACTTTTGGGTCTGACCTTGCTTCACTCCCCCTCCCCCCAGACCGCCCACCACAACAGTCTATGCAGATATCTGCTCGGGACGGAGTCCACATGACTTATCACAATAAAAAGGAAAAAACAACCCCACGTGTAGGGGAAGGGACACGATCAACCAACTGAAAATATATATATGGCTAAAACATATATAACATACACAAAAAAATATATAGCAAGCCCGCTGCTCAGCGTGGTTCCAAACAAAGAAACACTGCAACCTTCCGCGTGAGCCAGAACAGGCTCCAAACGGTATCAAGAGCATTCCTTTTCGGTTTTATAGCCTGTGCTTTGGCGCCATCTACTGGGCTTCAGTCATATACCCCTGAGGAAGGCTGTTCAAGCCGAAACATGGACCTTGTTGGAACACAGTCCACAAAGGGTTAAAGGACTCTCTGTTAGGCTTGCTATCTATTTTGTATATATTTTCAATAAATTGGTTATCCTTGCAGTTGGTTGATCGTGTCCCTTCCCCACTGCTATTCTGTGTATCCCTGTAGGAGCCACTGAAACCCGGTGACCTTATCCTGGACCTCGACCCCGTGTTACCTGGATGCTACAGAGTATGATGGCAGCTCTGCAGGCCCAAAGATTTTATGCTAAGCAGCGTGAGCATTGCGGCTCAGATTATTGCCGTAAATTATAATATCCGTCAGGTACAGTAAAAATGCAATGCGTAGTCATTGTTTAATTAGCCCTTTATCATTTGATTTCTAGTCCGTTTGCATCCCAGGAACTATTCTGAGCATTCAACGGTAACTCATTTATAATGAAAGCCATAAAGCAGCCAACGTGTTACAGCGAAGCTGTTGCATTTGTAAATAAATTGATTGAAATGGCTAAACAAATGAAATATTCAGCTCTTAATTGCAGATGGATTGATTTAAACACCGCATGCATTACTGACAGTAGCGCATGCTCGACTGATCCTATCACAATCACGAAACCCTGCTGAGAATAAACAACCCCCCGGGAAGATGAATGTTTCCAAGCAATCGCTTTTAAGCTCTGCTGTCAAGGTACCCGTTGAAAATCCATATGTTTTGTTATGTGGCTCCTGCCAGCTGTTAATCCGAGGTACAGTTTGAGTTCATGGCTGTCTGCCTTGTGGTGTTATGATGGCGAGAACAGTAGACATTTAGCCGATGTTATCCATTGAAAATTCTACCCTAAAATGTGTGCTCTCCCCCAGCCCATTCCCACCTGCCTAGACTGAGTTTACCTTTCGCTGACGCCTATCTCCCATATCCACAGCCCACTGCCGGCATTTTCCTTCTCCCACATCCTAACCTCCTCTGCCTCTCACTTCCCCATCGTCTCCTCACCCTATCACACTCTCCTCTCTCATCCACCTGGGATGATTTTTCCAAGGGCTTCTGAACAGGGTTGATATACATCCATGAAAGAAGGGACGAAGTGTCTTCAGCGGCAGGCTTCCTTATCTACTGAAGAGGGCTTTAAACTAGAAGTGAAGGGGCATGGTGATCAAAGCCCCCCCCCGGGTGAGTATAAACCCTCAGGTAAGTAAATCACTGAATACCTCTACACCAGTGGTCTCAAACTCGTGGCCCGGGGGCCACATGCGGCCCACCAGGTAATATTTTGAGGCCCTCAGTATTTTTATCATAATCACAAAAGTAAAATAAAACAGTTTCATGATCATATGTCTCTTTAGCTATAAATGACAATATTATTATTAAGATTTAGCCAAAAGAAAAGATTTATAAACTATAAAGAGTTTTACCTCATGCAAAATTGTCATTTCTTTAATAAGACATCAACTATTTTTTCTGAGGCCCTCCAAGTACCCACAAATCCAAAATGTGGCCCTGCAAAGGCTTTGAGTTTGAGACCACTGCTCTACACGGATTGGAAAAGGGAGCAATGTCTGGAAAGCAGGATATACTAATGCTTGAAGTATGGGAAACAAGATTCTGGATCTAGAAGCTGTGATGGAGGAAGAGCAGTTGGATATGGTGGCGAGAACGATGACTCAGATGACTGGGCCATAATCTGTTCAGGAAAGACAGGGTAGGAAGAAAAGGAGGAGGAGAAGCGTTATATGTTAAAGATTATATGAAAGACACACAATTGCAGGATCTACAGGGCAAGGAAGAGGCACTGTGGATCAATTTGGAAAGAGAGAATGGTAAATATATTTACATTGGTGTGATATACAGGTCTCCTTCACAGACAGAAGAAGTAGATAGAGATTTGATAGTAGACATTCAGAATATATCTAAAAATGGGGAAGTCTTGTTAATAGGTGATCTTAACATGCCAGATGTTGATTGGGGTATCCCTATTGTGGGGTCTTCTAGAAGTAAGGAGATTCTGGATTCTCTCCAAGGAGAACTGTTCCAGTAGTTGGTAATGGAGCCTACACGGGATGGGTTCATACTGGACTTAGTGCTTACAAACAGGAAAAGTGTTTGTTACAGTGGGTGATCATCTGGTATCCAGTGATCACTGTATGATACGGTTTAATATTAAGAAGGGTATAGAGCGGCTCATTCAAACGCAAAGGTTCTAGGCTTTAAATAAACTTTGTTCGGATGGGAGATTACGTCAAGGAATTGTCTGGATGGGAACGTCTGGAAGGAGTAGAAATGCAGTGGGCAAAACTAAAAGGAATTATTGTAAGGGCGACAAACCTTTCTGTGAGGCAAGAAGTAAAAGTAAGAGGAAAAGAAGACCGCTTTGGTTTTCAAAAGTAATAGCTGAAAAAGTAAAGAATCAGAGGTTAGCTTTCATAAACTACAAAAGATCGCAAAAATAGGAAGACAGGCAAAAATATCTGGAAAAGTTAAGAGAGGCTGGTCAAGTAGTCAGAAAAGCAAAGATGCAAATTGAAGAAAAAATAGCTGACATGGTAAAACGGGAAGACAAGACATTTTTTTTAGATCTTTTAGTGATAGGAAGAAGTACAAAAGTGGCATTGAGAGACTCAAAAGTGAAGGGGAGGAATATGTAGAAGCTGATAAAGAAAAGGAAAACCATTAACAAAATACTGTCAGGATTAAGTAAAATTATTTCCCTTGTGTTTATTTTTTATTAGTATGTGAGGTAGGGAGGGGGGGATTTTATTATTACATATATCATACAATAATGGAGTATATGGGGGGGGATGGGAGAGGGATAGGGATAAGAATATATGTAACATACCAATGATTGTTTATAAGTGATGTATTTAATATTACTGTGAATGAAAATATTAACACTTAATGTAATTTGTGAAAATGAATAAAGAATTATAAAAAAAAAAAAGAAAAGGATAAATTGCTTAATAAATATTTCTGTTTTGTGTTCACGGCTGAAGTGCCAGGAACGGGACCGCAAAAGACAAATGTGAACAGGGATGGAGGAGTGATAGACCCTGATCGATTTTCAAAGAGTTGTGTTTGTGAGGAGCTGGCTACAATAAAGGTCGATGGAGCCGGATGGTGTGAAGGAACATAGAGAAGTTCTGGTAGCTCTGCTGACTGACCTTTTCAACGAGTCTCTAGAGTAAGGAGTGGTACCGGAGCACTGGAGAAGGGCAGATGTGGTCCCTCTACACACAAAAGTGGAATTAAGGAAGAAGTAGGGAATTACAGGCCAGTAAGTCTGACTTTTGTGGTAGCAAATTAATGGAAACACTTTTAAAACAGAGAATGGTGAAGTTTCTGGAATCTGGTGGATTACAGGATCGGAGGCAACATGGATTTACTAGAGGTAGGTCTTGTCAGGCAAATCTGATCAATTTCATTGACTGGGTCACCAGAGAATTGGGTTGAGGGAATGCACTAGATGTGGTGTATTTAGATTTTAGGAAAGCCTTTAACAGTGATCCACACAGACATCTAATAAATAAACTGAGTGCCCTCGGGATGGGTCCCAAAGTGACGGGCTGGGTCAGGAACTGGTTGAGTGGAAGGCGACAGAGCGTAGTGATCAATGGAGATCGCTCTGAGGAAAGGGATGTTACCAGTGGTGTGCCTCAAGGTTCTGTTCTTGGGCTTGTTCTTTTTAACATTTTTATAAGTGATATTGCAGAAGGGCTATCAGGTAAGATTTGCCTCTTTCGGATGATACCAAAATCTGCAATAGAGTAGACACCCTGGATGGTGTCTGGGAAAGATGATGGAAGCACTGGTAAAGGACACAATCTGCGAACACATAGAAAACAATGGACAACTGAAGGCGAGCCAGCATGGCTTCTGCAAGGGAAGGTCGTGCCTCACAAACTTGCTGTACTTCTTTGAGGGAATAAACAGCCAGACATAATTTACCTTGACTTCTAAAAAGCCTTCGACAAGGTACCTCACGAACAGCTACTAAAAAAGCTGTGAAACCACGGGGTGCAAGGGGATATCTACCGATGGATCAAACACTGGTTGGCAGGCAGGAAACAGAGGGTTGGAGTAAAGGGCCAATACTCAGACTGGCAATGGGTCACGAGCGGAGTTCCACAGGGGTCGGTGCTGGGACCTCTACTGTTCAATATATTTATTAACGATCTGGAGACGGGGACAAAATGTGAGGTTATCAAATTTGCTGATGACACCAAACTCTGCAGCAGGGTTAGAAGCACGGAAGCAAGGAAGTTTTTCTTCACCCAAAGGGTCGTGGACACTTGGAATGCGCTACCGGAGGAAGTGATCAGGCAGAGTACGGTACAGGGATTCAAACAGGGATTGGACGGATTCCTAAGGGATAAAGGGATCGTGGGATACTGAGAGAGTTGCTGGGATGTAACACAAGTTTAGAAAGCTAACCAGGTAATAAGTATAGAAAGCCAACCAGGTCGTGCATGTGCAAGACCGGAGGGTTAGGACTTCGATGGGAAGATAGGACTTCAATGAGAAACCAAGGTGGCAAGGGGGCCCCTTCTGGTGATTCAGGCAGGTCGTGACCTGTTTGGGCCGCCGCAGGAGTGGACTGCTGGGCAGGATGGACCTATGGTCTGACCCGGCGGAGGCACTGCTTATGTTCTTATGTTCTTAAGACTGTGAAGACCTGCAAAGGGACCTAACAAGACTGGAAGACTGGGCAAATAAGTGGCAAATGAATTTTAACGTAGAGAAATGCAAGGTCATGCATGTAGGGAAAAAGAATCCGATGTTCAGCTACAAAATGGGGGGAACACTGCTAGGGGTGAGTAACCTTGAAAGGGACCTGGGGGTGATGGTGGACACATCATTGAAACCATCGGCGCAGTGTGCGACAGCCTCAAAGAAAGCAAACAGAATGCTGGGCATCATCAAAAAGGGTATCACAACCAGGACGAAGGAAGTCATCATGCCGCTGTATCGCACAATGGTATGCCCGCACCTGGAGTACTGTGTCCAGTACTGGTCACCGTACCTCAAGAAGGACATGGCGGTACTCGAGGGAGTGCAGAGGAGGGCGACAAAACTGATAAGAGGTATGGAAAATTTTTCATACGCTGACAGGTTAAAAATGCTGGGGCTGTTCTCCCTGGAGAAGAGGAGACTTAGAGGGGACATGATAGAAACCTTCAAAATCCTTAAGGGCATAGAGAAAGTGAATAAGGACAGATTCTTCAAACTGTGGGGAGCCACAAGCACTAGGGGTCACTCAGAGAAATTGAAAAGGGACAGGTTTAGAACAAATGCTAGAAAATTCTTTTTTACACAGAGGGTGGTAGACACATGGAACGCGCTTCCGGAGGAAGTGATAGGCCAGAACTCTGTACAGGGGTTCAAGGAGGGTTTGGATAGGTTCCTGGAGGATAAAGGGATAGAGGGGTACAGATAGAACTTGAGGTAGGTTATAGAAGTGGTCAGAAACCACTTCACGGGTCACGGAACTGATGGGCTGCCGCGGGAGCGGACCGCTGGGCGAGATGGATCTCTGGTCTGACCCAGTGGAGGCAACTTCTTATGTTCTTAATAACATGAAGAAAGATCTAGCAAAGCTTGAAGAATGGTCTGAAATTTGGCAGCTACAATTTAATGCAAAGAAATACAAGGTCATGCATATGGGCTGCAAAAACCTGAAGGAACAGTACATGTCTTTCTCTTTTTGGTTTTACATAAGATTTGCTGCTGTTGGCCGAGACCAGTGGTCCATCGTGCCCAGCAATCCGCTCACGCGGCAGCCCTTAGGTCAAAGACCAGTGCCCTATTTGAGTTTAGCTTTACCTGCTTATGTTTTGTTCCAATAGGAACTTATCCAACCTTTTCTTCAATCCCTGAAGGGTGTTTTCCCCTATAACAGCCTCCGGAAGAGCGTTCCAGATTTCTACCACTCTCTGGGTGAAGAAGAACTTCCATACGTTTGTACAGAATCCATCCCCTTTTAACTTTAGAGAGCGCCCTGTCGTTCTCTCTACCTTAGAGAGGGTGAACAACCTGTCCTTATCTACTAAGTCTATTCCCTTCAGTATCTTGAATGTTTCGATCATGTCCCCTCTCAATCTCCTCTGTTCGAGGGAGAAGAGGCCCAGTTTCTCTAGCCTCTCATTGTACGGCAACTCCCCAACCCCTTAACCATCTTAGTTGCTCTTCTCTGGACCCTTTCGAGTACTATTAAGTCCTTTTTCATGTACGGCAATCAGTGTTGGACGCAGTATTCCAGGTGTGGGTGTACGATGCCCCGGTATAACGGTATGATAACCTTTTCAGATCTGTTCGTGATCCCCTTCTTAATCATTCCTAGCATTCTGTTTGCCCTTTTCGCTGCTGCCGCACATTGCATGGACGGTTTCATTGACTTGTCTACAAGTCTCTTTCCTGGAGGCTCTCTCCGAGTATAGCACCGGACATCCTGTATTCGTGCATATGATTTTGGTTACTGACATGCATCACCTTGCACTTATCCACGTTGAACCTCATTTGCCATTTCGCGGCCCATTCCTGGAGCGTATTTATGTCTCTTTGTATGTCTTTGAAATCCTTCTGTGTCCTCACAACTCTGAATAACTTTGTATCGTCTCAAAATTTAATCACCTTACTCATTGTGCCAATTTCTAGGTCGTTTATAAATATGTTGAAGAGCACAGGCCCGTGCCCTGAGAACTTTTTAGCACCTTCTCATATTCTTAAGGTGACCATACGTCCCGTTTTCAACGGGACAGTCCTGTTTTCGGACTGACCGTCCTGTTGTCCCGACCCACCGCTTCGGGACACCAAAATGTCCCGTTTTCAGGGACAGCGTCCCGAAGTTGTGCGCGGGGACACCAGGATGGGCAATCACTTTCCCTCCCTGCCGCACCGATTCAAACCCTGGGCCGCCGCTGCTGCTTCTTGCCTTCTTCCCGACATCAGTTTTGATGTCGGAGAGGAAGTTCTGGGCCAGCCCAGGGTTTGAATCGGTGCGGCAGGGAGGCAGACTAGAAGGCAGCGGCAATATTTGGACGGACGGAGAGGCGGGGGTGGGGGGTGTTGAATCAGGCACTGGAAGGAGGGAAGGAGGTAGGGAGGCAGGCTGGCTTTGGGGGAGGGACAAAGGCAAGGGAAGACATAGGAAGGAGGCACTGGGGGCACTAAGGACACAGAACAGGCACTGGAGCACTATGGACATGGGAAGGAGGCACTGGGGGCACTAGGGACACAGGACAAAAGGCACTGGGGGCACTATGGACATAGGAAGGAGGCACTGGGGGCACTAGGGACACAGGACAGAGGCACTGGGGGCACTATGGACATAGGAAGGAGGCACTGGGGGCACTAAGGACACAGAACAGGCACTGGAGCACTATGGACATGGGAAGGAGGCACTAGGGACACAGGACAAAAGGCACTGGGGGCACTATGGACATAGGAAGGAGGCACTGGGGGCACTAGGGACACAGGACAGAGGCACTGGGGGCACTATGGACATGGAATGGAGGCACTGGGGGCACTAAGGACACAGGACAGAGGCACTGGGGCACTATGGACATGGGAAGGAGGCCCTAGGGGCACTAAGGACATGGAAAGGAGGCACTGGGGGACACTATGGACATGGAAAGGAGGCACTGGGGGCACTAAGTACACAGAACAGAGACACTGGGGGCACTAAGGACACAGGACAGAGGCACTGGTGGCAGTATGGACATGGGAAGGAGGCACTGGGGGCACTAAGAACATAGGAAGGAAGTAGGGAGGGAATAGGAAGGGACAATTGTTGGGCCTGAGTGCAGAAAGAAAGAAATGAAAGAAAGGATACACAGTCAGAAGGAAACACAACCAGAGACTCATGAAATCACCAGACAGCAAAGGTAGGAAAAATTATTTTATTTTCAATGTAGTGATCAAAACGTGTCAGTTTTGAGAATTTATATCTACTGTCTATATTTCGCACTATATTTGTCTATTTTTCTATAGTTACTGAGGTGACATTGCATATTTTAAAGTCATTTGCCTTGACATCTTTGAAAACCCCCAATTATAAATGATAATTAACATTTTCTCTGCGTATAGTGTGCTTTGAAGGTTTTTTTTAATTTTAAGGTTACTATGATGAATTAATATGAAGATATATGTACAAGAAAAATGAATGGAAGAAATTGGGGGAGGGATTGGGGAGCGGGGCTAGGGCGGGATTGGGGGCGGGACTGACAATTAATAGATGTCCCCTTTTGATGAAAAAAATAAATGGTCACGTTACGTATACTGATATTAACTATAAAAGAACAGAGCATAGCTTTAAATGAGAGAGACAGTCATAAACTAGGCTTCACACAGCTGCTTTAGGTCCCTTTTAAGCCTTCTATGATAAATACAGTACAATACTCCCCCGATATTCACCGGGGTTCTGTTCCAGGAACCCCTGCGAATATCGAAAAACCGCTAATATGGTTTTTCGCCTGGGGAGGCAGGAGAGAGCAGCTGGAGCGCCGGCGAGTGAAGGAAATCACTCGTGGTTTGCTCCGACCACCTCTTCCTGCTCTAAAATCAGGCTTCACCAATCAGGAGCTGCTTTGACACGCAGCTCCTGATTGGTGAAGCCCGACTTTAGCACAGGAAGTCCCGGTCAGAGAATACCGCGAATGTCCGGGACCGTGAACTGCGAATGACTGGGGGAACACTGCATGTCCTCATATTTTAAATAGAAGTGTAACTTCTCATTTTTGGTGCTGGACCGTTTTCTATGAGCTGACATTTTGGTGTAATGTATATTATGTAGTTAAAAAATTTTAAATTTTTTGTTGTTGTTGTTGAACAATTGATCATTTTGCGGGTTTTTTCTACATTTTTGTGAAAAATATTTTCTGGTGGCGGCATAGTGCTGAGATTTGGTCAAGCTGGGCTTTTGGAATGTCATGTTATTATCTCTTTTTTTTCCTTTAAAGACTTGTTTGGACTTCCATTGCTTGTTCCACACGATATCCTCCACTGCTCTGTCTGTTTCTGATGACACTGCATGTCTTTATATTCTGCTCTGCAATCTATTCACTTATTATGGGAAAGGATACGGGATTATTATGGGATTATTATGGGAAAAAGAACCCGATGTTCACTTACAAAATGGGGGGATCAGCGCTAGGGGTGAGCAACCTTGAAAGAGACCTGGGAGTGATGGTAGACACAACATTGAAGGCGTTGGCGCAGTGCGCCACAGCCTCAAGGAAAGCAAACAAAATGTTGGGTATCATTAAGAAGAGTATCACGACCAGGACGAAGGAAGTCATCCTGCCACTGTATCGTGCAATGGTGCGCCCGCATCTGGAATACTGTGTCCAGTTCTGGTCACCGTACCTCAAGAAGGACATGGCGGTACTTGAGGGAGTCCAGAGAAGAGCAACTAAACTGATAAAGGGTATGGAAAACCTCCCATATACTGACAGATTGAAAAAGCTAGGGCTTTTCTCCCTGGAAAAGCGGAGACTTAGGGGAGACATGATAGAAACCTTCAAGATCCTGAAGGGCATAGAAAAAGTAGACAGGGACAAATTTTTCAAATTATGGGGAACCACAAGTACAAGGGGGCACTCGGAAAAATTGAAAGGGGTCAAGTTTAGAACAAACGCTAGGAAGTTCTTTTTCACCCAGAGGGTGGTGGATACATGGAACGCGCTTCCGGAGGCTGTGATAGGCAGAAACACATTACAGGGCTTCAAAGAAGGTTTGGATAGGTTCCTAGAGGACAAAGGGATTGAGGGGTACAGATAGGAGTAGAGGTAGGTTAGAGGGATAGGAGTAAGAGGTAAGTTATAGAAATAGGCAGGGACCACTGCAATAGGCCTGATGGGCCGCCGCGGGAGCGGACCGCTGGGCAAGATGGACCTCTGGTCTGCCTCAGCGGAGGCAACTTCAAAGGTAAACTAAAAGTAAAAAGAAGCTGGGCTTTTAGTCTGGATTTGAATAGAGCACGAGAGGGTTAAAGACTTGTGGGATGAATGTACTTGGAAGTGAGTAAAAGACGATTGAAGTGTAGGTAAGAAGGGGTTAAGTGAGTGTAGCAACAGCCATGAAAGACATTTGGGATACCTACAGGCCACGTATCACAGGCTAAGGGATTTTCATGCCTCTGGGGATTGTGGGCATCTGAGAAGCTGAAAGCTACGCCGTTGGTAGTTTCCCTACCAGCAGAGCTTCCCGAGGTGGACAGGTTTCAACAGAGATGTCAGACTAACGATGTACCACCCATCTGGGCAGCAGCAGATGGGCAGTGTTGGAGGTGGAGGATCGCCTTCGATGCGAAGAAAGGTCCAGCAATCTACTTCTGCATTTACCATGAAAACTTCATGATGCTGATCAAGTCGATGGCACCTAAAAGTGTTTTGACTCTATAGGACGGTGCATCGCAAACTGTGCCGCGAGACGCTGACAAGGAGGAGAGGCACGTTCTGTAGACTGTCAACTCTCCTCCTCTTGCCCACTGGCAAAGGGATGTCCACATGATGACGTCGATGTCCGCGCACTTCCAGGTGCCTTGCGGCCGCGGCCCCAGCGCCAAAAAGTTTGCGGGACGCTGCTATAGGACTTTGGCAAATTGGATATCCTGCTTATTCTCTTTCAGTTTTCATCCGTCTTCTTTTCTGTCACCCCCTGTCTTTGGTTTCCCCGCGTACGTCTTGAGAACACAGGAGGGTCTTTTAATGAGCCCGGTCCGCTTTTTAAGTTTGGCTCCGAGCATAAAGCTTTGTCAAGTCAAATTAACCCAGTAAGGCAGCCCCGTTACAGCCACATTGCTTGCTCAGCAACTTTCCAAATTATTTAGAAAAATACGATTACTTTCTCCCATCTAGGCGGTGAGTTTTTAAGCCTCATTTTCGTCCCGAGCTCTTTTAACAGCAATTGTTTCTGAAGTGAAAAAGGCAGTGAGCCAAGCAAATCCAATGATTTTGATGCAGTTTGATAGATCGTCAGCCTTTAACACAGTAAATCACTCTCTATTGTTGTCAAGACCGAGTGAGGCCGCTAAGGCTGGTGTCTTGAATTGGCTCAGAGAATTCTTATTTCACGGAAAGTGCAGTGTTCTTCATATGGGGGTCAAAAACAGCTGCTGGCCGTCTGTGGGGCTAACTGGTCACTATTTTAGGGGCATTCTAGGGTTGGAGTTGGCAGACGACTGATTAAGTGCCGATACTGAGCACTTAACTGTGTACCTAGGACCGCATAACAGTTAGTCCGATCTTGGCGTGGAGTAGTCTAACGTTTAGAGCTGCTATCTCAGCACCCTGAGGTTGTGGGTTTGATCCCAGTGCCATTCCCTGTAACTTAAACTTCTGTTGCCTCAGGTATCGTAGTAACATTGTGAGCCCGCCCAGACAGATAGGAAAAGATATAAACAGGATGGAGTCAGTCCAGAACAGGGGTCTCCAAATCCCTCCTGGAGGGCCGCAATCCAGACGGGTTTTCAGGATTTCCTCAATGAATATGCATTAAATTAAGCGACTCATCAAATTAAAATAAAACTTGAAACTTGATTGAAAGCAGTGCATGCGCTGGTCCAGAAGAAGGCTACTAAAATGATCAGTAGCCTTTGTCTTAAGGTATATGGAGCCAGACTTAAAGATCTCAATCTGTATACTTTGGAGGAGAGGGAAGAAATGATGGAGACATTTAACCCCCTGAGAACCAGTGTTGTAATATTACAACATCACATTTAAGGCTACAAAATAAACCCTCCCCCATTTTTTTCTTTTTAAAACTTCATGTACATTACTAAATTCTTTGACAAAATACAATACAGGATCTTAGTCCAATCACTTGTACTAGGACTTGTAGACTACTGCAACAGCCTTTATCTACCCTGCCCCGCTTACATGACCAAACAATTACAGACAGTACAGAACACAGCTCTCAGACTTATCTACTCGCTAGGAAAATACGATCACATCTCTAATGCCTATCTCGACTCACACTGGCTACCGATACAAGCAAGAACTCAATTCAAACTATACTGTCTATTATTCAAAGCACTAAACGGAACAGCACCTCTCTACCTAAACAGCCGCCTAACCCGAAACCTCTCAACTAGAGTAAGGAGAACCCAGACCCCATTCACCTACCCCTCACTCAAAGGCACAAAACGCAAAAAGCTATATGACAACCTACTTGCTACACAGGCCGCGAAAATTGACCCCATCATATCCAAGCTGCTGACCACAACTACGGACTACAAAGCGTTTCGAAAAGATATAAAAACCATACTATTCAAAAAACATATTCCAATATTATAATCTAACATCATCTTCTCTCCCTTCATAACCTCCTGCAACTCACAACCAACTGCAATCTCGTCCCCATAGGCAACATCTAATCTAGTAGCAATGGGCGAAAAGCCAATTCATATCTAGAAACACAGTTTCCCCAAATACCGAAAAATCAGATATAAAAACCTAGGAACAGACGATCTTTTTGGTAACATAAGATTATGCTTTGTAATGTTATGTAATGTAACATAAGGTTATGCGTTGTAATATAACATAAGGTTATGCCTTGTAATATCATGTAATGTAAGTTATGCAATGTATTGGAATAATAAGGTAAAATAACATAAAATAACTCTACGTAAAGTCTTGTAAAGTTATGTAAGATAAATTATGTAAGATAAATTATGTAAACTTAATGTAAGATAAATTATGTAAACTTAATGCAAGTTATGCAAGCACGGTAAGGATAATGTAAAGTAACACAAAGTAACACCACGTAAAGTTATGTAAAGTTATGTACGAAAAGTTATGTAAAGTTAGGTATGCAAAGTTTGTAAAGTTATACAAATAATTGTATTGTCATCGCCTGGAAATGACCAGCCATATTCTAATGTAATCCGCTTAGAACCGCAAGGCACAAGCGGAATAGAAATCACTAATGTAATGTAATGTAATGTAATGTAATAGAACCTATTGTTCAGTTCTGCAACACCATTGGATGGTTGAATGTGTAAATAGGTCTGTTTATCTGGCCATGAAGTCATACAACCCTGTTGCCTGCTTTGGAGTAATGATGTCCATTCCCTCTGCACACCACTGGAGTACTTTCAGAAGTTTGTGACAGAAGATATGATCAACGCTCTGGCAGATAACACAAATCAGTACAGTTTTCAGAAGAAAGGATCATCTATAAACACAAACACAAAGGAAATAGAGCAGATGATTGGCATGTATCTGAAGATGGGTCTTGTCCAAATGCCTGGAGTCCGTATGTACTGGGAAGCAGACACAAGATACAGTCCTGTCGCTGATGTAATGTCACGAAACAGATTCCAGTCTCTGTTGACATCATTACATTTTGTGAACAATCTAACCGTGTCTGAGATGGAACAAAAAAGTGACAAACTCTGGAAACTCAGACCATGGCTTGATGCTTTCAGAGAGAAATGCCTAAAAGTGGTCCCTGAAGAACATAACTCTGTTGATGAAATGATGATCCCTTTCAGGGGGAAATTCAGCAGCATCAAACAGTACATGCGTGGCAAGCCAAACCCATGGGGGTTCAAGCTGTGGGCAAGGACTGGAATCTCTGGTATACTTTGTGATTTTGATGTGTACCAAGGCAGTGTGAATGGAATACGGGCAAGATCTGAATTTGGACTATCAGGGGATGTTGTGATGAAACTTGCTTCCACACTTCCACATAGTCACAACTACAAACGCTCCACCTCCGACCTCCCTCCCTCCGCAATCACTCTAGCCGACCACTTCGCGAACAAAATCCACACTCTAAAACTGTCTCTTTCAGCTCACAGCCCCGATCCCCCACTCAACCTACGCGCAGCAGATACTGAAGGTTCAATAGCCGACATGTCCTGGACCTCCTTTGTAAATCCTGACTGGAATCTATTCCTCGAACTTTATTCTAAATACGCCAATTCCAACTGCCTATTAGATACTTGTCCTCCCACCATCATGAAATGCGCCCCCCCATCATTCAAAGCAGAACTCTTCAATTGGGTATCTCTATGCCTGTCCACGGGATACTTCCCGTCCGAACTTGGCCACATCCTCATTTCCCCAATCCCTAAACAACCCAAGGAGCCAATCTCTTCCATCACCAACTACAGACCCATCGCCAACATACCACTCTTCCAAAAACTCATGGAAGGTCTTGTCAACAACAACCTTACGAATTACCTCGACAAGTTCAATATTCTTCATGACTCCCAGTCCGGTTTCCGCCCAAATCATAGCACCGAAACCGTCCTAGCTGCCCTGACAAATTACCTCCTCCACCTGTTCTCTCTGGGTAAAAGCGCCCTGATACTTCAATTCGACCTGAGTAGTGCCTTCGACCTGGTCGACCACGACATTATGCTCAACTGCCTTGACTCCATCGGCATCTCCGGACAGGTAATAGATTGGTTCACAGGCTTCCTAACAAACCGTACCTACCAGGTCCACACTAATGGAGCCTTCTCCCACCACTGGCGTAACCCTTGTGGAGTCCCACAAGGCTCTCCCCTATCCCCCTCCCTATTCAATATTTACTTGACCCCTCTGGCACGAAGCCTAGCAAACTCTAACCTAAAATCGTTCATATACGCAGATGACATCACCATCATTGTTCCCATTACCTCACTCACTCTAGAAACGGAAAAACTCATCGCATCTATCCTCACCAAGTTAGAACTGTGGACCTCAAAACTCAAATTAAAATTGAACTCTGAAAAAAACAAAATCTTCCTAGCGAGTCCCAACCACAAATTAACAAACACTTCCCTCAGATTGAATGGGCTAGATTACCCTATCTTACCCACCATAAAAATCCTTGGAGTCATCCTGGACCGCACCCTAACCTTCGATGACCATACCAGTGCCCAGGTGAAAAAATGTTTCTGTACCCTCTGGAAACTGCGCACCATCAAACGCTACTTCGACCACCAAGCCTTCCGTCTACTCGTTCAATCTCTGGTATTAAGCATATTAGACTACTGCAACATTATTTACCTGGGATCCTATAAAAATACCATCAAACGTCTTAGAACAGTCCAAAATGCGGCCGTCCGCCTCATCTATGATCTCAAAAAATACGACCATGTTAGCCCCTACTACACCAAACTCCATTGGCTTCCAGTAGAGGCAAGGATCATCTTTAAGTTCGCCTGCCTCTGTTTCGAAACTCTAACAGGATCTTCCCCAATCTACTTGTCTGAGCACCTTGAAATAGCAGGCCCCTCTCGCACAGACTACGCCCCCCTCCCAAGCCACTATGGCCTCTCTTTCTCAATTTCTGTTTTACCTAATTGCCCTGCCTTTTCATTGCCTCCATTTACCACCGCTATAACATGTAACATCGCTATATACGTACTGTCTCTTCTTTAGTATATGCCTTTTTATTATTGCTATTTATGTAACATCTCTGTAAATGTAACAACACTGTAATATGTATCATCGCTGTAAATGTACAGTCTCTTCTATTGTTAACCGCATTGAACTTCCATGGTATTGCGGTATACAAGAATAAAGTTATTATTATTATTATTATCTATGCAGACAACTTTTTCACCAGCATCCCATTGATAGTTAGGCTGCTGGATTGTGGAATTCATTACACAGGAACAGCCAGACAAGTGCGCCTTCCAAACTGTAATCTTGAGGATGAGAAAAGCTTGAAGAAAAAGGGAAGAGGAAGCTTTGATGTCAGAGTGGAGTCAAATCACAACATAATACGGAATATAAATGAGCATGAGTCGAGTCTTTATCATTTGAAAGGAAGCTCTGGAATGAGAGGGCATAGGATGATGTTAAGAGGTGATAGGCTCCGGAGTAATCTAAGGAAATACTTTTTTACAGAAAGGGTGGTGGATGCGTGGAACAGTCTAGCGGTAGAGGTGGTGGAGACAGAGACTGTGTCTGATTTCAAGAAAGCCTGGGAGAGAGAAAGAGATAATGATTACTGCGGATGGGCAGAATGGATGGACCATTTGGCCTTTATCTGTCATCATGTTACTATTAAACCGCTTCGAACCTCACGGTATAGCGGTATATAAGAAATAAATTATTATTATTATTATGTTTCTATAAATTAAATAAAACATAAGAAACCACCGATATAGGCCAAAATGACACTGCAGGTGAGTTATTCTCTCTTATTATGTAAACGGGAACAAGCCACGGATTGTGGAGTTACATCCATTCAGGGTTTTCTCAAAGAGAAAGACAGTTCTTTTCTCTTGCTCCTGCTTCCATCACTGCTTGAACCCATCCCCCCTACATTAATTCTAATGATTGAAGAAATACTTTGACTGTTTAATTCAACATTCTTAAATCTCCAATTAATCTATATTAAAAAGCATCTAAATTGATTTATATTAATTTATGCTAAATCTGTTGTTTTAAATATTTGATCCTAAAAAAAACCTCACAATTTATTGATACTTAATACTTACGTTACAGTTCATTTCGAAACTCAAAACCAACAGAAAAATATTTTTTTTTTCCTTAACTAGAAAAGTGCATTGGTGCTTCAAAGTGCTACGTCAAAAAAGTGCATTTGTGCTGTAAACTCCTTCAGTTCATTTTAAACTCTTAGAACTTAAAGTACTTAGCTTATGCTTCTTTAGAAACCAGGACCGTTGCTTATTACTTTTAAACATCCAACGCGGCCTGCATTTTGTGGGATAGAATTACATCCCTATAGCATCAGGGAAAAGTCTCTCTGGCAACGCTTATCTGAGCTGTAAACAAACTCCTGCTGGTTCTTTAATGTACTATGTTTCTCTAACCATAAGCTCTATGACATCACAATGCAGGTGTAAAGAGCCTTAGCCAATAGGAAGAGGAGATGCAAATGTTAAGAGCCTTAGCCAATAGGAAGAGGAGGAGATAGTGGATGCTCTGGATGGGCCATTTGGCCTTTATCTGCCATCATGTTTCTATAACATCACAATGCAGGTGTAAAGAGCCTTAGCCAATAGGAAGAGGAGATGCAAATGTTAGCCTTAGCCAATAGGAAGAGGAGGAGATAGTGGATGCTGCGGATGGGCAGACTGGATGGGCCATTTGGCCTTTAGCCGCCATCATATTTTTATAGCCCGTCCTCCCCATGAGCCCAGAATGGGTAACATAAGAACTGCCGCTACTGGGTCAGATCAGCGGTCCATCATGCCCAGAAGTCCGCTCACGCTGCTGCCCTCTGGTCAGAGACCAGTGCCCTGGCTGAGACTGTCCTTATCAGCGTACGTCCTTGTTCAGCAGGAACTTGTCTAACTTTGTCTTGAATCCCTAGAGCCATTAGTCATTAGGTGCCTAAAACTTCCCTGTAACATACAATATATAGTATCAGTCCAATAACAAAGAAAATAACAAAAATAAACCAAAGAAAAGAAATCTTGATAACTAACATAAAATACAGTCCAATCTGAAAAACCCATAGTAGCAGTCCAATATGGTAGAAAACTGTGTCCGGGTCAGTTCAAATCAGGCCTATCAGGCAGCCAGCAACAGCACCACAGATCGTCGCAGGGCCCTCCAGACAAGTTGGCTGGCTCCAAGACAGATTGACTACGACCTCCTCTGTAGCACACGCCCGATGTCCTCATGGGCCGTCCCTCCCATTGATGACAAAAAGCCACCAAGAGCCCTCCAACACACTGCACACCATCAGCTACAATCCTCCAGGGACACCATGACGGTCAAGGCAACTCTGTTCCAGCACCAGAAGGTAGGCAGGAGGGCCAACTTGACCGTTGAACACGGGCCATGTCATCGATCGCGGCCAACTGCACAAAACTCCCCCAACAACTATGGTGCAAAGCACACCGCCACACCAAACCAGAGAGACCTCGGCGCAGGAACAAAATGGCAGGCAGGACCACGAACACCCAGCCACACTGGAAGGGTACCAAACACAAACCGGCAACAGGTAGGCAGTTGGAGGATTCCGCTGTTAATGGTCAGGAAGGATTAGCTAATTAAGTAAATCTTTATCAGTACAGACCAGAAGAACCGGACAAAATAAAACCAAAATAACAAAACAGCAATAATCTAATTAAAGAAAGGAAAAAACCCCAAACCAAAAAGACAAAAAGAGGGCAGGAGGCAACACAACACTCAACCTATCCCGATGCCATCTTGAAAAAATAATGTTTCTATACTTAGAGTACGTGATTATGAAAAGCTGCTGTATATCCCCTTGGGTGAATCACTTCATAAAGGCGGTTAAGAAATCCCAAGAAATAAATTTATGTGGTAATTCATAGCCAGTTAAATGCTGAACATGGCATTAACCGGTTATGTGTTAGTTGGCTCCTCAAATCCAGAAATTCAATGCCAATGCCCAGACATAGCCTGGCATTTAAAAAAAAAAAAAAAAAGCCTAATGCGGCTTCATAAAAAGGGAGCCTAAGTCATTTTGAACCTGTTTAAGGGTGACTAGAAAAGCGTAGACTACTGTAATTCTTGTCATAATGAAATAATGATATCTTTATTTTTCTATACCGCCAACACCCAAAGAGTTCTAGGCTGTTCACAAAGTAAGACGACTGAACAATTCAGTGACGAAACATTTTATAAAACTATAGTATGAATACTATGATATAATCATCGATCAGGTGCCAAACTTTTGAACAAATAGGTCTTAACTAATTTCCTGAAACTGCAATAAGATGCAGTTTGTCGAATCATATCATCTAACCAGACTTGAACTTTACCTAAGAACATAAGAACTGCCGCTGCTGGGTCAGACCAGTGGTCCATCGTGCCCAGCAGTCAACTCACGCAGCGGCCCTCTGGTCAAAGACCTCTGCCCTAACTGAGACTAGCCCTACCTGCGTACGTTCCGGTTCAGCAGGAACTTATCTAACTTTGTCTTGAATCTCTGGAGGGTGTTTTCCCCTATGACAGACTCCGGAAGAGCCGTTCCAGTTTTCTACCACTCTCTGGGTGAAGAAGAACTTCCTTACGTTTGTACGGAATCTATCTTCTTTCAACTTTAGAGAGTGCCCTCTCGTTCTCTCTACCTTGGAGAGGGTGAACAACCTGTCTTTATCTACTTTGTCTTTAGTCCCTGGAGGGTGTTTTCCCCTACAATAGACTCCGGAAGAGAGTTCCAGTTTTCCACCACTCTCTGGGTGAAGAAGAACTTCCTTACGTTTGTACGGAATCTATCTTCTTTCAACTTTAGAGAGTGCACTCTCGTTCTCCCTACCTTGGAGAGGGTGAACAACCTGTCCTTATCTACCAAGTCTATTCCCTTCAGTACCTTGAATGTTTCAATCACGTCCCCTCTCAATTTCCTCTGTTCGAGGGAGAAGAGGCCCTGCTTGATTTTATAACGACAATTTGTGGGATTAGGAAAAATAAATAAACCAGAGCGCCGAATAGACTTAATCAGACTATACAATTCAGAATGAGGAAAAAGGTAAGATGGAGATAATCCAGATAGCAATTTGTAACAAATGCAAGCAAATTTGAAAAATATTCTAGCTTCTACTGGCAATCAGTACAGTTGACGATAGTGACATGTTCCTATTTTTTCAACCCAAAGATGAAACAGAAAGCTGCTTCTCCAATGGCTACACCCTCTCCCTTTTTGGCCACTACTTCAGGGGGGCAGTCAGGGGTATACTGTATATCTACAGATTGGCACATATGGTTATCTGTCTCATGAAAGGAGCAGAATAATGACAATTAAGTAGATATGAAATGATGTTCTATGCTCTTACTACGACTGTAATTCTTCTACATTGGTCTCATAAGATCTTACATACCAAATTCTCAATTTTTCTTGCTTTCCTAATGTCTGTCAAATCTGCTAATTTTGTTTTGAGGTTGTAGTAGGAGAGTAGTGAATAGAGCTACAGCCTCAGCACCCTGAGGTTGTGGGTTCAAACCCTGCACTGCTCCTTGTGACCTTGGGCAAGTCACTTAATCCTCCACTACCCCAGGTACATTAGATAGACTGTGATGTCACTGGGACAGACGGAGAAAATGCATGAGTACAAAAGTCCCAATCCCTTTCCCCAGTATGATGGTGGCATTGATGGCTTATGCACTCAGATCTTTCTAGCAGTGGAACTACAGAGCATTTCAAGCAGAAATTAAAAAAAAAAAAACAACCCAACAACATTATAAAGAATGTCATGTTTGTGGTTGGAAAATGTTCTTATCAGCTTCAAAAATCCAACATGGAGAAGATCCGTAAATATGCAACCACACACCACCTACCAGCATAGAGCTCTACTCCGCTCCCACTTCAGCTTTTCAAATGGTCCTTCATGTGTCTGACATTTCATCACTCCTTCCGAACCCCCCCACCGAGTCTGCTGCTACCGTTACCCTACGTCCAACTAGACCTAGAACAAATCAGCTCAGTGCAGGGCCTTCAGGCATAGGCCTATGCTCCAGACCTACCACATTCCACCTGCTCTGATGACCTCTGACAGACAGGCATGGTAGACATGGTAAGGGAGTTCTGCTCCAGCCTGACGTCTCTATGTCAGCATTCCCTGCTAACACCCAATAAAGAGTGTAGATGCTTGAAGAGCTGGAACATATATTTATTTATTCCAGATGACACTGTCAGTGTTTCGGCTCTTAGCCTGCCTCAGGGGTCTTTTGAGTAAGCATACAATTTCTCTTTTTCCTTTTAGAAAGTTTAAATAGAGAAGGAAGACAAGATCTGCTTCCGTAAATTGCTGAAAACAGTTCAATTAAAAATTGGGACAAGGAAAAAGAGAAAAACCCCTGAGGCAGGCTTAGAGCTGACACATTGACAGGGTCTTTATTGGGTGATATGTGGCTTGTTGTGTACTTAGAATCCCCTTTCTTTGTGTGTAGCATTCCCTGCTAGAGAATGACACAAGGACACATTTTTACCCATCTCTGTGGGATTTCTCTGTCCCCATCCCATCCCTGCGCCTTTCCTGCAAACTTTCTCCTCATCCGCACAAGCCTCGAAACACTTTAAAATCATAAGCGTTCGAGGTTTGCGTGGTTAACGCTTAAGGCAGAGCTTGTAGGAATGGGACAGAATCCGAACTCACAGAGACGGGACGGAGATATTGAAATCTCACGGGGACAGGGACAAATTTGGCTCCCCTGTCATTCTCTACGGCTGCCACATTTATCTTGTTTACCAAGTTGTGCCAGCTCTCTCACATGCTACATTCATGTTATCATATAGTTTGGAATACATCAATGGTCTTAAAAGTATCACCATATGGTTGTCAAACTGTGAGGAGTTTAAGTAATGCTATTCTATCTCTGATGTTCCCACAGGTTGGAGGAAGAAAAGATTACATTATTGGAATTGCAAGAAGATTTAAATGAGTTTATCTTCTGGTTGGAAGAAGCAGAGAGCATCGTAAGTCTTCCGTTGGAGCCTGGGAATGAGCAACAGCTGAAAGATTCTCTGGAGAAAGTTAAGGTATCAGTTGGTTAATTTTCTGTTCAAATCACAAGAATGAGGGCGTCCCATTCTGAATTTTCATGTCCCATCCTTATCTGTAATTCTGAGTCTTGAGGAACGGAGTCTGAAATGGCCAATCAGGGACTTCCTTAGACGCTTCCCTAAGGAAGTCCCTGATTGGCTCAGACACCTCAGGCCCCTCCCAAGGGAGGAGCCTGAGGTGCCTGAGCCAATCAGAGCCATAGGCCCCTCCCTGTGCATCAGATGATGCAGGGGTATGGCCTAAGGCAGTCATTGCCGTGCAGGAGGCCGGAAGAGCACTCCTCCTGCTTCCAACTTTTTAAGGTACTGTGAGTGGGAGGGGGCATCCGCTGGCAGGAGGGAGTAGGCATCCCTCCTGCCATATTTTTAAGCGCAGGTTAGATGTTCGGTGGGTCCGCGGGAGAGAGGTTGTTCGGTGGGTGAGCAAGGGTGTTCGGCCAGCCGTAGGCATGCGGGGGGGGAGGAGGGGGGCCTCCTGCCATTTGTGGGTCATGGGGGGTGTTTTCACAGGTCTCTGCTTGTCTTTTATTCATTTTTTTTATGGGGCAGATATTTTGCGTGTGTAATAAGCAAAATATCTGTTCTATGGAGAAAAAATGAATAAAAAAGACAGGCAGACCTGTCGGTAGCACAGTTACCGACAGGTCTGCAGCAGTCGGGTTTGTCAGTCGTAAAACCCGATTCAAATTGTTAGTGAATCAATCGCTTGGCTATTTTGCATGGGAGGATCGGAACGGGTAGGAGATTGATCGGGCAGCAGTTTAGTGAATCGGGTCGGGGAACGATCGTAAAACTGGTCCATTTGGTGAATCAAGGCCACAGAGCTTACCTATCTGTGGTGTTTTGGGTTCCTACACAGATTGCACTGGGGTGAAAATCCATCTATAGGGCAAGACTTTATAAGTATAGTTAAGGAACGGGGGGGGGGGGGGGGGAGGGGAGAGGCTTTGCTCTTATCCAGATAGCAATGTTTTGCTGCTGTTCAGATAAGCTGTGCATTTCGTTTAGGCCTGGGTGGTAATGTGAGAGTGAGACCTTCATAAAACACAGTCGGACAAGGATGAACCCTCTGACCTCATAGTAAATAAAGATTCATGTCTCGTTAAGTTCAGAGGCAAACTTAGGGCTCCTTTTACAAAGGTACGCTAGCGTTTTTAGTGTGCGCTAGCCGAAAAACTACCGCCTGCTAGCGTGTGCGGCATTTTAACGTGCGCTATTCCGCACTTTAAGGCCCTAACGCACTTTGTAAAAGGAGCCTTTAGTCCTCAAACCCATATACCTAAGCAGTGGAATATTAAGGGGGGGGGGGCGAGGGGGGCTATATTGGTGAAGGCACAGGCACCCCTCCTCCACTCCCCCCACCTCTTCCCATTCCTCCCCTCCACACGTTCCCCCCTTTCCCTTCCCCCAGTTGAAGTTGTTGTTCGCGGCAGTCAAAACGTGCTCTTCGCGACCCCCCCCCGTCGGCTCTCCCGCTGATGTCACTTCCGGGTGCCGCACACAGGAAGTGATGTCAGAGGGAGAGCTAATGGGGTCACAAGGAGCAGAACTTCAACTAGAGATACGGGACAGGAGACGGGAGGGATCCCTCCTGTCCCGGCCCACCAGGTCATACAGCAGGACGGAAGAGGCCTGTAACAAGTCCGGGAGGAGGGGCGGGTGGGCACTGACTTAAATATAAGAGACCCCCATTTTGGGGCCATTTCTATGGCCCCCAAATCTCGCCTTATATTTGAGTATGTGCTTTGGCTGTTTTCTGGTTATGCTCTCTACATTTTTTTAGGCTTTGCTAGTGAGATTATCGACTTATTCCTCTTTATAACTTGAGTTTTACGTAGGAGCCAGGGCCTCAGACACAGAAGGCACATTTCTGAGGGTTCTGCTATTATAATTCCCATAGAGAACTTCAAGAAAACTCCAAAATCCTACCTCTTTGCCTAGCCCAGCTTACTCAACGTCAAGCTGTTTTCCCCTCTTCCTCCGTATCTGTCCCTGCGGAATCTGCTATAGAATACGGCTAAGCCAATCAATGCTCGTAGATTTAGACCATCCAGGTATAAACAATGCCCGTACACGGGACATCACGGTCGCCAAATTATTCCCTGTAGAACATAAGTGATAAGGTTGTGCTAGTAGATAGATTTCTCAATCCTCACTCCTTCACTGTAAAACTCTAACCCAGGGGTGTCAAACTCAAATCATATAAGGGGCCGAAATCTAAAACACAGGCTAAGTCGCGGGCTGGATATTTTAATTAAGATACCCCCTTTGCTGACGCGTAACATAGGCCCCAGCGCCAGCGGCTGCTCCAGCGCTCGCAAGACTTCTGTGCGCCAGCAAAGGAGGGGATTAGTCTTAGTAGAAGTATAGGGATGCTTTGTTGTCTGGTCATTTCGCTTTTAGTCCCGGTTTCTCTTTCTGATTTTGTCTATCTTCTAATTCTCTTTCCAGTGTCTGCTGTCCATTTTTCCCTCCTCTTCTCTCTTGCTCCAGTCCCTGTCTCCAACATATTGATTTTTCCCTTTCATTCTTTCTCCTTTTTTCTTTTCAACCTCTGTCCACTCAAATTGCGCCCTCTTTCTCATCCTTCTCCTTCTTTTTAAATTGTCAGCTACCTATCAATTTTCCATCTCCAGATCCAACTTCTTCTCTCCCTTTCTCTTCCCAACTCCCCCTCATCCCATCTCTCCCCCTGCCTGCCTGCCTCTCTCCCTCCCTCCCCCCAGGTCAACCATTTCTCCCTTTCTCTTCCCATTTCTCCCTTCTTCAATTATCTTTTTCCTTCTTTCTCCACACTACCCCAGGTCCAACCTCTCTCCCTTCATCTCGCTCTCTTCACAGTCCAGGATGCCTTTCCCTCCAGCACCAGTCCCTCTTTCCTCACAGCCCGGTGTCTTTCCCTCCAGCGCCGGTCTGATGTCGCCGCCATGCCGAGGAGTCTGCCGGCCTCAGTGATTCGGCAGTTGTGTATGTAGCTCCCCCTCCTTCTTTTCGCCTGCCTCGTCTGTCTCCAATGACGTGCAACTTCCTGATTCCGTCCGGGTGGACCGTGGTGGACGGAAGGCAGGAGGGAGAGCCACAGACAACACTGACGAATTGGCAGACTTTCCGGCGTGATATGGTGGGCTGTGAAAAAGGGCGGTTCAGGAGCTTTGCAGCGGGCCACAAAAAAAGGCAGAAATAAAAGAATTATTCTGTGAACTGGCATCGGTCCGTGGACCGGCAGTTGAAGAACACTGGGCTAAATCGTGGGCCAGACCCTGCCCATCTCTACCCAATCTCCACCCCAGACCCCATCCCCATAATAGTACTAATTGCACTTTGCACGTCCCTTGCCTCATCTGGAAGCCTTCCCTCTGATATTGCAACGACAGAGAGAAGGCTTTCGGTTCAGGCGCATGATGCCCGTAGGAGCCGCTGCCCGTGGCTTTGTGCACTGAATCAGTTAGGAAGAGTGAGCTGGCTCGAAGATAACGCCGCATCGATCGCACCGTGGACCAGCGTTTGAAGAACAGTGTTTTGGGCCTGATGCACGTGCTGGCTCTGTGGACCGGCAGGAAATTTCTGTGGACCGGCACTGGTCCATGGACCGGTGGTTGAAGAACACTGCTCTAACCCCATGCGATATACATTGTAACCCTTTGAATGTAAACTGTAACGTTATATTGTAACACTGTGAATGCTGAACTGTAACCCGTTGTGAGCTCTTTGGGGAAGACGGGACATAGAACTAAATAACCCCCCCCCCCAACACACACACACACACACCTTTTACAAGACCGCAAATATGGTTTTTAGTGCCAGCTGGCATGCTGGATGACCTGCGTTGCTCCTATGAGCATTGGGAGCAGCGCAAAAGATTCAGTGTGCCAGCCTGGGCTAAAATCTGCTTTCACAGTTTTGTGTGTGTGTGTGTGGGGGGGGGGGGGAGGGTGAATAAATAAATAAATATTAATTTTTTGAGCCTTCGGGACAGATAGGGAATTTTCAAGTACCTAATTTTTACTTTTAGTTTTATTTATTTTTTTTGTTCCGTTCTGGGCTCTTGGGAGGATGGGCTATAAAAATGAACGAACAAATAAATTTGTCAGCCAAATAAGGATGGATTACCTTATTTACCTGAAAAAAAACCCCAAATCCCAGGGCCATGTCGATGCTTTCTGAGTATGGACATGCAGTGTTATGGGCATAAACGTCCCCTGAGGGTTTCTGATACCAGCCATGACGGGTGCTGAGACTCTGCCCCTCAAAATCTACGACAATGACAGTGCCCAGGAGTGAATTACAGCCTTGTATTAAATCCAGGGCTATCCGTTATGCTCTCTTTAATTCCTAGGATTTCACATTGCGTTTTATGGCACATGATACAACCACATCATGTCATTGAAAATTAATTACTCAGTTTCTCTGCAGCAGACAATTAGATTCTTTCTGCCGAATCATCTCGCCCGTGATGTATTACTCGGAGATGGTGGTGGCTGGGTAGACGTTTAGAATGGCTGCTCTATTCTTCATATTGATTCCAGATCAAAATATCCTTCTAAGGCGTAGGAAGCAGATTTGCCATCTCACTGTTGACAACAGTTGCTCCTTGTGACCTTGGACAAATCACTTAGGGAGAAATTCCATAACTGGGCACCACAACGTAGATGCCACGAAGCTGTGAGCTAATTCTAAAGCAACATCCGTGCACCAAGATATACAATGCCAGCCTGAGCTGGCATTGAGATGCTTACACCATGGTGCCCTTGCTTAGGCCATGTGCATAGACCACACCTCGAATACTGTGTGCAATTCTGGTCGCCACATCTCAAAAAAGATATAACGGAATTAGAAAATGTCGCCAAGACTCAGGTACCTTATATTGGGCGTGGTAAGAAAGTAGTGTCGTCTCCAACTGAAATTTCTCTTAAAGATGAGGTTGTTCCAGGACGTGATCAGTGTCGGTATCTGTTTGACTCAATGCCCAGATTAAGAATGTCATTTCTGGTGTGTTTTTCAAGCTGTGCGGTGGTTGAATGCATATCTTTCTGGAGATAATTTTTGCACTGTTATGCTGTTGATAACCCCATTACTTCACTATTGTAATTCTATTTATCTCGGTTTGCCTAAATATGTCTTGCGGCTAAGGCTCTTTAGCTTGGAGAAGAGACAGCTCAGGGGTGATATGATAAAGTACTGAGTGGAGTGGAAAGGGTAGATGTGAATCGCTTGTTCACTCTTTCCAAAAGTACTAGGAGGCATGCAATGAAGATGCTAAGTAATAGATTTGAAACAAACTGGAGAAAATATTTCTTCACTCAACGTGTAATTAAACTCAAAGTTGCTGCCAAATAATGTGGTGAAAGCAGTTAGCTTAGCAGAGTTTAAAAAAGGCTTGGATATTTTCCTAAAGAAAAAAAGTTATAAGCCATTATTAAGATGGACTTAAGAAAATGCAATGCTTATTTTGAGGATAAGCAGCATAAAATCTGTTTTAGTCTTTGGGATCTAGCTAAGTACTTGTGACCTGGCTTAGTCACTGTTGGAAACAGGATACTGGGCATGATGGACCTTCAGTCTCTCCCAGCATGGCTGTTCTTATGTGAGCCAAGTATAGGCCAGTGAAGCCATTGTGACATCACCGCTGAGGTTGGCTCTTAGGCATTGGTGGAATGAGGCATTATGACATCACAAGCTAAGCTCTGGAATGTTGCTGCTCTTTGGGTTTCTGCCAGGTATTTGGGATCTGGGTAGGCCACTGTTGGAAATGGGATATTGGGATTGATGGACCTTGGGTCTGTCCCAGTCTGGTAACTCATTTGAGTCCAGTATAGGACAGTCAAGCCATTGTGACATCACTGCTGAGGTTGGCTCTTAGGCATTGGTGGAATGAGGCATTGTGACATCACAAGCTCAGCTCTGGAATGTTGCTACTCTTTGGGTTTCTGCCAGGTACTTGGGACCTGGGTTGGCCACTGTTGGAAATGGGATATTGGGATTGATGGACCTTCAGTCTGTCCCAGTTCATATGTGTAATTATAAACTTAACCAACATTATACATTAACATGGACGCAGATAATGCTAGTCTCAAATAGGGCACTGGTCTTTGACCTAAGGGCCGCCGCAGGAGCGGACTGTTAGGCCCGAGGACCACTTGTCTGACCCAGCAGTGGCAAATCTTATGTTCTTATGTTCTATTGTTTGCATTTGCTTAATGAGATTCAAAGTTTATGAAATATTTAAATTGGTGTGTTTTAGTAGATGTAATCATTTTGGCTTACATGATTTGCACTTTGATGGAGGGATTTGGGGCTATTTAGTGTTTTTTTTTTTAATGCTTATTTATAGAGAGTTTTCAAAATGACATTTTTTTCCTGCATCTAATGTCCGCGTGGCCTTAAAAAAATCTTTGGGCATGCTTGGCATTCTTTTCCGGCGAGCTTTAGAATGAGAGCGGTGGAATTTTGATTAAGTATCTTATCTTCTGATTGCGCTATAGTTAAGTATTAATTTTAAACATTCCACATATTTGGTTTTTGTTTTTGTTTTTTTGAACTGTCAATTCCCAGTGCCGAAACAACGTGCTACGTATTATAGCTCCAGCTGTTTTTAGCGGCAGCTTAATCTGTCATTATTAAAAATGGTTTGTTTACAGATGGGGATGTGCGTTATGAGATGGAAGCTTTAGTAGCTTTGTATAGTTAAGTCTTTGAATTAATACAATCATGTAATGCGTTTTCTCATTTTTTCAGTCTGCTGCTTATGATCATTTCTCACTGTTAGTATTTTTAAGAATGAGATCTAATTTATTTTTGGATGGGATGCGATAGCTTACACACTTTTTATTGTAGTTTCTTAATCAAAGATATATTGTTATCTGTGCTTACATGCAACTGAGTTTTGTTTATAAAATAGGGTTGCCAAATTTAAATTACTAAATTCTGAGGGTCTTGGGGGGGTCTCCTGGGAGGTTTTATTATTTTATTCATTCCACTAGTCTTTAAGCCCGTTACATTAACGAGTGCTAGAATATATGTCTGTCTGTCTGTCTTTCTTTCTTTCTGTCTCTCTCTCTCTCCCGATGTCTCTCTCTCTCTCCATGACTCCCTTTATCTGTCTGTCTTTCTGTCCCTCTCCCTGCCCCTGTGTCTTTCTTCCTTTCTGTCTGTCCTCTCTCCTGCTGTCTGTCTGTCATTCTTTCCCTCCATTTCCCTGTGCAGTAGTATTTCCACCCCACTTCCCTGCAACAGCATTTACCTCTCCCCCCCCCCCAACTTCCCTGTGCAGCAGCAGCAGAGGTATTTGTCTTCCCCTCCAGGTCCCTGTGCAGCAGTTGCAGCATTTCCCCCACCCCTTCCCTTCTCTTACCGCGATCTTGCCTACTCCGTTCGGCCCCTCCCCCGCGTTCTGGCCTGCTGCGATCCGGCTGCTCCGTTCGGCTCCTCGCGGCTGGAGTCCTCTTCTTTGTCGGCCCCCCTTCCCTTCCCGCGGTCTTGAGCTTTGGTCTGGTCTGGCCTGCTCGCCTTGCCGTATTTTTTTTTTTTTTAGTTGAAAGACGCGGCGGTGGCTCCTCTCATGATCCCCACCTGCGTCGGAAGTCCGACGCAGGCGGGGATCATGAGAGGAGCCACCGCTGCGTCTTTCAACTAAAAAATGCAATTCAGCAGGGAGCAGGCCAGACCGAAAAACAGAACCGTAAGCCGCGCATGCGCACTTCCTATGGGCCGCTACAGCTCACGGAAAAGCGGTGCACACGTAGGAAGTGCATATGCGCGGCTTACCGTTTTATTATATTAGATTATTTAGCCCATTCTCCTGACAGCGCCCAGAACAGGCTACAAAATAGCGTTCATAAAAATAACACAGAAGAAAGAATGACGCCAATAGAATAAAATCCAGAGCAGTTCCAGCCTATCAATTTCTCTTCTATACATTAATGTATTCATTTAGAATAAGTAGGTTTTCACAGCTTTACAGAATCCCAGGAGGTCATTGATAGATCTCGGAGTAAGAGGAGAGGAGCTCCATTCCACCACCAGATCATCAAATAAAGAGTACAGACAGGAACGTGCAAACTGGAGAAGAAAAGATCTGGCCAGAGTGTAGTATATAAATTGGTAACGTCCTAGATACATATTTTGTTGGCATATCATGGAACACTCTTAAGGGCCTGATTCTGTATTGGCGCCGGTCTCAGCGGCTGCCTAAGAAGTGGCTGAGAATTGTGCACCGGCATCCTATGTAGAATCGTGTCTATCTTAAAGAATAATAATAATAACTTTTTTATATGCCGCCATACCAGGGAGGTTCTAAGCGGCTCACAGCATGAGAAAAACAATACGTACGTACATTTTTCGATTAAAATCTCAATAAAGCCAGGACATACATTTCAATAAAATTGATCAGAATAAAGGTACAAACCCCACAATTCTCTAACCAGTGCCCATGTAGAGAATTGTGTCTGATTGCAAAAATAGGTGGTTTAGCTGCCTATCTTTGCCGAGGGATCCCTTTCTATCAGCTGAGCATGCAGGACTCTCCGAAACTGTGGTTTCAGGGAGTCCTGCCGGCTTAGCTGATCAAAGGAAAATACCCTTGCCATGATCAGCTGAGTTAGCTGCAGAAGAGGACCCCGCAACACCCCCCTCCAACATCTGTGATCGGCAAGAGGGATGCCCACTCTGTCCTGCCTAACACCCCTCAATCCCCCACATCCACAATCATCAGAAGGGATGCTCAATCCCTCCTGCCACAAGGCCCCTTTGATCCCCCAACATCCCACATCTGCGATCGGCAGGAGGGATGCCCACTTCCTCCTGCTGCTGGGCCCCATTGATCCCCCAACACCCCACCCTGACACCCCTGAACCCATGCTGACTCCATCTCATTAAATCATGTTTGTCTACGTGTTCCACAATTTTATTTTTTATAATTCTTTCCACTATTTTGCCTGGAACTGAAGTCAGGCTTACCTGTAATTTCCCGGATCTCCCCTGGAACCCTTTTTAAAAAATTGGCGTAACATTGGCCACCCTCCAATCTTCAAGTACTACAGATGATTTTAGCAACAGGTTACAGATCACTAACAGCAGGTCAGCAATTTCATGTTTGAGTTCTTTTAGTACCCCGAGATGTATACCATCCGGTCCAGGCGATTTATCCCTTTTTAACTTGTTGATTTGACTCAGTACATCTTCCAGATTCACCGAGATTTCTTTCAGTTCCTCCGCATCATCACCCTTGAAAACCATTTCCGGTTCAGGTAGATCTCTTACATCTTCTTCCATAAAGACCGAAGCAAAGAATTCATTCAGTCTTTCCGCTATAGCCTTATCCTCCCTGAATGGACCGCTATAAATGCCAGCTTTTTCTGATTATGACTGGGATAGCCTTATAGATGATAACTCGTAATTGGAAAAATTGTGATCGACATAATTTTTCTTTTTGGTGAGTGAGCTTATGTTTAAGCTTTAAGTATGAGAAAATGGATGCCGACATACTAGGGCATTCTAAGATATTTAACTTAGTTTGGGGTCCATTGACATCTTTTGTACATTTGTTATAGTTCTTTTATTCCTATTTTTGTTGGTATAATTCAAACACATCCAGGGGGGGAGGAGGGGAGGGTTATATCTTTAATGTGATTCCTTGAGGTAATTGTGTATGTGGGCTTATATTATTGCATTGCTACTGTTTGTATTTAAGTGCTTATTTTTTATTGTTACGAATATGAATATTATCTTGCACTTTTTGTTAGTAATGGAAAATCAATAAAGATTTATTTAAAAAAAAAAAAAAAATCAAGAGTACTCGAATGCTGTACCTAAGACCTGCAGAGAGGCAGAAAAATGGCAATTGCAATGCATTTATTTGAAATATTTGTTTTTCAGTTGAGAGTGGAAGAGCTGCCGCCAAGGAAAGGGTTGTTGAAGCGATTGAACAAAACGGGAGAAATAGCGATTGGAAATGCCACACTAGACCCGGAAGGAAAGTGGAAAATCGAAAGTGGGCTGAAGGAAGCAAACCATCGTTGGACAAAGGTATGTTATAATACTACGTTTTATTTATATGCTGCCTATCAAACTTATCTCAAGCATTTTCCCTATCTGTCCTGGTGGGCTCACACTCTATCTAGATTAAGTGACTTGTCCAGGGTCACAAGGAGCAGTGTGGGATTTGAACCTACAACCTCAGGGTGCTGAGGCTGTTGCTCTAACCACTAGGCATGTACATTGCAAGGGCTTGGAGCATTTTGATGGTACAATCTTGATCTATTTCACTGCTAATGGACATATTCCATGACTCACTGGCGTTGAGACCCAGAGGCTAGAGCTACATCTACATTTCCTTTCTGGTTTTAAAGAGATCTTTCATGAAAGAAGGATTCGAATTTTCATTCTAACAAGATCTAACAAGTTGTAGAAGATGTTTCGTTCTAACAAGGACAAGATGTATCTTTGCACACCAGCACATCACTGTATATAAGTCAGACAAGCCAGCTGAATCGCACTGTCCTCGGTCGAACGAAGCTGCAAATTAGCTCACCTTTGTTGCTAATTCTAGTTTTAGCAGCTCTGCATACGTTTGGAACAACTGATGCTCAGAATGAATTCTGCTTGTGACTTTATTGGCCAGTGTTTGTTATGCACTTGGGTTCTGATTCTGTATAGGATGCCTATATCGGTGGATGCCTAAGAAGCGGCCGCCAATCATATGTCAATCACGCATCGGCATTCTATTCAGAATCGTGTCTACACTCCTGGACAGACCCCTTAAATGTAGGCTAGAATTTTGCAAGCCTACACTTGCGGAGAGAAAAGTAAAGTCTTGCCCCTAGGAAACAGAAACCCAAGGTACAGCTACACAATGGGAGGGCTGTCTTTGAGTGAGAGTACCCAAGAAAGGGGTAATAGTGGACAAGACAATGAAGCCGTCGACACAGTGCGCAGCGGCCGCTAAGAGAGCGAATAGAATGCTAGGTATAATCAAGAAGGGTATTGCAACCAGAACGAAAGAAGTTATCCTGCCGTTGTATCGGGCGATGGTGCGCCCGCATCTGGAGTGCTGCGTCCAATATTGGTCGCTGTACCTAAAGAAGGATATGGCGATACTCAAGAGGGTTCAGAGGAGAGCGACACGTTTGATAAAAGGTATGGAAAACCTTTCAAACGCTGAAAGATTGGAGAAACTGGGGCTCTTTTCCCTGGAGAAGCAGAGACTTAGAGGGGATATGATAGAGACCTACAAGATCATGAAGGGCATAGAGAGAGTAGAGAGGGACAGATTCTTCAAACTTTTGACAACTACAAGAATGAGAGGCATTCGGAAAAATTAAGAGGGGACAGATTCAGAACCAATGCTAGGAAGTTCTTCTTTACCCAAAGGGTGGTGGACACCTGGAATGTGCTTCTAGAGGGTGTGATAGGATAGAGTACGGTTTTGGGGTTCAAGAAGGGATTGGATGATTTTCTGAAGGAAAAGGGGATAGAAGGGTATGGATAGAGGATTACTATACAGGTCCTGGACCTGATGGGCCGCCGCGTGAGCGGACTGCTGGGCATGATGGACCTCTGGTCTGACCCAGCAGAGGCATTGCTTATGTTCTTATGTCTACGGATACACGTACTGACGCTTAGGCCCGCCCAAGGTCATTTACGGGCAAAACCATGCCCATTCCCTACCTTGGGCGTGCTTAAGCACGGGCACTCATCTCCGCTACAGAGTCCTACAATGTAGGCATCCTGCCTTGGACACTTTTGTAAAAAATCGTGTGTCCTGATTGGCTGCCAGATGGCGGTAGGACATCTACCAGTGCCTGCAATTGGGACGTGTGTTTTGAGAATCAGGCCCTTGTCCTAAATGTATGTGCTAAAGTTAACTGGACACCAGTCTAAATATCAGCTTGTGCCAGTTAACCTCTGGATGAGCACTGACGCAGATAGTGCTAGGAGCCGTACATGCCCCAGCATTGAATGTCTGGGGTCAGTTCAGCCCCCAGCTGTGAGTAACTCGGACATAGTTTACCACCACAGGTGGTATTATGTATGCATGTACGTTAAACTGGGAAAGTTATGTATATGAAAGAGCAGGATGTAAACTGGCTCATACTTTCCTTGGGGTAGACTTCACAGGGAACATATGTGCCACAGGTCACTTGGTAGCTCGTTAGAAAAGAAATTTCCCCTATGACAGACGATCAGTGGGACCTGTTCAAGCAGTGTCCCAAAACGCTGATCAGCCAGTAAAAATGGCTGCCAAGTAGTTTACTTATTGTATAAATTAATATAAGCATTTGTTGATATCTACAGAATAATGGGAAGGACCATCGGTCACAATGAAAGAGTGCTGGAGCTATAACAAACCTTCATTAAAATCCAAAGTCCATTGTTTATTCAATCAAAAAGCTCTAAATTTTATTTACAGTTTCTATATTTAAATTTTTTCAAAGAACATCAATGAAAAAACATGGAAACATGATGGCAGATTAAGACCAAATGGCCCATCCAGTCTGCCCATCCACAGTAACCATTATCTCTTCCTCTTTCGAAGAGATCCCACGTGCCTATCCCAGGCCCTCTTGAATTCATACACAGTCTCTGACTCCACCACCTCTTCCGGGAGACTGTTCTATGCATCTACCACCCTTTCTGTAAAAAAGTATTTCCTCAGATTACTCCTGAGCCTGTCACCTCTTAACTTCATCCTCTGCCCTCTCATTCCAGAGCTTCCTTTCAAATGACAGACTCAATTCAGGCACATTTACACCACATAGGTATTTAAACATCTCTATCATATCTCCCCTCTCCCGCCTTTCATAAGAACATAAGAATATAAGATTTGCCGCTGCTGTGTCAGACCAGTAGTCCATCGTGCCCAGCAATCTGCTCACACAGCGACCTTTAGGTCAAAGACCAGTAGCCTTACCTGCATTTGTTCTGGTCTAGCAGGAACATATCTAACCTTTTCTTGAATCCCTGAAGGGTGCTTTCCCATGTAACAGCCTCTGGAAGAGCGTTCCAGACCTCCACCACTCTCTGGGTGAAGAAGAATTTCCTTACGTTTGCACAGAATCTATTCCCTTTTAACTTTAGCGAGTGCCCTCTCGTTCTCGTCACCTTGGAGAGGGTGAACAATCTTTCTTTCTCTACTAAGTCAATTCCCTTCAATATCTTGAATGTTTCGATCATGTCCCCATATTGAGATCTAAGTCTGTCCCCAAAAGCCTTATGATGAAGACCACATACCATTTTAGTAGCCTTCCTCTGAACCAACTCCATCCTTTTTATATCTTTTTGAAGATGTGGTCTCCAGAATTGTACACAATGCTCTAAATGAGGTCTCACCAGAGTCTTATTCAACTTGTTTTCAAATGTCCAACACTAACCTTGTCTTTTTCCCTCATGAGACTCGTTATATGAGGGAACGGTGCCTTCCACTATTGTAAGCCTCGACAAGGCCAGTGTTTGAGAATGTTTTTTGGGGGGGAGGAGGCATGTCATGGGCAGGGAATGGACATGGAAGCATTATTCAGGTAGTGTGGTCATGTGATCAAGTTCGCAGCCTGGGAGTAACCCTAGACGGACACCTATCCCTATCTAACCACATATCCCAAGTAGTCTCCACCTCCTTCTACTACCTTCGCCAACTAAAAAGGATCAAACCCTACATCTCCACACCAGACCTCGCCCAACTCCTATACGCATATGTCCTCTCCAGAATGGATTATTGTAACTCCCTATTTAATGGACTAACCAAGAATAATATCAAACGCCTCCAACGGGTCCAAAATGCAGCCATCCGCCTCCTACACAACCTCAACTACCACGATTCCATCTCCTCGGCACTCCATGCCGAACACTGGCTCCCAATTAGCCAACGCTGTACTTTCAAAGCCCTGGCAATTGCTCACAAGAGAATCTACTCCACCACCCCCTCCTACATAAAATCCAAGCTTCCCATCTACAACCCCACTCGCACTCTCCGCTCAAAGTCTGAGATACGCCTATGCACCCCCCCCGGAAGATCACTGCTCACAGAAACTGCCCACAAACGATCCTACAGCCACTTCATTCCACGCCTCTGGAACCAACTCCCCCCCCAACTTAGACAACAGAACTCATTATTAACATTCCGTAAATCGGTAAAGACCCTCCTCTTCAACTAAAGATCTCCTCTGCCTTCTCCCCCCCTTCCCGAAACTCCAGTATGATCCTCTCTTACTCTATCCACTAACAAATTGTACCTAAATGCTTATAACTCTCCTTAAACTAAGCTACTGTTTCCCCCTTCTCTCTTTCTGCTTACTCTCCCGGTATTTAATTCTCTCCAAAAACTATAAATCCAATCCCTAAACCAGTTGTACTACTTATTTGTATAGTATGTTCATTTGTACTACTTATATGTGTATGTTCATTTGTAAACCGTTCTGAGCTATTGGGAGGACGGGATAAAAATCTAACTAAATAAATAAAAATAAATAAATAAAT
This sequence comes from Geotrypetes seraphini, assembly GCF_902459505.1. Classification (NCBI taxonomy): domain Eukaryota; kingdom Metazoa; phylum Chordata; class Amphibia; order Gymnophiona; family Dermophiidae; genus Geotrypetes; species Geotrypetes seraphini. Next base: position 254,949,488 of record NC_047089.1, read on the forward strand.
TAGTGTGTACTAAGCACATGTTTATACTTTTGGAAACATTAGCATGGGACCTGCAATTGAAAAAAAAAGCTATTTTAGAACCTACTAGAAATGGATAGCACATGGAAAATCCAGTGTTAGAATGCACTAAGTCCATTTCTCAAAGCATTTTACTAAAAAGTCTTCTAAATTGGATCCAATGTAATCTCAATCTCTCTCTCTCTCTCTAAATAAACATCTAACAATTGGTAGAATCAAATTAGGTTTGTCTATTCTACTTTAGCATTTAAGCCAGTGGTTCTCAACCCTGTCCTGGGGACCCCCCAGCCAGTCGGGTTTTCAAGATATCCCTAATGAATATGCATGAGAGAGATTTGCACACCTGTCACTTCTATTATATGCAAATGTCTCTCATGCATATTCATTAGGGATATCTTGAAACCCCGACTGGCTGGGGGATCCCTAGGACAGGGTTGAGAACCACTGATTTAAACCATCCAGTGCATCAGCATTCAAAGTGAAAAAACCAAAAGTGACCTGGGTAATTCAATACCCCCTCCCCCTTTTACAAAACTGCAGAAGCAGCTGCCATTGGGCAAACACTCCAATGCCCATTCTATCCCTATGGGCATCGTTGTGATTACCGCGGATTTGCAAAAGGAGCCCTAAGTTATTTCAATTCCCGTCACATTTTCTTACCCACATTCGTTCCGTAATTCTCCATGATAATTCTGCAAATGCATGCCGTCGCACTATATTTCTATTAAGATGGATTCTCATGGGAGGGGGGACTCTTGAGTGGGCAGAATTATTGTGGGAGGACTTGGAGAGGGAGGGTTCTTGAGTGGGCAGACTTGTTGGGCCGCCGGCCCTTTTCTGCCGTCATATTCTATGTTTCTATGTTTCTATACAAGGTTAACCACCAGAGCTTAGTGGTAGGACATTGATAGCGCAAAGGTATCTCTTCTACTGTAATATTCTTACACCCGTCCAGGCTTTCAGGATAGTCCTAATGAATGTGCATGAAACAGATTTGCATATAACAGAGGTGACAGACACACAAATCTGTCTCATGCATATTCATTATACAAACAAGAGAGCTATTCACAAAACCAAACCACAATTATTATCACAAAATTTATCTTTATCACATTATTTATTACTCATAACTATATAAAAGTCATCTTATCCTCCAACTATCTAATCACTGATAGGAGACCCCCCCATCCATATATCTTCACCCCACAAAAAGGCTGATTATCAAAAGTCCTCCAGTTAGGGATATCTTGAAATTAGTCTGAAATATAAAGGAAATGTTTGCATCTAACATACTGGAAATCCTAGGACAAGGATATAATAATGTATAAATTACCCTCATAGACTCACAAGTTGGGTCATCTTGAATCGTAAAAATGTTTCTGTCTACATGATTGCACCACGTCAGGCATACGATTTTATTTTGACTAAAGTTCTGTATTATACTATGCTCGCTCGGTTTGCTCTTTGTTCTGCCTTACTTGCATCACAGATCATTTGCCTCCCTGATGTCCCCTTGTTCACCTTTCATTTGAAATGAGGAGCCAATGAAAGAGTTCCCAGCCCAATCAAGAAGAGGATGATGTGGAGCCAGGAAACTTAGGAGTTATTCCACACTTTTTGTTTCAAAGAGGCAAATGCATCTAGTAAATGGGTTCAAGTAGAGGGAAACCAAGCCACTGTGACATCACCGATGAGGTTGGCTCTTAGGCATTGGTGGGATGAGGCATTATGACATCACAATATGAGGGGACACTGAAAAGTGTCAAGAAAAGTGTGGAGTAATTTGTAAGTTTCACGGCTCCACGTCATTCTCTTCTTGGCTGGGCTGAGAACTTTTCATTGGCCCCTCGTATTGTGATGTCATAATGCCTCATTCCACCAATGTCTAAGAGCCAACCTCATCGGTGATGTCAGAAAGGCTTGGTTTCCCTCTACTTGAGCCCATTTACTAGATGCATTTGCCTCATTGAAATGAAAAGTGTGGAATAACTCCTAAGTTTCCTGGCTCCACATCATCCTCTTCTTGATTGGGCTGGGAACTCTTTCATTGGCCCCTCCTATTGTGATGTCATAATGCCTCATTCCACCAATGCCTAAGAGCCAACCTCAACGGTGATGTCACAATGGCTCGGTTTCCCTCTACTTGTGCCCATTTACTAGATGCATTTGACTCATTGGAACGAAAAGTGTGGAATAACTCCTAAGTTTCCTGGCTCCACATCATTCTCTTCTTGTTTGGGCTGAGAACTTTTCAGAAGTGCCTCATACACTCATTTGTGTGCAAAAATTGCAGTGTCCATATGGCCCTTATTGATGTCTGTTCTTCCTCACCTAGAAACTGAATTCAGGCACTACCAGTTCTTGTATATTAAGTCTCTGTATATTATGCAATTAAAGAACAATCTTGAAACACTGGATGCATGTGTAAGACATTTTATTTTAATGTTTATTAATAAGTTGAGCTTTAGAGAATGCTTGACGGTAATAAGACTTTACATATACCAGTCAGTCTTCCTTGTTAGTGTTTTAATATTTCAGCAAAAGGTCCTAATTATGTACTATATAATACTCGATGATAATCTGTCCCAAATGTCTTAATTGGCTAATCTCTTGATAAAAGCATTACATCGAATTCTTTGCTTGTGCTTTAACATCAGCTAGATCAGAACACCACAGACAAATTGACTGATTGGTAGTTTCTGACATAACAGGCAGTTGAAATAACGCATGTGATAAATAATTATTGCAGTCTGTTTGCTTCTGGTAGACGTTAGTGGATAACAAAAAGCATCGTTCCAAGAATATAATGCGGCCAGGATCCCAAATGGGAATCCAGGCTGTTTAACCACAAGTAAAACAACTGCACATTGGAAGCTGCAGACATTTAAATAAAGACGACCCTTTTCTGCCATCATATTCTGTTTCTATGTATCATCCATTTGATAAAATATTAGAACCAATGTGATACACACAAAACTCTTTCTCCAAAAAAGTGACATACAAATTGGCAATCAAACATAGAAACACGATGGCAGATAAAGGCCAAATGGCCCATCCAGTCTGCCCATCCGCAGTAACCATTATCTCTTCCTGTCTGTAGGACATCCCACATGCCTATCCCAGGCCCTCTTGAATTCAGACACAGTCTCTGTCTCCACCACCTCTTCTGGGAGACTGTTCCACACAACTACCACCTTTTCTGCAAAAAAGTATTTCCTTAGATTACTCCGGAGCCCATCACCTCTTAACGTCATTCCGGAGCTTCCTTTCAAATGAAGGAGACTCGACTCATGCGCATTTACATCATGCAGGTTTTTAAACATCTCTCTTGAAAACTAATAATAATAACAATAGACTGCGGTATACTGCAGTTCTCTGATATTTCCCAGCAGCTGGGAAGGAAGATTAAAAGTCTATGGCCAATGGTAGAAACTAAACAAAATTGGCAGATGTTACCGATTGTAAAGTGGCATTTTCACGAAATAAAAATTTAAAAGATCTTCTGTGTCCTTCAGATGTATGGGCCAGTGAAAGGGTGGAAAGGGTGGGACTATTTCGTTGTAACAACTGTACAGCCTGTGCGTTGATATGTGAAGGAGATCATGTACATATTCCAGGAAGAAAACCCCGGAGAATGGCATGCTTGGTCACTTGTGTAACAATAGGGGTAGTATATGCAATTATATGCCCATATGATCTTTGTTATATAGGGCATACTGCAACGAGCTTAAAAAATCAATTATTTGAACATCGATCTAACGTCATGCATAAAAGACAGGTGGATGTTCTCACCCGGCATTGTGCTGAAGAATTTCGATGTTTTCTATTAGACCATATCCCAGTGACAGCAAGGAGGGGGATGTGAAGACTGGACTATACCAAAGTGAGCAAAGATCCATTTATTTTTTTGAATACTATCTGGCCGAATGGCCACTACAAAAGATTCCTGGCCAGAACCCTCGCCTTCCAGGCAGGCAAATGGAACGATTGGCTGAGTAACGTTATCACGCACTCCTCAACCTACCTCAATTTTAGAAAACTGACAAAAACGAGTTTGTTCAATCGATTTGTAAACTAAGAATTCCATAGCACTGCAAATTCAACCATTAACCTTAAGAACTTTATAGCTTTCTACTTCTTCCATTATATAAGATTGTATAGATGTCTTTGAATTGTTGACCTCTTCGCTGATTGTCCAGCGCTTCTTGTTGTAAACCGCCTCAAACTTTTCATGGCTTTGGCGGTATATAAAAATACAATTATTATTATTATTAATCAAAAAATAGAATGGTCTGCATTCTATTAAGGTTTTGTTTTTTTGCTGTTTTCTGGTTTATGTTTTTGATAAAAAATGCTATGATTTGTGAATAGTTTCCGGCAGAAATGAAGCCTTCAGTAATGGAGCTATTAATCGGATTGAGTAGTGGAGCCGAATTGTGGACGGAATAGGAGGGAACTCCCTGAAGAAACCACTTGCTGGTGAAACAAGAGCCTTGTTGGACCTGGACACCGGTTTCCTATCCTCATTCTAAATGCCGAGCAAGCAGGAAGATCACTGTGTTGGATCGCGATCCTGGCGTTATTAACAGCTGTGAAGATAAGTGAAACCTTTCCCTAGGTTCTTTTACCTGTTCCCTGTGCACAGTGGTGGGACATGTCTGCATTTTGAAAAATAGTGGAGTTCTTTGCCCATGATACAGAATAAGAACGGCTGAAAAACTCATTGGGTTGCCGTCTGCATATTAAACAAAGTTGAGGCTTTTTCTCCACTGTAATGAAATGGTTTTTCAGTGAGCATTTCCACCCCTCGGCTAATAACATTTTTTGATTGAAAGTTGATTTAAACATCTCTATCAAATCTCCCCTCTCCCGTCTTTCCTCCAAAGTATACAGAGTGAGATCTTTAAGTCTGTTCCCATACGCCTTATCACGAAGACCACCTACCATTTTAGTAGCCTTCTTCTGGACCGACTCCATCCTTTTTATATCTTTTTGAAGGTGCTCCAGAATTGTACACAATATTCTAAATGAGGTCTCACAAGAGTCTTATACAGGGGCATCAATACCTCCTTTTTCCTACTGGCCATAACTCTCCCTATGCACCCTTAGCATCCATCTAACTTTCGCCGTCACCTTTTCAACCTGTTTGGCCACCTTAAGATTATAAAAAAAGAAAAAAATATTGGGAGAAAATACAAATTGTATATTGAATTCACAAAAAACTAATAATAAATAGTCAAATTCAATAAAAAACAAAAATAGTTTTTCATTAAAAACTGCGTTAATCAGTAATCTGAGTAATATATTGTGAGTGCTCAGTTTAAAACACCATCAAAACACAGCATTAATGCTCATTAGTGATGTTGAAACCAGACATCATCGCACCCACCTACCATAGTCAGCTTATAAGATCTTATTGTATATAGAAGTTGCATTTAGCTTAGAAGGCAGTATTGCGTGTTCAACTTCCAATTCGGGTGTGAGAGTCTGGTTAGAAAGAGTCTATAATGCTGGTTAATTTCCAAAATATTGGAAAGTGCTCTTAATCCAAAAGTCTTCCAAAAAACGTGAAGTGCCCGTAAAAACCTCTCAAGCAAACTAACACAAAGCTCCCGCGTACTATGTCTCACGATGCGTTATGCAAGATGTTTTGCTGAGGAACGTGGGCGTATTCATGTGCATAAGATTTGGTCACCTTTGACTCCTTACTGTGAAGCTTTAAGACAAATCTGACATACGTCTTATGGATTCTACATTATTTTAAACTAGATATGGACTGGTTACTCTTTGCTCATTCCATTCCATTCGTGATTTCTATTCCGCCATTACCTTGCAGTTCAAGGCGGATTACATAAGAATTGTCATGATATTTAGAAGTACATAAGGAATAGTCTCGACATTTTCTAATTTGCTAAGGAGTAGATAGTATTGCAGATCTGGTTGTGTTATATTGGTTTGATGTATTTTTTGAAGAGTAGGGTTTTTGTTTCTATTTTGAAGGTAGTGTGTGGTCAAAATCAGCAGATCGGTGAGTTGTCTGTCCAGTTTCACTGCTCTGGTGGCCAGTAGGTTGTCCTACAGTTTTTCTTGTTTGACATTTTGGGTTGGCGGGTGTGTGAAGAGTGAGTGTCTGGTTGAGGTAGATTGAGTTAGTCAATAGTTCCAGTAGGTTGGGCGTTCTCCGTTTATAGCTTTGAATTGTAGGCAGTGGAATTTGAAGTGTACTCTGGCTTGTATTGAGAACCAGTGCAAGTCGGGGGATGCCTCTGTGATGTGGTCTTATTTCATCAGCGAGCTTTACGAATGTAGAGATGATGCGGTATACAAACCTAAGGTTTAGATTAGATTAGATTAGATAAGTCACAGGGCTGTGTTTTGTATTGTAAGTTTTATAATAATAAACATATTGAACTTAAAAAAAGTTCTTGTTGAAAACATTTAACAATTGATCTTTTATGTAACTGAAATGTTTAATATTTAAAAACTAAAAAGCAGAATGTTTGGACTTTAAAGACCAGATGATAATCAAATTCGGCATGCTGACCTTTTACTGACCGATGGTCCTTCCCATTATTCTGCAAATAGCAAACAAAATATTATATTAATATATACAATATATTGAATTTCAATAAATCACTTGCGAGCTATTTTATTTCTTGTAAGTTATCATTAGGGATAGACTAACTGGGCCGACCGGATGGGCTGGATGGTCTATATTTGCTGTTTTTCACTGTAAGATTTTGCTTTAAGTGTCAAGCCTTCAATTATCACAGGATGTCTAAATCTTGAATATTTGCCAGAGCTATTTCTTAAGAAATCCATACCTCTGGTGTCTCAGAAGGCGCAGAGAAGAAGAGAAAGCCATGTAAATTGAGCTGGAAGGCAAAACTCTGGGCTTTTGTTTATTTGTGATCGATGTGACAGAGCTGGGGAAGAGCTCCTTTGTGACTCTGGACTTTCGAGGTGATGGGCATTAAAAGAAATTCTGGTTTCAAATCTCTTTCTAGTCCTTACAACCAGTGCCATACAGCAAGAAAAATGTGAGCCAGGGAAAAGAAGAAAAACTTTTCCAAATGGCATTTTTTTTTTTCGCATGAAAGAGGGCTTGTGATTTGTCTCCTGTGTTGTATGTTCTTTGACTTATCTAGATCCTATGGTGATCACCTTGAGAGTAGATGTTTGAAGACTTTAAGAACATAAGAAGGTGCCTCCGCTGGGACAGACCAGAGGTCCATCTTGCCCAGCGGTCCGCTCCCACAGCGGCCCATCAGGCCTATCGCCTGAACAGTGGTCCCAGACTAATTTTGTAACTTACCTCTAATCCTATCCTTATAACCTACCTCTACTCCTATCTGTACTCCTCAATCCCTTTGTCCTCCAGGTACCTATCCAAACCTTCTTTGAAGCTCTGTAGCGTACTCCTGCCTACCACAGCCTCTGGAAGCGCATTCCATGTATCCACCACCCTCTGTGTGAAAAAGAACTTCCTGGTGTTTGTTCTAAACCTATCCCCTTTCAATTTCTCCGAGTGCCCCCTTGTACTTGTAGTTCCCCATAATTTGAAAAATCTGTCCCTATCTACTTTTTCTACACCCTTCATGATTTTGAAGGTTTCTATCATGTCCCCTCTAAGTGTTATTTCACTCAACCTGCCAGTAATTCTGACATGACATTTCTTTAGTCCCTCTTATTAAACCGAGATTTTAACATGTTAGAGTTCTTTAGGCTTGATTTATATGTGGAATAAAGCTGTTAAGCTGCAGTTGAAAACAGGGCCTTCTAAATTTTAACCTGATGTGATTGATTACATCTTTCATGAAGGCAATCCATTGTGTAAAAATAATGGTTGGGCTCACGCCTTTACGGAGTTTCTCACGTTAAAAGAGTAGAAGTTGAAATCCCAGTGCGTGCTCTCCTGCCCATCCATAGATATTTTGTTCTTCCTTCTTAATCCCCGTCCTTTCTCCGGGTATAGCTGACTGCAGGGTGCTACAGGTAATAATAGTGGGAAGAGTCTGGTCAAAGCCTTGGGGATGGATTCAGATCTTGTCCGACACCATCTGTCGGTGTACATAGGGGGCTTGTGGTGGGTCCCTGACCTTCTGTTGTCTGAGAAGTTGATTGATAGATTAGACTTGGGTCCAGTGAAGCAAGGACTCATTGGTTCGCTGGAAGACATTTATTACTGTTTAATGTTATTCTTGGTCTGGTGTCAGCCAAGAGGAATGAGTTAGATTATCTTGGAGCATTCTCTTCATGTATCTGTCCGTAGACGTCTACACTCCCATTGTATAGGTTAAGAAGGTGGTTATAAGAGATTGAAGGAGACATTTTGTTAAGTTCTTTCTCTGTGTTGATATTCAAACTAATTATCAGATGTTAAGGGAAGTATTCCACCTCTTATTACCAGATTAAATCTAATCTTCATTTTATGTACTGAATCTACTCCCTAAGGAGCTCGACTTGGTTTACAGTTGGTTAAAAAATGAAGCATAACAAGTAAAAACTGTGGGATAAAAACAGAAATTGGTTAGATTAGATGGATGGAAAAAGTTAGATAAAGTATGTTGAATTGCTTAAAATTACTATATGACAGCTAAAATCAGATTAACTATTGTGAAAACAACCAAGTTTTTAAACTTTTTTGAAATTTAAATAATTGATCTACGAGTCTTAGATAATAAGAACATAAGAATTGCTGCTGCTGGGTCAGACCAGTGGTCCATCATGCCCAGCAGTCCGCTCACGCAGCGTCCCTCAGGTCAAAGACCAGCGCCCTAACTGAGACTAGCCCTACCTCCATACGTTCTAGTTCAGCAGGAACTTGTCTAACTTTGTCTTGAATCCCTGGAGGGTGTTTTCCCCCTATAACAGCCTCCGGAAAAGCGTTCCAGCTTTCTACCACTCTCTGGGTGAAGAAGAACTTCCTTACGTTTGTACGGAATCTATCCCCTTTCAACTTTAGAGAGTGCCCTTTCGTTCTCCCTACCTTGGAGAGGGTGAACAACCTGTCCTTATCTGCTAAGTCTATCCCCTTCAGTACCTTGAATGTTTCGATCATGTCCCCTCTCAATCTCCTCTGTTCGAGAGAGAAGAGGCCCACTTTCTCTAATCTTTCGCTGTACGGCAGCTCCTCCAACCCCTTAACCATCTTAGTCGCTCTTCTCTGGACCCTTTCGAGTTGTACCGTGTCCTCCTTCATGTACGGCAACCAGTGCTTGACAAGGTACTCCAGGTGAGGGCGCACCATGGCCCGGTACAGCGGCATAATAACCTTCTCCGATCTGTTCGTGATCCCCTTCTTTATCATTCCTAGCATTCTGTTTGCCCTTTTTGCTGCCGCCGCACATTGCGTGAACGGCTTCATCGACTTGTCGATCAGAACTCCCAAGTCCCTTTCCTGGGAGGTCTCTCCAAGTACCGCTCCGGACATCCTGTATTCATGCATGAGATTTTTGTTACCGACATGCATCACTTTACACTTATCCACGTTGAACCTCATCTGCCATTCCAAATTCTCACCAATTTAAAAGATTTACTAAGCTTCCCAGTGCATTTAATGCCTTTCAGAGAAGGAAATGCTAATTTGTGAATTGTTGTAATTCTTGAATAGCAGGATCTAAAGGAATTCCCACTAAGGGGAATCAAAGAGTCAAATATTCCATAGAGGAGTTTGAAAACCACACATACACATTTGAACTGGATCCTATGATGGACCGGAAACCAATGGGGAAACATGGTCGTACTTTTTCTCTTTCCAAAAATAAGTTTGGCCGCTGTATTCTGTATTAACTGGAGATGATCTAAACTGCCCTGCTTAATACCCAAATAAACAGAATTACAGTAGTCCAACTGGGCCAACACAGTGGATTGCACTAGTAATAAATAATGTTCTTGATAAAATAGTGCCCTGACTTTCCTCAGCCTGCGCAAACTAAAGAAACATTTCTTTGCTAAGGAATTTATCTGGTCATTAAAAGTTAGAGAGGAATCCAGAATAATACCCAAAACTCTAGAAGTGAAGTCAAGTTGTAATATAATATTTGATTTCAATGCAATATTAGTAGGGAGATTAACTAATCTAGGTCCGATCCAAAGCTGCTTAGTTTTTGCAGCATTCAGTTTCATTTGAATGGAATTCGCCCAACTCTGGAGCTTAGAAATACAGCTATCTAGGCCTGTAACCAGGTCACTGAAATCAATTTGAATATAGAGACACCGTTATAATGGGGGAAATTTCTGGTAATTGCTGATGAAGCATAAAGAGATTCAGATAAACTCAGAAAATGTGCGGGAAGACACTTTGACCCATGGCATAAGCAAGATTTCAAGAATATAATAACGATAAACTTATACAGAAGTTGAAGAGCAACCTTGTGCGTAGAGGTTTCAAATTATAACGGTTCCACCGATGCCCCTTGTGACCTTCGACCTCTATTGTCTTAGGTACGGACTTAAAGGGTCAATTTCCTAGGCTGCAATAAAGTGACACATTCTACCACTGAAAAAGTGCTGTGGGAGTTACCTTGGAGATGGCTTCAAAAGGCTGTAGAGCAGAGAATGGCACGGGGACAAATTTTTCCCCTTCTCCACAGGAATTCAATTTCTCCATCCTGTTCCGGTGAGTTTTGTCGCTGTCGCTGCCCCATTCCTATTGAGCTCTGCTTTAACCGTACAAGCCTCGAACACTTATGATTTTAAAAGTGTTTGAGGCTCATGCAGATGAGGACGGAGCTTAGGCATTGGTGGAATGAGACGTCATGACATCACAATCTCATCTCTAGAATGTTGCCACTTATGATTTGAAAGTGTTTGAGACCTGCGCAGGTGAGGACGGAGCTTAGGCGTTGGTGAAATGAGGCATTATGACATCACAATCTCAGCTCTAGAATGTTCCTACTTATGATTTTAAAGGGTTTGAGGCTTGCGCAGATGAGGACGGAGCTTAGGCATTGGTGGAATGAGGCATTATGACATCACAATCTGAGCTCTAGAATGTTGCTACTTGCGATTTTAAAGCATTTGAGGCTTGTGCAGTTGAGGTCGGAGCTTAGGCATTGGTGGAATGAGGCATTATGACATCACAATCTCAGCTCTAGAATGTTGCTACTTAGGATTTTAAAGCGTTTGAGGTTTGTGCAGATGAGGACGGAGCTTGCAGGAATGGGGTGGGGACAGGACAGGAAATTAAGTTTCCAGGGGGAATTGGGAAAATTTGTCCCCATGTCATTCTCTACTATACAGCCTTTTGAACCCATCTCTGAGTTTATACTGATCCGTGATACCTGCTAGGTAACTCCTACTGTAATTTCTCTGTGTAGAATATGTTCCAATTTAGTCTTTCTGTGCAACACTGAGGCTTTTCTCTCCCTTTGCAGTCAGAAGCCTTTGGTCCTTGTTATATATGGGGGTTTTTTCCTGAATGTTTTTTTCTGGATAATGACTAGAAGGTGCCATTGCACGATGCATCTTTTCCAGAGATAAATATAATCTTTTTCATTTTCCATTCCTTTCCTAATACTTCTTAATTTTCTATTTGCTTTTCTGACTGTTACACACTGAACTGAAGGAATTCACTGTCACGTACCCATTCGTGTAGCATAAGAATAGCCTCACTGGGTCAGACCAAAGGTCCATCAAGCCCAGTAGCCCATTCTCATGGTGGCCAGTCCAGGTCACTAGTACCTGGCCAAAACCCAAAGAGTAGCAGCATTCCAAAATCTGAAAGAGTAGCAAGATTCCAGAACCCAAAATAGTGGCAACATTCCATTTGGAATCCCCAAAGAGTTGCAATATTCCCCCATGTCTTTCTCAATAACATACTATGGACTTTTCCTCCAGGAAATTGTCCAAACCCTTTCTTAAAACCAGCTACGCCAGGGGTGCCTGAAAGGTCGATTGCGATCGACCAGTAGATCGCAAGGGCAACACGAGTCGATCGCGAAGCCCATCCCAGCCTCCGTGATAGACTTGCATTGCCTTTGCATTCTCCCTGCTTCCCCAATGCCACAAAAGTCTGGCACGTGAACAGCCTGGCTTTTGTTGGGTCGGGGAAGCAGGGAGAAATCAGCGGCTTGGGGGGGAGAGAGAAAGAAAGAAAGAAAGTGGGGCAGGGAGAGAGAAAGACGGACAGAAAGAAAGAAAGAAAAGGGGGCAGAGAGAGAGAGAGCAAGAAAAAGGGAGGGGGCAGGGAGAGAGGAAGAAAAAGTTGGGGGAAGGAATGGAGTATGTCGGGGGCAGGCAGGGAGAGAGGATTAAAAAGTTGGACTCATGGAGGGACAGAGAAAGATGTTGGTTGGGGAATGGAATGAGGTCTGCAGGAGAAGCATGCAGGAGGCAGAAAGAAGGGAAAAAATATTGGATGCACAGTCAGAAGGAAGTTAAACCAGAGACTCAAGAAATCACCAGACAACAAAGGTAGAAAAAATTATTTTATTTTCAATTTAGTGATCAAAATGTGTTCGTTTTGAGAATTTATATCTGCAGTTTATATTTTGCACTATGGCCCCCTAAATCACAATAGCAGTTTTTAGTGCAGGGAGCCTATGAATGTCGGGAGCAGCGCAGGGTATTCAGCGCAGCTTCCTACGCTAAAAACCGCTATCATGGTTTAGTAAAAGGGGAGGGGGTATATTTGTCTATTTTTGTATAGTTGTTACTGAAGTGACGTTGCATATTTTAAAATCATCTGCCTTGACCTCTGGGAAAAAAACTCAAATACAAATGATAATTAACATTTTCTCTGCGTACAGTGTGCTTTGTGTTTTTTAAAATTTTATTGTTGGTAGATCATTTGTCATTTTAAAAGTAGCTCGCAAGCCAAAAAGTGTGGGCACTCTTACCACAATGCGTTCCAGAGCTTAACTATTCTCCGAGTGCATAGTAATGAGCAGATATGATTGCCTTTACACGTGACGCAAATCATTGCTATTTTCCTTTCATTAGGCTTGATTGTTTTCACTCTAAGGCAAATATCACTGAAAGTTAGGAGATGATGTGCTGATAATGAATGACATTTGCCAGTCATGTGTGGCGTGGCTTGAAATGGACCTCTTGGATTGGAACTCTCCTGCAGTTTGCATTTGGAAAGGTCCAAAACAAGAAGATTGTGATTCACATCCAGAATTTTTACTTATTTGCTCTGATTTCATAGCCTATCATTAGCATTCCAGCACAGGTTCTATATAAATGGAATGCAGTGGTACCTCGGTTTACGAGTGCACCGGTTTGCAAGTGTTTTGCAAGACGAGCAAAAGACTCAGCAAACTTTTGTCTCGTAAATCGAGCACTGCCCCGATAAACGAGCACTCAGCAATGGTGGCCCAGAGGTGCCTGCGGGTGCTGCACAGCGATTCGAAAGTGGTGCCTTCCTTGCCTCGGGGTCCCCATGCGGCTGCCCTCCTGCTTTGGCGATGCCTCTGCCGTCCGTCAGCGCTCTCCCGGCTCCCATCTAAACTGGCCGCCATCCTAAATGAGCATGCGCGACTTCACCTCTCAGGACGTTATTTATATACATATATATATATATATATATATATATATATATATATATATATATAAAACATATTGGAAATATATAACTGCTACTAATATTACTATTTAAATTTTCTAAAGCGTTGATAGGCATACGCAGCTTAGGTTATAAGAACATAAGGATTGCCGCTGCTGGGTCAGACCAGTGGTCCATCGCGCCCAGCAGTCCGCTCACTCGGCGGCCCTTAGATCAAAGACCAGTGCCCTAACTGAGACTAGCCTTACCTGTGTATGTTCTGGTTCAGCAGGAACTTGTCTAACTTTGTCTTGAATCCCTGGAGGGTGTTTTCCCCTATGACAGACTCCGGAAGAGCATTCTAGTTCTCTACCACTCTCTGGATGAAGAACAACTTCCTTATGATTTAAATGCATTCTCGAAGAGGTGGATTTATACTCTGGATTTGAATAGTTCCAGGGATGGAGCTTGACGTACTGACGCAGGCAGTTTGTTCCCGGCATAGAGTGCAGCAAGCAAGAGCGGGCACAGTCTGGAGTTGGCAGTAGAAGAGAAGGGTACAGATAAGAGGGATTTGTCTGACAAATGGAGTTTCCGGGGAGGAGTGTAGGGAGAGACAAGAGACAGTGATATAGTAGGAGGGGGAAGCGAGGAGGGGGCAGTCCAAACCGGGCACCGTCCTCCTCTCTGCACCCCTTCCCTTCCCCCATACCTCTATAACATTTCCTGCGCGAGGAGCAACCCCAACCTGCTGCGCTTCCTCTGATGTCACTTCTGGACCCGCGCCTGCGAAGTGATGTCAGAGGAATACTGGCGCGAGCAGCAGGCTGAGGTTGCTGCTCACGCTGGGAACGTTAAAGAGGTGTGAGGAAAGGGACGGGACGAGCACGCGGATGGGGTGGGGGTGGAGAAGAGGGCGGGCGCCTCTTACCCTCGCTACGCCACTCTGGATCTAATCCTAAATGGGTTAAGGGGACCTGCAAAGGAAGTGGAAGTAGTGGAACCGTTGGGAAACAGTGATCATAATATGATAAAGTTCAAGGTTGAGGTAGGAAAACCGAAAGGAAAAAGAACCATAGCGACAACTTTTAACCAGGAAAGGCAACTACGAAGGGGAATGGTAAGGAAGAAACTTAGGAACACTTCCAAAATATGGCAAACGGTAGAACATGCCTGGTCTTTTCTCAAGAACACAGTGAGCGAGGCGCAAAATCTGTATATCGCCAGATTCAGAAAGGGGTGCAAAAGGAGTTGAACAAAAGACCCGGCGTGAACATAAGAACATAAGCAATGCCTCCACTGGGTCAGACCTGAGGTCCATCGTGCCCAGCAGTCTGCTCACGCGGCAGCCTTGTGCAGTAATCATCTATCTATACCTTTCTACCCCTTTTCCAGCAGGAAATTGTCCAATCCTTTCTTGAACCCCAGTACCGTACTCTGCCCTATTACGTCCTCTGGAAGCGCATTCCAGGTGTCCACCACACGTTGGGTAAAGAAGAACTTCCTAGCATTCGTTTTGAATCTGTCCCCTTTCAACTTTTCCGAATGCCCTCTTGTTCTTTTATTATTCGAAAGTTTGAAGAATCTGTCCCTCTCTACTCTCTCTATGCCCTTCATGATCTTATAAGTCTCTATCATATCCCCTCTAAGTCTCCTCTTCTCCAGGAAAAAGAGACCAGGAAAAACCAGAGGACATAATTTGAGGTTGAGGGGTGGTAAATTCAGGGGCAATGTTAGGAAATTCTACTTTACGGAGAGGGTGGTGGATGCCTGGAATGCGCTCCCGAGAGAGGTGGTGGAGAGTAAAACTGTGACTGAGTTCAAAGAAGCGTGGGATGAACACAGAAGATTTAGAATCAGAAAATAATATTAAAGATTGAACTAGGCCAGTTACTGGGCAGACTTGCACGGTCTGTGTCGGTGTATGGCCGTTTGGTGGAGGATGGGCAGGGGAGGGCTTCAATGGCTGGGAGGGTGTAGATGGGCTGGAGTGAGTCTTGACAAAGATTTTGGCGGTTGGAGCCCGGGCACTGTGCCGGGTAGGGCTTTGGATTCTTGCCCAGAGGTAGCTAGGAAGAAAAATAAAATAAAAAATTTAAATTGAATCAGGTTGGGCAGACTGGATGGATCATTCGGGTCTTTATCTGCCGTTATCTACTATGTTACTATGTTACAGTTTTCGATACACTGGTTTAGATTGTAAGCTCTTTCAAGCAGGGACTATCTTCTTCATGGCTCTATTTAGTGCAGTGTACGTCTGCTAGTACTATAGAAATAATTAATAGGACACGTCTCCCTCCGTATTCGCGGGGGATGTGGGCGGACCATGGCCGCGCATATGAAAAAATTGCAAATATGTTGTTCGCTGTTTTTTCTAACAGGCAGCGTTTTTGCAACTGAAACTGCGAATAACTAGAGCTGAAAGTACCCGGGAGTAGTCCGGATACCGAGTAGTATGTGAGCATCTCTCTCTCTCGATCTCGCTGGTTGAGCTTCGTGCAGGCTCCGTGTCGCCACGAGAGGGGGCGGGGCGGGGGCCTGCGTCTTCTTCAGTTCTGTGCTGTGAGAGGCGAGAGCAGCTGACGGAGGAGATGAGGCGCTCTTTCTGAGTAGGAACTTTAATCATGACGTAATTTGTGGGAGGTGGAGTCAGCAGCTGAAAAATCGCAAATAAGCGATTCCGCAGATACAGAAACTGCGGATACAGAGGGAGAAGTGTAGTTGTAGTAGTCGTAGAGGAATACTTCCAAATAGACTTTATTAATCTACTTGTAAATCAACCTTTGTATTTTGCCAGATGGGGAAGGAAAGGTTTATTGATGGAAGAAGTGAAACTCATTACATTTCCGAATCTGTTTCATTTATTATAAACTGACAAAGTTATGGTGGTACATCGGATTTTTTAAAACTATAAATATAGGAGCTTAATCCTAGTAAACTTTAGGAGGCTTTCTCTCAAAATTTGTACCCTAAGGGGTTCATAATCGATAGAAACATGTCTAAAAACCCAACCAAGTTGGCACTTGGATGACCTAAAAAACAGGTTGTCCAAGTGCCGATCTCAAAACTATTTTTAGGCCTCTGAATGCTGCATTGTGCTCAGAGCTAAACAGGGTGTATCTGGAGGATGGGTTAGGCCGGGATGTGGGCCCACCTAGACTTAGTCATCCTGCAGGAATAATCGAAGGGTTCACGAGACTTTCTGGACAAAACTTATATGATGTGACTAAGATGATGTAAAAGCAGGTATAAGTGCCAAAAAAAGGTATATAAAGTCACTGCAGAGACAACGTAAAGCCCCCACACACTGACCCCCCAGTGTTCACTGACCCCCCCCCCCCCCCGCAAAGATCAGAATAAAAACGTACATACCTGTCTCCAGAACATCAGCACATGGTATAGGAAAGCCTAGTAGAGCTGCACACAAGAGTGTTAAGTAGCCTGAGGGGTGGCTAGTGAACCATAGAGAGGAGGACCCAGGCCCATCAGTCACTCTAACCACTACGCCCACCAAACCCTACTCTACTGCCATATAGGTGCTACCTGCAGCCATAAGGGCTTTTGGGGTTGTAGACAGGTGGGTATAGTGGGTTTTGGGGGTTCATCATATCCTATAAGGGAGTTGTGGTGAGATGTTTATGTGGCACCCTTTTTGTGAAGTTCACAGTAGTGCCCCGTAAGGTGCCCCACTGCCCTGTTGCCATGTTTGGGTGGCCAGTCCATCACAGTGCTGGCCCCTCCCATGTGCAAATGCTTTTGTTCTGGGCGTTTGGGACTTAGACAAATTGTGGCCGAAAATGTGGCCTGGACATCCAGATAAATGATTTTCGGAGAGAAAAAAAATAGTCTAGAATGGACATTTTACCACTGCCAGCTTTGGGCATCTGGCACCGTACGTCCAAATCAGACATAGGCCTAGATTCACTAAACCTTCCGATCCTGTACCGACGATCGCAAAACCAATTTTAAGCGATTAAGTCGCGCAGAACATCTGTCCCATAAAGAAATTAGCAGGCTGCTTCTCCTGTCACTATTGTCAGGGCTCCGCACCGACTCAGTCACTCACTGAGCGATCGAGTCATTGAGTTTGTAGGCCCCGATTCACTTGATAGTGAATCAGTCGCTTTTTGCTAATCGGTCAGAGAATCAGCCAACAGCGATTGAGTCGCTATCTTTAGTGAATCTTTTGATTATACCCCTCTATACCTCTGAATATAGGGCCTAGAATGTCAAATGTCTCTATCTGCCCTGCCCTCTAAACTTCAGCAGTGCTAGACGCAAATGTTTCACTTCATGGGTGGTTGTACTTTATTTATTAAAAAAATTAGAGTGTAATGTATTAGAAGCTGGATGGTATTGGACAGAGGGTTTGGCGTTCATTTATTCTTATTTTGCGTGCCAAAGGATTTCCCAAGGCTCTGCAGAGAGTGAAATAAAAAAACATTATTCTCGCCTACTAATCCATTCTGGTGCAACATCTTCCTAAAATTTGTTGTAACAGCAAAACTGCGTGAGATTGCAATTCTGTACATTAGACCAGGAATAACCCCAGGGAATTTGAGGAGCGCATTCAGGACATCCTTAAATTAACACGTTAAAACATCACACTGTAGTACAAATATATTTTGCATAGCATGAGGGGATGGAGGGAACGCCATGGAACAATGCCTCTCAGTCATATTAAATTGTCTTAGATTATAGCTTTCTTCCCTATCATGTTTGATCACTTTGTAATTAATTTATGTCACTGGCCTAGGTCTCGGCGACATATCATAGCTTGCTTGTTGGCTGTGGTGACTCAAACATTTGTTACAGTTAAGTGTGTATGTTACATGAGCTGACTCCAGGTCACCTTCATAGCAATGTTGGTTCAGTATTATATTAATAAGAACATAAGACTAGCCTTACTGGATCAGACCAGTATCCCGTCTTCACGGAGGCCAATCCAGGTCATAAGTACCTGGCAAAAACCCAAATAGTAGCAGCATTCCATGCCACCGATCCAGGCCAAGTAGTGGCTTCTCCCACGTCTGTCTCAATAGCAGTTTATGGACTTTTCCTCCAGGAACTTCTCCAAATCATTTTTTTAAAACCAGCTACACTATCCATTCTTACCACATCCTCTGGAAAAGCGTTCCAGAGCTTAACTATTCTCTGAGTGAAAAAAAATTTCCTCCTATTGGTTTTAAGAGTATTTCCCTATAACTTCATCGAGTGTCCCCTAGACTTTGTAATTTTTGATGACGTGAAAAATCGATCCACTTGTACCCGTTCTACTCCACTCCGGATTTTGTAGACTTCAATCCTGTCTCCCCTCAGCCGTCTCTTTTCCAAGCTGAAGAGCCCTAACCGTTTTAGTCTTTCCTCGTACGAGAGGAGTCCCATCCCCTTTACCATCTTGGTCGCTCTTCTTTGATCTTTTTCTAGTGCCACTATATCTTTTTTTGAGATAAGGAGACCAGAACTGAACGCAGTACTCAAGATGAGTTTGCACCATGGAGCAATACAGGGGCATTATAACATTCTCAGTCTTGTTTACCATCCCTTGGTTGATTTTTTGGCCGCCTCTGCACGTTGGGTGGAAGGTTTCAGCGCATTGTCCACGATGACGCCCAGGTCTTTTCCTTGAGCTTTGACCCAACAAAACAGTCCCAACAATCATCAGAGCCAGCGTAATCAGCACACCCTGAGGGTCTCTTCCCCAACCATTTCTCGGCAAAGGTCCTCTTTGGAGAGGGAGCCCACCTGGGTTTTCGGCATTTTAGCAGCTGTATCACTTGATGAAAATGCTATTGGAATCCTTCTCCTGAAACCACTGTGGATGAGATGCCACCAAAATGTCATTTGGATAGCAGCTCTGTAGAATTTCCTCCTGCTGATTTAAAAAAAGAAATAAAAAAATTACCCCCCACCCCCTCCCCTTTTATCAAGCCACGGCAGAGGTTTGTACCGTGTCCCAGAGCACTATATGTTCCAACTCTTCTCTGACGCTCATAGAATTTGTATGAGCGTGGGAGCAGCTTCCGAAAATTTAGCACTCTGGACCACAGTAGAAACCTCTACCGTGGCTTAGTAAAAGGGGATCTAAGAGCTTTATTCAGTGCTCCTCCTTATGTTGGAGAAGTCATTTAACCCTTCACTGCCTATTAGCATGACTGTATTGCACTCTGATTTAGGACCAAGGAAATTTTCACATTTCATTTCCATTTTACTTGTCCTAATGCTATTTCTTTCTTGCAAACACTATTGCAGCTTGGCAAATAGAGACCCATGTCTTGTAACAAACCCAGTTCTTTGATGTACTTCGATTAATTAGCATCTGTCAAAAAGATATCCTGCAACAGAATCAAAGATGCACTGGTTACAGTAGGGTTCAGCGAATGAAAACCATAATTAAGAAGCAGAGTTTGCTGGAAAATTGAAAAACAACAAAAAAAAAAGCAGCGTTATGGACAACCGCGACCACGAGGCTAAAACCAATCCTCGGATTTTTCGGAGATTTTGAACTCAGCCAGTGCACGTACAGGCAGAGAAGGAAGCGCAGTGCAGGCACCGTATCCTTGCGCTTATCAGGTCATCGAGCAATATTAATGTGCTTTGTTAAAAAGTAAAAGCCAAACTAGGATTGAATGAAAAAAAGTGTGTTAATGCTATAAACATGGAGGGAAATCTGATTATTGTATTTTATGCAGTGTGATGCAATTTGAATTTTAAAAGACCTGTTTGTGCTGCGTGTCTGATGGTTTGTAGACTTATGAAATTTGAGAGCAGGAGATCGATAAGACACGGATCTTCAGATGTTGGAAGAAAATGAGCAGTCTGTTTAGATCATTTTGTCTCTCTTGTCAGCTTCTGGTAGACTCACTTTCAGTGCTGACGCTTTGAGGGCATAGGATGAAGTTGAGGTGATGGGCTCCGGAGTAACCTAAGGAATTACTTTTTTACGGAAAGGGTGGTTGATGCGTGGAACAGTCTCCCGGAAGAGGTGGTGGAGACTGAGACTGTGTCTGAATTCAAGAGGGCCTGGGATAGGCACATGGGATCTCTTGGAGAGAGAAAGAGATAATGGTTACTGTGGATGGGCAGACTGGATGGGCCATTTGGCCTTTATCTGCCATCATGTTTCTATGTTTCTAGAACCATAACGTTCTATGACATCACAATGCAGGTGTAAAGAACCTTAGTCAATAGGAAGAGGAGATGCAAATGTTAAGAGCCTTAGCCAATAGGGAGAGGAGGAGATAGTGGATGCTGCAGATGGACTATTTGGCCTTTATCTGCCATCATGTTACTAAGTTTCTATTTAGATAATTTAGTTTCTCTTGTCAGCCTGAAGTGGACTCACTGAGTGCTGATGCATTGGGGGCCTCTCTTACCACTGAAGGGCGTTGTCCCTTTTCTCTAACTTTCTCAAAGGTTGCTACTTCTGCAAGTACCCAAGGAAAGAAAAAGGAGAAGGAGCCTTAAACCAGCATGCTAGTGGAGACACTATTTATTTTAATTTAAAGAATTATCCGCCCAAAACGTAGGCAACTTACAATAAAACATTCACAGTTAGTTGAACAAACAAACATTAACAAATACTGGGGTAGAGTCAACAGAGAAGTACATCTCCCCAATACTTATAGAAATGATAAGTAGTAGTATTTTTTTTTCTGCTGCCTTGAGGAACTGCAGAGACCTCTAGTGGATGAACCTGAAAATGGTGATTTGAATTTAATATACCCCCACAGCTTCTGGAACAAGGCACTGTGATTGTCAATGATATGAGGAAATACTTCTTGCAGGGGATATTTTAATTGTGTAAATTCTGGCCTGGACTCACTGATGAATGAAAAGAGTGTCGAGTTCTGGTACCTGCCCTGACTTCCCTAGAAAGTATTAAAATGATTAAAAGTAACCCCCCTAGGGCTCACCAGGAAAAATAAGAGATTACATTAATTTTCCTTAACGTTCTGCATCATCTTGTTTTCTTTTGTTTCACACATAAATCTCTCGTTTACATACATAAAATTAACTTGAATGCATATAAATTGAATTGATGTGCATACAATATTTGCATACATAATCAGAACAAAATGAGCCAAACAAAGTAGGGATTAGACCAGAGCAAGAAACAAGGCACATAGGAATATGTTTTCTAAAGTGAGATCTTTTTTTTTAATTTTCTGCATCTTAAGTGGGATAAGTGCAATGCAGTGGGTTAACTGTTTGGAGACTGGTCAGGAAATGCCCTGCAATTACTGGAAAAGGCGCCAGCTTATCACTCATGCCGGTGTTAAATGCATCGATTGATAGCTTTGCCTTCTGATGCATTTATTTGTTTATTATAAGTTTATTTATTTATTTAAAATTTTTTTACCGCTTACCAAAAAAAATAATAAAATAAACCATACATATTCATGTTGTGGGTTCAGACCCTGTGACCCTGGGCAAGTCACTTAGGCCCTCTTTTATTAAGGTACGGTAAGCAGATACATGGGGGAAGAAAGGGTAGAACTACAATCGTATATATAAAAGAGAACATAAATGGTAAAAACAACAGGTAGGGGAGATATTGGGGGAATAAAAAGATGAAAAAAGGAAAAAATTTAATAATAATCGTTAATTAAGCTTATAAATTAAACGCATCTTTAAAAAGGAAACTCTTCAAAATGCCTTTAAACTGTTTCAGATCATTTTCTTCTCTAAGATACTGGGGCAAACTGTTCCATAATTGTGGGGCCATTACAGAAAAAAATGTCAGGACGCATCCTTAGGCCACCATGAGAACGGGCTACTGGGCTTGATGGACCTTTGGTCTGACCCAATAAGGCTATTTTTATGTTCTTCTACACTGCTCCCTCCCCCCCCATCTGTGCAATGCCAGACAATCAGCTCAGGCTCCTTCCCTTCCTTGCAAGTGAAACTGGCATCCCCCAAGGCCTACTGCAATCTCCTGGTGGTCTAGTGGCGCTTTGAGGCAGGAGCGATTCCCACTCACTCCTGCCCATTCTTCCTCCGGCCACCGGGACTTCCAGCAGCAGTCTCATGAGGCCATTTTTATTGCGGAGGAAGAAAGGGCAGGAGCCCTGTAGGCCTGGGGAGCGAGCACTAGCTGATGTTCTGGTGGGGGCGGAAGGTGGGGTGGGCATGTGCTGATCGTATAAGTAAAAAATCTGCCTGTTCAGAGGGGTTGCTGCTGTGGTGGAGGGGGAAGACTCTATGAGACCCCCATTTTTGGACCCCAAAATCTCCGTTTATAATTGAATATATACAGTAATTAGCTTTTGCACGAAACAGTGATCCGCGTGTAATATTTGCACACTCAGCTTTGGGTGACCTGTCTAAAATGTGGGAGAAAAAGCAAAATTTTAGCTGCTTTTACACTTCTAAGAGACATAAAGCAAAACCATTTCTGTATACTGAATGTGGAATTACCAATATGCCATGCTAGAAAAAAAAAACCCCACTTCCAAAGTAATGCATTAAGGAATATGGAGCAAGTCAATGTTTTGTTCATATGAATTGAATTAGCAGGGCTTTAGGAGGGTGCTCTTTCAAATGAGAGCTGACATCCCAGCCCAACCACTTAAAATCTGCTCCCTAGGCGTGCTCTGTCGCTACGCTTATGTCCGTAGTTAATGAGAACAGGGTCAATTCATCTATTAATCTCAGATCCATCAATAGACACCTGACATTAGATGAAATTTGACTGGGTCAACACCGGAGATGGGCAGAGTTCCTTTTTCATTTACTGATTTGCCAATCAACCAGTCTAAATGCAAATCCCCGAAACACCACGTGTGAGATGACAAGAGGGCGCTGGTCAGGGCTGAAGGAGTGGATGCAGTTTGGCTTCAGCTAGGTTGAGGAGACGTGAAGAAATCTTGCCTTTTCTTATTTTTATTTTCCGCCTCATTAATTTCAAATATTCTGAGTTATTTTTTTTAAATCTTTTTTTTTTTTTTAATATTTAAATTTTTATTAAAGTTTAAACAAGTAAACAGCAAAAATAGACAACCAAAGGAACACCTATTTAATTTAATTCTTATATACCGCTAATAACCGTGAGGTTTCTAAGCGGTTTACAAAAATGATGCATTAAAGATACAATAAATAAAAACTAAATAAATAAGATAGGGACTTGGAAATTCCCTAACTGTCCCAAAGGCTCACAATCTAACTAAAGTACCTGAAGAAACAGTATGAAAAATAAAAATAAAAAGACAGAGGTAGAGATAGAGATAGAAATGAAATATTCCAACAAGTAACGAATAAATAATTTAAAGATAGAATTAAAATAATAATTAAAGTAAACAAAATAGAGATAAACATAAGCATAGAGAGAAACAGAAACACACTCCAAAAAAGCATCAAGATCTTTGACTTGTAATTATTATGATCATTTAACACCAGATCTTAAATGCCTTTCCGGAATACATCATATCCCTATCCCTCTCCATTCCCACCTCCATCTCCACCCCAATTCACTTCAACCACCATTCCCATTCTATTCTTTAACTGCCGTCAACCCCAGTTCCGATGGCTATCATCTGGGTCCCGAGTTTCCTCCAAGAACAGGCGACATCTCTGGCAAGGTAATCTCCACCGCTGCCACGCATGATGCGAGATCCTCAGAGGTAGACCCTTCGGAATGGGAGAGGAGTGAAGATGGTATCGAGTACACTGCTGGAACGGGCTCCCGAACCGACCGTTGGTCTGAGCGTCGGACTGCAGCTCTCCTCTGTCGGCTCTCCCCTGCTGGAATGGGGGAGGAGTGAAGATGGTGTCGGGTGCCCTGCTGGAACGGGCTCCCGATCTGGCCACTAGTGAAACTGGCAGTTGGTGCCGAGCACCGTCAGCGCTGCTCCTCCTGTAGTTCTCTCCCCTATGAATCTGCGGCGAACCCTCACCGCTGTTAACATCCTTAGCAGTGATAACAACCACATAAAAAGACCAACACCCCCCTCCCCCGACAGCTGAAAAGTACTATAGGATCAAAGTCCCTTCATACACCTAAATATCAATTTCTGAGCAATAATAGTCCAGGTATGCAATGATTGCTGATAATAACCTCGGCATTTAGCCACATAAAGCGCCATCTTCCCCATCAAAGATAATTTTACCCTCCTTTCACTCACATCGGGCACCAGGGACTGTTTCCAATAGGCAGCTATGAGACATTTAATTGCTGCCAGCCCCATTCTCAATAGATTGGATTATTGCAATTCTATCTACCTCAGCCTAACCAAGAAAAGCCTCCACAGACTTCAGCGGATTCAGAACGCCGCAGCTAAGCTTGTTTTTGCGAAAAGCAAATTTGATCACGTCTCACCACTCCTGTCTAAGCTTCATTGGCTCCCAGTAATCCCCAGGATCCACTTCAAATGTGCGTGTCTGGCCTACAAGATCCTACATGGCATCCTTCCTGCCGTTATCCCTCTATCCTGGAACTCCCCAACCCCTACTTCCTCCAGATCCTCCCAAATTTTTAAACTATCCTTCCCTTCCATAAAAGGTATTTCCCATGCAGGCAAACTTGGGTCATCCCTCCCCTTTAGAATCACTGAGATCTGGAATAACCTCACCTCCCCACTCCGAACCTCAAGCTCCCTCCAACTCTTCCGCAAACACCTAAAAACCTGGCTATTCTCAAAACTGTAACACTTCCCCCCTCTTAGGCCTCTCACCTTCCCCCTTTACACCCAACTCTTTAATCTCTCCACTGTAGTTCCTCTCTCATCTTTCTTCCTGTAAACCGTGCCGAGCTCCGCATTCGTGGAGATGGTGCGGTATATAAACCCAAGGTTTAGTTTAGTTTAGACGGGTTTACCATCTGGTCAGACAATTAGTAGATAACCCCAATAAACAGCTTTGAGGAGTAACCGGTACTATGACCCCCCAACAACTGGGACAAAGAGCGCACCACCGTGGTCCGACAGGGAACCAACCCAGGACAATCCCACCAGATATGAAGAAAAGTTCGCCAGCAACTGTCCATCGTCTGAGGATACGTCTTATGAAGTCTTTCTGGAGACTCAACACTTTGAATGCATTTTCCTGTATCAATGCACAAACAGACGCTCTACCCACCTCAACACAAATAGCATCCCACTCTTTAGTTGTAAATGTACAATGCAAGTCCCTCTCCCAATGTCGTCGAAAAACTGAATTAGGTACAACTCTCCCCCTTAAGAATTAATATATATGGGCACCTTCTGCAAAGTCTCCCATAAATGTTGTAGGTGTTCATTCTGGAGCATTGGTCAAAGACTTGGCAACTAAGTTTCAATGCCAAAAAATGCAAGTTCATGCACCTTGGCGGCAAAAATCCATGCAGGACTTACATCCTAAATGGTGAGATCCTAGCAAGGACTGTAGCAGAACGTGACTTTGGGGTGATTATTAGCGAAGAGATGAAGACCGCCAATCAAGTGGAGAAAGCTTCATCCAAGGCCAGACAAATCATAGGCTGTATCCGTAGAAGTTTCGTCAGCCGTAAGCCCGAGGTCATAATGCCGTTGTACAGATCCATGGTGAACCCCCATCTGGAATATTGTGTGCAATTCTGGAGGCCACATTATCAAAAAGACGTGCTGAGAGTTGAGTCGGTTCAGCGAATGGCCACCAGGATGGTTTCAGGACTCAAGGATTTCCCGTATGAGGAACGGCTGGGTAAGTTGCAGCTGTACTCACTCGAGGAGCGCATAGAGAGGGGAGACATGAT
The DNA here is from genome assembly GCF_902459505.1 of Geotrypetes seraphini. NCBI lineage: Eukaryota > Metazoa > Chordata > Amphibia > Gymnophiona > Dermophiidae > Geotrypetes > Geotrypetes seraphini. Next base: position 254,975,704 of record NC_047089.1, read on the forward strand.
CGAGACGTTCAAATATGTCACAGGCCGTATCGAGGTGGAAGAGGATCTCTTTTTCCTTAAAGGACCCACGGCAACAAGAGGGCATCTGTTGAAAATCAGGGGTGGGAAATTTCATGGCGACACTAGAAAATATTTCTTCACCAAAAGGCTGGAATAATCTTCCACAACAGGTAATTGAGGCCAGCAGCATGCCAGATTTTAAGAAAAGATGGGATTGGCATGTGGGATCTCTTCATGGAGGTAGTTAGGGGGTGGGCCATTAGGGTGGGCAGACTAGATGGGCCATGGCCCTTTTCTGCCGTCATGTTCTATGTTTCTATGATTCTCAGTAGGAGATGTTTTATCCCAACCCTTGGCCCCCCAGGTAATGTTTCACTTGAAGATAAGCCAAATAGTCGCCTACCCTCACCCCAGGGATGCTTTGCAAAGCCTCAAACGATAGTACAGTCCTGGTACGCAGACAGTCACGAAAGCGGGTCAGTTCTAACTGTCCCCACCTCTCAAAAACCGGGTTAGTTTTCAACATTTATATGACCTCTCTAAAATTCCTCCATCTATCCCCCCGTGAAACAATTTACACCTATGCTGATGACATCCTCGTCCTTCTCGAGATCGACTCGAACCTCACTAATCTCTCAGAGAACATATCCTCTTGTATCTCGAACCTCCAATCCTGGGCCCACACCGTCCAAATGAAATTGAATGAATCCAAAACAAAACTACTCTGACTTGGCCCAAATTTAGCCCAGCTACCCACCTCAATCCCTCTGTCCTCCGGCTCCACTCTGCAGCTTAAATTTTCCAGCAAGGTCCTGGGCGTCATCATTGACTCTACACTGTCCTTCAATGACCACCTCAATTCCCTGGCAAAAAAATGCTACTTCAGCCTACACATGCTGAGGAAAGTAAGATCCTGTTTCCACCAAAAACATTTTGCCGTTCTCGTCCAATCCACCATCCTCTCCAGATTGGACTACTGCAATTCTATCTTCATAAGCCTAACAAAGAAAAACCTTCACAGATTCCAACGGATCCAAAATGCCGCGGCCAAGCTCATCTTTGCAAAAAGTAAATTTGATCACGTCTCACCGCTCCTTTCCAAGCTTCATTGGCTCCCGATAATTTCCAGAGTTCACCTCAAATGCATCTGCCTAACTTTCAAGATCCTCCACAGCATCCTTCCTCCTTTAATCCCACTTTCTTGGAATTCCTCAAATCTTAATACCACCAGATCTACCCAAAAATCGAAATTATCCTTCCCCTCATTAAAAGGCATTTCCCACCCAGGAAAACTGGGGACTTCCCTCTCCTTCATATTCATCGAGCTCTGGAACAACCTTACCTCCCCCCTTCGAAACCTGAGTGCTCTCCAACCCTTCCGTAAACAGCTGAAAACCTGGCTTTTCTCTAAAACCTAACACTCCCCCCTCCTCTGACATCCTAGCCCTCTAACATTCTCCTCTCCTCTGATCTTCTTCTAGCCCTTCCTTGGAGTTCCTTCCTCATTACAAATCCTGTAAACCGTGCCGAGCTCCACAACTATGGAGATGGTGCGGTATACAAACCCAAGGTTTAGTTTAATTTAGTTTAGTTTAGTTAGTTTTACCTACTAAGAATTGGGGTTCATCCCGCAGAGAAGCCATTATTACAATCCCTCTTCAGGCTATCCCACAGTTTGATCGTGTAAAATATAAGGATTGTCAGTCTCCAATTCCCACTGGCAAACCGTCTGCGAAAACCAAAGCCCAGTGGACAATCTATGCTGGGGTACAAAGAGCTGTTCCAACATCACACCCCACTTGTGGGGACCCAATTCCCAGTCCAATGACATCCTCAACTGCACAGCCTGATAGTACCAGTGACGATTGGGAACACCTTTCCCTCCCCAAGCTCTATCAGCCCACATCACCCTCTGGGAAATTCGAGGCATTTGTCCAAATAAACTTCCTAAATTCCGGCTGCCATATCTTAAACATCTGAGCAGGTAAAGGGATTGGAAGTGTCCGAAGCAAAAATAATAACTGGGGTAGCACATTTATCTGAAGGACTGTGACACGCCCCCCCCCCCCCCAAGAGAGCCAAAGCCCATGCCAGCATTGGTGGTCCGAACGAATTTTCTGGAGAACCGACCCATAATTAGCCTCATGGGCAAATAGATAACCAAATATTTAATAGCCTTGGATGCCCATTTAAAAGGAACCTGGCACTGGAGACCAAGAACCTGGTTTTTTTTATCTTAATTGATCTATGCCAGAGGTTGTGGTAAGAGCGGATAGCGTAGCTGGTTTTAAGAAAGGTTTGGTCAAGTTCCTGGAGGAAAAGTCCATAGTCTGTTATTGAGAAAGACATGGGGGAAGCCACTGCTTGCCCTGGATCGGTAGCATGGAATGATGATTCTTTGAATTATATTTACGATGGTGTTTTTATATCAATTATTTTTAACCTATGTTTTAATCGATTGTAACACTGCACAACAAAGTTTTTGCTTCCTGAACACTGCTGGGTGTTTCTTATAGAATTTTGGGTGCTGATCATGAATATTACATCAAAAATTACCCATCACGTACCATTTCAGAGAAATCTTCAATTTTGTCGTGATTTTTTCTTATATTTGGATGCAAACAATTTTTTCTCCCATAAGTGTCTTATCAACAACGGTTTGTGCCGCCTGGGTATGTCCATGCATAAAATCTAGCCAGGTTGGAAGCTGTTTTATGGAAGATGACATCCTGGGCATGTCTGGGCAGGTCTGAACGAGCTTGCGCTGTCTCACCATGCTATAATGGTGGCTTCCATACACCGATCCTGCTCATTTGGTTAATATAGATAGTCCGTGTGTGTATATAGTATCAGTATAGTAAAGTATAGTAGTATAGTAGCTGTAGCAATATAACAGTAAGTAAGCTTGATGCTATAGACGTTTTGGTGTCGGGCAATATGTCTCGTCGGTGTCGTAACAGCCGCGACACATTCTGCTATATCTGTGGGGAATATACACTTACGCCTCAGAGACGTTCGATGACTGCCCTTGTAAAGAAAGCCTATCATCTGTATTTTGGCTGCAAAATAGGTGATCAAGACAAGCAATGGGCGCCTCACATTTGCTGTGCGACATGTGCTGTTAGTCTGAGAGCCTGGCTCAGAGGTACTCGAAAGACGATGCCATTTGCTGTTCCGATGATATGGCGAGAACAGAAAGACCATGTGACGGACTGTTATTTCTGTTTGACTAATGTGTCTGGTTTCTCTGCCAAAAACAAGAAGTCAATTGAATATCCTAATCTGCCTTCAGCAATGAGACCCATGCCACATGATGACAGTCTTCCAGTTCCGAAACCACCAGAGGATTGGACCTTAGACGAACCAGATGAAGAAACTGCAGTGCAGGGTTCTAACAGTGACATTGACCCGGATTTTGAACCATCCTCATCAGGCGATCCACATCTGATAACACAGTCCGAATTGAACGATTTGGTCAGAGATTTGGGTCTGTCAAAAGCAAAAGCTGAGCTGCTAGGTTCGAGACTGCAGGAATGGTGTTTGCTATCACCAGGTACGAAAATTTCTGTGTTTTGAGACCGGCATCATGATATAACCAAATTTTTTGCACAAGTCGACAGTCTCTGTTTCTGTTGTGACATTGAAGGATTGTTCTCGGTCTTTGGTTGTGATCACAACCCGGAAGAGTGGCGTCTTTTCATTGATTCGTCATTGTTAAGCCTGAAAGCTGTTCTGTTGCACAATGGCAACGTTTATCCTTCAGTACCTGTTGGCTATGCAGCACATATGAAAGAAACATATGAGAATATGGAAATGTTACTAAAGTATGTCCAGTATACCAGGTATAACTGGAATATCTGTGGAGACCTCAAAGTCGTTGCTCTGTTACTAGGACTGCAGCTTGGCTATACAAAGTACTGCTGTTTCATCTGCGAATGGGACAGCCGAGACAGAGAGTCGCACTATTCTAGAAAGAACTGGCCACTCCGTAAAAAGTTAGTTCCAGGACAGAAAAATGTAGCACATGAATCGCTTGTTGACCCGACAAAGATATTTTTGCCTCCTCTTCACATTAAACTGGGACTCATGAAGAATTTTGTGAAAGCAATGAACAAGGAAGGGGAAGGTTTTCGTTATTTAAGACAGATGTTCCCAAGAATAACTGATGCCAAGATCAAAGAGGGTATTTTTGTTGGCCCCCAGATCAGACATGTTATGAGTGACAAGCGATTTGAAGATCTGTTAGTTGGGCCGGAAAAAATTGGCTGGAAAGCCTTGAAAGACGTTGTTGACAATTTTCTGGGCAATTACCGAGCCCCAAACTACATTCAGCTGGTAGACAAACTTCTCAAAGCATACAAGAGAATGAAGTGCAATATGTCACTCAAGATTCATTTCCTCCATTCACACTTGGACTTCTTCCCCGCAAATCTCGGTGCTGTGAGTGACGAGCACGGTGAAAGGTTTCATCAAGACATAGCTACGATGGAGAAACGATACCAGGGCAATTGGAATCCGTCAATGCTTGCCGACTATTGTTGGATGCTACAACGTGATGCACCAGACACTGAATATAAAAGAAACTCGGGAGCAAAACACTTTTAATTCTGTTTCATTTAGTCGCTTGTGCGAAACGTAAACTTGACTATATATTTTATTGTCAGTAAACATAAAAATGTCTATTTCTCATAGTTCTTACGTGATGCAGTAAAACCAAAACCATATTTGAGCATACCAAGTTGGTACCTGTCATAATCACCAAAAACTTTTCAGGAATCAAGACTTAACCAAAAAATTGTTGTGCAGTGTAATGGGTCTGAAACTGTATTTTAACTAATGCTGCATTTGATCGATGTATGTAGTAGAGTGTTTTAGAAATTGTATTTTCTGCTGAAATGTTTCAGTTCTTCTGTTGTGAACCGCCTAGAACTGCTGGTGGGGCAGTATACAAGAAAATAAATTATTATTATTAGTGCGACTCTTGGTGTTCCGGAATCTTCTGTACGGAATATTGCTATTCCTTGGGATTCTAGAATCTTGTTACTTTCTAGGATTCCGGAATCTTGCTATTCTTTGAGATTCTGTACGGAATGTTGCTACTCTTTGGGTTTTGGCCAGGTACTAGGGACCTGGATTGGCTCCTGGGCTTGATGGACCATTGGTTTGACCCAGTGAAGCTCTTCTTATGTTCTTGTGTGTTTGGTTATAAACCACTTTGACATTTTCTGTACATCAAATAAAACTGAAACCGTTCTACCTTTCTTCAGCTCTAATAACAGTGGATTAAATGACATACATTTTCCTTCTCAGGAGTTATTCTAATAAGATGCAGC